>NC_137501.1:20019665-21219665 GCF_041902795.1 Electrophorus electricus
TGGGTTTGTAAATAAGATATAGCCAACTGTTTGCCTCTCAAAGAGAGAGTTCACGGGCGGAAGAGCGAGGTAGGTTTATTAGCTAAGGATTGGCTCGCTAACAACCCCCATTGTGTCATTTGGATAACGTTAGCTAGCTAATTTGCCCAGTTGACTGACGTTAACTATTGCAAGTTATTAGTTCGCTATTGAGCTAGCCTTTGGCACATGTCTTTCTGGTTTGTAGAGGTGTGATAACGAAGAGGACTTTATAATGCAGTCCATTATTCACGTCGAAAGTTCTTATGATAGTTTTGATTAATGTCTTATGTGGTGGTGTGGATTAAGCATCTAGGTTAGCTAGCGTTGGATAGGCAACGTTAGCGGGTTGATATCTTACCACCCTGTTACAGGTTAATTTGTAAAAGGTTCTTAGCTAAGATAGCCTATCTTAACAAGCTGGTAAGCTTGTTAAGACTTCTTTGTGAGCAAATTTAGTTCACGAAGCTTCAGTTACCTGGCAGTGAGTAAGTGGTGCTTGGTTAATATTGTTAGCTATCCATAGCTCTGTCTGTTGCATGTGTTTAAACTCAGTTACGTTACTGTTGTGTATACTCGCCTTCGAGTATATCAAGGCAAATAGATTAGCTAGTGTGTAAACTACATTTTCCGGTTGGCAAAACGTTATTGAGTTCATAATTATGCAGTTAGTAGTAAATCAAACAAGAAATTCCATATTTTAGAAGGACATTTGCCAAATGAGCTGCTGTTTTGTGCTATTGAGCAATCCCTTTCAGAATTAAGATAAACTGAAAGAGTTTTATATTGAGTAATAGACTGATCAGCAGCTACAGACAACCTTTGGATGTTTTTTGTTTTTTTCCCCTTATAGGCTGAATAGGTTTCTAGCTCAATACATGTAGTGGCACATCATATTCTTTCTTGCAACATGTTGGAGTTAAGTCTAACAAGCACGTCTTTGTAACACAAATAAGACACAATAAATTCTTAAAAGAATGTTTACTAGAAAAACATTTAAGTTATCAAGTGCTTGGTCAAACATCTGTGTTGCTTCCAACAAAAAAACTCTTACCACTAAACAGATTACATCTAGTCAGAATTAATATCAAGCAGTGATATGTCATTTGATAGTTAAGGCCCCCCCAAATACAAATGTTCCAACACCAAGCTATGACCAGAGATTGCATTTAGATGAATATAAACAAAATATAAACATAACTATAATGAAATTATCATTAACTAATTATCCTAACTCTGTGGGTAAAATGAAATAATTTGTTAACATGTTAATGATTAAGTAGATTATTTGTAAATCTGTATGAATGATGTTAAATTAATATAAATGATGCTAAAGCAGCGTTATGCAAGTTGTCAGAATTGGTGACCTCTCTAATGGAAGTAAGTAACTGCATGAAATGTGCAGAATAGGGATATAGGGATGTTCATTTTGATTATTTTTACAGACTGATGAGCTGTACTCGATAACTGACCAATAAATGTTAACCACCAGGTTTAAGATGTGCTTATGGATGAGTGTCCCTGAAAGTTACAATTTTTTATTTAAATAAATAAATAAATAAATAAATAAATAAATATATTATTTACATGAATGGACAGTGTCAAATGTCACCTTTTACCGCTAGCTAGTGTCTTACAGAACACAGGTTCTCATTTGTGCTGTGTGTCTTAAATAATGCAGTTTTAGTAATATGAAATTTAACAGTTAATTCAGAAGATAATCAGCCTTCTTGTGAAATATCGGGGTGAGGGTGATGGGTTGTTTCTATGGTGATGATGTAGCTAAATATAACATAAAACATTTTAGGACTGCACAAATTCACCTTTTGATTACTAATATCTCTGGTTTTAGAATTACAAATGTTGATATTGGGTTGGAAGTTGATTGAGGGTCCATCATCTTGCTAAACATTAGCAAAACTTGGTCAAAACTCTTGTTTTCGGTTAGTTAATGTGTGCATCCTTAGTGCGGAATAAAATTTTGTAATGTGGGTGGTGCCGTGTTCCATTTCCCTGAGTGGATTTATCTGATGACTTATCTCCATGTGCTCTTGCTTTGCTGCCTTATCATTCCTGTATCTGATTTAATTCCTTGATTCATTGCACCCTGTGTATTTAGTGTTCTCCTGTATCTTGTATACTTTCTTTTTGCAATCCTGTTCTGTAGTTGTCCTTCTCTTGTGTTTCAGTGGCATATGTTTCATTGCCTTTGTTTTCCATGCCCCATGTTGTTATCCATTAAAGCTGCTAAAGTGTTCATCCTCATCATACTGTCACATCCATTAGGTTAATTTAACAAGCTAGCCATCATTAAACATTCAAGCTCAAGATATAAACTTAACAATGAGAGGAAAATGTAGGTTTTGTTACAAGAATGCATATTGTTTCTAGCATTGTTTATGCATTGACCAATGGACAGTAGCACTGGAAATTATCCCAGAGTAATGGCTAGCCTGGTTTGTCAAACAAGTATGAATTAAGAAGCAAAAAAAGGCAGAGTCAGCAAAGTCATCAGCTAATATTAGCAAATTAGCCAGACACTTATATATACAGCTAAAACAACTTCAAATACAAGGGTTCATTGTATTAACATTGCATGGGTAAAATGACATTTTACAACAATAATTATTTAGCTGGCTCTTTTTGGTAGCCAGTTAACAAATTACCAACATAATTTAACTGTTCAGTGATGAATGTGAACATAGTATCACTCCTGAATCCCTCTGGCTCTGTCACTCTCCCTTTGATGGTGCTCTCTATAAGATTCTTTGCTTTAATCATGTAGGGGAAATGCAGAAGATGACTGGCAGGCATTTTTATGTACAGTGACCTTGGGTATCTTGAAAGGTGCTTATAAATAAAGTGTTGTTATTGGGTTTGCCATTCCACTGTTCAGCCATACCTCTCTCCTTCTATTCAATAACATTCGGTGCTGTACAGTTCTGCATTGTGAGCCATGTGCCCGGTAACATTAGTCAGGTAACCAGCCTATAGAGCCGGACCTTCTTTTTGAGCTTGTGCGTGTGACATGTTCCAAAAAAACTCCCACCAAGTCCAACTGCTCTGACTTGTGAAAGAATACTTCATGCTTCATAGGGTAACTTGCAGCAGAACGACACTAGTTATATTTTAGCCGATATTTTTTAGTCTTGACTCATTAATGCGACTTTCACATTTTAAGAAATCTTTCACAGTGAAGTTTAAATATGATTCGTGTTATAATCAAACTGATCCATTTTTGAAGTTACCACACCTAATTTGTTGTTTGAATGTGTAATGTTGTAATGTAATGTAATGTTGACATTCACCTGTAGGTTTATAAGCTGTTAACAGGAAGTATGCGTGTTGTACTGTGTATGACTATGTATGTGACAAATAAACCAAACTTGAACTTGTCATGTATGTTGACCCATTCTAAAACATAAATATGACAGTGGTGTGGTTGTGTCTGTGTGCATGTATGCAGGATGGACCCTGCTCTGCTGAGAGAGCGTGAACTATTTAAGAAGAAGGCTCTGTCCACTCCGACGGTAGAAAAGAGACCTGCATCCTCTGAGGCCTCTGGCTCCTCCAAGAAAAAGAAGAGCAAACTCGACAAAGAGTCCTCCTCAGCATCCAAAAACAACACAGGTTAGATCACCATCTCTCTCTCTCTGTGTGTGTGTGTGTGTGTGCGCGCGTGTGCACATGTTAAGAGGAGCAAACAGATCTAGATTACTAGCCTTTAATTTCTCTTAGTTCAGTCTTTAGATGAAATTCTAAATTAGATGGAGATCAGTTGATCAGTTGGTCAATTACTTAGAGATCTTATGCTAGTATTCCTGAAATCGTTCCATACTGTGGTCAAAGGCAGACTTGCTTTACCATAATACAATCATACTTGTGCTTTGGACTGATGGGCATCAAACTGCTACAGCCCTCCAGTGTCGTCTCTACCCTGGCACACTTGACTGAGTTTGTGAGCAGCCTGAGAATTGGCAGACGAGCCCATGCATGCACACTGAGCAGGGGGAAAGCGCTGTGGTCCTCTGTGAAAGGGTGTGATTGAGGGATCCTGTCCACTGCTCCTGATTAGCTGGGTAGTTTGAGAACGCTGCCAGAGAGATGGTCCTTGCGCTCATTATGACTTTGCTCCCAGACACCAGTAACTGATATATCTGGGTTATGTTCTGGCAATTAGAATGTAGCGGTATGATTAGAATGTTGCTTTCTTCTGAGTATAGCAGTAAGTACGATTAGCCTAATGTGTTTTTTAGATGTGCTTTTCGGGCACTGGGGGCAGTGAAAGTAATGTGTTATCATTAGTGAAAAGAGGTGTTTGAGCAAGTGGAACATGCTGGGAACAGCTGTTACTCTAAGGGAGATGTAGCTCAATCTGTGGTGATTCAGTATTTTCCAAACCAGGCCTCAGGGACACAGTCCACTTTTTTGCTGGTTGCAAGCTCCTAACACATGTCAAAATGTGTATGCTTGTGCTAACAGCTGGTATAGATTAAAAATATGGTGTCACAATAAGATCAAATGTTTTGAGAATCAAAAACCAGAACTCAATCAAGAAATCTAACTTTAACTAGAGCACTCATTCATGTCAAAAGTCTGAAAAGATATTCTGTAAACAGAATATTTCCAGTGTGTAACCATTCATTTTGTGTTCATCTTAAATCATTTTCATTTTTTGCTGAAAAGAGTTTCTCTGTGTATATATATATATATATATATATATATATAATCTCCCTTTATGCGTGGACGTGTGCGTGTGTCTCCTCTAACATTGTCTCCTCTAGTTTTTCCAGTTGTTTGATCGCTTAGATTGGCTATTTGCCTTGTAACTGAGTCTGTCAACAAACCTAAACAAGCATTCAAAAATATGCTTCGGGACAGTTTTGGGAAGGTAGTGATGGTTAGTTAGAGCCCTGTACTCTAACACTCATGCACCCTGTTGTTTGTTTGTTTTTTACTACCTGTGGACATTCAATTAGGTGATACATATTTTTATTTAAAATACATGCACTGCAGACAGAGTACAAAGAGACAGTGCAGACAATAACTATTTATAATTAAATTTTCATTTATGATTATTATTAAACAAATTGTATTTTATCAGTTTTGATATCAGCCTTATGTATTGGCCATCAGTTGCCCTGCTGTCTAAATATCCTCCTCTGCCCTTAAAAACCCACATTGGTTGACCACTAATGTCAGGAGCAAATTGCGCTTTCTATGTCCTGTCTGAATGGCGACACACCAGCAAATGCATAATCTGTCTGTTCCTACTTTGTTATATAGCTAGTATTATTTAGATTTTAAATAATCCTCAGTTTAATATAGGATAAAGCTGTAGCATTAATGCTAGGTAGCTCGTTGCCTTGCTAGCCAGCTAACATTAGCAAGCCACTGGCCTCCATAATACGCTAACTAATTGGGCAATACCCGGATCTGTTGCTGGAGATCTGCTGATCTGTAAAGTTTACTTCCGTCCTTCATATGACAAACTTGTCTGAATTATTCCTATGTTACTCAGTGTTTACACAGCTGATGTACACCAACTTCACCTTTTTTTACACTAAACACCTGTCATACTAGCACACAATGTGCAGTAAGTGCTATAATTTTATTTCAGTTTTAAAGATTAAAAAAAGGGTTAGATAAAATTAACTTTTATGGAGCCAAGTCATTTTTCCAATGGTGGTTCTTCACGTTATGAAACATGCATTATCCCCAGTGTCCTGGCTGTTTCATCGATTCTGCAGTAAATCTATTTTAAACATCTCCATGTGGGAGACCTGCTTTATAGAGAATAAACTGGTTCATTTGAGGACTACAAAGCAGTTTGAAATTTTATCTCTTGTGAGCTGCACAATAGTTATTGTTTTTACATTTTACATATAATCACTATCATAAATAGTTTGCTACCTTTTAAAAAAAATGATTATGGGAGGCAGATTAAAAAAAAAGTAAAGTAAAATTTACTTGCTCTTTTAAAGTTGACATTGCAGTTTCATTTGATTATCATTGTATTCTTTCATACTGTATGTGCAGTTTATAGTAGAGTACAATGGTAGGTTTAACACCTGGCCTGAATAAGGGGATGCACTCCCACCTAAGGGTTTGATTAAATGGTTGCAATAGACTAGAGCTGGAACTAAACACTATAGTATCTTACCTGAGGCCTCATTTATAAATGGTGCTTATGGAAAAAACCTATGTAAACTCACACTCAGGAACTGGGTTTTATTTAAAAAATACTTGGTGAGTAATTGGCCGTATATTTATGGAAGTGCTGACCTATGCTTAGAGCCATATACAACATTTATAGAGATTGTGAATTGACAGTACCATTGGAAAAGGGAATTGCAGCAAAATGCACAAATCGCTCTCCTCACAATCAGTCCATATTACATTATGCAGCTCCTTTGTTATTACATATAGACTATTTATTATAAGCATTCAAGCCTAGTGTTTTCTGATGTTTGATGTGTGTGGATCAGTTAATTATACTGATTCTATGTATTCATATTTATTGCTCCAGATAACTATTTGCAGCCTTCAATTTGTTAATCCCCCCTCTGAATGGAATTGTAACTCATTATGGGTTGATAATAGTTGTGGATAATTATAGGCTGCAAACTGCTGTAATTGCATGCATTCACAGTTTTAAAAAGACTATGATAACTGTGGTCCTTAGACCACAAAGATTTTCTTCCCAATGATGATGACTGGCTAATTAACCAATTGAGGTTTTCAGGAGTCATTCTCTTGGAACCAAGTACTGAGCTGGGGTGTATGTCTTGTGACTCCTAGAAAGTGTTTAATAAAGGCAAACAAAGAATAACTGATATGGACTATTACTGATTGAGTGACAAATAACAGTGGGCTTTCTTTTGTATTAAGAGAGGAAAAACAGAGGCAACAGCAGTTGCCATTGTTGGAGTACTATTCCAAGTTCCAGAATTCAGCTACTTTGGTCCAAACATGTAGTCCAAACCTCACCCCTTCACCAGTTAGTGTGTATAGATAGGGGTTGTGGTCAGGATGTCAAATCTTGGTTCTCTCCATCATCCAAGGACCTGTTGTTCACATGGACTTGCAAGCATCTTAGAGAGAGCATACTTGTGGCCATGGCTGGTTTGGCTGATCTTGCAAGAGACAAGTATACAAAGGGTAGCGTTATCCATGCTGATTGTATTTTTGTTAGAATCTTTTTCACCATGCTGAATGACCTCTGAGCTTGCACTACTGTTAGGGATGGAGTCCAATACTTTAATCAGTGATTCCAGATGAATAAATCTCTCATCTTTCCATAGTAGGCCCCAGAACCTGACAATTCTCTCTTCCTTTTAGTAGATCCTTGATGTCTATGACTTGATAAGCTAAGGGAAGAGTGGTGAATTATCTGTCTAAACCCACTTGAGGAAACGGGGTCCTTAGCCTTGCCACTGAAAATGAACAGCAATAACATTATGGCTGCCTTAAGATTCATCTATGCGTATATTCTCATAATTTACTAAACAAAGCCTTAGTGTAGCGGTTTTAATAATATTAATAGATGGCCAATTACAGTGAATACAATTAATTGGGGCACCACCCTGATTAACAGGGAAAATGTATTAAATTCACAGTCTCAACTCATGAACGTTGCCAATTTGGTACATGATTATATCTCGTCTACTAAACATTAGAACATCACTCTCGACACTGAGACGTTATAATCAAGGGATGTTTATTGAATAACCACAGATAGGAAAAACATGCACAGCAATCATTGACGAGAATTCTTTTAATGACCAGTATTATTAAGTTGACTAGAAAAACTATCCTAACAGGCAACCTAGCGTAATTTAATGCAAATAGTTTGTGGTGGATGGTGGTAGCTAAATAGAAAAATTAATTTAAAAAAAAAACACCACCAAAAACTGAGAGCATCCCAAATGGAAAATCCATCTCCTTGGACTCGTCTAACGACTCTGAGGGAGAATTTCAGGTTTCCATCACATTGCCAGAGTGGCTCATACACAGAGAGTCCGTTTCCTTGAAATCATCTCATGGCTCTGAGGGAGAGAGTTCACTTTCCTTGAAATAATTTCAGTGGCAGTGCACAAACCTTGAAGGCTGATTATGGTGAAAGGACCAGGATACTTGTACAGGGGGATTGGGTATTCATAGCTGGTTCGAAGGAGAGCTATATAGGCCTTTGTAGGCAGACCTTTCTGAAGCAGGAGTGTGGATTTGTTGCCGGTAGTGTATTGGAACTCCAGTCTTAACCAGACGAGTTTACTGAATATAAGCAGTGAATGGCAAATACTGACAAATGCACACTAAAGATATGAAATTATTAAGCTAATAACAATATATGAATACATAGGGATACAGGAATATATAGGATCCATCATGAAACAACTATAAAGAAATAAAGGAATAATTAAAAATAATGAACATCCCTTTTCTGCCTCCTAGTCTTAGAATGAGGGGAGGGGTAGAGCAATTGGATAATCAATTTAATAACTTTCCTAATTTCTTAGAAACTACTAACTTTAAATATATTGTCCAGATGGTTCATATAGGATTTCTGGTAAACGCAACTGGGATTGAGTAGCAATTTGTTTACAATATGCATGAGGTAAGCAACATACAATCAAAGTAATCTGGGTGAATAATGCAAATGAATAAAGAACAAGTAATGAACAGAATAATGCGACAAACATCACATTTTGGACATTATATTAAAATAACCATACTTGTTGATTGACATAAATAGCAAGTTGTTAATTCGTGAATCTGTGGGATGAGTTTCCCTGGTAGGGATTTGAATCTACTGGAATTCATGGTCACAGTTTCTTGAAGTATAGCCAGGCTAGTAAGCTTTTCTCCTTCTCATCCATGAGTTCATGCCATCAAATGAGTGGGGGTTAAGGGTCAGAATGCCAGGCCGTATTTATGGCTTTGTTGCTCAACCTCAAAGCACCAGCTGGTCCTGGTCTGGTCTGTGGCCTGGGGGTGGGAGAGAGCCCCCCTTTGACCAGATCAATGTTTCATCAAGGGAATAGTTTGTAGTCTGTCTTTACTACATTAGTTTTTTGCCCCTATGAAGAAGTCATCTGCCAGCTTCCTTTCCTGCACATAGTCCCATTTCATTGGGATATCTATAATGGACCTTGCCTGTAGAAAGAAATAAGACATCCCAGGAACCACCTGATCAGTCTGGACATCACTCTCTCAATTATATGGATCATCACCCCCTTTTACTGTGGGTAAATGGAAGGAGTATAAAATAAATAAAAAGCATGGGAAGTATTTGTATCCTTCCAAATATCCATTACTCTGCCACTCATTTTCCACCTAAAATGTAGTATTGAATTCAGCCAAGGGCTTGAGGGCAACATTCAGGAACATTTAAAGAAAACGTTAATGTCTGGGTCAAGAAAATGGTCTGGCAGGATACAAACTTTGCCATTCTTCTCTGCGTCATCATGGCTTTCAAAATATGCTTGTAGAGCTGCCCAGTGGTTCAGCACTCTGAACGCACTTAAAGAATAAACACTCGGCAGAATACAGTGAGTTTGCTCAGGTTAGCCAGGCAAAGGCTGCCCCGAAGTAACACACACTAGAGGAAACTTTTAAAAGAACAGAGACATTTTCTCCAGACAGTAACATGGCCTACATAGAAAAAAAGCTTACATAGAAGGTAACTGAATTCATAACATTGACCAGCCTATTGCTGTGGTAGAAAATACAGGTTTTCATTTACAACAAGGTTTGCGACCACATACGAGGTCTTCTATCATATGTGACTGCTACTGGCTTTACCACAGATATTTGGAGTTCTGATGGTTCCACGATGTCATTATTTGGACTCACAGCACACTGTATTGATGCCACTTTTGATTTAAAGTGTGCAGTGTTGCGTATGCGGCAGTTCCACTGATCTCATACAGCAGTGCATGTAAAACCAAGCAGTTGAGGAGATGTTGAATACATAGACAAGCAAGGGGTCCATGTCATTTTGCAGCACAATGCGAGAAATATGAAAAAATATGAGTGGCAGGCATATACAATGGATTGATTTTAATAACTGTATTGTACTTGAAGTATGCACTGTGCAATAGTATTATTTAGGAAAATATAAGTATTGGATTGAGATTCGATATCGGAAGATGCTCAATATTAAATGACTAATTGGTACTGGGGGCAAAAAAAGTTGATCAGGACATCCTTAATAAGCATTCATTGCATTCAAGCATTCGGTTGATAAACACAGTTTGTCAGTAATTATTTGAATTATTTCATTATCTATTGAACTTAGTACCAACAGTGTGTTATTGTGATGGATGTTTAAGGTAAACTTTGTGTACATCGACAGGGGAAACACTGAGTAGCATCTGAATATCACAGCCAAATGTGTTAGATCAAGGATGGAACTAAATTTTACAGCTCAGTGATCAACAGCCTTGCAGCTTAATGCCTTTGCCTAACAAGTCACCACCATTGCAGCGTAATGCCTCAACACAGCAGCCTCCAGCATGCACTCAGGACCAGTCACTGTATCAAGAATCACTGAATTGGCTGCAAAATAACACCCGGAAAACGAAGGAGATGGTGGAGAATTTTAGGAAGTCCAAACCTCCCCTGTGACCAATCAATATTGTTGGAGTGGATGTGGAGGTGGTTGGTACACTCTGGAGGCTGTAACAGAATAGTGGACTCTCAAAGCCTATTCACCATTACAGACAATACATTTCATCCCCTGAATAAAATGGTGGAAAATCAGAACAACATTCAATAGCAGACTGATATAGTTTGTGCTAAAGAAAGATGCTGTGAGATTAGACGCAATTAGACTATACAAGTGTCCTATCTGCAGGGACACTAGTGATCTGCTCAGCTGTGCTGAGCTACACTATACAGATCCATGTTTACAGTATATTAATACACACTGATGTATACTGTGCTCTATTACTTTTTGTTATGACATCAGAAAATAATTTTATTTTGCACTTTAGACTGAGTACAGTGATCACTGCTGCTCTTGGTAATAATCTTTTGACAGTGTATGCTATGCTACGTATATAAATGCATGTAAATGTACCTCATATAGATATATCTCGCGCTTGTAATTTTATTTCTAGGAAGTACATCTGGAACCCCCCCCCATTTTAGACCAACTTTATTCATCCTTGTTTGTGTCTGGTTTTATGCAGTATGCTACTGACACACTACATTTTCATTCATGATCAATAATGTTATATTAATTGAATGAAATTGCTCTAGTTAACAAAGGTTGATTTCTTCATTATGGATTCTGCTTTTTGTTTCTCAGAACATTTGACCTTATATTTATTCCATGCAAAATGTGGACCACTCTGGGGTCCTTTGGGACTCATCTGAAAAACACTTGTGATTCATTAAAAAAAGTTTTGATGTTGGCTATCAAGCAATTATCAAGGATTTCCTTCACATGTAAAAGCTTATCTTTGAAACACACTGCTTGCAAGAGAGAGAAAAGCAAAGAATTTGATATAACTACAGTCAATTGCTAAACACCTGACCATTATACTGTTTGCATTTTTAATTGGTTTCTCTGTGAAATACACACCTTTGCTATGGCAAATGAAACAATAATACAATGCAGCTTTAAACCCAGCACAGCCCCCCCGACACACACCCCAACATTGCTTGGGGGAATATGGTGGGTTTGATATGGAAAACTTGCAGCTAAACTTTGAAGATATAAATTTTTATACATAAATATGTAGAAAATGTACATGTTTCTTTTTTTTTTTTGTCAGTTAAGACAATAAGACCTCACTCTTCTGGACCACCATCCCACCCACACCCCCACGCACGCATCTGTGTTCAGTCCAAGCTACACAATGACCTCAGCACATATATTACTGCCTTTCCAGCCCTGCCACACTGCAGGTCGTGATCTGAAATCGTGATTCAGTTCCAGTTTGTGATCAAGTGAAAGGAGATTAATGAGCTGTGTTGGATACGAAACTGAGACTAAACTGCTGTGTTTTTGGCTGTAACTGACTTGCACACCTCTGGTGTCTCAGTTACTGATGGCCTTGGAAGGAGCTTGAGTAATCAGAGAAATAACCATGGTGAGTGTAGAAGTACTGAATAATTTAGCTTCCCTTGCTGTTGCCTGTAGCAAGAGCAGTGCTCGTGCTGGACTCTGAAGACACTGTATAGTTAAGTATTTTCCCTTTTTTAAAACAACCAATTAAATCTATCTGAAATAGATTTAGGCTATTATTACCTGTGAAGTTGAATCACATCTGCTTTGAGTTGCTGAAACATCACAGTAGACCCTCATTACCCATCATCAGTGATGACATTTTAGCTTTAACCTACTCAAAATACAATTGTACCAGGTTTTCAGTTTTGTTAATGCCTTGAAACAGGCCTGTTGGGAAGTGAGCGAAAGTGACATATCCGCTCCCAAAAACTGGGTTGAAAATCACCTATGTAGTCTAGCTAGTGGCCTCATCGTGACCAGGGCCTAGTTAAATTCTGCTAATCATGTTCACACTCTGCTGACTCTACTGATTTTTCATCTCTTTCATCTCTCAATATCCCAATCTATCCAACAATCACTTCATTCTTTTATTCTGTATCTTGAAGCAATTAGCTATTGTTGATCCTAATCTTGTGATTTTGAAGTAAGAGTTTTCAGATTACGAATAACTCATTTTAAATGTATCCCTATTACTAATAGAAAAAAAATTACAGTGATATTTCCAGGGAAGTTATCAAAAAAAACCAAAAAACAATGGCTAAAACACAGACTTGCATGTGTATATATGCATATTTGTACAGTCCTTCTGTAGTCTCTGAGCTCCATGTGTGTATGCCTGTGTCCATCCTTGTGCAAACTGTTTTCTGAAGACCCTACCCGGTCGATCCTCTGTGTGGCCTGTGTGCATAGCTCATAATGATTTGAGCGCATACCATTCTCTCTCCTTGGCGTGGAGCCTACACAATCTCATCACTGTGTCTGCAGTGATTGCGGCTGGCCTTGGGCTTGGCGAAGCAGCTGCAGTCGAGCAGCTCGTAGAGGAAGGCCAGCATGGCGAGGGAAAGGATGGTGAGGATAAAGAGGAGGAGGATGACAAAGCAGGCGATGTTCCAGCCATCGTGAAATGGGTAGACCTGCTGAATGAACGCGATGCTGTTGCTGGAGAGACTCATGATGTTCTAGAGAGCGAGAGAGGGAAATAAAATGAGAGATGAATAGATGAATAAACAAATTGATAGACCCAGGATAGAATTTTAGATAATCAATAGAGAGAAAGAGATGAAGAGGTGAGAAATGGTAAATAAGGGATTTACATTTAAATTGACAGATAAATAGAGATGTGTAAAGAATTAAAGATATAGATAATGGATGTAAGGAGAGATGGATGGATGGATAGATAGATAGATAGTTGGATGCACAGATAAAGAAGGGGGGAGAAAAAAGAAAGATGTGAAACAGATAGAGAACACAAACCACAGAGATATGAATAAGACGAGACCACTGACCTGGTTTGGTTGGCTGGAGTTGAGTTAGAAAGGCAGAGATGGTTTGGAAGTATATGCACCCACCGTCTGTGCATCTAAGGGCCAATGTCTGCATCATCATTCTCACAAAACTGTTTTCCTTATGGCTTATTTTTTTCTCATGGATAATAGATTAGTGTGTGAGCATGGCTGCCGTTCAAACAGTATTGTAGACAATTAGCTATCTAGTTAGCTGTGTAATAAGATCTGTGACTGTGTTCATGCGTCGATGTCTAATGCAGCGTGAACATGGTTTGCAGGAGCATGTTTTGTGCTGTTTGCTCCCTCATCCCACACATAAGACATCTCCTTTTTTAGGGTGTGTGAGGATCACTTCACTTGGGCACCAAAGTGAAGTGTTCAAATCAGTAGAAACTGGATTTCATAGTTTCTTTTATGCTGATCTGATCCCATTGATCTAGCATTTGGCTACTTGTGGACAAGACTGCACTGGTATATGTGTGGTTAAATTAGAAACTCAGAATTGAAGAAGTCTGGTTAGAGTATGTGCTGTTTTGTGTTGTGATCTATTGAAAAATATTTCAATAGGGTGAGCTAACCTCTTTTCTGTGATTTCCACTAGCTTGTCATAGTTTTAGCAATCAGTCATGGTATATTAGCATTTGACATGCACTTTTGTTTTCTTCATACTCTGTGCCCTCTGTGTATATTTGTAAAATAGACACACATCCATGTGTACACCCAACGTCGTTCTCTCCCCTGCACAACTGCTGTCAGCTTGTGTCTGCATCCAGCCAGTGCCTGGGTGTGGGTGTGCATATGTTTTACTAAGCCCCCTCTCTTTGTGCTAATAAAACATGATAAAATGTAAAACCTACCTGTGAGTGCGATAGGTGATAGAGCTGCCTTCTCCCCTTATCTCTGTCTCCACTTCCTGTGTCTCTTATTTCTCTCTGTCTATGTTTTTCTCTCTCTCCTAATGTCACACTGTGCTCCACTCTGCTGCTCCTTGTGGTACAGCCCAGATGTCCTCAGTTAGTGCTGCTACGCTGTTGGTCAGCTCCACAGTCGCTCAGCACAAAGGGCCTTATGAAGGATTCATGAAGGCTGCTGCGATTGGCTGTGTTCCAGTAGCTGCGTGATAGACTTGAGAGAAATTATGCCAGTGTTAGCCCAACTTCAGAGCAGAAGAGCTGCATCCCTCAGGTTTTATTTTTGAACTCATCCTTTATTCCCTATTTTTCAAATCCTGCTATATTTCAAATCTAGAAAAGTAACATGATGGAGGGGAAATGATGCTACAAGTCAGGCCCTCACCTACTGGAACACAAGCATCATTTTTTTGTCATAACACCCAGTTGGTGGAATGAACTGCCACTCGGTGTCCGAACAGCCCTCGCTGTTTCCAATACCAACTGAAGTCTCATCTCTTTGAAAAGCGCTTAGATCTAACCTAGTCATACACTTATAAAATCCTATGTTTGCACTTGTATTGAAATATCTTGTAACTGTACTCATTTTGTCTTGTATTTTATCGCATTGTATTATATTGTATGGCATGTCTCAATCTAGCAAACGATGCATTTCATAGGTGCCTAAGCACTTTTATAAGTGACACACTGTACAAATTCCGTAACTATATTAATTTAAATGATATTTTACTGCGTCTTTTACTACACATTTGCTTTCTAAGATATTAAAAACTGTGCCTGTTCACAAACATTTGTCATGCCTTCCTCACCACCTCCTTCCCTTCCTCCTCTTCTTTTCTCAGATTCCAGTAATGGAACCTTCAATCTCAAAGCCCTCTCTGGGAGCTCAGGCTACAAGTTCGGTGTTCTGGCGCGAATCGTCAACTACATGAAGGTGAGCCTCTCACTGGCACATGCTGCCCTGCAACATAGTTGACTCACCCTGCTTAGCAGCTGAGTTATGTCACCCATCAATACTGCACAGCCACGATGAGCTTTAAAATATTATGACCATCCATAAGTCCTGTCTTAGAAAAACAAAGCTTTATTAAAAAGCCAGTAATGTATAATCACTGTTCTGAAACCAGAACCTATTATTTAAAACTGGCGAATACATGGCACAGTAGATAAAGTCTTTCTGTGAAATAGCATTAATACACCTATAATATGCAGGCTTATCTATGTCAACTATACTGAGGCGGTTTCTGTGACAGTGGCGGCACAGAAGGAGCCAGAGGCAATGGTAAATTAAGAGTCTTTATTATCCATGACTCGAGTGACAACAAATAAACAAGCTGCAGTGCAGTGGTAAGGAAAGAAAAGGAAAGCAACATAGTATGAAGGCTTACACTGGTTTGGACTGGGAATGTGCAGCACTGATGGTAGGAACCTGGGGACTTGAATAGTGAGGGAGAAATAAGGAACAGGTGTGATATTGCTAATAGGCTGGTGATTGGGACCGGGGCAGGTGCTGTGTGTGTGAGAGTGTGTGTGGGTGAGTGTGAGGGTGAGTGTGTGTGTGTGCGTGAGAGAGAAAGAGTGGCCGTGTCCCTACTGCTGGATGGCCGGCCTACCATGACAATTTCATTTTGCTAGCCTTCGAAAGATGAAGAATCTGCCAAAAATGAGAAGCAACCAGCAGCTGATTTGGGCATGGCAACTTTCAAAATTTTTTGTTTACCTGTTTATGCCAGACTTTGCCTGGAGTTTGTGTGCGTGTGTCTTGCACATGTGTTATCAATCACACATGTGACTAATCCATATGACTTGTTTGCTTTTTCTTCCCCCTCTTAAGTGTGTGAGTTTTCACTAGGGTAGGTATTTTCCAGCAGTGCATTTATCCATAGAAATTTTCTGATGGTTCAGTAAAACATGTTTATGCCTTGTTAAGTTGAAAATTATCTCCCCCCCCCTTTACTCTCAGACGAGACATCAGAGAGGCGACACTCATCCTTTAACCTTGGATGAGATTTTGGATGAGACCAAACTGCTGGACATCAGCATGAAGCAAAAGCAGTGGCTCATGAGTGAGGTCAGTGTCAGTATCTGTAGGCCATCATCAGGGCTCCCCAATATTTATTTTTTTTAACCATTAACCAGTTTTCAACTGTTGAGGAGCTCTCTTCTGGTGTAAATATACAGAAATCCTACAGTTGCATAGTGTTTCAATGTAGATAATTCATGTAGAAAGTTGTATCTGCCATACTGCGTGGTCAACAATATTGCATGCTGTCTGATGCCTAGATGTTTTTCTGGTCCAATAAAGGACCTACCTATCTTGAAAAATAATGAATTGTGTCAGGCATGTTGACAAATAGATTCCTGCAAATCAGGAAAAGGGTATGCTCTTGATGAGATAGTGAGTAAGTATATATTCTTATCCAACTTTTGATAATCTTATGTGCAGTGATGGCAATTCAAAGGGGTTATATTGGAGTTTTATACTGTGAGTATCTGGACCAATCACAGGCATTCGGGATGTGCATCCATGGTGGTTATGATGAACCACAGTATTTACAAACATACAAATAATTTTTGTCTAACCATGTCATATCAAAGACTCATTAATTTGGTGTTAGGATATTGTTAGGCACATTGCAGGTATAGTATTTTTTTTCTCAATATTGTAGAGCCCTAATTCTCCCTTTATTAGTCACATTTTTAAAAATGTTTTTTTTTTTCCTTAGCATTGTTTTCTTCCTTTCTCCCCTATGGCTTATTACATTTTATTTGCAAACTCCAACTTTTCTGGAAGTGGAGTTGGTAATATCTGACATTCTGTGGAGGGGAAAGGTGACTGTATATCTTTAATTCTCTCATTTACACACTTTCCTAGGCCTTGGCGAGCAATCCAAAAATAGATGTGCAGGACGGCAAATACGCCTTTAAGCCCAAATACCACCTGAAGGATAAGAAAGCTCTGCTCAGGCTGCTGGATAAGCATGACCAGCTAGGCCTGGGAGGGGTCCTGCTGGACGATGTGGAGGAGGGCCTCCCCAACGCGGCCAAGGCTATCAAAGTATGGCCCACTCTGAAATCAACTCTGGCCCTCCATTTGCCAGTGCTGGAAATGGCTGTCATGGCTAACAGTGAATGAAAGGCTGAATGAACCTACCTGCATAAGGCTAACTGGAGTGTTGTTAGCAGTGCTAGTCATATTTGTGGCATTATTAGCACATGCTTAAAATGTGTGCCATACTGATGCTGGCTTCGTATTGGGCAAAAGCTTCACCTACTTTCAAATTTGCAATACCATGTTTCCATGGATGTTTGCATGCCAACTAACCATAATAACCAATGTGTATGGTGTGTGGTAGCGTGTGTTCATTACCTGTGACAAAATGTCTTGTATTTCAGCACTGGATATTTTATTATTGTTAAATATTTACAACAGCAGATGGTACTCATGGCTAATGCTTACTACTAAGCATATCTCTAAAATAGGGTCCCCTTCTTGACTGATGCTAGAAGCTCACAACTACAACTAAAAGATGAAGAGAACCAGTATTATTTTTAAATAGACCAAGTTAACCAGTAACTGAGAAATTATGCAAATTACATTATATTTTAATGATGTTCTTGAAAAAATTACAATAAAATTGGGTCAATTTTCTGGCCATTACTGCACAGGCTTTAGGTGACCAGATCATATTCGTCACCAGGCCAGACAAGAAGAAGATTCTTTTCTACAATGACAAACACTGTCAGTTTGAAGTAGATGAAGGTGAGTGAATGAATGGAGTTTACTATATTGATTTGAGACCAGCATTTTTGACCAGTGGGATCTCTCTCTCTCTCTCTCTCTCTCTCTCTCTCTCTCTCTCTCTCTCTCTCTGTCTCTCTCTCTCTCTCTCTCTCTATATATATATATATATATATATATATATATATATATATATATATATATATATATATATATATAGAGAGAGAGAGAGAGAGAGAGAGAGAGAGAGAGAGAGAGAGAGATAGATAGATATATATATATATATATATATATATATATATATATATATATATATATATATATATATATATATATATATATATAGAGATATATATATATAGAGATATATCTATCTATATATATATATAGATATAGATAGATAGATAGATAGATAGATAAAAATTTTACCTGGGTCAAAAAAAAATTCTCCTTGCTGTCTAGCAAGGAAAAAAAAAACTTGTTTTTATTGTATGCTGAGCTATACAATAGCATGTAACCATTCTAACAAAGCTGAAATAATGAGATCTTAAACAATATCTATTTTATATATTATGGAGTCAGATAAATTAATTCATTAGTTTTGTGAAATGCATGAAACATATGCTGCCCTTGTTTGTCAATAGCACAAACAAAGTATGACAGCTAAAGATAATGAGCAAAAAAATCCTCTAGATCTACGCAAAATCGACTCATTGAATACAATGGCCATTCCGGTCCCCTGTCTTGGACCCCACCAAAAATTTAGAATGAGGGCTAACGTATTTATAGTACCCTGCAAAAATTAAGCCACTTTCCTTCAACCCAAGAATGGGTATTTTGTATGATCTCTTATGGCAGCGTAGAGCTGATTGAATAAAAAAAAAAAACCCAAAAAACCCCTTCTATACTGTCTGTTTTTAGAACATTAAAATTCTGGGGTACAGAGGCCAAAACAACAGAAAATGGTTAAAAGCATAAAAAAATATAGATGTATGTTTAGTGCCTGTTGTCAACTGAATTCATTTGTACATCACAAACCTGGGTCTCAGATAACAGCAATACTTCCAGAAATCTAGAGTATGGTCAGCACTAACTGGATTGGAGTCCAGAGCAATAATGCTAAGAGCTGCAATTGAACTGGCTGACACTGCCCTGTATTCTAAATAAATGTAGGACACAGATACAGGGTCTTTGTCATGTGGGTGTTCTCTAGAGTTTCAGAAGCTGTGGCGTAGTGTTCCAGTGGATTCCATAGATGAAGACAAGATAGAAGATTACCTGAAGAGACAAGGCATCTCATCCATGCAAGAAACCGGACCAAAGAAAATAGTAAGTAATGCGTACACATGCATGCAGCTTTCATTCTCCATGCAGAATCACATCTTAAAGCCTGTTAGTTTTCTTAACCACACGGTTAATCAAATTTTTACTTATGTCATTCGTTATCAGCTGTGAAGTCATCTAATATTAATGGTAATCTCATGCGATTGTTGATGTTGTGAAAAAAGACCATCTTTGTGATATTTTTGTAGAAAAAAAGTTCATTGTTGCCTTCTAGTTTAGCAGTCACAGATAATGACTGTGCTGTGTAATCTATATTAAAAGCAGTCATATACTGTTAACATCTGCATTGTCTATAGTGAATGCTGCCTTATTAACCTTGCTGAAAATCCTAAATGATGTAGCCCTACTAAAAGCAATCTATAAACTGCTTTGTTAGTCAAACAGAAAGCAAGAAATCAAAGGGAACCCAGATTGTTCTAGTCAGCAAGCTGACCTACTATCTGTCTAACATTTAACGGACATTAGACTAAATTGTGAGAAACATGGATGCCTTAGAAAGCTAAATTAGGTGCAGTAAAATCTATGCTAGCACACTTTGAAGGCCAGTAAACAAACATTGCTTCTCTCTCCATTCTTTCACATGTAGGATCTCTTGATTGCCTATCCATCTTTACGGATGCTAAATTGTGGAGAACATTTTGTTGTTGCTAAAAATTATGGAAAAGATGTTTGCATAAGAAGCATGACTGAACACTGTCATGTCACAAAAGCGGTCAACTTTATTTGCTGTCGCCAATGAGGGATGATGTGCAATGTATATAGTCTAACAAATAAGGATGCTATTTATAAGGATTTTAGAAATGTTGTCAGGCAAAGGGTACAATAAGCCTTGTAAAGAACAAAAAAGAAAAACAGAAGTTGCCCAATATAAGCACATGTCTGGATTTAAAAAAAACACTTATTTGCATCAGAATATTGCTTATGTCTCCAAAACAATGTCAATACCAAAATATTGTCCTGTCAAATAAACCTTGTGAAGTTACAATTAAAAATTTTAAAAATTAGGAAAAATGTGAACTTATAGGACTGAAAAGGCTGCACTGTTCCTGTGCTCAGTTGGAAGTGTAAAAAGATGTAAGCCTTGCAAATAGCCTTGCAAAACCATTAAATTATAACTGAATAATTTCCACTGTTATGCATGTATATCCTCACTATCACCATCATTTCCTCTAAAGCTGAGTAAATTGTTGAAAAAAGGCTTAAAAGTGGTTTGGATATTTAAAGCGCAGATTAATTCAGACTGCAGCATATGTTGTCTATTGTTGGAACCAAAATGAGAAACAACAAATATTTTCCTTCACCTGAGAACGTAGCTAGCATCACAGCAACCACCCTGAGAGCATGAAAATGTGCGCCCATATTAGTCTAGCCACAAGTTTTTGCAGCTGGACTATGCCAAAGCAACCACCAACCATGCCATGTTTTGTGGCCATTTCCTCATATGAAATGGGATCGAAAAGGAGCAACGATATAACTAATTCAGATGTAGCATAATGACTGGTTTACAGTGTTTTCATTTTGCACTTTTAACATAGATTGCTACCTTTAAAACATCACTATGTTCACTGTGTTATCTATTAGTCCTGCTAATACACGTTGTTAGCCTGTCTGTCATCACTGCGTTAGGTTAATTTAGCAAGCTAGCAATCATTAACCATGTTTTCTCCAGATATATTAATTCAGTCTCAAGACAAACTTGATAATGATAATTGTAATTGTCTTACATTGTTCAGGGTGGCCAACTGACTATGTAGATAATTGTTGAAGTTAATATATATGTCTCTGTGTGTGTGTCATATTTTTATATATATATATATATATATATATATATATATATATATATATATATACACACACACACATTGTTTTATATATATATATATATATATATATATATATATATATATATATATATATATATATATATATAAATACATTTTATTTATTGTTTTTCTGCTTATACAAAGTAATGAGCTAATGTTAGTGAATTCGCCAGCTAACATTAGCTGTACACCTAAAACAACTAAAAAATTACAAGGACAGATTACATTATTCTACATGGGTAGCATGTAATTCCATAGCAATAATTATCCTGCTGGTTGTTAACTAGCAAAGCACCAATATAACATGCATGTTCAAGCTATAAAAACCAACTTGGCATCACTCCTGAATCCCTTCATGTCTCAGAGCTGTCAGCAACTCTGAAAAGCCAGTGTCATTTCCATTTAAAAGTCCTTTCAAAATTTAAAAACTTACTCAACAGCACTACACATTCGAAAGTCATATGTAAATGAATGCCATAGCTGTACAGATCAACACTGAGCCACATCCCCACTAACGTTACTTAGGTGACTAACCCATCAAGCTGGACATTCTTTTTGACAGTGTGTTGACAATGCATAAAGATGTCTGACATGATGTTTGATAGGAAAATTGTTGTCAAATCTGACCCAACAACTGCCTTTTGAATTAATACATCAAGTATTAATTCAAAATGGTGACTCGCCGCAGCTGAATATTTAGCTGATATTGTTTCCTCTTGGTTCAGTAATGTAATTTTCGTAATTTTTACAAACTCATCTTAAATAGTGCAGCTTTAATATTACTATATTTTATATTACACTTGTACTTAATTGTGCCAGGTGATATAGTTCTTTATTTTAATTTTTTATCTTTGTTGTACCTCTAAAAAATGTTTGCTGCTGTACAAAAGGAATTTGTAATTTTACAGCTTTTTATTTTTTATTTTATTTACATTATTTTAATAAGTTAAAAGGCAAGCTAACTTTTATAGTTTTGTTAAGGCAAATAAAGCATGTTTGCATAGTTAAATGTTTACATTACATTATTCTATTATTTCAAATCACTTATATTCAACAGCTTAACTAATGAACCCTCTAGTTTCCTCAGGCAGCATTAAACTGGCAGCATTATAAAAGTATATATCATGATTAATAACAATATTGATCATTATAAGGAAAAAGCATAATGTATATAATCTTGTTAAACAATGTATTTTTACACAAGATTTATTTTTAACACAGAGTGCTAAAAAAACCTTAAGATTTCTTTACAAAATTTCAGAACAGTAAGTGGAAAATTATGATTCCTTTCCAGATGCAAAAAAAACAAAAAAAAATTAAAAAGGGTGCAGTTAATTTAAATAGTTCTCTCAGGATTAGGCTGAGTAATTTGCAGTCTCAAGGCCATACTCCTCTGCCACTTCTGATCCCGGGTGGATGTGTCTTCTGCATCTTTTGCAGGTGTCCATTCAGAAGAGGAAGAAGCCAGGAACCCAGAAGAAGAGACGGTTCAAGACTCACAATGACCATCTGAATGGAGTTTTGGAGGACTACTCAGAGGGGGTCCCTACCAAGAAGTGACACAGACATGGCAACTTTATCCCTCACACGAGATAAAGAATTCAGAAAGTGAAGATTGGCATCTGTATATTTCCCCTGGTACCCTGTGTCTGATCAGAACTTTCTCATTGTCTCTCTGTTTGTCTCACTCACACTCTCACAAAACTAACAGAAACAATACAAATGTGAACTTACTGTAAATAGTTTTTCTTTTATTTGTTTCTATTTTGTGCCTGTGCTTTAAACAGTATGTTGAAGCCTCTTTTTTGTTTTAGAATAAAACTCTTGAGTGAAGAAAGTGAATCACATTTTTGCCTCTCCTTCAGTTCTGTTTTTGTGTTTTTGTTTGTTTTTATTTAAAAAATTTTTAAATTTTATTTTAATGTCTTGATTGACTACTGCAGTGATGGCAGACATACTTTAATTTTTCAACTATTCAGTCACTGTTAGGTACATGAGCTATAGACAGCTGGATCAGGCTCCTCTGAAATATTTTAATTATATTTAGAGATTAAGTGAAAGGATATGAGGAGACCGTACTGTGTACACGCACGTGTACACTGGCAATCCACACTTTCACACTTCTGTACACACCCCTCACCCGTTTTTGTCTGCTTTTCTGTTCTGTGTCTGACTGATGAGAAAGGTGGAGTTAAAAATGGGTTACCGCTCACTGATCACCACCGTGCCACTGTGGGTAACACTGCAACAGCATTGCACTGTTTGATTTTAGCAGCACATTCAGTCTTTTTTGTAATGCTACACAGATGTAACGAACAAAATATTGGCTGAAGTAAGAATGCACCAGTAAGGCATGTTGTATGCAGTGAAGTGAGAAATGTAAGTGATGGTGAAAAGATTCTGTCACCAGTTGGCTGCTTATGTGACTTCAGACCACGAGCACACAAGCTCTGGTTCTGGAAGGTCATGTTTCACAGTCTAGTGTTTTTGGTGCTTTAAAGCATCTGATGTAACCTACCAGCTGGAGACCTGCACCATGCATAATATTTAAGTGAGTGTGTGTGGTGGGGTTGGGGGGGTCATGTTACTTTCTACACATGGTCTGAAAGTCTGAAAACAAGCCTTTCGTAGTATGAAAACCGAAAGCAGGAAATCATACTTCTGTATAGCGATGGTTATAAGCAAGAAAACAACTTCTTGTATAGGGATGGCAAAGTTCTATTTTTAAACTCTAGTCAGTTACGTACATGAGATACAAGTAGATCTAGTCATTGAGTTTGTCTTTTATGACTGATGTGCATAGTTAGAAGTGACTTTTCAAACCTTGTGAGAAAGTTTTCCAGTGATGCAATTAAAGGTCCTAGACACACTACAGGCGTCTTTGCGCTGAAAGTTATTATAGAGCTCTCATAAATATACAAATTGTGAAGATATTTAAGGGTGTAAAGCTTACCTAATAGAACACTGCTCCCTTATTGACTGACTAATTTAGTACTTATTGTAGGGCGCCGTTTGTTTTTTAACAAACTCTAGCACTTATCATTGTTTAAGATAGACCTTATGTATTTTGCACTAGGCATCAGCATTCATCCCTGTATTCTACAGTATTCTAGTTCATTGGTATGTTTAATTCTAACCTACTGTACTGCACTTTTGTAAGTCACTCTGGATAAGAGTGTCTGCTAAATGCCGTAAATGTAATGGAATAGAACACCAGAAACAATGTGTCAAACAGCAACTTTTACTGTTATCATACACGCTCTTCTCAGGTGACTTGTTAGGTAAACACATCCACTGATTCTAATTTTTTCAGATCTTCCAGTCATGATTGTGCCACATAATCTCTCTTATGGTTCTCTCTAGGTTCTTGTGCAACATTCAAAAACATCAAAAGATGAAAAGTTCTGTTCTTATTGACTGCTTATTCAGAATTAACCACCTTCCAAGTGCCACTTGTACTACTTAAGCTGAATAGTTCTCAGTGCACTTTGAATTGCCACTGCATATGAAAAATGGAATACAAATAAACTTAGTCCAAGTTCAGCCCCCCTGTTGAAAAATCTGATTCAAGTCATTATGTAATTATCAAGTCTGTAATAAATGGAGTTGGGTGTGTTAAAGCCAGGAGAAAGCAGTTTACCAAGTATCCAAGACAGATTGAAAAGCACTGCTCTTTTAATTCAGGCGAGACTGCCTCCACACATCATGATTCAGCTATGTTGGGAGAAGAAAGATCTCAGAACTACCTTATGAGTTTATTCACGTTTGTTAGAGGGAACATGCAACAACACTGCACATCCCCCTTAGGCCAGTGATTGGGACCCACAGAAACAGTCTACTTAGGAAAAAGTAACACACAAGGAAATGATTAATGTCATTTGGGTGGTTCTTGTCATATTTGTTACATCTAAAAGCAACAGTATAATTCACATTTACTGTGTATAAATATATATATATATATATATATATATATATATATATATATATATATATATATATATATATATATATATTTATTTATTTATTTCCAAACAATATTGCATTTTCTCATTTAAATATTTCATGTGTATATTTAATGCATTCTTAGTCCTGACAATATTCAGAAACCTAACCAAGGAAGCAAAGAAAAAGGAAAACAAGCCATGGCCTTACACCTTTGGAGGAAAACACTGGTCTTTGCAATGCACATTACTCAACTAGAAGTGTTCCTGAATAGACCCCTAACAACCACCTATTTTAGATTCCGTCGTTGCTGTTGGGCCATAAATATAAAGAGTGACGCTCATTCACACCTATTGAGCACCAAGGTATTGGGGGGGGGGGGTAAGAGGGGCCTCACTTGCCTTTGTTACCTTAGCTACAGCGATGCGCACAGCAAAATGTTGCTTTGCATTCTAAGCCACACAAAGTGTAGTGCATGTGTGTAACACTGTTTCATGAACTGTTTCAATTACTGATATTGTTTTTAATTAATCATTTGATCGCCACTATTTTTGGGCATCATAGCAAGGAAGAGGCTTATTTTAGCTGAAGTTTATGTGGAGTTGTTTGGGTGCAGTTATATGCTGGAAGCTGAGAAATGGTTGAGTGGCTTCTAGCATCAGAGTGTGAGTCTCAGTGGATCCTGTTGAAATGTCCCTGGTTCCAATTCTGTGACAAAACCAAATCACTTGCTTTTGTTACAGTGTTACAATACACACAAAAGGTCTTATTGTTGGTTCTATGGATTAAAGGTGAGTATTATAGACTCTGAATTCAGGTATATAGAAGAAAGGTTGTTGTGAAACACAAGACAAAAAGACTCGATTTGTTGTTTGCAAATTGTGATTGTAAGCAGGATTGACACTGAATCAGGCAAAATTGAAGACACAAAAGATATTTGAAACATTTGTATGATATAATTGCAAGTACTACGGACACTGAATCCAGCGATACAGAAGACACAAAACATATTTTTGTTGTTTTGCTTGATGTAACAGTATACACATGCAGTTGTGATTACAGCAATACAAGAAGAGCAAAAGCATTTTTTTGTTGTTTCTGTGGTGTAATAGTTAGCAATCTGGTCTTTGTCTCTGGTGATCCCAGTTCAACTCTTGGTGGAACCTATTGAATGCTTGTTGTTCCTTTCAGCTCGCAGGTACTTTCTGGTAGCAAGTTTTTTAATGGCTGCAGCCTGTATTGATGGATCAGATTCGATTAACCTTTTGTGAGGAATTCTTAAATGCCTGTGATTTTGGAAAACTAAATGCTGATTATCCTAGCATAGATGGCATTAAGCTAAAGAGATTTCTCGTCAGATAAGTGATTCACCATCAATAAACGAAGACATCACACTTCATTTTTGTTCCTTCCATTAGGTACTGGGATAAGCAATTCATTCTGAATCCAGCAATAAAGCCCACCCAGTTGTTTGGTTAAGGTTCCATGGTGTAATGGTTAGCACTCTGGACTCTGAATCCAGTGATCTGAGTTCGACTCTCAGTGGAACCTGCTGAAGTCCCTGTTACCTTGTTTCTGAGACAACATAAAACCAAACCTATTAATTTCATAATGGAAAGGTCTTGATTCTGAAGCCAACAGTACAAACATTCTGTCTTGTTGGATATGGAGTAAAGGTAAGCTTGTGGACTCTGAAATCAGCTATAAGGAAAAATGGTTCTTTTGAAGTTTCCACAGTGTAATGCTTAGTAAGCACTTTTCATTTTAATTGTCAGAGGTCATGCCTCTGTGGCACCTTTCTAAACCTGGCTGACATTTTGAGATTATATGGGTTTTCTTGCTACAACTTATTGTAAATGGCAAAAATGTCTGTCACTTGACCAGATTACAAACATGAGACAAAGCAGTTGTTGCCACAAATTAGGTCAATGCCTTGCCAATCTGTGTGCTGATGATGCTGGACAAGGTAAACCTACCAAATCATGTCTTACAAAAAAAAGACAGGAGATGTGATATATGGAAAGCACTCTGCTATATACGGATTACAAACATGAGACAAAGCAGTTGTTGCCACAATTAGGTCAATGCCTTGCCAATCTGTGTCCTGATGATGTTGGACAAGATAAAGTTATATAAAAGGAACTCATGTCTTACAAAAAAAAGACATGTGATATATAGAAAGCACTCTGCCCTCTGAATCTAGCAATACCCAAGACAAAATATTTTTGGATTCGTTTTATGATGGAATTAAAAGCACTGTGGACTCTGAATCCAGTGAAACACAAGACAATAAGGCTCGATTTGTTGTTTGCAGATTGGGATTGTAAGCAGGCTTGACACTGAATCCGGCAAAAGTAAAGACACAAAAGATATTTTAAACATTTGTATAATATATTTGCAAGTACTACGGACACTGAATCCAGCGATACAGAAGACACAAAACATATTTTTGTTGTTTTGCTTGATGTAACAGTATACACCTGCGGTTGTGATTACATCAATACAAGAAGAGCAAAAGCATTTTTTTGTTGTTTCTGTGGTGTAATAGTTAGCAATCTGGTCTTTGTCTCTGGTGATCCCAGTTCATCACTTGGTGGAACCTATTGAATGCTTGTTGTTCCTTTCAGCTCGCAGGTACTTTCTGGTAGCAAGTTTTTTTAATGGCTGCAGCCTGTATTGATGGATCAGATTCGATTAACCTTTTGTGAGGAATTCTTAAATGCCTGTGATTTTGGAAAACTAAATGCTGATTATCCTACCATAGATGGCATTAAGCTAAAGAGATTTCTCGGCAGATAAGTGATTCACCATCAATAAACGAAGACATCACACTTCATTTTTGTTCCTTCCATTAGGTACTGGGATAAGCAATTCATTCTGAATCCAGCAATAAAGCCCACCCAGTTGTTTGGTTAAGGTTCCATGGTGTAATGGTTAGCACTCTGGACTCTGAATCCAGTGATCTGAGTTCGACTCTCAGTGGAACCTGCTGAAGTCCCTGTTACCTTGTTTCTGAGACAACATAAAACCAAACCTATTAATTTCATAATGGAAAGGTCTTGATTCTGAAGCCAACAGTACAAACATTCTGTCTTGTTGGATATGGAGTAAAGGTAAGCTTGTGGACTCTGAAATCAGCTATAAGGAAAAATGGTTCTTTTGAAGTTTCCACAGTGTAATGCTTAGTAAGCACTTTTCATTTTAATTGTCAGAGGTCATGCCTCTGTGGCACCTTTCTAAACCTGGCTGACATTTTGAGATTATATGGGTTTTCTTGCTACAACTTATTGTAAATGGCAAAAATGTCTGTCACTTGACCAGATTACAAACATGAGACAAAGCAGTTGTTGCCACAAATTAGGTCAATGCCTTGCCAATCTGTGTGCTGATGATGCTGGACAAGGTAAACCTACCAAATCATGTCTTACAAAAAAAAGACAGGAGATGTGATATATGGAAAGCACTCTGCTATATACGGATTACAAACATGAGACAAAGCAGTTGTTGCCACAATTAGGTCAATGCCTTGCCAATCTGTGTCCTGATGATGTTGGACAAGATAAAGTTATATAAAAGGAACTCATGTCTTACAAAAAAAAGACATGTGATATATAGAAAGCACTCTGCCCTCTGAATCTAGCAATACCCAAGACAAAATATTTTTGGATTCGTTTTATGATGGAATTAAAAGCACTGTGGACTCTGAATCCAGTGAAACACAAGACAATAAGGCTCGATTTGTTGTTTGCAGATTGGGATTGTAAGCAGGCTTGACACTGAATCCGGCAAAAGTAAAGACACAAAAGATATTTTAAACATTTGTATAATATATTTGCAAGTACTACGGACACTGAATCCAGCGATACAGAAGACACAAAACATATTTTTGTTGTTTTGCTTGATGTAACAGTATACACCTGCGGTTGTGATTACATCAATACAAGAAGAGCAAAAGCATTTTTTTGTTGTTTCTGTGGTGTAATAGTTAGCAATCTGGTCTTTGTCTCTGGTGATCCCAGTTCATCACTTGGTGGAACCTATTGAATGCTTGTTGTTCCTTTCAGCTCGCAGGTACTTTCTGGTAGCAAGTTTTTTTAATGGCTGCAGCCTGTATTGATGGATCAGATTCGATTAACCTTTTGTGAGGAATTCTTAAATGCCTGTGATTTTGGAAAACTAAATGCTGATTATCCTACCATAGATGGCATTAAGCTAAAGAAATTTCTCGGCAGATAAGTGATTCACCATCAATAAACGAAGACATCACACTTCATTTTTGTTCCTTCCATTAGGTACTGGGATAAGCAATTCATTCTGAATCCAGCAATACAGGCCACCCAGGTGCTTGGTTAAGGTTCCATGGTGTAATGGTTAGCACTCTGGACTCTGAATCCAATCATCTGAGTTCGACTCTCAGTGGAACCTGCTGAAGTCCCTGTTACCTTGTTTCTGAGATAATATAAAACCAAACCTATTAATTTCATAATGGAAAGGTCTGGATTCTGAAGCCACCAGTACAAACATGTTGTCTTGTTGGTTATGGGGTAAAGGTAAGCATTGTGGACTCTGAAATCAGCTATAAGGAAAAAGGGTTCTTTTGAAGTTTCCACAGTGTAATGCTTAGCACTTTTCATTTTAATTGTCAGAGGTCATGCCTCCGTGGCACCTTTCTAAACCTGGCTGACATTTTGAGATTATATGGGTTTTCTTGCTACAATTTATTGTAAATGGCAAAAATGACTGTCTCTTGACCAGATTACAAACATGAGACAAAGCAGTTGTTGCCACAATTAGGTCAATGCCTTGCCAATCTGAGTGCTGTTGATGTTGGACAAGGTAAACCTTCCAAATCATGTCTTACAAAAAAAAGACAGGAGATGTGATATATGGAAAGCACTCTGCCATATACGGATTACAAACATGAGACAAAGCAGTTGTTGCCACAATTAGGTCAATGCCTTGCCAATCTGTGTCCTGATGATATTGGACAAGATAAAGTTATATAAAAGGAACTCATGTCTTACAAAAAAAAGACAGATGTGATATATATAGAAAGCACTCTGCCCTCTGAATCTAGCAATACAGAAGACAAAACATTTTTGGATTTGTTTTATGATGGAATTGAAAGCACTGTGGACTCTGAATCCAGTGAAACACAAGACAATAAGGCTCGATTTGTTGTTTGCAGATTGGGATTGTAAGCAGGCTTGACACTGATTCCGGCAAAAGTAAAGACACAAAAGATATTTTAAACATTTGTATAATATATTTGCAAGTACTACGGACACTGAATCCAGCGAAACAGAAGACACAAAACATATTTTTGTTGTTTTGCTTGATGTAACAGTATACACCTGCGGTTGTGATTACATCAATACAAGAAGAGCAAAAGCATTTTTTTTGTTGTTTCTGTGGTGTAATAGTTAGCAATCTGGTCTTTGTCTCTGGTGATCCCAGTTCAACACTTGGTGGAACCTATTGAATGCTTGTTGTTCCTTTCAGCTCGCAGGTACTTTCTGGTAGCAAGTTTTTTTAATGGCTGCAGCCTGTATTGATGGATCAGATTCGATTAACCTTTTGTGAGGAATTCTTAAATGCCTGTGATTTTGGAAAACTAAATGCTGATTATCCTAGCATAGATGGCATTAAGCTAAAGAGATTTCTCGGCAGATAAGTGATTCACCATCAATAGACGAAGACATCACACTTCATTTTTGCTCCTTCCATTAGGTACTGGGATAAGCAATTCATTCTGAATCCAACAATACAGGCCACCCAGTTGTTTGGTTAAGGTTCCATGGTTTAATGGTTAGCACTCTGGACTCTGAATCCAGTCATCTGAGTTCGACTTTCAGTGGAACCTGCTGAAGTCCCTGTTACCTTGTTTCTGAGATAATATAAAACCAAACCTATTAATTTCATAATGGAAAGGTCTGGATTCTGAAGCCACCAGTACAAACATGTTGGTTATGGGGTAAAGGTAAGCATTGTGGACTCTGAAATCAGCTATAAGGAAAAAGGGTTCTTTTGAAGTTTCCACAGTGTAATGCTTAGTAAGCACGTTTCATTTTAATTGTCAGAGGTCATGCCTCCGTCGCACCTTTCTAAACCTGGCTGACATTTTGAGATTATATGGGTTTTCTTGCTACAACTTATTGTAAATGGCAAAAATGTCTGTCACTTGACCAGATTACAAACATGAGACAAAGCAGTTGTTGCCACAATTAGGTCAATGCCTTGCCAATCTGTGTGCTGATGATGCTGGACAAGGTAAACCTACCAAATCATGTCTTACAAAAAAAAGACAGGAGATGTGATATATGGAAAGCACTCTGCCATATACGGATTACAAACATGAGTCAAAGCAGTTGTTGCCACAATTAGGTCAATGCCTTGCCAATCTGTGTCCTGATGATGTTGGACAAGATAAAGTTATATAAAAGGAACTCATGTCTTACAAAAAAAAGACAGATGTGATATATAGAAAGCACTCTGCCCTCTGAATCTAGCAATACCGAAGATAAAACATTTTTGGATTTGTTTTATGATGGAATTGAAAGCACTGTGGACTCTGAATCCAGTGAAACACATGACAATAAGGCTCGATTTGTTGTTTGCAGATTGGGATTGTAAGCAGGCTTGACACTGAATCCGGCAAAAGTAAAGACACAAAAGATATTTTAAACATTTGTATAATATATTTGCAAGTACTACGGACACTGAATCCAGCGATACAGAAGACACAAAACATATTTTTGTTGTTTTGCTTGATGTAACAGTATACACCTGCGGTTGTGATTACATCAATACAAGAAGAGCAAAAGCATTTTTTTGTTGTTTCTGTGGTGTAATAGTTAGCAATCTGGTCTTTGTCTCTGGTGTTCCCAGTTCAACTCTTGGTGGAACCTATTGAATGCTTGTTCCTTTCAGCTCGCAGGTACTTTCTGGTAGCAAGTTTTTTTAATGGCTGCAGCCTGTATTGATGGATCAGATTCGATTAACCTTTTGTGAGGAATTCTTAAATGCCTGTGATTTTGGAAAACTAAATGCTGATTATCCTAGCATAGATGGCATTAAGCTAAAGAGATTTCTCGTCAGATAAGTGATTCACCATCAATAAACGAAGACATCACACTTCATTTTTGTTCCTTCCATTAGGTACTGGGATAAGCAATTCATTCTGAATCCAGCAATACAGGCCACCCAGGTGCTTGGTTAAGGTTCCATGGTGTAATGGTTAGCACTCTGGACTCTGAATCCAGTCATCTGAGTTCGACTCTCAGTGGAACCTGCTGAAGTCCCTGTTACCTTGTTTCTGAGATAATATAAAACCAAACCAATTAATTTCATAATGGAAAGGTCTGGATTCTGAAGCCACCAGTACAAACATGTTGTCTTGTTGGTTATGGGGTAAAGGTAAGCATTGTGGACTCTGAAATCAGCTATAAGGAAAAATGGTTCTTTTGAAGTTTCCACAGTGTAATGCTTAGTAAGCACTTTTCATTTTAATTGTCAGAGGTCATGCCTCCGTGGCACCTTTCTAAACCTGGCTGACATTTTGAGATTATATGGGTTTTCTTGCTACAATTTATTGTAAATGGCAAAAATGACTGTCTCTTGACCAGATTACAAACATGAGACAAAGCAGTTGTTGCCACAATTAGGTCAATGCCTTGCCAATCTGAGTGCTGTTGATGTTGGACAAGGTAAACCTTCCAAATCATGTCTTACAAAAAAAAGACAGGAGATGTGATATATGGAAAGCACTCTGCCATATACGGATTACAAACATGAGACAAAGCAGTTGTTGCCACAATTAGGTCAATGCCTTGCCAATCTGTGTCCTGATGATATTGGACAAGATAAAGTTATATAAAAGGAACTCATGTCTTACAAAAAAAAGACAGATGTGATATATATAGAAAGCACTCTGCCCTCTGAATCTAGCAATACAGAAGACAAAACATTTTTGGATTTGTTTTATGATGGAATTGAAAGCACTGTGGACTCTGAATCCAGTGAAACACAAGACAATAAGGCTCGATTTGTTGTTTGCAGATTGGGATTGTAAGCAGGCTTGACACTGATTCCGGCAAAAGTAAAGACACAAAAGATATTTTAAACATTTGTATAATATATTTGCAAGTACTACGGACACTGAATCCAGCGAAACAGAAGACACAAAACATATTTTTGTTGTTTTGCTTGATGTAACAGTATACACCTGCGGTTGTGATTACATCAATACAAGAAGAGCAAAAGCATTTTTTTTGTTGTTTCTGTGGTGTAATAGTTAGCAATCTGGTCTTTGTCTCTGGTGATCCCAGTTCAACACTTGGTGGAACCTATTGAATGCTTGTTGTTCCTTTCAGCTCGCAGGTACTTTCTGGTAGCAAGTTTTTTTAATGGCTGCAGCCTGTATTGATGGATCAGATTCGATTAACCTTTTGTGAGGAATTCTTAAATGCCTGTGATTTTGGAAAACTAAATGCTGATTATCCTAGCATAGATGGCATTAAGCTAAAGAGATTTCTCGGCAGATAAGTGATTCACCATCAATAGACGAAGACATCACACTTCATTTTTGCTCCTTCCATTAGGTACTGGGATAAGCAATTCATTCTGAATCCAACAATACAGGCCACCCAGTTGTTTGGTTAAGGTTCCATGGTTTAATGGTTAGCACTCTGGACTCTGAATCCAGTCATCTGAGTTCGACTTTCAGTGGAACCTGCTGAAGTCCCTGTTACCTTGTTTCTGAGATAATATAAAACCAAACCTATTAATTTCATAATGGAAAGGTCTGGATTCTGAAGCCACCAGTACAAACATGTTGGTTATGGGGTAAAGGTAAGCATTGTGGACTCTGAAATCAGCTATAAGGAAAAAGGGTTCTTTTGAAGTTTCCACAGTGTAATGCTTAGTAAGCACGTTTCATTTTAATTGTCAGAGGTCATGCCTCCGTCGCACCTTTCTAAACCTGGCTGACATTTTGAGATTATATGGGTTTTCTTGCTACAACTTATTGTAAATGGCAAAAATGTCTGTCACTTGACCAGATTACAAACATGAGACAAAGCAGTTGTTGCCACAATTAGGTCAATGCCTTGCCAATCTGTGTGCTGATGATGCTGGACAAGGTAAACCTACCAAATCATGTCTTACAAAAAAAAGACAGGAGATGTGATATATGGAAAGCACTCTGCCATATACGGATTACAAACATGAGACAAAGCAGTTGTTGCCACAATTAGGTCAATGCCTTGCCAATCTGTGTCCTGATGATGTTGGACAAGATAAAGTTATATAAAAGGAACTCATGTCTTACAAAAAAAAGACAGATGTGATATATAGAAAGCACTCTGCCCTCTGAATCTATCAATACCGAAGACAAAACATTTTTCGATTTGTTTTATGATGGAATTGAAAGCACTGTGGACTCTGAATCCAGTGAAACACATGACAATAAGGCTCGATTTGTTGTTTGCAGATTGGGATTGTAAGCAGGCTTGACACTGAATCCGGCAAAAGTAAAGACACAAAAGATATTTTAAACATTTGTATAATATATTTGCAAGTACTACGGACACTGAATCCAGCGATACAGAAGACACAAAACATATTTTTGTTGTTTTGCTTGATGTAACAGTATACACCTGCGGTTGTGATTACATCAATACAAGAAGAGCAAAAGCATTTTTTTGTTGTTTCTGTGGTGTAATAGTTAGCAATCTGGTCTTTGTCTCTGGTGTTCCCAGTTCAACTCTTGGTGGAACCTATTGAATGCTTGTTCCTTTCAGCTCGCAGGTACTTTCTGGTAGCAAGTTTTTTTAATGGCTGCAGCCTGTATTGATGGATCAGATTCGATTAACCTTTTGTGAGGAATTCTTAAATGCCTGTGATTTTGGAAAACTAAATGCTGATTATCCTAGCATAGATGGTATTAAGCTAAAGAGATTTCTCGGCAGATAAGTGATTCACCAGCAATAAACGAAGACATCACACTTCATTTTTGTTCCTTCCATTAGGTACTGGGATAAGCAATTCATTCTGAATCCAGCAATACAGGCCACCCAGGTGCTTGGTTAAGGATCCTTGGTGTAATGGTTAGCACTCTGGACTCTGAATCCAGTGATCTGAGTTCGACTCTCAGTGGAACATGTTGAAGTCCCTAATACCTTGTTTCTGAGACAACATAAAACCAAACCTATCAATTTTATAATGGAAAGGTCTGGATTCTGAAGACACAAGTACAAACATGTTGTCTTGTTGGTTATGGAGTAAAGGTAAGCATTGTGGACTCTGAAATCAGCTATAAGGAAAACGGCTTCTTTTGAAGTTTCCACAGTGTAATGCTAAGTAAGCACTTTTCATTTTAATTGTCAGAGGTCATGCCTCCGTGGCACCTTTCTAAACCTGGCTGACATTTTGAGATTATATGGGTTTTCTTGCTACAATTTATTGTAAATGGCAAAAATGTCTGTCACTTGACCAGATTACAAACATGAGACAAAGCAGTTGTTGCCACAATTAGGTCAATGCCTTGCCAATCTGTGTGCTGATGATGCTGGACAAGGTAAACCTACCAAATCATGTCTTACAAAAAAAAGACAGGAGATGTGATATATGGAAAGCACTCTGCCATATACGGATTACAAACATGACACAAAGCAGTTGTTGCCACAATTCGGTCAATGCCTTGCCAATCTGTGTCCTGATGATGTTGGACAAGATAAAGTTATATAAAAGGAACTCATGTCTTACAAAAAAAAGACAGATGTGATAAATAGAAAGCACTCTGCCCTCTGAATCTAGCAATACAGAAGACAAAACATTTTTGGATTTGTTTTATGATGGAATTGAAAGCACTGTGGACTCTGAATCCAGTGAAACACAAGACAATAAGGCTCGATTTGTTGTTTGCAGATTGGGATTGTAAGCAGGCTTGACACTGAATCCGGCAAAAGTAAAGACACAAAAGATATTTTAAATGTTTGTATAATATATTTGCAAGTACTGCGGACACTGAATCCAGCGATACAGAAGACACGAAACATATTTTTGTTGTTTTGCTTGATGTAACAGTATACACCTGCAGTTGTGATTACATCAATACAAGAAGAGCAAAAGCATTTTTTTGTTGTTTCTGTGGTGTAATAGTTAGCAATCTGGTCTTTGTCTCTGGTGATCCCAGTTCAACTCTTGGTGGAACCTATTGAATGCTTGTTGTTCCTTTCAGCTCGCAGGTACTTTCTGGTAGCAAGTTTTTTTAAGGGCTGCAGCCAGTGTTGATGGATCAGATTCGATTAACCTTTTGTGAGGAATTCTTAAATGCCTGTGATTTTGGAAAACTAAATGCTGATTATCCTAGCATAGATGGCAATAACATAAAGAGATTTCTCGGCAGATAAGTGATTCACCATCAATAAACGAAGACATCACACTTCATTTTTGTTCCTTCCATTAGGTACTGGGATAAGCAATTCATTCTGAATCCAGCAATACAGGCCACCCAGGAGCTTGGTTAAAGTTCCAAGATGTAGTGGTTAGCACTCTGGACTCTGAATCCAGTCATCTGAGTTCGACTCTCAGTGGAACCTGCTGAAGTCCCTGTTACCTTGTTTCTGAGATAATATAAAACCAAACCAATTAATTTCATAATGGAAAGGTCTGGATTCTGAAGCCACCAGTACAAACATGTTGTCTTGTTGGTTATGGGGTAAAGGTAAGCATTGTGGACTCTGAAATCAGCTATAAGGAAAAATGGTTCTTTTGAAGTTTCCACAGTGTAATGCTTAGTAAGCACTTTTCATTTTAATTGTCAGAGGTCATGCCTCCGTGGCACCTTTCTAAACCTGGCTGACATTTTGAGATTATATGGGTTTTCTTGCTACAATTTATTGTAAATGGCAAAAATGACTGTCTCTTGACCAGATTACAAACATGAGACAAAGCAGTTGTTGCCACAATTAGGTCAATGCCTTGCCAATCTGTGTGCTGTTGATGTTGGACAAGGTAAACCTTCCAAATCATGTCTTACAAAAAAAAGACAGGAGATGTGATATATGGAAAGCACTCTGCCATATACGGATTACAAACATGAGACAAAGCAGTTGTTGCCACAATTAGGTCAATGCCTTGCCAATCTGTGTCCTGATGATATTGGACAAGATAAAGTTATATAAAAGGAACTCATGTCTTACAAAAAAAAGACAGATGTGATATATATAGAAAGCACTCTGCCCTCTGAATCTAGCAATACAGAAGACAAAACATTTTTGGATTTGTTTTATGATGGAATTGAAAGCACTGTGGACTCTGAATCCAGTGAAACACAAGACAATAAGGCTCGATTTGTTGTTTGCAGATTGGGATTGTAAGCAGGCTTGACACTGATTCCGGCAAAAGTAAAGACACAAAAGATATTTTAAACATTTGTATAATATATTTGCAAGTACTACGGACACTGAATCCAGCGAAACAGAAGACACAAAACATATTTTTGTTGTTTTGCTTGATGTAACAGTATACACCTGCGGTTGTGATTACATCAATACAAGAAGAGCAAAAGCATTTTTTTGTTGTTTCTGTGGTGTAATAGTTAGCAATCTGGTCTTTGTCTCTGGTGATCCCAGTTCAACTCTTGGTGGAACCTATTGAATGCTTGTTGTTCCTTTCAGCTCGCAGGTACTTTCTGGTAGCAAGTTTTTTTAAGGGCTGCAGCCAGTGTTGATGGATCAGATTCGATTAACCTTTTGTGAGGAATTCTTAAATGCCTGTGATTTTGGAAAACTAAATGCTGATTATCCTAGCATAGATGGCAATAACATAAAGAGATTTCTCGGCAGATAAGTGATTCACCATCAATAAACGAAGACATCACACTTCATTTTTGTTCCTTCCATTAGGTACTGGGATAAGCAATTCATTCTGAATCCAGCAATACAGGCCACCCAGGAGCTTGGTTAAAGTTCCAAGATGTAGTGGTTAGCACTCTGGACTCTGAATCCAGTCATCTGAGTTTGACTCTCAGTGGAACCTGCTGAAGTCCTTGTTTCTGAGATAATATAAAACCAAACCTATTAATTTCATAATGGAAAGGTCTGGATTCTGAAGCCACCAGTACAAACATGTTGTCTTGTTGGTTATGGAGTAAAGGTAAGCATTGTGGACTCTGAAATCAGCTATAAGGAAGAAGGGTTGTTTTGAAGTTTCCACAGTGTAATGCTTAGTAAGCAGTTTTCATTTTAATTGTCAGAGGTCATGCCTCCGTGGCACCTTTCTAAACCTGGCTGACATTTTGAGATTATATGGGTTTTCTTGCTACAACTTATTGTAAATGGCAAAAATGTCTGTCACTTGACCAGATTAAAAACATGAGACAAAGCAGTTGTTGCCACAATTAGGTCAATGCCTTGCCAATCTGTGTGCTGATGATGCTGGACAAGGTAAACCTACCAAATCATGTCTTACAATAAAAAGACAGGAGATGTGATATATGGAAAGCACTCTGCCATATACGGATTACAAACATGAGACAAAGCAGTTGTTGGCACAATTAGGTCAATGCCTTGCCAATCTGTGTCCTGATGATGTTGGACAAGATAAAGTTATATAAAAGGAACTCATGTCTTACAAAAAAAAGACAGATGTGATATATAGAAAGCACTCTGCCCTCTGAATATAGCAATACAGAAGACAAAACATTTTTGCATTTGTTTAATGATGGAATTGAAAGCACTGTGGACTCTGAATCCAGTGAAACACAAGACAATAAGGCTCGATTTGTTGTTTGCAGATTGGGATTGTAAGCAGGCTTGACACTGATTCCGGCAAAAGTAAAGACACAAAAGATATTTTAAACATTTGTATAATATATTTGCAAGTACTACGGACACTGAATCCAGCGATACAGAAGACACAAAACATATTTTTGTTGTTTTGCTTGATGTAACAGTATACACCTGCGGTTGTGATTACATCAATACAAGAAGAGCAAAAGCATTTTTGTTGTTGTTTCTGTGGTGTAATAGTTAGCAATCTGGTCTTTGTCTCTGGTGATCCCAGTTCAACACTTGGTGGAACCTATTGAATGCTTGTTGTTCCTTTCAGCTCGCAGGTACTTTCTGGTAGCAAGTTTTTTTAATGGCTGCAGCCTGTATTGATGGATCAGATTCGATTAACCTTTTGTGAGGAATTCTTAAATGCCTGTGATTTTGGAAAACTAAATGCTGATTATCCTAGCATAGATGGCATTAAGCTAAAGAGATTTCTCGGCAGATAAGTGATTCACCATCAATAGACGAAGACATCACACTTCATTTTTGTTCCTTCCATTAGGTACTGGGATAAGCAATTCATTCTGAATCCAGCAATACAGGCCACCCAGTTGTTTGGTTAAGGTTCCATGGTTTAATGGTTAGCACTCTGGACTCTGAATCCAGTGATCTGAGTTCGACTTTCAGTGAAACCTGCTGAAGTCCTTGTGTCTGAGATAATATAAAACTAAATCTATTAATTTCATAATGGAAAGGTCTGGATTCTGAAGCCACCATTACAAACATGTTGTCTTGTTGGTTATGGGGTAAAGGTAAGCATTGTGGACTCTGAAATCAGCTATAAGGAAAAAGGGTTCTTTTGAAGTTTCCACAGTGTAATGCTTAGTAAGCACGTTTCATTTTAATTGTCAGAGGTCATGCCTCCTTGGCACCTTTCTAAACCTGGCTGACATTTTGAGATTATATGGGTTTTCTTGCTACAATTTATTGTAAATGGCAAAAATGTCTGTCACTTGACCAGATTACAAACATGAGACAAAGTAGTTGTTGCCACAATTAGGTCAATGCCTTGCCAATCTGTGTGCTGATGATGCTGGACAAGGTAAACCTACCAAATCATGTCTTACAAAAAAAAGACAGGAGATGTGATATATGGATAGCACTCTGCCATATACGGATTACAAACATGAGACAAAGCAGTTGTTGCCACAATTAGGTCAATGCCTTGCCAATCTGTGTCCTGATGATGTTGGACAAAATAAAGTTATATAAAAGGAACTCATGTCTTACAAAAAAAAGACAGATGTGATATATAGAAAGCACTCTGCCCTCTGAATCTAGCAATACAGAAGACAAAACATTTTTGGATTTGTTTTATGATGGAATTGAAAGCACTGTGGACTCTGAATCCAGTGAAACACAAGACAATAAGGCTCGATTTGTTGTTTGCAGATTGGGATTGTAAGCAGGCTTGACACTGAATCCGGCAAAAGTAAAGACACAAAAGATATTTTAAACATTTGTATAATATATTTGCAAGTACTGCGGACACTGAATCCAGCGATACAGAAGACACGAAACATATTTTTGTTGTTTTGCTTGATGTAACAGTATACACCTGCGGTTGTGATTACATCAATACAAGAAGAGCAAAAGCATTTTTTTGTTGTTTCTGTGGTGTAATAGTTAGCAATCTGGTCTTTGTCTCTGGTGATCCCAGTTCAACTCTTGGTGGAACCTATTGAATGCTTGTTGTTCATTTCAGCTCGCAGGTACTTTCTGGTAGCAAGTTTTTGCTGGACAAGGTAAACCTACCAAATCATGTCTTACAATAAAAAGACAGGAGATGTGATATATGGAAAGCACTCTGCCATATACGGATTACAAACATGAGACAAAGCAGTTGTTGCCACAATTAGGTCAATGCCTTGCCAATCTGTGTCCTGATGATGTTGGACAAGATAAAGTTATATAAAAGGAACTCATGTCTTACAAAAAAAAGACAGATGTGATATATAGAAAGCACTCTGCCCTCTGAATCTAGCAATACAGAAGACAAAACATTTTTGGATTTGTTTTATGATGGAGTTGAAAGCACTGTGGACTCTGAATCCAGTGAAACACAAGACAATAAGGCTCGATTTGTTGTTTGCAGATTGGGATTGTAAGCAGGCTTGACACTGAATCCGGCAAAAGTAAAGACACAAAAGATATTTTAAACATTTGTATAATATATTTGCAAGTACTACGGAAACTGAGTCCAGCGATAGAGAAGACACAAAACATATATTTGTTGTTTTGCTTGATGTAACAGTTTACACCTGCGGTTGTGATTACATCAATACAAGCAGAGCAAAAGCATTTTTTTGTTGTTTCTGTGGTGTAATAGTTAGCAATCTGGTCTTTGTCTCTGGTGATCCCAGTTCAACTCTTGGTGGAACCTATTGAATGCTTGTTGTTCATTTCAGCTCGCAGGTACTTTCTGGTAGCAAGTTTTTTTAATGGCTGCAGCCTGTATTGATGGATCAGATTCGATGAAACTTTTGTGAGGAATTCTTAAATGCCTGTGATTTTGGAAAACTAAATGCTGATTATCCTAGCATAGATGGTATTAAGCTAAAGAGATTTCTCGTCAGATAAGTGATTCACCATCAATAAACGAAGACATCACACTTCATTTTTGTTCCTTCCATTAGGTACTGCGATAAGCAATTCATTCTGAATCCAGCAATGCAGGCCACCCAGTTGTTTGGTTAAGGTTTCATGGTGTAATGGTTTGCACTCTGGACTCTGAATCCAGTGATTTGAGTTTGACTCTCAGTGGAACCTGTTGAAGTCCCTATTACCTTGTTTCTGAGACAACATAAAACCAACCCTATCAATTTTATAATGGAAAGTTATGGATTCTGTAGCCACCATACAAAAATGTCTTACAAAAAAAAGACAGATGTGATATATAGAAAGCACTCTGCCCTCTGAATCTAGCAATATAGAAGACAAAACATTTTTGGATTTGTTTTATGATGGAATTGAAAGGACTGTGGACTCTGAATCCAGTGAAACACAAGACAATAAGGCTTGATTTGTTGTTTGCAGATTGGGATTGTAAGCAGGCTTGACACTGAATCCAGCAAAAGTAAAGACACAAAAGATATTTTAAACATTTGTATAATATATTTGCAAGTACTACGGACACTGAATCCAGCGATACAGAAGACACGAAACATATTTTTGTTGTTTTGCTTGATGTAACAGTATACACCTGCGGTTGTGATTACATCAATACAAGAAGAGTAAAAGCATTTTTTTGTTGTTTCTGTGGTGTAATAGTTAGCAATCTGGTCTTTGTTTCTGGTGATCACAGTTCAACTCTTGGTGGAACCTATTGAATGCTTGTTGTTCATTTCAGCTCGCAGGTACTTTCTGGTAGCAAGTTTTTTTAATTGCTGCAGCCTGTATTGATGGATCAGATTCGATTAACCTTTTGTGAGGAATTCTTAAATGCCTGTGATTTTGGAAAACTAAATGCTGATTATCCTAGCATAGATGGCATTAAGCTAGAGATTTCTCGGCAGATAAGTGATTCACCATCAATAAACGAAGACATCACACTTCATTTTTGTTCCTTCCATTAGGTACTGGGACAAGCAATTCATTCTGAATCCAGCAATGCAGGCCACCCAGTTGTTTGGTTAAGGTTCCATGCTGTAATGGTTAGCACTCTGGACTCTGAGTTCGACTCTCAGTGGAACTTGTTGAAGTCCCTATTACCTTGTTTCTGAGACAACATAAAACCAAACCTATCAATTTTATAATGGAAAGGTCTGGATTCTGAAGCCACCAGTACAAACATGTTGTCTTGTTGGTTATGGAGTAAAGGTAAGCATTGTGGACTCTGAAATCAGCTATAAGGAAGAAGGTTTGTTTTGAAGTTTCCACAGTGTAATGCTTAGTAAGCAGTTTTCATTTTAAATTGTCAGAGGTCATGCCTCCGTGGTATCTTTCTAAACCTGGCTGACATTTTGAGATTATATGGGTTTTCTTGCTACAACTTATTGTAAATGGCAAAAATGTCTGTCACTTGACCAGATTAAAAACATGAGACAAAGCAGTTGTTGCCACAATTAGGTCAATGCCTTGCCAATCTGTGTGCTGATGATGCTGGACAAGGTAAACCTACCAAATCATGTCTTACAATAAAAAGACAGGAGATGTGATATATGGAAAGCACTCTGCCATATACGGATTACAAACATGAGACAAAGCAGTTGTTGCCACAATTAGGTCAATGCCTTGCCAATCTGTGTCCTGATGATCTTGGACAAGATAAAGTTATATAAAAGGAACTCATGTCTTACAAAAAAAAGACATGTGATATATAGAAAGCACTCTGCCCTCTGAATCTAGCAATACAGAAGACAAAACATTTTTGGATTTGTTTTATGATGGAATTGAAAGCACTGTGGACTCTGAATCCAGTGAAACACAAGACAATAAGGCTCGATTTGTTGTTTGCAGATTGGGATTGTAAGCAGGCTTGACACTGAATCCGGCAAAAGTAAAGACACAAAAGATATTTTAAACATTTGTATAATATATTTGCAAGTACTACGGACACTGAGTCCAGCGATAGAGAAGACACAAAACATATATTTGTTGTTTTGCTTGATGTAACAGTTTACACCTGCGGTTGTGATTACATCAATACAAGCAGAGCAAAAGCATTTTTTTGTTGTTTCTGTGGTGTAATAGTTAGCAATCTGGTCTTTGTCTCTGGTGATCCCAGTTCAACTCTTGGTGGAACCTATTGAATGCTTGTTGTTCATTTCAGCTCGCAGGTACTTTCTGGTAGCAAGTTTTTTTAATGGCTGCAGCCTGTATTGATGGATCAGATTCGATTAAACTTTTGTGAGGAATTCTTAAATGCCTGTGATTTTGGAAAACTAAATGCTGATTATCCTAGCATAGATGGCATTAAGCTAAAGAGATTTCTCGTCAGATAAGTGATTCACCATCAATAAACGAAGACATCACACTTCATTTTTGTTCCTTCCATTAGGTACTGCGATAAGCAATTCATTCTGAATCCAGCAATGCAGGCCACCCAGTTGTTTGGTTAAGGTTTCATGGTGTAATGGTTTGCACTCTGGACTCTGAATCCAGTGATTTGAGTTCGACTCTCAGTGGAACCTGTTGAAGTCCCTATTACCTTGTTTCTGAGACAACATAAAACCAACCCTATCAATTTTATAATGGAAAGTTATGGATTCTGTAGCCACCATACAAACATGTCTTACAAAAAAAAGACAGATGTGATATATAGAAAGCACTCTGCCCTCTGAATCTAGCAATATAGAAGACAAAACATTTTTGGATTTGTTTTATGATGGAATTGAAAGGACTGTGGACTCTGAATCCAGTGAAACACAAGACAATAAGGCTCGATTTGTTGTTTGCAGATTGGGATTGTAAGCAGGCTTGACACTGAATCCAGCAAAAGTAAAGACACAAAAGATATTTTAAACATTTGTATAATATATTTGCAAGTACTACGGACACTGAATCCAGCGATACAGAAGACACGAAACATATTTTTGTTGTTTTGCTTGATGTAACAGTATACACCTGCGGTTGTGATTACATCAATACAAGAAGAGTAAAAGCATTTTTTTGTTGTTTCTGTGGTGTAATAGTTAGCAATCTGATCTTTGTTTCTGGTGATCACAGTTCAACTCTTGGTGGAACCTATTGAATGCTTGTTGTTCATTTCAGCTCGCAGGTACTTTCTGGTAGCAAGTTTTTTTAATTGCTGCAGCCTGTATTGATGGATCAGATTCGATTAACCTTTTGTGAGGAATTCTTAAATGCCTGTGATTTTGGAAAACTAAATGCTGATTATCCTAGCATAGATGGCATTAAGCTAGAGATTTCTCGGCAGATAAGTGATTCACCATCAATAAACGAAGACATCACACTTCATTTTTGTTCCTTCCATTAGGTACTGGGACAAGCAATTCATTCTGAATCCAGCAATGCAGGCCACCCAGTTGTTTGGTTAAGGTTCCATGCTGTAATGGTTAGCACTCTGGACTCTGAGTTCGACTCTCAGTGGAACTTGTTGAAGTCCCTATTACCTTGTTTCTGAGACAACATAAAACCAAACCTATCAATTTTATAATGGAAAGGTCTGGATTCTGAAGCCACCAGTACAAACATGTTGTCTTGTTGGTTATGGAGTAAAGGTAAGCATTGTGGACTCTGAAATCAGCTATAAGGAAGAAGGTTTGTTTTGAAGTTTCCACAGTGTAATGCTTAGTAAGCAGTTTTCATTTTAAATTGTCAGAGGTCATGCCTCCGTGGTATCTTTCTAAACCTGGCTGACATTTTGAGATTATATGGGTTTTCTTGCTACAACTTATTGTAAATGGCAAAAATGTCTGTCACTTGACCAGATTAAAAACATGAGACAAAGCAGTTGTTGCCACAATTAGGTCAATGCCTTGCCAATCTGTGTGCTGATGATGCTGGACAAGGTAAACCTACCAAATCATGTCTTACAATAAAAAGACAGGAGATGTGATATATGGAAAGCACTCTGCCATATACGGATTACAAACATGAGACAAAGCAGTTGTTGCCACAATTAGGTCAATGCCTTGCCAATCTGTGTCCTGATGATCTTGGACAAGATAAAGTTATATAAAAGGAACTCATGTCTTACAAAAAAAAGACATGTGATATATAGAAAGCACTCTGCCCTCTGAATCTAGCAATACAGAAGACAAAACATTTTTGGATTTGTTTTATGATGGAATTGAAAGCACTGTGGACTCTGAATCCAGTGAAACACAAGACAATAAGGCTCGATTTGTTGTTTGCAGATTGGGATTGTAAGCAGGCTTGACACTGAATCCGGCAAAAGTAAAGACACAAAAGATATTTTAAACATTTGTATAATATATTTGCAAGTACTACGGACACTGAGTCCAGCGATAGAGAAGACACAAAACATATATTTGTTGTTTTGCTTGATGTAACAGTTTACACCTGCGGTTGTGATTACATCAATACAAGCAGAGCAAAAGCATTTTTTTGTTGTTTCTGTGGTGTAATAGTTAGCAATCTGGTCTTTGTCTCTGGTGATCCCAGTTCAACTCTTGGTGGAACCTATTGAATGCTTGTTGTTCATTTCAGCTCGCAGGTACTTTCTGGTAGCAAGTTTTTTTAATGGCTGCAGCCTGTATTGATGGATCAGATTCGATTAAACTTTTGTGAGGAATTCTTAAATGCCTGTGATTTTGGAAAACTAAATGCTGATTATCCTAGCATAGATGGCATTAAGCTAAAGAGATTTCTCGTCAGATAAATGATTCACCATCAATAAACGAAGACATCACACTTCATTTTTGTTCCTTCCATTAGGTACTGCGATAAGCAATTCATTCTGAATCCAGCAATGCAGGCCACCCAGTTGTTTGGTTAAGGTTTCATGGTGTAATGGTTTGCACTCTGGACTCTGAAGCCAGTGATTTGAGTTGGACTCTCAGTGGAACCTGTTAAAGTCCCTATTACCTTGTTTCTGAGACAACATAAAACCAACCCTATCAATTTTATAATGGAAAGGTCTGGATTCTGAAGCCACCAGTACAAACATGTTGTCTTGTTGGTTATGGAGTAAAGGTAAGCATAATGGACTCTGAAATCAGCTATAAGGAAGAAGGTTTGTTTTGAAGTTTCCACAGTGTAATACTTAGTAAGCAGTTTTCATTTTAATTGTCAGATGTCATGCCTCCATGGCACCTTTCTAAACCTGGCTGACATTTTGAGATTATATGGGTTTTCTTGCTACAACTTATTGTAAATGGCAAAAATGTCTGTCACTTGACCAGATTACAAACATGAGACAAAGCAGTTGTTGCCACAATTAGGTCAATGCCTTGCCAATCTGTGTGCTGATGATGCTGGACAAGGTAAACCTACCAAATCATGTCTTACAAAAAAAAGACAGGAGATGTGATATATGGAAAGCACTCTGCCATATACGGATTACAAACATGAGACAAAGCAGTTGTTGCCAAAATTAGGTCAATGCCTTGCCAATCTGTGTCCTGATGATGTTGGACAAGATAAAGTTATATAAAAGGAACTCATGTCTTACAAAAAAAAGACAGATGTGATATATAGAAAGCACTCTGCCCTCTGAATCTAGCAATACAGAAGACAAAACATTTTTGGATTTGTTTTATGATGGAATTGAAAGGACTGTGGACTCTGAATCCAGTGAAACACAAGACAATAAGGCTCGATTTGTTGTTTGCAGATTGGGATTGTAAGCAGGCTTGACACTGAATCCGGCAAAATTAAAGACACAAAAGATATTTTAAACATTTGTATAATATATTTGCAAGTACTACGGACACTGAATCCAGCGATACAGAAGACACGAAACATATTTTTGTTGTTTTGCTTGATGTAACAGTATACACCTGCGGTTGTGATTACATCAATACAAGAAGAGCAAAAGCATTTTTTTGTTGTTTCTGTGGTGTAATACTTAGCAATGTGGTCTTTGTCTCTGGTGCTCCCAGTTCAACTCTTGGTGGAACCTATTGAATACTTGTTGTTTCTTTCAGCTCGCAGGTACTTTCTGGTAGCAAGTTTTTTTAATGTCTGCAGCCTGTATTGATGGATCAGATTCGATTAACCTTTTGTGAGGAATTCTTAAATGCCTGTGATTTTGGAAAACTAAATGCTGATTATCCTAGCATAGATGGCATTAAGCTAAAGAGATTTCTCGTCAGATAAGTGATTCACCATCAATAAACGAAGACATCACACTTCATTTTTGTTCCTTCCATTAGGTACTGGGACAAGCAATTCATTCTGAATCCAGCAATGCAGGCCACCCAGTTGTTTGGTTAAGGTTCCATGGTGTAATGGTTAGCACTCTGGACTCTGAATCCAGTGATCTGAGTTCGACTCTCAGTGGAACTTGTTGAAGTCCCTATTATCTTGTTTCTGAGACAACATAAAACCAAACCTATCAATTTTATAATGGAAAGGTCTGGATTCTGAAGCCACTAGTACAAACATGTTGTCTTGTTGGTTATGGAGTAAAGGTAAGCATTGTGGACTCTGAAATCAGCTATAAGGAAGAAGGTTTGTTTTCAAGTTTCCACAGTGTAATGCTTAGTAAGCAGTTTTCATTTTAAATTGTCAGAGGTCATGCCTCCGTGGCAGCTTTCTAAACCTGGCTGACATTTTGAAATTATATGGGTTTTCTTGCTACAACTTATTGTAAATGGCAAAAATGTCTGTCACTTGACCAGATTACAAACATGAGACAAAGCAGTTGTTGCCACAATTAGGTCAATGCCTTGCCAATCTGTGTGCTGATGATGCTGGACAAGGTAAACCTACCAAATCATGTCTTACAAAAAAAAAGACAGGAGATGTGATATATGGAAAGCACTCTGCCATATACGGATTACAAACATGAGACAAAGCAGTTGTTGCCAAAATTAGGTCAATGCCTTGCCAATCTGTGTCCTGATGATGTTGGACAAGATAAAGTTATATAAAAGGAACTCATGTCTTACAAAAAAAAGACAGATGTGATATATAGAAAGCACTCTGCCCTCTGAATCTAGCAATACAGAAGACAAAACATTTTTGGATTTGTTTTATGATGGAATTGAAGGGACTGTGGACTCTGAATCCAGTGAAACACAAGACAATAAGGCTCGATTTGTTGTTTGCAGATTGGGATTGTAAGCAGGCTTGACACTGAATCCGGCAAAAGTAAAGACACAAAAGATATTTTAAACATTTGTATAATATATTTGCAAGTACTACGGACACTGAATCCAGCGATACAGAAGACACGAAACATATTTTTGTTGTTTTGCTTGATGTAACAGTATACACCTGCGGTTGTGATTACATCAATACAAGAAGAGCAAAAGCATTTTTTTGTTGTTTCTGTGGTGTAATACTTAGCAATCTGGTCTTTGTCTCTGGTGATCCCAGTTCAACTCTTGGTGGAACCTATTGAATACTTGTTGTTTCTTTCAGCTCGCAGGTACTTTCTGGTAGCAAGTTTTTTTAATGGCTGCAGCCTGTATTGATGGATCAGATTCGATTAACCTTTTGTGAGGAATTCTTAAATGCCTGTGATTTTGGAAAACTAAATGCTGATTATCCTAGCATAGATGGCATTAAGCTAAAGAGATTTCTCGTCAGATAAGTGATTCACCATCAATAAACGAAGACATCACACTTCATTTTTGTTCCTTCCATTAGGTACTGGGACAAGCAATTCATTCTGAATCCAGCAATGCAGGCCACCCAGTTGTTTGGTTAAGGTTCCATGGTGTAATGGTTAGCACTCTGGACTCTGAATCCAGTGATCTGAGTTCGACTCTCAGTGGAACTTGTTGAAGTCCCTATTATCTTGTTTCTGAGACAACATAAAACCAAACCTATCAATTTTATAATGGAAAGGTCTGGATTCTGAAGCCACTAGTACAAACATGTTCTCTTGTTGGTTATGGAGTAAAGGTAAGCATTGTGGACTCTGAAATCAGCTATAAGGAAGAAGGTTTGTTTTGAAGTTTCCACTGTGTAATGCTTAGTAAGCAGTTTTCATTTTAAATTGTCAGAGGTCATGCCTCCGTGGCAGCTTTCTAAACCTGGCTGACATTTTGAAATTATATGGGTTTTCTTGCTACAACTTATTGTAAATGGCAAAAATGTCTGTCACTTGACCAGATTACAAACATGAGACAAAGCAATTGTTGCCACAATTAGGTCAATGCCTTGCCAATCTGTGTGCTGATGATGCTGGACAAGGTAAACCTACCAAATCATGTCTTACAAAAAAAAGACAGGAGATGTGATATATGGAAAGCACTCTGCCATATACGGATTACAAACATGAGACAAAGCAGTTGTTGCCAAAATTAGGTCAATGCCTTGCCAATCTGTGTCCTGATGATGTTGGACAAGATAAAGTTATATAAAAGTAACTCATGTCTTACAAAAAAAAGACAGATGTGATATATAGAAAGCACTCTGCCCTCTGAATCTAGCAATACAGAAGACAAAACATTTTTGGATTTGTTTTATGATGGAATTGAAGGGACTGTGGACTCTGAATCCAGTGAAACACAAGACAATAAGGCTCGATTTGTTGTTTGCAGATTGGGATTGTAAGCAGGCTTGACACTGAATCCGGCAAAAGTAAAGACACAAAAGATATTTTAAACATTTGTATAATATATTTGCAAGTACTACGGACACTGAATCCAGCGATACAGAAGACACGAAACATATTTTTGTTGTTTTGCTTGATGTAACAGTATACACCTGCGGTTGTGATTACATCAATACAAGAAGAGCAAAAGCATTTTTTTGTTGTTTCTGTGGTGTAATACTTAGCAATGTGGTCTTTGTCTCTGGTGATCCCAGTTCAACTCTTGGTGGAACCTATTGAATACTTGTTGTTTCTTTCAGCTCGCAGGTACTTTCTGGTAGCAAGTTTTTTTAATGTCTGCAGCCTGTATTGATGGATCAGATTCGATTAACCTTTTGTGAGGAATTCTTAAATGCCTGTGATTTTGGAAAACTAAATGCTGATTATCCTAGCATAGATGGCATTAAGCTAAAGAGATTTCTCGTCAGATAAGTGATTCACCATCAATAAACGAAGACATCACACTTCATTTTTGTTCCTTCCATTAGGTACTGGGACAAGCAATTCATTCTGAATCCAGCAATGCAGGCCACCCAGTTGTTTGGTTAAGGTTCCATGGTGTAATGGTTAGCACTCTGGACTCTGAATCCAGTGATCTGAGTTCGACTCTCAGTGGAACTTGTTGAAGTCCCTATTATCTTGTTTCTGAGACAACATAAAACCAAACCTATCAATTTTATAATGGAAAGGTCTGGATTCTGAAGCCACTAGTACAAACATGTTGTCTTGTTGGTTATGGAGTAAAGGTAAGCATTGTGGACTCTGAAATCAGCTATAAGGAAGAAGGTTTGTTTTCAAGTTTCCACAGTGTAATGCTTAGTAAGCAGTTTTCATTTTAAATTGTCAGAGGTCATGCCTCCGTGGCAGCTTTCTAAACCTGGCTGACATTTTGAAATTATATGGGTTTTCTTGCTACAACTTATTGTAAATGGCAAAAATGTCTGTCACTTGACCAGATTACAAACATGAGACAAAGCAGTTGTTGCCACAATTAGGTCAATGCCTTGCCAATCTGTGTGCTGATGATGCTGGACAAGGTAAACCTACCAAATCATGTCTTACAAAAAAAAAGACAGGAGATGTGATATATGGAAAGCACTCTGCCATATACGGATTACAAACATGAGACAAAGCAGTTGTTGCCAAAATTAGGTCAATGCCTTGCCAATCTGTGTCCTGATGATGTTGGACAAGATAAAGTTATATAAAAGGAACTCATGTCTTACAAAAAAAAGACAGATGTGATATATAGAAAGCACTCTGCCCTCTGAATCTAGCAATACAGAAGACAAAACATTTTTGGATTTGTTTTATGATGGAATTGAAGGGACTGTGGACTCTGAATCCAGTGAAACACAAGACAATAAGGCTCGATTTGTTGTTTGCAGATTGGGATTGTAAGCAGGCTTGACACTGAATCCGGCAAAAGTAAAGACACAAAAGATATTTTAAACATTTGTATAATATATTTGCAAGTACTACGGACACTGAATCCAGCGATACAGAAGACACGAAACATATTTTTGTTGTTTTGCTTGATGTAACAGTATACACCTGCGGTTGTGATTACATCAATACAAGAAGAGCAAAAGCATTTTTTTGTTGTTTCTGTGGTGTAATACTTAGCAATCTGGTCTTTGTCTCTGGTGATCCCAGTTCAACTCTTGGTGGAACCTATTGAATACTTGTTGTTTCTTTCAGCTCGCAGGTACTTTCTGGTAGCAAGTTTTTTTAATGGCTGCAGCCTGTATTGATGGATCAGATTCGATTAACCTTTTGTGAGGAATTCTTAAATGCCTGTGATTTTGGAAAACTAAATGCTGATTATCCTAGCATAGATGGCATTAAGCTAAAGAGATTTCTCGTCAGATAAGTGATTCACCATCAATAAACGAAGACATCACACTTCATTTTTGTTCCTTCCATTAGGTACTGGGACAAGCAATTCATTCTGAATCCAGCAATGCAGGCCACCCAGTTGTTTGGTTAAGGTTCCATGGTGTAATGGTTAGCACTCTGGACTCTGAATCCAGTGATCTGAGTTCGACTCTCAGTGGAACTTGTTGAAATCCCTATTATCTTGTTTCTGAGACAACATAAAACCAAACCTATCAATTTTATAATGGAAAGGTCTGGATTCTGAAGCCACTAGTACAAACATGTTCTCTTGTTGGTTATGGAGTAAAGGTAAGCATTGTGGACTCTGAAATCAGCTATAAGGAAGAAGGTTTGTTTTGAAGTTTCCACTGTGTAATGCTTAGTAAGCAGTTTTCATTTTAAATTGTCAGAGGTCATGCCTCCGTGGCAGCTTTCTAAACCTGGCTGACATTTTGAAATTATATGGGTTTTCTTGCTACAACTTATTGTAAATGGCAAAAATGTCTGTCACTTGACCAGATTACAAACATGAGACAAAGCAATTGTTGCCACAATTAGGTCAATGCCTTGCCAATCTGTGTGCTGATGATGCTGGACAAGGTAAACCTACCAAATCATGTCTTACAAAAAAAAGACAGGAGATGTGATATATGGAAAGCACTCTGCCATATACGGATTACAAACATGAGACAAAGCAGTTGTTGCCAAAATTAGGTCAATGCCTTGCCAATCTGTGTCCTGATGATGTTGGACAAGATAAAGTTATATAAAAGGAACTCATGTCTTACAAAAAAAAGACAGATGTGATATATAGAAAGCACTCTGCCCTCTGAATCTAGCAATACAGAAGACAAAACATTTTTGGATTTGTTTTATGATGGAATTGAAGGGACTGTGGACTCTGAATCCAGTGAAACACAAGACAATAAGGCTCGATTTGTTGTTTGCAGATTGGGATTGTAAGCAGGCTTGACACTGAATCCGGCAAAAGTAAAGACACAAAAGATATTTTAAACATTTGTATAATATATTTGCAAGTACTACGGACACTGAATCCAGCGATACAGAAGACACGAAACATATTTTTGTTGTTTTGCTTGATGTAACAGTATACACCTGCGGTTGTGATTACATCAATACAAGAAGAGCAAAAGCATTTTTTTGTTGTTTCTGTGGTGTAATACTTAGCAATGTGGTCTTTGTCTCTGGTGATCCCAGTTCAACTCTTGGTGGAACCTATTGAATACTTGTTGTTTCTTTCAGCTCGCAGGTACTTTCTGGTAGCAAGTTTTTTTAATGGCTGCAGCCTGTATTGATGGATCAGATTCGATTAACCTTTTGTGAGGAATTCTTAAATGCCTGTGATTTTGGAAAACTAAATGCTGATTATCCTAGCATAGATGGCATTAAGCTAAAGAGATTTCTCGTCAGATAAGTGATTCACCATCAACAAACGAAGACATCACACTTCATTTTTGTTCCTTCCATTAGGTACTGGGACAAGCAATTCATTCTGAATCCAGCAATGCAGGCCACCCAGTTGTTTGGTTAAGGTTCCATGGTGTAATGGTTAGCACTCTGGACTCTGAATCCAGTGATCTGAGTTCGACTCTCAGTGGAACTTGTTGAAGTCCCTATTATCTTGTTTCTGAGACAACATAAAACCAAACCTATCAATTTTATAATGGAAAGGTCTGGATTCTGAAGCCACTAGTACAAACATGTTGTCTTGTTGGTTATGGAGTAAAGGTAAGCATTGTGGACTCTGAAATCAGCTATAAGGAAGAAGGTTTGTTTTGAAGTTTCCACTGTGTAATGCTTAGTAAGCAGTTTTCATTTTAAATTGTCAGAGGTCATGCCTCCGTGGCAGCTTTCTAAACCTGGCTGACATTTTGAAATTATATGGGTTTTCTTGCTACAACTTATTGTAAATGGCAAAAATGTCTGTCACTTGACCAGATTACAAACATGAGACAAAGCAATTGTTGCCACAATTAGGTCAATGCCTTGCCAATCTGTGTGCTGATGATGCTGGACAAGGTAAACCTACCAAATCATGTCTTACAAAAAAAAGAGATGTGATATATGGAAAGCACTCTGCCATATACGGATTACAAACATGAGACAAAGCAGTTGTTGCCAAAATTAGGTCAATGCCTTGCCAATCTGTGTCCTGATGATGTTGGACAAGATAAAGTTATGTAAAAGGAACTCATGTCTTACAAAAAAAAGACAGATGTGATATATAGAAAGCACTCTGCCCTCTGAATCTAGCAATACAGAAGACAAAACATTTTTGGATTTGTTTTATGATGGAATTGAAAGGACTGTGGACTCTGAATCCAGTGAAACACAAGACAATAAGGCTCGATTTGTTGTTTGCAGATTGGGATTGTAAGCAGGCTTGACACTGAATCCGGCAAAAGTAAAGGCACAAAAGATATTTTAAACATTTGTATAATATATTTGCAAGTACTACGGACACTGAATCCAGCGATACAGAAGACACGAAACATATTTTTGTTGTTTTGCTTGATGTAACAGTATACACCTGCGGTTGTGATTACATCAATACAAGAAGAGCAAAAGCATTTTTTTGTTGTTTCTGTGGTGTAATACTTAGCAATGTGGTCTTTGTCTCTGGTGATCCCAGTTCAACTCTTGGTGGAACCTATTGAATACTTGTTGTTTCTTTCAGCTCGCAGGTACTTTCTGGTAGCAAGTTTTTTTAATGGCTGCAGCCTGTATTGATGGATCAGATTCAATTAACCTTTTGTGAGGAATTCTTAAATGCCTGTGATTTTGGAAAACTAAATGCTGATTATCCTAGCATAGATGGCATTAAGCTAAAGAGATTTCTCGTCAGATAAGTGATTCACCATCAATAAACGAAGACATCACACTTCATTTTTGTTCCTTCCATTAGGTACTGGGACAAGCAATTCATTCTGAATCCAGCAATGCAGGCCACCCATTTGTTTGGTTAAGGTTCCATGCTGTAATGGTTAGCACTCTGGACTCTGAATTCGACTCTCAGTGGAACTTGTTGAAGTCCCTATTACCTTGTTTCTGAGACAACATAAAACCAAACCTATCAATTTTATAAAGGAAAGGTCTGGATTCTGAAGCCACCAGTACAAACATGTTGTCTTGTTGGTTATGGAGTAAAGGTAAGCATTGTGGACTCTGAAATCAGCTATAAGGAAAAAGGGTTCTTTTGAAGTTTCCACAGTGTAATGCTTAGTAAGCACTTTTCATTTTAATTGTCAGAGGTCATGCCTCCGTGGCAGCTTTCTAAACGTGGCTGACATTTTGAGATTATATGGGTTTTCTTGCTACAACTTATTGTAAATGGCAAAAATGTCTGTCACTTGACCAGATTAAAAACATGAGACAAAGCAGTTGTTGCCACAATTAGGTCAATGCCTTGCCAATCTGTGTGCTGATGATGCTGGACAAGGTAAACCTACCAAATCATGTCTTACAAAGAAAAGACAGGAGATGTGATATATGGAAAGCACTCTGCCATATACGGATTACAAACATGAGACAAAGCAGTTGTTGCCAAAATTAGGTCAATGCCTTGCCAATCTGTGTCCTGATGATGTTTGACAAGATAAAGTTATGTAAAAGGAACTCATGTCTTACAAAAAAAAGACAGATGTGATATATAGAAAGCACTCTGCCCTCTGAATCTAGCAATACAGAAGACAAAACATTTTTGGATTTGTTTTATGATGGAATTGAAAGGACTGTGGACTCTGAATCCAGTGAAACACAAGACAATAAGGCTCGATTTGTTGTTTGCAGATTGGGATTGTAAGCAGGCTTGACACTGAATCTGGCAAAAGTAAAGACACAAAAGATATTTTAAACATTTGTATAATATATTTGCAAGTACTACGGACACTGAATCCAGCGATACAGAAGACACGAAACATATTTTTGTTGTTTTGCTTGATGTAACAGTATACACCTGCGGTTGTGATTACATCAATACAAGAAGAGCAAAACATTTTTTTGTTGTTTCTGTGGTGTAATACTTAGCAATCTGGTCTTTGTCTCTGGTGATCCCAGTTCAACTCTTGGTGGAACCTATTGAATACTTGTTGTTTCTTTCAGCTCGCAGGTACTTTCTGGTAGCAAGTTTTTTTAATGTCTGCAGCCTGTATTGATGGATCAGATTCGATTAACCTTTTGTGAGGAATTCTTAAATGCCTGTGATTTTGGAAAACTAAATGCTGATTATCCTAGCATAGATGGCATTAAGCTAAAGATATTTCTCTTCAGATAAGTGATTCACCATCAATAAACGAAGACATCACACTTCATTTTTGTTCCTTCCATTAGGTACTGGGACAAGCAATTCATTCTGAATCCAGCAATGCAGGCCACCCAGTTGTTTGGTTAAGGTTCCATGGTGTAATGGTTAGCACTCTGGACTCTGAATCCAGTGATCTGAGTTCGACTCTCAGTGGAACTTGTTGAAGTCCCTATTACCTTGTTTCTGAGACAACATAAAACCAAACCTATCAATTTTATAATGGAAAGGTCTGGATTCTGAAGCCACCAGTACAAACATGTTGGCTTGTTGGTTATGGAGTAAAGGTAAGCATTGTGGACTCTGAAATCAGCTATAAGGAAGAAGGTTTGTTTTGAAGTTTCCACAGTGTAATGCTTAGTAAGCAGTTTTCATTTTAAATTGTCAGAGGTCATGCCTCCGTGGCAGCTTTCTAAACGTGGCTGACATTTTGAGATTATATGGGTTTTCTTGCTACAACTTATTGTAAATGGCAAAAATGTCTGTCACTTGACCAGATTAAAAACATGAGACAAAGCAGTTTTTGCCACAATTAGGTCAATGCCTTGCCAATCTGTGTCCTGATCATGTTGGACAAGATAAAGTTATATAAAAGGAACTCATGTCTTACAAAAAAAAGACAGATGTGATATATAGAAAGCACTCTGCCCTCTGAATCTAGCAATACAGAAGACAAAACATTTTTGGATTTGTTTTATGATGGAATTGAAAGCACTGTGGACTCTGAATCCAGTGAAACACAAGACAATAAGGCTCGATTTGTTGTTTGCAGATTGGGATTGTAAGCAGGCTTGACACTGAATCCGGCAAAAGTAAAGACACAAAAGATATTTTAAACATTTGTATAATATATTTGCAAGTACTACGGACACTGAATCCAGCGATACAGAAGACACGAAACATATTTTTGTTGTTTTGCTTGATGTAACAGTATACACCTGCGGTTGTGATTACATCAATACAAGAAGAGCAAAAGCATTTTTTTGTTGTTTCTGTGGTGTAATACTTAGCAATCTGGTCTTTGTCTCTGGTGATCCCAGTTCAACTCTTGGTGGAACCTATTGAATACTTGTTGTTTCTTTCAGCTCGCAGGTACTTTCTGGTAGCAAGTTTTTTTAATGTCTGCAGCCTGTATTGATGGATCAGATTCGATTAACCTTTTGTGAGGAATTCTTAAATACCTGTGATTTTGGAAAACTAAATGCTGATTATCCTAGCATAGATGGCATTAAGCTAAAGATATTTCTGGTCAGATAAGTGATTCACCATCAATAAACGAAGACATCACACTTCATTTTTGTTCCATCCATTAGGTACTGGGACAAGCAATTCATTCTGAATCCAGCAATGCAGGCCACCCAGTTGTTTGGTTAAGGTTCCATGCTGTAATGGTTAGCACTCTGGACTCTGAGTTCGACTCTCAGTGGAACTTGTTGAAGTCCCTATTACCTTGTTTCTGAGACAACATAAAACCAAACCTATCAATTTTATAATGGAAAGGTCTGGATTCTGAAGCCACCAGTACAAACATGTTGTCTTGTTGGTTATGGAGTAAAGGTAAGCATTGTGGACTCTGAAATCAGCTATAAGGAAAAAGGGTTCTTTTGAAGTTTCCACAGTGTAATGCTTAGTAAGCACTTTTCATTTTAATTGTCAGAGGTCATGCCTCCGTGGCAGCTTTCTAAACCTGGCTGACATTTTGAGATTATATGGGTTTTCTTGCTACAATTTATTGTAAATGGCATAAATGTCTGTCACTTGACCAGATTACAAACATGAGACAAAGCAGTTGTTGCCACAATTAGGTCAATGCCTTGCCAATCTGTGTGCTGATGATGCTGGACAAGGTAAACCTACCAAATCATGTCTTACAAAAAAAAAGACAGGAGATGTGATATATGGAAAGCACTCTGCCATATACGGATTACAAACATGAGACAAAGCAGTTGTTGCCAAAATTAGGTCAATGCCTTGCCAATCTGTGTCCTGATGATGTTGGACAAGATAAAGTTATATAAAAGGAACTCATGTCTTACAAAAAAAAGACAGATGTGATATATAGAAAGCACTCTGCCCTCTGAATCTAGCAATACAGAAGACAAAACATTTTTGGATTTGTTTTATGATGGAATTTAAAGGACTGTGGACTCTGAATCCAGTGAAACACAAGACAATAAGGCTCGATTTGTTGTTTGCAGATTGGGATTGTAAGCAGGCTTGACACTGAATCCGGCAAAAGTAAAGACACAAAAGATATTTTAAACATTTGTATAAAATATTTGCAAGTACTACGGACACTGAATCCAGCGATACAGAAGACACGAAACATATTTTTGTTGTTTTGCTTGATGTAACAGTATACACCTGCGGTTGTGATTACATCAATACAAGAAGAGCAAAAGCATTTTTTTGTTGTTTCTGTGGTGTAATACTTAGCAATCTGGTCTTTGTCTCTGGTGATCCCAGTTCAACTCTTGGTGGAACCTATTGAATACTTGTTGTTTCTTTCAGCTCGCAGGTACTTTCTGGTAGCAAGTTTTTTTAATGTCTGCAGCCTGTATTGATGGATCAGATTCGATTAACCTTTTGTGAGGAATTCTTAAATGCCTGTGATTTTGGAAAACTAAATGCTGATTATCCTAGCATAGATGGCATTAAGCTAAAGAGATTTCTCGTCAGATAAGTGATTCACCATCAATAAACGAAGACATCACACTTCATTTTTGTTCCTTCCATTAGGTACTGGGACAAGCAATTCATTCTGAATCCAGCAATGCAGGCCACCCAGTTGTTTGGTTAAGGTTCCATGGTGTAATGGTTAGCACTCTGGACTCTGAATCCAGTGATCTGAGTTCGACTCTCAGTGGAACTTGTTGAAGTCCCTATTACCTTGTTTCTGAGACAACATAATACCAAACCTATCAATTTTATAATGGAAAGGTCTGGATTCTGAAGCCACCAGTACAAACATGTTGGCTTGTTGGTTATGGAGTAAAGGTAAGCATTGTGGACTCTGAAATCAGCTATAAGGAAGAAGGTTTGTTTTGAAGTTTCCACAGTGTAATGCTTAGTAAGCAGTTTTCATTTTAAATTGTCAGAGGTCATGCCTCTGTGGCAGCTTTCTAAACGTGGCTGACATTTTGAGATTATATGGGTTTTCTTGCTACAACTTATTGTAAATGGCAAAAATGTCTGTCACTTGACCAGATTAAAAACATGAGACAAAGCAGTTGTTGCCACAATTAGGTCAATGCCTTGCCAATCTGTGTGCTGATGATGCTGGACAAGGTAAACCTACCAAATCATGTCTTACAAAAAAAAGACAGGAGATGTGATATATGGAAAGCACTCTGCCATATACGGATTACAAACATGAGACAAAGCAGTTGTTGCCAAAATTAGGTCAATGCCTTGCCAATCTGTGTCCTGATGATGTTGGACAAGATAAAGTTATGTAAAAGGAACTCATGTCTTACAAAAAAAAGACAGATGTGATATATAGAAAGCACTCCGCCCTCTGAATCTAGCAATACAGAAGACAAAACATTTTTGGATTTGTTTTATGATGGAATTGAAAGCACTGTGGACTCTGAATCCAGTGAAACACAAGACAATAAGGCTCGATTTGTTGTTTGCAGATTGGGATTGTAAGCAGGCTTGACACTGAATCCGGCAAAAGTAAAGACACAAAAGATATTTTAAACATTTGTATAATATATTTGCAAGTACTACGGACACTGAATCCAGCGATACAGAAGACACGAAACATATTTTTGTTGTTTTGCTTGATGTAACAGTATACACCTGCGGTTGTGATTACATCAATACAAGAAGAGCAAAAGCATTTTTTTGTTGTTTCTGTGGTGTAATACTTAGCAATGTGGTCTTTGTCTCTGGTGATCCCAGTTCAACTCTTGGTGGAACCTATTGAATACTTGTTGTTTCTTTCAGCTCGCAGGTACTTTCTGGTAGCAAGTTTTTTTAATGGCTGCAGCCTGTATTGATGGATCAGATTCGATTAACCTTTTGTGAGGAATTCTTAAATGCCTGTGATTTTGGAAAACTAAATGCTGATTATCCTAGCATAGATGGCATTAAGCTAAAGAGATTTCTCGTCAGATAAGTGATTCACCATCAATAAACGAAGACATCACACTTCATTTTTGTTCCTTCCATTAGGTACTGGGACAAGCAATTCATTCTGAATCCAGCAATGCAGGCCACCCATTTGTTTGGTTAAGGTTCTATGGTGTAATGGTTAGCACTCTGGACTCTGAGTCCAGTGATCTGAGTTCAACTCTCAGTGGAACTTGTTGAAGTCCCTATTACCTTGTTTCTGAGACAACATAAAACCAAACCTATCAATTTTATAATGGAAAGGTCTGGATTCTGAAGCCACCAGTACAAACATGTTGTCTTGTTGGTTATGGAGTAAAGGTAAGCATTGTGGACTCTGAAATCAGCTATAAGGAAAAAGGGTTCTTTTGAAGTTTCCACAGTGTAATGCTTAGTAAGCACTTTTCATTTTAATTGTCAGAGGTCATGTCTCCGTGGCAGCTTTCTAAACCTGGCTGACATTTTGAGATTATATGGGTTTTCTTGCTACAATTTATTGTAAATGGCATAAATGTCTGTCACTTGACCAGATTACAAACATGAGACAAAGCAGTTGTTGCCACAATTAGGTCAATGCCTTGCCAATCTGTGTGCTGATGATGCTGGACAAGGTAAACCTACCAAATCATGTCTTACAAAAAAAAAGACAGGAGATGTGATATATGGAAAGCACTCTGCCATATACGGATTACAAACATGAGACAAAGCAGTTGTTGCCAAAATTAGGTCAATGCCTTGCCAATCTGTGTCCTCATGATGTTGGACAAGATAAAGTTATATAAAAGGAACTCATGTCTTACAAAAAAAAGACAGATGTGATATATAGAAAGCACTCTGCCCTCTGAATCTAGCAATACAGAAGACAAAACATTTTTGGATTTGTTTTATGATGGAATTTAAAGGACTGTGGACTCTGAATCCAGTGAAACACAAGACAATAAGGCTCGATTTGTTGTTTGCAGATTGGGATTGTAAGCAGGCTTGACACTGAATCCGGCAAAAGTAAAGACACAAAAGATATTTTAAACATTTGTATAAAATATTTGCAAGTACTACGGACACTGAATCCAGCGATACAGAAGACACGAAACATATTTTTGTTGTTTTGCTTGATGTAACAGTATACACCTGCGGTTGTGATTACATCAATACAAGAAGAGCAAAAGCATTTTTTTGTTGTTTCTGTGGTGTAATACTTAGCAATCTGGTCTTTGTCTCTGGTGATCCCAGTTCAACTCTTGGTGGAACCTATTGAATACTTGTTGTTTCTTTCAGCTCGCAGGTACTTTCTGGTAGCAAGTTTTTTTAATGTCTGCAGCCTGTATTGATGGATCAGATTCGATTAACCTTTTGTGAGGAATTCTTAAATGCCTGTGATTTTGGAAAACTAAATGCTGATTATCCTAGCATAGATGGCATTAAGCTAAAGAGATTTCTCGTCAGATAAGTGATTCACCATCAATAAACGAAGACATCACACTTCATTTTTGTTCCTTCCATTAGGTACTGGGACAAGCAATTCATTCTGAATCCAGCAATGCAGGCCACCCAGTTGTTTGGTTAAGGTTCCATGGTGTAATGGTTAGCACTCTGGACTCTGAGTCCAGTGATCTGAGTTCGACTCTCAGTGGAACTTGTTGAAGTCCCTATTACCTTGTTTCTGAGACAACATAATACCAAACCTATCAATCTTATAATGGAAAGGTCTGGATTCTGAAGCCACCAGTACAAACATGTTGGCTTGTTGGTTATGGAGTAAAGGTAAGCATTGTGGACTCTGAAATCAGCTATAAGGAAGAAGGTTTGTTTTGAAGTTTCCACAGTGTAATGCTTAGTAAGCAGTTTTCATTTTAAATTGTCAGAGGTCATGCCTCTGTGGCAGCTTTCTAAACGTGGCTGACATTTTGAGATTATATGGGTTTTCTTGCTACAACTTATTGTAAATGGCAAAAATGTCTGTCACTTGACCAGATTAAAAACATGAGACAAAGCAGTTGTTGCCACAATTAGGTCAATGCCTTGCCAATCTGTGTGCTGATGATGCTGGACAAGGTAAACCTACCAAATCATGTCTTACAAAAAAAAGACAGGAGATGTGATATATGGAAAGCACTCTGCCATATACGGATTACAAACATGAGACAAAGCAGTTGTTGCCAAAATTAGGTCAATGCCTTGCCAATCTGTGTCCTGATGATTTTGGACAAGATAAAGTTATGTAAAAGGAACTCATGTCTTACAAAAAAAAGACAGATGTGATATATAGAAAGCACTCTGCCCTCTGAATCTAGCAATACAGAAGACAAAACATTTTTGGATTTGTTTTATGATGGAATTGAAAGGACTGTGGACTCTGAATCCAGTGAAACACAAGACAATAAGGCTCGATTTGTTGTTTGTAGATTGGGATTGTAAGCAGGCTTGACACTGAATCCGGCAAAAGTAAAGACACAAAAGATATTTTAAACATTTGTATAACATATTTGCAAGTACTACGGACACTGAATCCAGCGATACAGAAGACACGAAACATATTTTTGTTGTTTTGCTTGATGTAAGAGTATACACCTGCGGTTGTGATTACATCAATACAAGAAGAGCAAAAGCATTTTTTTGTTGTTTCTGTGGTGTAATAGTTAGCAATCTGGTCTTTGTCTCTGGTGATCCCAGTTCAACTCTTGGTGGAACCTATTGAATGCTTGTTGTTCATTTCAGCTCGCAGGTACTTTCTGGTAGCAAGTTTTTTTAATGGCTGCAGCCTGTATTGATGGATCAGATTCGATTAACCTTTTGTGAGGAATTCTTAAATGCCTGTGATTTTGGAAAACTAAATGCTGATTATCCTAGCATAGATGGCATTAAGCTAAAGAGATTTCTCGTCAGATAAGTGATTCACCATCAATAAACGAAGACATCACACTTCATTTTTGTTCCTTCCATTAGGTACTGGGATAAGCAATTCATTCTGAATCCAACAATGCAGGCCACCCAGTTGTTTGGTTAAGGTTCCATGGTGTAATGGTTAGCACTCTGGACTCTGAATCCAATCATCTGAGTTCGACTCTCAGTGGAATCTGCTGAAGTCCCTGTTACCTTGTTTCTGAGATAATATAAAACCAAGCCTATTAATTTCATAATGGAAAGGTCTGGATTCTGAAGCCACCAATACAAACATGTTGTCTTGTTGGTTATGGAGTAAAGGTAAGCATTGTGGACTCTGAAATCAGCTATAAGGAAGAAGGTTTGTTTTGAAGTTTCCACAGTGTAAAGCTTAGTAAGCAGTTTTCATTTTAAATTGTCAGAGGTCATGCTTCCGTGGCAGCTTTCTAAACCTGGCTGACATTTTGAGATTATATGGGTTTTCTTGCTACAACTTATTGTAAATGGCAAAAATGTCTGTCACTTGACCAGATTACAAACATGAGTCAAAGCAGTTGTTGCCACAATTAGGTCAATGCCTTGCCAATCTGTGTGCTGATGATGCTGGACAAGGTAAACCTACCAAATCATGTCTTACAAAAAAAAGACAGGAGATGTGATATATGGAAAGCACTCTGCCATATACGGATTACAAACATGAGACAAAGCAGTTGTTGCCAAAATTAGGTCAATGCCTTGCCAATCTGTGTCCTGATGATGTTGGACAAGATAAAGTTATATAAAAGGAACTCATGTCTTACAAAAAAAAGACAGATGTGATATATAGAAAGCACTCTGCCCTCTGAATCTAGCAATACAGAAGACAAAACATTTTTGGATTTGTTTTATGATGGAATTGAAAGGACTGTGGACTCTGAATCCAGTGAAACACAAGACAATAAGGCTCGATTTGTTGTTTGCAGATTGGGATTGTAAGCAGGCTTGACACTGAATCCGGCAAAAGTAAAGACACAAAAGATATTTTAAACATTTGTATAACATATTTGCAAGTACTACGGACACTGAATCCAGCGATACAGAAGACACGAAACATATTTTTGTTGTTTTGCTTGATGTAAGAGTATACACCTGCGGTTGTGATTACATCAATACAAGAAGAGCAAAAGCATTTTTTTGTTGTTTCTGTGGTGTAATAGTTAGCAATCTGGTCTTTGTCTCTGGTGATCCCAGTTCAACTCTTGGTGGAACCTATTGAATGCTTGTTGTTCATTTCAGCTCGCAGGTACTTTCTGGTAGCAAGTTTTTTTAATGGCTGCAGCCTGTATTGATGGATCAGATTCGATTAACCTTTTGTGAGGAATTCTTAAATGCCTGTGATTTTGGAAAACTAAATGCTGATTATCCTAGCATAGATGGCATTAAGCTAAAGAGATTTCTCGTCAGATAAGTGATTCACCATCAATAAACGAAGACATCACACTTCATTTTTGTTCCTTCCATTAGGTACTGGGATAAGCAATTCATTCTGAATCCAACAATGCAGGCCACCCAGTTGTTTGGTTAAGGTTCCATGGTGTAATGGTTAGCACTCTGGACTCTGAATCCAATCATCTGAGTTCGACTCTCAGTGGAATCTGCTGAAGTCCCTGTTACCTTGTTTCTGAGATAATATAAAACCAAGCCTATTAATTTCATAATGGAAAGGTCTGGATTCTGAAGCCACCAATACAAACATGTTGTCTTGTTGGTTATGGAGTAAAGGTAAGCATTGTGGACTCTGAAATCAGCTATAAGGAAGAAGGTTTGTTTTGAAGTTTCCACAGTGTAAAGCTTAGTAAGCAGTTTTCATTTTAAATTGTCAGAGGTCATGCCTCCATGGCAGCTTTCTAAACCTGGCTGACATTTTGAGATTATATGGGTTTTCTTGCTACAACTTATTGTAAATGGCAAAAATGTCTGTCACTTGACCAGATTACAAACATGAGTCAAAGCAGTTGTTGCCACAATTAGGTCAATGCCTTGCCAATCTGTGTGCTGATGATGCTGGACAAGGTAAACCTACCAAATCATGTCTTACAAAAAAAAGACAGGAGATGTGATATATGGAAAGCACTCTGCCATATACGGATTACAAACATGAGACAAAGCAGTTGTTGCCAAAATTAAGTCAATGCCTTGCCAATCTGTGTCCTGATGATGTTGGACAAGATAAAGTTATATAAAAGGAACTCATGTCTTACAAAAAAAAGACAGATGTGATATATAGAAAGCACTCTGCCCTCTGAATCTAGCAATACAGAAGACAAAACATTTTTGGATTTGTTTTATGATGGAATTGAAAGGACTGTGGACTCTGAATCCAGTGAAACACAAGACAATAAGGCTCGATTTGTTGTTTGCAGATTGGGATTGTAAGCAGGCTTGACACTGAATCCGGCAAAAGTAAAGACACAAAAGATATTTTAAACATTTGTATAACATATTTGCAAGTACTACGGACACTGAATCCAGCGATACAGAAGACACGAAACATATTTTTGTTGTTTTGCTTGATGTAAGAGTATACACCTGCGGTTGTGATTACATCAATACAAGAAGAGCAAAAGCATTTTTTTGTTGTTTCTGTGTTGTAATACTTAGCAATCTGGTCTTTGTCTCTGGTGATCCCAGTTCCACTCTTGGTGGAACCTATTGAATGCTTGTTGTTCATTTCAGCTCGCAGGTATTTTCTGGTAGCAAGTTTTTTTAATGGCTGCAGCCTGTATTGATGGATCAGATTCGATTAACCTTTTGTGAGGAATTCTTAAATGCCTGTGATTTTGGAAAACTAAATGCTGATTATCCTAGCATAGATGGCATTAAGCTAAAGAGATTTCTCGTCAGATAAGTGATTCACCATCAATAAACGAAGACATCACACTTCATTTTTGTTCCTTCCATTAGGTACTGGGACAAGCAATTCATTCTGAATCCAGCAATGCAGGCCACCCAGTTGTTTGGTTAAGGTTCCATGGTGTAATGGTTAGCACTCTGGACTCTGAATCCAGTGATCTGAGTTCGACTCTCAGTGGAACTTGTTGAAGTCGCTATTACCTTGTTTCTGAGACAACATAAAACCAAACCTATCAATTTTATAATGGAAAGGTCTGGATTCTGAAGCTACCAGTACAAACATGTTGTCTTGTTGGTTATGGAGTAAAGGTAAGCATTGTGGACTCTGAAATCAGCTATAAGGAAAAAGGGTTCTTTTGAAGTTTCCACAGTGTAATGCTTAGTAAGCACTTTTCATTTTAATTGTCAGAGGTCATGCCTCCGTGGCACCTTTCTAAACCTGGCTGACATTTTGAGATTATATGGGTTTTCCTGCTACAATTTATTGTAAATGGCAAAAATGTCTGTCACTTGACCAGATTACAAACATGAGACAAAGCAGTTGTTGCCACAATTAGGTCAATGCCTTGCCAATCTGTGTGCTGACGATGCTGGACAAGGTAAACCTACCAAATCATGTCTTACAAAAAAAAGACAGGAGATGTGATATATGGAAAGCACTCTGCCATATACGGATTACAAACATGAGACAAAGCAGTTGTTGCCAAAATTAGGTCAATGCCTTTCCAATCTGTGTCCTGATGATGTTGGACAAGATAAAGTTATATAAAAGGAACTCATGTCTTACAAAAAAAAAGACAGATGTGTTATATAGAAAGCACTCTGCCCTCTGAATCTAGCAATACAGAAGACAAAACATTTTTGGATTTGTTTTATGATGGAATTGAAAGGACTGTGGACTCTGAATCCAGTGAAACACAAGACAATAAGGCTCGATTTGTTGTTTGCAGATTGGGATTGTAAGCAGGCTTGTCACTGAATCCGGCAAAAGTAAAGACACAAAAGATATTTTAAACATTTGTATAATATATTTTCAAGTACTACGGACACTGAATCCAGCGATACAGAAGACACGAAACATATTTTTGTTGTTTTGCTTGATGTAACAACCTGCGGTTGTGATTACATCAATACAAGAAGAGTAAAAGCATTTTTTTGTTGTTTCTGTGGTGTAATAGTTAGCAATCTGGTCTTTGTCTCTGGTGATCCCACTTCAACTCTTGGTGGAAACTATTGAATGCTTGTTGTTCATTTCAGCTCGCAGGTATTTTCTGGTAGCAAGTTTTTTTAATGGCTGCAGCCTGTATTGATGGATCAGATTCGATTAACCTTTTGTGAGGAATTCTTAAATGCCTGTGATTTTGGAAAACTAAATGCTGATTATCCTAGCATAGATGGCATTAAGCTAAAGAGATTTCTCGTCAGATAAGTGATTCACCATCAATAAATGAAGACATCACACTTCATTTTTGTTCCTTCCATTAGGTACTGGGATAAGCAATTCATTCTGAATCCAGCAATGTAGGCCACCCAGTTGTTTGGTTAAGGTTCCATGGTGTAATGGTTAGCACTCTGGACTCTGAATCCAGTAATCTGAGTTCGACTCTCAGTGGAACTTGTTGAAGTCCTTGTTTCTGAGACAACATAAAACCAAACCTATCAATTTTATAATGGAAAGGTCTGGATTCTGAAGCCACCAGTACAAACATGTTGTCTTGTTGGTTATGGAGTAAAGGTAAGCATTGTGGACTCTGAAATCAGCTATAAGGAAAAAGGGTTCTTTTGAAGTTTCCACAGTGTAATGCTTAGTAAGCACTTTTCATTTTAATTGTCAGAGGTCATGCCTCTGTGGCACCTTTCTAAACCTGGCTGACATTTTGAGATTATATGGGTTTTCCTGCTACAATTTATTGTAAATGGCAAAAATGTCTGTCACTTGACCAGATTACAAACATGAGACAAAGCAGTTGTTGCCACAATTAGGTCAATGCCTTGCCAATCTGTGTGCTGACGATGCTGGACAAGGTAAACCTACCAAATCATGTCTTACAAAAAAAAGACAGGAGATGTGATATATGGAAAGCACTCTGCCATATACGGATTACAAACATGAGACAAAGCAGTTGTTGCCAAAATTAGGTCAATGCCTTTCCAATCTGTGTCCTGATGATGTTGGACAAGATAAAGTTATATAAAAGGAACTCATGTCTTACAAAAAAAAAGACAGATGTGTTATATAGAAAGCACTCTGCCCTCTGAATCTAGCAATACAGAAGACAAAACATTTTTGGATTTGTTTTATGATGGAATTGAAAGGACTGTGGACTCTGAATCCAGTGAAACACAAGACAATAAGGCTCGATTTGTTGTTTGCAGATTGGGATTGTAAGCAGGCTTGTCACTGAATCCGGCAAAAGTAAAGACACAAAAGATATTTTAAACATTTGTATAATATATTTTCAAGTACTACGGACACTGAATCCAGCGATACAGAAGACACGAAACATATTTTTGTTGTTTTGCTTGATGTAACAACCTGCGGTTGTGATTACATCAATACAAGAAGAGTAAAAGCATTTTTTTGTTGTTTCTGTGGTGTAATAGTTAGCAATCTGGTCTTTGTCTCTGGTGATCCCACTTCAACTCTTGGTGGAAACTATTGAATGCTTGTTGTTCATTTCAGCTCGCAGGTATTTTCTGGTAGCAAGTTTTTTTAATGGCTGCAGCCTGTATTGATGGATCAGATTCGATTAACCTTTTGTGAGGAATTCTTAAATGCCTGTGATTTTGGAAAACTAAATGCTGATTATCCTAGCATAGATGGCATTAAGCTAAAGAGATTTCTCGTCAGATAAGTGATTCACCATCAATAAATGAAGACATCACACTTCATTTTTGTTCCTTCCATTAGGTACTGGGATAAGCAATTCATTCTGAATCCAGCAATGTAGGCCACCCAGTTGTTTGGTTAAGGTTCCATGGTGTAATGGTTAGCACTCTGGACTCTGAATCCAGTAATCTGAGTTCGACTCTCAGTGGAACTTGTTGAAGTCCCTATTACCTTGTTTCTGAGACAACATAAAACCAAACCTATCAATTTTATAATGGAAAGGTCTGGATTCTGAAGCCACCAGTACAAACATGTTGTCTTGTTGGTTATGGAGTAAAGGTAAGCATTGTGGACTCTGAAATCAGCTATAAGGAAAAAGGGTTCTTTTGAAGTTTCCACAGTGTAATGCTTAGTAAGCACTTTTCATTTTAATTGTCAGAGGTCATGCCTCCGTGGCACCTTTCTAAACCTGGCTGACATTTTGAGATTATATGGGTTTTCCTGCTACAATTTATTGTAAATGGCAAAAATGTCTGTCACTTGACCAGATTACAAACATGAGACAAAGCAGTTGTTGCCACAATTAGGTCAATGCCTTGCCAATCTGTGTGCTGACGATGCTGGACAAGGTAAACCTACCAAATCATGACTTACAAAAAAAAGACAGGAGATGTGATATATGGAAAGCACTCTGCCATATACGGATTACAAACATGAGACAAAGCAGTTGTTGCCAAAATTAGGTCAATGCCTTTCCAATCTGTGTCCTGATGATGTTGGACAAGATAAAGTTATATAAAAGGAACTCATGTCTTACAAAAAAAAAGACAGATGTGTTATATAGAAAGCACTCTGCCCTCTGAATCTAGCAATACAGAAGACAAAACATTTTTGGATTTGTTTTATGATGGAATTGAAAGGACTGTGGACTCTGAATCCAGTGAAACACAAGACAATAAGGCTCGATTTGTTGTTTGCAGATTGGGATTGTAAGCAGGCTTGTCACTGAATCCGGCAAAAGTAAAGACACAAAAGATATTTTAAACATTTGTATAATATATTTTCAAGTACTACGGACACTGAATCCAGCGATACAGAAGACACGAAACATATTTTTGTTGTTTTGCTTGATGTAACAACCTGCGGTTGTGATTACATCAATACAAGAAGAGTAAAAGCATTTTTTTGTTGTTTCTGTGGTGTAATACTTTGCAATCTGGTCTTTGTCTCTGGTGATCCCAGTTCAACTCTTGGTGGAACCTATTGAATACTTGTTGTTTCTTTCAGCTCGCAGGTACTTTCTGGTAGCAAGTTTTTTTAATGTCTGCAGCCTGTATTGATGGATCAGATTCGATTAACCTTTTGTGAGGAATTCTTAAATGCCTGTGATTTTGGAAAACTAAATGCTGATTATCCTAGCATAGATGGCATTAAGCTAAAGAGATTTCTCGTCAGATAAGTGATTCACCATCAATAAACGAAGACATCACACTTCATTTTTGTTCCTTCCATTAGGTACTGGGACAAGCAATTCATTCTGAATCCAGCAATGCAGGCCACCCAGTTGTTTGGTTAAGGTTCCATGGTGTAATGGTTAGCACTCTGGACTCTGAATCCAGTAATCTGAGTTCGACTCTCAGTGGAACTTGTTGAAGTCCCTGTTACCTTGTTTCTGAGATAATATAAAACCAAGCCTATTAATTTCATAATGGAAAGGTCTGGATTCTGAAGCCACCAATACAAACACGTTGTCTTGTTGGTTATGGAGTAAAGGTAAGCATTGTGGACTCTGAAATCAGCTATAAGGAAGAAGGTTTGTTTTGAAGTTTCCACAGTGTAAAGCTTAGTAAGCAGTTTTCATTTTAAATTGTCAGAGGTCATGCCTCCATGGCAGCTTTCTAAACCTGGCTGACATTTTGCGATTATATGGGTTTTCTTGCTACAACTTATTGTAAATAGCAAAAATGTCTGTCACTTGACCAGATTACAAACATGAGACAAAGCAGTTGTTGCCACAATTAGGTCAATGCCTTGCCAATCTGTGTGCTGATGATGCTGGACAAGGTAAACCTACCAAATCATGTCTTACAAAAAAAAGACAGGAGATGTGATATATGGAAAGCACTCTGCCATATACGGATTACAAACATGAGACAAAGCAGTTGTTGCCAAAATTAGGTCAATGCCTTGCCAATCTGTGTCCTGATGATGTTGGACAAGATAAAGTTATATAAAAGGAACTCATGTCTTACAAAAAAAAGACAGATGTGATATATAGAAAGCACTCTGCCCTCTGAATCTAGCAATACAGAAGACAAAAATTTTTGGATTTGTTTTATGATGGAAATGAAAGCACTGTGGACTCTGAATCCAGTGAAACACAAGACAATAAGGCTCGATTTGTTGTTTGCAGATTGGGATTGTAAGCAGGCTTGACACTGAATCCGGCAAAAGTAAAGACACAAAAGATATTTTAAACATTTGTATAATATATTTGCAAGTACTACGGACACTGAATCCAGCGATACAGAAGACACGAAACATATTTTTGTTGTTTTGCTTGATGTAACAACCTGCGGTTGTGATTACATCAATACAAGAAGAGTAAAAGCATTTTTTTGTTGTTTCTGTGGTGTAATAGTTAGCAATCTGGTCTTTGTCTCTGGTGATCCCAGCTCAACTCTTGGTGGAACCTATTGAATGCTTGTTGTTCATTTCAGCTCGCAGGTATTTTCTGGTAGCAAGTTTTTTTAATGGCTGCAGCCTGTATTGATGGATCAGATTCGATTAACCTTTTGTGAGGAATTCTTAAATGCCTGTGATTTTGGAAAACTAAATGCTGATTATCCTAGCATAGATGGCATTAAGCTAGAGATTTCTCGGCAGATAAGTGATTCACCATCAATAAACGAAGACATCACACTTCATTTTTGTTCCTTCCATTAGGTACTGGGATAAGCAATTCATTCTGAATCCAGCAATGCAGGCCACCCAGTTGTTTGGTTAAGGTTCCATGGTGTAATGGTTAGCACTCTGGACTCTGAATCCAGTCATCTGAGTTCGACTCTCAGTGGAACCTGCTGAAGTCCTTGTTTCTGAGAAAATATAAAACCAAGCCTATTAATTTCATAATGGAAAGGTCTGGATTCTGAAGCCACCAGTACAAACATGTTGTCTTTTTGGTTATGGAGTAAAGGTAAGCATTGTGGACTCTGAAATCAGTTATAAGGAAAAAGGGTTCTTTTGAAGTTTCCACAGTGTAATGCTTAGTAAGCACTTTTCATTTTAATTGTCAGAGGTCATGCCTCCGTGGCAGCTTTCTAAACCTGGCTGACATTTTGCGATTATATGGGTTTTCTTGCTACAACTTATTGTAAATAGCAAAAATGTCTGTCACTTGACCAGATTACAAACATGAGACAAAGCAGTTGTTGCCACAATTAGGTCAATGCCTTGCCAATCTGTGTGCTGATGATGCTGGACAAGGTAAACCTACCAAATCATGTCTTACAAAAAAAAGACAGGAGATGTGATATATGGAAAGCACTCTGCCATATACGGATTACAAACATGAGACAAAGCAGTTGTTGCCAAAATTAGGTCAATGCCTTGCCAATCTGTGTCCTGATGATGTTGGACAAGATAAAGTTATATAAAAGGAACTCATGTCTTACAAAAAAAAGACAGATGTGATATATAGAAAGCACTCTGCCCTCTGAATCTAGCAATACAGAAGACAAAACATTTTTGGATTTGTTTTATGATGGAAATGAAAGCACTGTGGACTCTGAATCCAGTGAAACACAAGACAATAAGGCTCGATTTGTTGTTTGCAGATTGGGATTGTAAGCAGGCTTGACACTGAATCCGGCAAAAGTAAAGACACAAAAGATATTTTAAACATTTGTATAATATATTTGCAAGTACTACGGACACTGAATCCAGCGATACAGAAGACACGAAACATATTTTTGTTGTTTTGCTTGATGTAACAACCTGCGGTTGTGATTACATCAATACAAGAAGAGTAAAAGCATTTTTTTGTTGTTTCTGTGGTGTAATAGTTAGCAATCTGGTCTTTGTCTCTGGTGATCCCAGCTCAACTCTTGGTGGAACCTATTGAATGCTTGTTGTTCATTTCAGCTCGCAGGTATTTTCTGGTAGCAAGTTTTTTTAATGGCTGCAGCCTGTATTGATGGATCAGATTCGATTAACCTTTTGTGAGGAATTCTTAAATGCCTGTGATTTTGGAAAACTAAATGCTGATTATCCTAGCATAGATGGCATTAAGCTAGAGATTTCTCGGCAGATAAGTGATTCACCATCAATAAACGAAGACATCACACTTCATTTTTGTTCCTTCCATTAGGTACTGGGATAAGCAATTCATTCTGAATCCAGCAATGCAGGCCACCCAGTTGTTTGGTTAAGGTTCCATGGTGTAATGGTTAGCACGCTGGACTCTGAATCCAGTCATCTGAGTTCGACTCTCAGTGGAACCTGCTGAAGTCCTTGTTTCTGAGATAATATAAAACCAAGCCTATTAATTTCATAATGGAAAGGTCTGGATTCTGAAGCCACCAGTACAAACATGTTGTCTTTTTGGTTATGGAGTAAAGGTAAGCATTGTGGACTCTGAAATCAGTTATAAGGAAAAAGGGTTCTTTTGAAGTTTCCACAGTGTAATGCTTAGTAAGCACTTTTCATTTTAATTGTCAGAGGTCATGCCTCCGTGGCAGCTTTCTAAACCTGGCTGACATTTTGCGATTATATGGGTTTTCTTGCTACAACTTATTGTAAATAGCAAAAATGTCTGTCACTTGACCAGATTACAAACATGAGACAAAGCAGTTGTTGCCACAATTAGGTCAATGCCTTGCCAATCTGTGTGCTGATGATGCTGGACAAGGTAAACCTACCAAATCATGTCTTACAAAAAAAAGACAGATGTGATATATAGAAAGCACTCTGCCCTCTGAATCTAGCAATACAGAAGACAAAACATTTTTGGATTTGTTTTATGATGGAAATGAAAGCACTGTGGACTCTGAATCCAGTGAAACACAAGACAATAAGGCTCGATTTGTTGTTTGCAGATTGGGATTGTAAGCAGGCTTGACACTGAATCCGGCAAAAGTAAAGACACAAAAGATATTTTAAACATTTGTATAATATATTTGCAAGTACTACGGACACTGAATCCAGCGATACAGAAGACACGAAACATATTTTTGTTGTTTTGCTTGATGTAACAACCTGCGGTTGTGATTACATCAATACAAGAAGAGTAAAAGCATTTTTTTGTTGTTTCTGTGGTGTAATAGTTAGCAATCTGGTCTTGGTCTCTGGTGATCCCAGTTCAACTCTTGGTGGAACCTATTGAATGCTTGTTGTTCATTTCAGCTCGCAGGTATTTTCTGGTAGCAAGTTTTTTTAATGGCTGCAGCCTGTATTGATGGATCAGATTCGATTAACCTTTTGTGAGGAATTCTTAAATGCCTGTGATTTTGGAAAACTAAATGCTGATTATCCTAGCATAGATGGCATTAAGCTAAAGAGATTTCTCGGCAGATAAGTGATTCACCATCAATAAACGAAGACATCACACTTCATTTTTGTTCCTTCCATTAGGTACTGGGATAAGCAATTCATTCTGAATCCAGCAATGCAGGCCACCCAGTTGTTTGGTTAAGGTTCCATGGTGTAATGGTTAGCACTCTAGACTCTGAATCCAGTAATCTGAGTTCGACTCTCAGTGGAACCTGCTGAAGTCCTTGTTTCTGAGATAATATAAAACCAAGCCTATTATTTTCATAATGGAAAGGTCTGGATTCTGAAGCCACCAGTACAAACATGTTGTCTTGTTGGTTATGGAGTAAAGGTAAGCATTGTGGACTCTGAAATCAGCTATAAGGAAACAGGGTTCTTTTGAAGTTTCCACAGTGTAATGCTTAGTAAGCACTTTTCATTTTAATTGTCAGAGGTCATGCCTCCGTGGCACCTTTCTAAACCTGGCTGACATTTTGAGATTATATGGGTTTTCTTGCTACAATTTATTGTAAATGGCAAAAATGTCTGTCACTTGACCAGATTACAAACATGAGACAAAGCCGTTGTTGCCACAATTAGGTCAATGCCTTGCCAATCTGTGTGCTGATGATGCTGGACAAGGTAAACCTACCAAATCATGTCTTACAAAAAAAAGACAGGAGATGTGATATATGGAAAGCACTCTGCCATATACGGATTACAAACATGAGACAAAGCAGTTGTTGCCAAAATTAGGTCAATGCCTTGCCAATCTGTGTCCTGATGATGTTGGACAAGATAAAGTTATATAAAAGGAAATCATGTCTTACAAAAAAGAGACAGATGTGATAAATAGAAAGCACTCTGCCCTCTGAATCTAGCAATACAGAAGACAAAACATTTTTGGATTTGTTTTATGATGGAATTGAAAGGACTGTGGACTCTGAATCCAGTGAAACACAAGACAATAAGGCTCGATTTTTTGTTTGCAGATTGGGATTGTAAGCAGGCTTGACACTGAATCCGGCAAAAGTAAAGACACAAAAGATATTTTAAACATTTGTATAATATATTTGCAAGTACTGCGGACACTGAGTCCAGCGATAAAGAAGACACAAAACATATTTTTGTTGTTTTGCTTGATGTAACAGTATATACCTGCGGTTGTGATTACATCAATACAAGAAGAGCAAAAGCATTTTTTTGTTGTTTCTGTGGTGTAATACTTAGCAATCTGGTCTTTGTCTCTGGTGATCCCAGTTCAACTCTTGGTGGAACCTATTGAATACTTGTTGTTTCTTTCAGCTCGCAGGTACTTTCTGGTAGCAAGTTTTTTTAATGGCTGCAGCCTGTATTGATGGATCAGATTCGATTAACCTTTTGTGAGGAATTCTTAAATGCCTGTGATTTTGGAAAACTAAATGCTGATTATCCTAGCATAGATGGCATTAAGCTAAAGAGATTTCTCGTCAGATAAGTGATTCACCATCAATAAACGAAGACATCACACTTCATTTTTGTTCCTTCCATTAGGTACTGGGACAAGCAATTCATTCTGAATCCAGCAATGCAGGCCACCCAATTGTTTGGTTAAGGTTCCATGGTGTAATGGTTAGCACTCTGGACTCTGAATCCAGTGATCTGAGTTCGACTCTTAGTGGAACTTGTTGAATTCCCTATTACCTTGTTTTGGAGACAACATAAAACCAAACTTATCAATTTTATAATGGAAAGGTCTGGATTCTGAAGCCAACAGTACAAACATGTTGTCTTGTTGGTTATGGAGTAAAGGTAAGCATTGTGGACTCTGAAATCAGCTATAAGGAAGAAGGTTTGTTTTGAAGTTTCCACAGTGTAAAGCTTAGTAAGCAGTTTTCATTTTAAATTGTCAGAGGTCATGCCTCCGTGGCAGCTTTCTAAACCTGGCTGACATTTTGAGATTATATGGGTTTTCTTGCTACAACTTATTGTAAATGGCAAAAATGTCTGTCACTTGACCAGATTACAAACATGAGTCAAAGCAGTTTTTGCCACAATTAGGTCAATGCCTTGCCAATCTGTGTGCTGATGATGCTGGACAAGGTAAACCTACCAAATCATGTCTTACAAAAAAAAGACAGGAGATGTGATATATGGAAAGCACTCTGCCATATACGGATTACAAACATGAGTCAAAGCAGTTGTTGCCACAATTAGGTCAATGCCTTGCCAATCTGTGTCCTGATGATGTTGGACAAGATAAAGTTATATAAAAGGAACTCATGTCTTACAAAAAAAAGACAGATGTGATATATAGAAAGCACTCTGCCCTCTGAATCTAGCAATACAGAAGACAAAACATTTTTGGATTTGTTTTATGATGGAATTGAAAGGACTGTGGACTCTGAATCCAGTGAAACACAAGACAATAAGGCTCAATTTGTTGTTTGCAGATTGGGATTGTAAGCAGGCTTGACACTGAATCCGGCAAAAGTAAAGACACAAAAGATATTTTAAACATTTGTATAACATATTTGCAAGTACTACGGACACTGAATCCAGCGATACAGAAGACACGAAACATATTTTTGTTGTTTTGCTTGATGTAAGAGTATACACCTGCGGTTGTGATTACATCAATACAAGAAGAGCAAAAGCATTTTTTTGTTGTTTCTGTGGTGTAATAGTTAGCAATCTGGTCTTTGTCTCTGGTGATCCCAGTTCAACTCTTGGTGGAACCTATTGAATGCTTGTTGTTCATTTCAGCTCGCAGGTACTTTCTGGTAGCAAGTTTTTTTAATGGCTGCAGCCTGTATTGATGGATCAGATTCGATTAACCTTTTGTGAGGAATTCTTAAATGCCTGTGATTTTGGAAAAATAAATGCTGATTATCCTAGCATAGATGGCATTAAGCTAAAGAGATTTCTCGTCAGATAAGTGATTCACCATCAATAAACGAAGACATCACACTTCATTTTTGTTCCTTCCATTAGGTACTGGGATAAGCAATTCATTCTGAATCCAGCAATGCAGGCCACCCAGTTGTTTGGTTAAGGTTCCATGGTGTAATGGTTAGCACTCTGGACTCTGAGTCCAATCATCTGAGTTCGACTCTCAGTGGAATCTGCTGAAGTCCCTGTTACCTTGTTTCTGAGATAATATAAAACCAAGCCTATTAATTTCATAATGGAAAGGTCTGGATTCTGAAGCCACCAATACAAACATGTTGTCTTGTTGGTTATGGAGTAAAGGTAAGCATTGTGGACTCTGAAATCAGCTATAAGGAAGAAGGTTTGTTTTGAAGTTTCCACAGTGTAATGCTTAGTAAGCAGTTTTCATTTTAAATTGTCAGAGGTCATGCCTCCGTGGCAGCTTTCTAAACCTGGCTGACATTTTGAGATTATATGGGTTTTCTTGCTACAACTTATTGTAAAAGGCAAAAATGTCTGTCACTTGACCAGATTACAAACATGAGACAAAGCAGTTGTTGCCACAATTAGGTCAATGCCTTGCCAATCTGTGTGCTGATGATGCTGGACAAGGTAAACCTACCAAATCATGTCTTACAAAAAAAAGACAGGAGATGTGATATATGGAAAGCACTCTGCCATATACGGATTACAAACATGAGACAAAGCAGTTGTTGCCAAAATTAGGTCAATGCCTTGCCAATCTGTGTCCTGATGATGTTGGACACGATAAAGTTATATAAAAGGAAATCATGTCTTACAAAAAAGAGACAGATGTGATAAATAGAAAGCACTCTGCCCTCTGAATCTAGCAATACAGAAGACAAAACATTTTTGGATTTGTTTTATGATGGAATTGAAAGGACTGTGGACTCTGAATCCAGTGAAACACAAGACAATAAGGCTCGATTTTTTGTTTGCAGATTGGGATTGTAAGCAGGCTTGACACTGAATCCGGCAAAAGTAAAGACACAAAAGATATTTTAAACATTTGTATAATATATTTGCAAGTACTGCGGACACTGAGTCCAGCGATAAAGAAGACACAAAACATATTTTTGTTGTTTTGCTTGATGTAACAGTATACACCTGCGGTTGTGATTACATCAATACAAGAAGAGCAAAAGCATTTTTTTGTTGTTTCTGTGGTGTAATAGTTAGCAATCTGGTCTTTGTCTCTGGTGATCCCAGTTCAACTCTTGGTGGAACCTATTGAATGCTTGTTGTTCATTTCAGCTCGCAGGTACTTTCTGGTAGCAAGTTTTTTTAATGGCTGCAGCCTGTATTGATGGATCAGATTCGATTAACCTTTTGTGAGGAATTCTTAAATGCCTGTGATTTTGGAAAACTAAATGCTGATTATCCTAGCATAGATGGCATTAAGCTAAAGAGATTTCTCGTCAGATAAGTGATTCACCATCAATAAACGAAGACATCACACTTCATTTTTGTTCCTTCCATTAGGTACTGGGATAAGCAATTCATTCTGAATCCAACAATGCAGGCCACCCAGTTGTTTGGTTAAGGTTCCATGGTGTAATGGTTAGCACTCTGGACTCTGAATCCAATCATCTGAGTTCGACTTTCAGTGGAATCTGCTGAAGTCCCTGTTACCTTGTTTCTGAGATAATATAAAACCAAGCCTATTAATTTCATAATGGAAAGGTCTGGATTCTGAAGCCACCAATACAAACATGTTGTCTTGTTGGTTATGGAGTAAAGGTAAGCATTGTGGACTCTGAAATCAGCTATAAGGAAGAAGGTTTGTTTTGAAGTTTCCACAGTGTAAAGCTTAGTAAGCAGTTTTCATTTTAAATTGTCAGAGGTCATGCCTCCGTGGCAGCTTTCTAAACCTGGCTGACATTTTGAGATTATATGGGTTTTCTTGCTACAACTTATTGTAAATGGCAAAAATGTCTGTCACTTGACCAGATTACAAACATGAGTCAAAGCAGTTTTTGCCACAATTAGGTCAATGCCTTGCCAATCTGTGTGCTGATGATGCTGGACAAGGTAAACCTACCAAATCATGTCTTACAAAAAAAAGACAGGAGATGTGATATATGGAAAGCACTCTGCCATATACGGATTACAAACATGAGACAAAGCAGTTGTTGCCAAAATTAGGTCAATGCCTTGCCAATCTGTGTCCTGATGATGTTGGACAAGATAAAGTTATATAAAAGGAACTCATGTCTTACAAAAAAAAGACAGATGTGATATATAGAAAGCACTCTGCCCTCTGAATCTAGCAATACAGAAGACAAAACATTTTTGGATTTGTTTTATGATGGAATTGAAAGGACTGTGGACTCTGAATCCAGTGAAACACAAGACAATAAGGCTCGATTTGTTGTTTGCAGATTGGGATTGTAAGCAGGCTTGACACTGAATCCGGCAAAAGTAAAGACACAAAAGATATTTTAAACATTTGTATAACATATTTGCAAGTACTACGGACACTGAATCCAGCGATACAGAAGACACGAAACATATTTTTGTTGTTTTGCTTGATGTAAGAGTATACACCTGCGGTTGTGATTACATCAATACAAGAAGAGCAAAAGCATTTTTTTGTTGTTTCTGTGGTGTAATAGTTAGCAATCTGGTCTTTGTCTCTGGTGATCCCAGTTCAACTCTTGGTGGAACCTATTGAATGCTTGTTGTTCATTTCAGCTCGCAGGTACTTTCTGGTAGCAAGTTTTTTTAATGGCTGCAGCCTGTATTGATGGATCAGATTCGATTAACCTTTTGTGAGGAATTCTTAAATACCTGTGATTTTGGAAAAATAAATGCTGATTATCCTAGCATAGATGGCATTAAGCTAAAGAGATTTCTCGTCAGATAAGTGATTCACCATCAATAAACGAAGACATCACACTTCATTTTTGTTCCTTCCATTAGGTACTGGGATAAGCAATTCATTCTGAATCCAGCAATGCAGGCCACCCAGTTGTTTGGTTAAGGTTCCATGGTGTAATGGTTAGCACTCTGGACTCTGAATCCAATCATCTGAGTTCGACTCTCATTGGAATCTGCTGAAGTCCCTGTTACCTTGTTTCTGAGATAATATAAAACCAAGCCTATTAATTTCATAATGGAAAGGTCTGGATTCTGAAGCCACCAATACAAACATGTTGTCTTGTTGGTTATGGAGTAAAGGTAAGCATTGTGGACTCTGAAATCAGCTATAAGGAAGAAGGTTTGTTTTGAAGTTTCCACAGTGTAAAGCTTAGTAAGCAGTTTTCATTTTAAATTGTCAGAGGTCATGCCTCCGTGGCAGCTTTCTAAACCTGGCTGACATTTTGAGATTATATGGGTTTTCTTGCTACAACTTATTGTAAAAGGCAAAAATGTCTGTCACTTGACCAGATTACAAACATGAGACAAAGCAGTTTTTGCCACAATTAGGTCAATGCCTTGCCAATCTGTGTGCTGATGATGCTGGACAAGGTAAACCTACCAAATCATGTCTTACAAAAAAAAGACAGGAGATGTGATATATGGAAAGCACTCTGCTATATACGGATTACAAACATGAGACAAAGCAGTTGTTGCCAAAATTAGGTCAATGCCTTGCCAATCTGTGTCCTGATGATGTTGGACAAGATAAAGTTATATAAAAGGAACTCATGTCTTACAAAAAAAAGACAGATGTGATATATAGAAAGCACTCTGCCCTCTGAATCTAGCAATACAGAAGACAAAACATTTTTGGATTTGTTTTATGATGGAATTGAAAGGACTGTGGACTCTGAATCCAGTGAAACACAAGACAATAAGGCTCGATTTGTTGTTTGCAGATCGGGATTGTAAGCAGGCTTGACACTGAATCCGGCAAAAGTAGACACAAAATATATTTTAAACATTTGTATAATATATTTGCAAGTACTACGGACACTGAATCCAGCGATACAGAAGACACGAAACATATTTTTGTTGTTTTGCTTGATGTAACAACCTGCGCTTGTGATTACATCAATACAAGAAGAGTAAAAGCATTTTTTTGTTGTTTCTGTGGTGTAATAGTTAGCAATCTGGTCTTTGTCTCTGGTGATCCCAGTTCAACTCTTGGTGGAACCTATTGAATGCTTGTTGTTCATTTCAGCTCGCAGGTATTTTCTGGTAGCAAGTTTTTTTAATGGCTGCAGCCTGTATTGATGGATCAGATTCGATTAACCTTTTGTGAGGAATTCTTAAATGCCTGTGTTTTTGGAAAACTAAATGCTGATTATCCTAGCATAGATGGCATTAAGCTAGAGATTTCTCGGCAGATAAGTGATTCACCATCAATAAACGAAGACATCACACTTCATTTTTGTTCCTTCCATTAGGTACTGGGATAAGCAATTCATTCTGAATCCAGCAATGCAGGCCACCCAGTTGCTTGGTTAAGGTTCCATGGTGTAATGGTTAGCACTCTGGACTTTGAATCCAGTCATCTGAGTTTGACTGTCAGTGGAACTTGCTGAGGTCCTTGTTTCTGAGATAATATTACACCACGCCTATTAATTTCATAATGGAAAGGTCTGGATTCTGAAGCCACCAGTACAAACATGTTGTCTTGTTGGTTATGGAGTAAAGGTAAGCATTGTGGACTCTGAAATCAGCTATAAGGAAAAAGGGTTCTTTTGAAGATTCCACAGTGTAATGCTTAGTAAGCACTTTTCATTTTAATTGTCAGAGGTCATGCCTCCGTGGCAGCTTTCTAAACCTGGCTGACATTTTGAGATTATATGGGTTTTCTTGCTACAACTTATTGTAAATGGCAAAAATGTCTGTCACTTGACCAGATTACAAACATGAGTCAAAGCAGTTTTTGCCACAATTAGGTCAATGCCTTGCCAATCTGTGTGCTGATGATGCTGGACAAGGTAAACCTACCAAATCATGTCTTACAAAAAAAAGACAGGAGATGTGATATATGGAAAGCACTCTGCCATATACGGATTACAAACATGAGACAAAGCAGTTGTTGCCAAAATTAGGTCAATGCCTTGCCAATCTGTGTCCTGATGATGTTGGACAAGATAAAGTTATATAAAAGGAACTCATGTCTTACAAAAAAAAGACAGATGTGATATATAGAAAGCACTCTGCCCTCTGAATCTAGCAATACAGAAGACAAAACATTTTTGGATTTGTTTTATGATGGAATTGAAAGGACTGTGGACTCTGAATCCAGTGAAACACAAGACAATAAGGCTCAATTTGTTGTTTGCAGATTGGGATTGTAAGCAGGCTTGACACTGAATCCGGCAAAAGTAAAGACACAAAAGATATTTTAAACATTTGTATAACATATTTGCAAGTACTACGGACACTGAATCCAGCGATACAGAAGACACGAAACATATTTTTGTTGTTTTGCTTGATGTAAGAGTATACACCTGCGGTTGTGATTACATCAATACAAGAAGAGCAAAAGCATTTTTTTGTTGTTTCTGTGGTGTAATAGTTAGCAATCTGGTCTTTGTCTCTGGTGATCCCAGTTCAACTCTTGGTGGAACCTATTGAATGCTTGTTGTTCATTTCAGCTCGCAGGTACTTTCTGGTAGCAAGTTTTTTTAATGGCTGCAGCCTGTATTGATGGATCAGATTCGATTAACCTATTGTGAGGAATTCTTAAATGCCTGTGATTTTGGAAAAATAAATGCTGATTATCCTAGCATAGATGGCATTAAGCTAAAGAGATTTCTCGTCAGATAAGTGATTCACCATAAATAAACGAAGACATCACACTTCATTTTTGTTCCTTCCATTAGGTACTGGGATAAGCAATTCATTCTGAATCCAGCAATGCAGGCCACCCAGTTGTTTGGTTAAGGTTCCATGGTGTAATGGTTAGCACTCTGGACTCTGAGTCCAATCATCTGAGTTCGACTCTCAGTGGAATCTGCTGAAGTCCCTGTTACCTTGTTTCTGAGATAATATAAAACCAAGCCTATTAATTTCATAATGGAAAGGTCTGGATTCTGAAGCCACCAATACAAACATGTTGTCTTGTTGGTTATGGAGTAAAGGTAAGCATTGTGGACTCTGAAATCAGCTATAAGGAAGAAGGTTTGTTTTGAAGTTTCCACAGTGTAATGCTTAGTAAGCAGTTTTCATTTTAAATTGTCAGAGGTCATGCCTCCGTGGCAGCTTTCTAAACCTGGCTGACATTTTGAGATTATATGGGTTTTCTTGCTACAACTTATTGTAAAAGGCAAAAATGTCTGTCACTTGACCAGATTACAAACATGAGACAAAGCAGTTGTTGCCACAATTAGGTCAATGCCTTGCCAATCTGTGTGCTGATGATGCTGGACAAGGTAAACCTACCAAATCATGTCTTACAAAAAAAAGACAGGAGATGTGATATATGGAAAGCACTCTGCCATATACGGATTACAAACATGAGACAAAGCAGTTGTTGCCAAAATTAGGTCAATGCCTTGCCAATCTGTGTCCTGATGATGTTGGACACGATAAAGTTATATAAAAGGAAATCATGTCTTACAAAAAAGAGACAGATGTGATAAATAGAAAGCACTCTGCCCTCTGAATCTAGCAATACAGAAGACAAAACATTTTTGGATTTGTTTTATGATGGAATTGAAAGGACTGTGGACTCTGAATCCAGTGAAACACAAGACAATAAGGCTCGATTTTTTGTTTGCAGATTGGGATTGTAAGCAGGCTTGACACTGAATCCGGCAAAAGTAAAGACACAAAAGATATTTTAAACATTTGTATAATATATTTGCAAGTACTGCGGACACTGAGTCCAGCGATAAAGAAGACACAAAACATATTTTTGTTGTTTTGCTTGATGTAACAGTATACACCTGCGGTTGTGATTACATCAATACAAGAAGAGCAAAAGCATTTTTTTGTTGTTTCTGTGGTGTAATAGTTAGCAATCTGGTCTTTGTCTCTGGTGATCCCAGTTCAACTCTTGGTGGAACCTATTGAATGCTTGTTGTTCATTTCAGCTCGCAGGTACTTTCTGGTAGCAAGTTTTTTTAATGGCTGCAGCCTGTATTGATGGATCAGATTCGATTAACCTTTTGTGAGGAATTCTTAAATGCCTGTGATTTTGGAAAACTAAATGCTGATTATCCTAGCATAGATGGCATTAAGCTAAAGAGATTTCTCGTCAGATAAGTGATTCACCATCAATAAACGAAGACATCACACTTCATTTTTGTTCCTTCCATTAGGTACTGGGATAAGCAATTCATTCTGAATCCAACAATGCAGGCCACCCAGTTGTTTGGTTAAGGTTCCATGGTGTAATGGTTAGCACTCTGGACTCTGAATCCAATCATCTGAGTTCGACTCTCAGTGGAATCTGCTGAAGTCCCTGTTACCTTGTTTCTGAGATAATATAAAACCAAGCCTATTAATTTCATAATGGAAAGGTCTGGATTCTGAAGCCACCAATACAAACATGTTGTCTTGTTGGTTATGGAGTAAAGGTAAGCATTGTGGACTCTGAAATCAGCTATAAGGAAGAAGGTTTGTTTTGAAGTTTCCACAGTGTAAAGCTTAGTAAGCAGTTTTCATTTTAAATTGTCAGAGGTCATGCCTCCGTGGCAGCTTTCTAAACCTGGCTGACATTTTGAGATTATATGGGTTTTCTTGCTACAACTTATTGTAAATGGCAAAAATGTCTGTCACTTGACCAGATTACAAACATGAGTCAAAGCAGTTTTTGCCACAATTAGGTCAATGCCTTGCCAATCTGTGTGCTGATGATGCTGGACAAGGTAAACCTACCAAATCATGTCTTACAAAAAAAAGACAGGAGATGTGATATATGGAAAGCACTCTGCCATATACGGATTACAAACATGAGACAAAGCAGTTGTTGCCAAAATTAGGTCAATGCCTTGCCAATCTGTGTCCTGATGATGTTGGACAAGATAAAGTTATATAAAAGGAACTCATGTCTTACAAAAAAAAGACAGATGTGATATATAGAAAGCACTCTGCCCTCTGAATCTAGCAATACAGAAGACAAAACATTTTTGGATTTGTTTTATGATGGAATTGAAAGGACTGTGGACTCTGAATCCAGTGAAACACAAGACAATAAGGCTCGATTTGTTGTTTGCAGATTGGGATTGTAAGCAGGCTTGACACTGAATCCGGCAAAAGTAAAGACACAAAAGATATTTTAAACATTTGTATAACATATTTGCAAGTACTACGGACACTGAATCCAGCGATACAGAAGACACGAAACATATTTTTGTTGTTTTGCTTGATGTAAGAGTATACACCTGCGGTTGTGATTACATCAATACAAGAAGAGCAAAAGCATTTTTTTGTTGTTTCTGTGGTGTAATAGTTAGCAATCTGGTCTTTGTCTCTGGTGATCCCAGTTCAACTCTTGGTGGAACCTATTGAATGCTTGTTGTTCATTTCAGCTCGCAGGTACTTTCTGGTAGCAAGTTTTTTTAATGGCTGCAGCCTGTATTGATGGATCAGATTCGATTAACCTTTTGTGAGGAATTCTTAAATGCCTGTGATTTTGGAAAAATAAATGCTGATTATCCTAGCATAGATGGCATTAAGCTAAAGAGATTTCTCGTCAGATAAGTGATTCACCATCAATAAACGAAGACATCACACTTCATTTTTGTTCCTTCCATTAGGTACTGGGATAAGCAATTCATTCTGAATCCAGCAATGCAGGCCACCCAGTTGTTTGGTTAAGGTTCCATGGTGTAATGGTTAGCACTCTGGACTCTGAATCCAATCATCTGAGTTCGACTCTCATTGGAATCTGCTGAAGTCCCTGTTACCTTGTTTCTGAGATAATATAAAACCAAGCCTATTAATTTCATAATGGAAAGGTCTGGATTCTGAAGCCACCAATACAAACATGTTGTCTTGTTGGTTATGGAGTAAAGGTAAGCATTGTGGACTCTGAAATCAGCTATAAGGAAGAAGGTTTGTTTTGAAGTTTCCACAGTGTAAAGCTTAGTAAGCAGTTTTCATTTTAAATTGTCAGAGGTCATGCCTCCGTGGCAGCTTTCTAAACCTGGCTGACATTTTGAGATTATATGGGTTTTCTTGCTACAACTTATTGTAAAAGGCAAAAATGTCTGTCACTTGACCAGATTACAAACATGAGACAAAGCAGTTTTTGCCACAATTAGGTCAATGCCTTGCCAATCTGTGTGCTGATGATGCTGGACAAGGTAAACCTACCAAATCATGTCTTACAAAAAAAAGACAGGAGATGTGATATATGGAAAGCACTCTGCTATATACGGATTACAAACATGAGACAAAGCAGTTGTTGCCAAAATTAGGTCAATGCCTTGCCAATCTGTGTCCTGATGATGTTGGACAAGATAAAGTTATATAAAAGGAACTCATGTCTTACAAAAAAAAGACAGATGTGATATATAGAAAGCACTCTGCCCTCTGAATCTAGCAATACAGAAGACAAAACATTTTTGGATTTGTTTTATGATGGAATTGAAAGGACTGTGGACTCTGAATCCAGTGAAACACAAGACAATAAGGCTCGATTTGTTGTTTGCAGATCGGGATTGTAAGCAGGCTTGACACTGAATCCGGCAAAAGTAGACACAAAATATATTTTAAACATTTGTATAATATATTTGCAAGTACTACGGACACTGAATCCAGCGATACAGAAGACACGAAACATATTTTTGTTGTTTTGCTTGATGTAACAACCTGCGCTTGTGATTACATCAATACAAGAAGAGTAAAAGCATTTTTTTGTTGTTTCTGTGGTGTAATAGTTAGCAATCTGGTCTTTGTCTCTGGTGATCCCAGTTCAACTCTTGGTGGAACCTATTGAATGCTTGTTGTTCATTTCAGCTCGCAGGTATTTTCTGGTAGCAAGTTTTTTTAATGGCTGCAGCCTGTATTGATGGATCAGATTCGATTAACCTTTTGTGAGGAATTCTTAAATGCCTGTGTTTTTGGAAAACTAAATGCTGATTATCCTAGCATAGATGGCATTAAGCTAGAGATTTCTCGGCAGATAAGTGATTCACCATCAATAAACGAAGACATCACACTTCATTTTTGTTCCTTCCATTAGGTACTGGGATAAGCAATTCATTCTGAATCCAGCAATGCAGGCCACCCAGTTGCTTGGTTAAGGTTCCATGGTGTAATGGTTAGCACTCTGGACTCTGAATCCAGTCATCTGAGTTTGACTGTCAGTGGAACTTGCTGAGGTCCTTGTTTCTGAGATAATATTACACCACGCCTATTAATTTCATAATGGAAAGGTCTGGATTCTGAAGCCACCAGTACAAACATGTTGTCTTGTTGGTTATGGAGTAAAGGTAAGCATTGTGGACTCTGAAATCAGCTATAAGGAAAAAGGGTTCTTTTGAAGATTCCACAGTGTAATGCTTAGTAAGCACTTTTCATTTTAATTGTCAGAGGTCATGCCTCCGTGGCAGCTTTCTAAACCTGGCTGACATTTTGCGATTATATGGGTTTTCTTGCTACAACTTATTGTAAATGGCAAAAATGTCTGTCACTTGACCAGATTACAAACATGAGACAAAGCAGTTGTTGCCACAATTAGGTCAATGCCTTGCCAATCTGTGTGCTGATGATGCTGGACAAGGTAAACCTACCAAATCATGTCTTACAAAAAGAAGACAGGAGATGTGATATATGGAAAGCACTCTGCCATATACGGATTACAAACATGAGACAAAGCAGTTGTTGCCAAAATTAGGTCAATGCCTTGCCAATCTGTGTCCTGATGATGTTGGACAAGATAAAGTTATATAAAAGGAACTCATGTCTTACAAAAAAAAGACAGATGTGATATATAGAAAGCACTCTGCCCTCTGAATCTAGCAATACAGAAGACAAAACATTTTTGGATTTGTTTTATGATGGAATTGAAAGCACTGTGGACTCTGAATCCAGTGAAACACAAGACAATAAGGCTCGATTTGTTGTTTGCAGATTGGGATTGTAAGCAGGCTTGACACTGAATCCGGCAAAAGTAAAGACACAAAAGATATTTTAAACATTTGTATAATATATTTGCAAGTACTACGGACACTGAATCCAGCGATACAGAAGACACGAAACATATTTTTGTTGTTTTGCTTGATGTAACAACCTGCGGTTATGATTACATCAATACAAGAAGAGTAAAAGCATTTTTTTGTTGTTTCTGTGGTGTAATAGTTAGCAATCTGGTCTTTGTCTCTGGTGATCCCAGTTCAACTCTTGGTGGAACCTATTGAATGCTTGTTGTTCATTTCAGCTCGCAGGTATTTTCTGGTAGCAAGTTTTTTTAATGGCTGCAGCCTGTATTGATGGATCAGATTCGATTAACCTTTTGTGAGGAATTCTTAAATGCCTGTGATTTTGGAAAACTAAATGCTGATTATCCTAGCATAGATGGCATTAAGCTAGAGATTTCTCGGCAGATAAGTGATTCACCATCAATAAACGAAGACATCACACTTCATTTTTGTTCCTTCCATTAGGTACTGGGATAAGCAATTCATTCTGAATCCAGCAATGCAGGCCACCCAGTTGCTTGGTTAAGGTTCCATGGTGTAATGGTTAGCACTCTGGACTCTGAATCCAGTCATTTGAGTTTGACTGTCAGTGGAACCTGCTGAGGTCCTTGTTTCTGAGATAATATTAAACCACACCTATTAATTTCATAATGGAAAGGTCTGGATTCTGAAGCCACCAGTACAAACATGTTGTCTTGTTGGTTATGGAGTAAAGGTAAGCATTGTGGACTCTGAAATCAGCTATAAGGAAAAAGGGTTCTTTTGAAGATTCCACAGTGTAATGCTTAGTAAGCACTTTTCATTTTAATTGTCAGAGGTCATGCCTCCGTGGCAGCTTTCTAAACCTGGCTGACATTTTGCGATTATATGGGTTTTCTTGCTACAACTTATTGTAAATGGCAAAAATGTCTGTCACTTGACCAGATTACAAACATGAGACAAAGCAGTTGTTGCCACAATTAGGTCAATGCCTTGCCAATCTGTGTGCTGATGATGCTGGACAAGGTAAACCTACCAAATCATGTCTTACAAAAAGAAGACAGGAGATGTGATATATGGAAAGCACTCTGCCATATACGGATTACAAACATGAGACAAAGCAGTTGTTGCCAAAATTAGGTCAATGTCTTGCCAATCTGTGTCCTGATGATGTTGGACAAGATAAAGTTATATAAAAGGAACTCATGTCTTACAAAAAAAAGACAGATGTGATATATAGAAAGCACTCTGCCCTCTGAATCTAGCAATACAGAAGACAAAACATTTTTGGATTTGTTTTATGATGGAATTGAAAGCACTGTGGACTCTTAATCCGGTGAAACACAAGACAATAAGGCTCGATTTGTTGTTTGCAGATTGGGATTGTAAGCAGGCTTGACACTGAATCCGGCAAAAGTAAAGACACAAAAGATATTTTAAACATTTGTATAATATATTTGCAAGTACTACGGACACTGAATCCAGCGATACAGAAGACACGAAACATATTTTTGTTGTTTTGCTTGATGTAACAGTATACACCTGCGGTTGTGATTACATCAATACAAGAAGAGCAAAAGCATTTTTTTGTTGTTTCTGTGGTGTAATACTTAGCAATCTGGTCTTTGTCTCTGGTGATCCCAGTTCAACTCTTGGTGGAACCTATTGAATACTTGTTGTTTCTTTCAGCTCGCAGGTACTTTCTGGTAGCAAGTTTTTTTAATGTCTGCAGCCTGTATTGATGGATCAGATTCGATTAACCTTTTGTGAGGAATTCTTAAATGCCTGTGATTTTGGAAAACTAAATGCTGATTATCCTAGCATAGATGGCATTAAGCTAGAGATTTCTCGTCAGATAAGTGATTCACCATCAATAAACGAAGACATCACACTTCATTTTTGTTCCTTCCATTAGGTACTGGGACAAGCAATTCATTCTGAATCCAGCAATGCAGGCCACCCAGTTGTTTGGTTAAGGTTCCATGGTGTAATGGTTAGCACTCTGGACTCTGAATCCAGTCATCTGAGTTCGACTCTCAGTGGAACCTGCTGAAGTCCCTGTTACTTTGTTTCTGAGATAATATAAAACCAAGCCTGTTAATTTCATAATGGAAAGGTTTGGATTCTGAAGCCACCAGTACAAACATGTTGTCTTGTTGGTTATGGAGTAAAGGTAAGCATTGTGGACTCTGAAATCAGCTATAAGGAAAAAGGGTTCTTTTGAAGTTTCCACAGTGTAATGCTTAGTAAGCACTTTTCATTTTAATTGTCAGAGGTCATGCCTCCCTGGCACCTTTCTAAACCTGGCTGACATTTTGAGATTATATGGGTTTTCTTGCTACAACTTATTGTAAATGGCAAAAATGTCTGTCACTTGACCAGATTACAAACATGAGACAAAGCAGTTGTTGCCACAATTAGGTCAATGCCTTGCCAATCTGTGTGCTGATGATGCTGGACAAGGTAAACCTACCAAATCATGTCTTACAAAAAGAAGACAGGAGATGTGATATATGGAAAGCACTCTGCCATATACGGATTACAAACATGAGACAAAGCAGTTGTTGCCAAAATTAGGTCAATGCCTTGCCAATCTGTGTCCTGATGATGTTGGACAAGATAAAGTTATATAAAAGGAACTCATGTCTTACAAAAAAAAGACAGATGTGATATATAGAAAGCACTCTGCCCTCTGAATCTAGCAATACAGAAGACAAAACATTTTTGGATTTGTTTTATGATGGAATTGAAAGCACTGTGGACTCTGAATCCGGTGAAACACAAGACAATAAGGCTCGATTTGTTGTTTGCAGATTGGGATTGTAAGCAGGCTTGACACTGAATCCGGCAAAAGTAAAGACACAAAAGATATTTTAAACATTTGTATAATATATTTGCAAGTACTACGGACACTGAATCCAGCGATACAGAAGACACGAAACATATTTTTGTTGTTTTGCTTGATGTAACAGTATACACCTGCGGTTGTGATTACATCAATACAAGAAGAGCAAAAGCATTTTTTTGTTGTTTCTGTGGTGTAATACTTAGCAATCTGGTCTTTGTCTCTGGTGATCCCAGTTCAACTCTTGGTGGAACCTATTGAATACTTGTTGTTTCTTTCCGCTCGCAGGTACTTTCTGGTAGCAAGTTTTTTTAATGTCTGCAGCCTGTATTGATGGATCAGATTCGATTAACCTTTTGTGAGGAATTCTTAAATGCCTGTGATTTTGGAAAACTAAATGCTGATTATCCTAGCATAGATGGCATTAAGCTAAAGAGATTTCTCGTCAGATAAGTGATTCACCATCAATAAACGAAGACATCACACTTCATTTTTGTTCCTTCCATTAGGTACTGGGACAAGCAATTCATTCTGAATCCAGCAATGCAGGCCACCCAGTTGTTTGGTTAAGGTTCCATGGTGTAATGGTTAGCACTCTGGACTCTGAATCCAGTGATCTGAGTTTGACTCTCAGTGGAACTTGTTGAAGTCCCTGTTACCTTGTTTCTGAGATAATATAAAACCAATCCTATTAATTTCATAATGGAAAGGTCTGGATTCTGAAGCCACCAGTACAAACATGTTGTCTTGTTGGTTATGGAGTAAAGGTAAGCATTGTGGACTCTGAAATCAGCTATAAGGAAAAAGGTTTCTTTTGAAGTTTCCACAGTGTAATGCTTAGTAAGCACTTTTCATTTTAATTGTCAGAGGTCATGCCTCCCTGGCACCTTTCTAAACCTGGCTGACATTTTGCGATTATATGGGTTTTCTTGCTACAACTTATTGTAAATGGCAAAAATGTCTGTCACTTGACCAGATTACAAACATGAGACAAAGCAGTTGTTGCCACAATTAGGTCAATGCCTTGCCAATCTGTGTGCTGATGATGCTGGACAAGGTAAACCTACCAAATCATGTCTTACAAAAAAAAGACAGGAGATGTGATATATGGAAAGCACTCTGCCATATACGGATTACAAACATGAGACAAAGCAGTTGTTGCCAAAATTAGGTCAATGCCTTGCCAATCTGTGTCCTGATGATGTTGGACAAGATAAAGTTATATAAAAGGAACTCATGTCTTACAAAAAAAAGACAGATGTGATATATAGAAAGCACTCTGCCCTCTGAATCTAGCAATACAGAAGACAAAACATTTTTGGATTTGTTTTATGATGGAATTGAAAGCACTGTGGACTCTGAATCCAGTGAAACACAAGACAATAAGGCTCGATTTGTTGTTTGCAGATTGGGATTGTAAGCAGGCTTGACACTGAATCCGGCAAAAGTAAAGACACAAAAGATATTTTAAACATTTGTATAATATATTTGCAAGTACTACGGACACTGAATCCAGCGATACAGAAGACACGAAACATATTTTTGTTGTTTTGCTTGATGTAACAGTATACACCTGCGGTTGTGATTACATCAATACAAGAAGAGCAAAAGCATTTTTTTGTTGTTTCTGTGGTGTAATACTTAGCAATCTGGTCTTTGTCTCTGGTGATCCCAGTTCAACTCTTGGTGGAACCTATTGAATACTTGTTGTTTCTTTCAGCTCGCAGGTACTTTCTGGTAGCAAGTTTTTTTAATGTCTGCAGCCTGTATTGATGGATCAGATTCGATTAACCTTTTGTGAGGAATTCTTAAATGCCTGTGATTTTGGAAAACTAAATGCTGATTATCCTAGCATAGATGGCATTAAGCTAAAGAGATTTCTCGTCAGATAAGTGATTCACCATCAATAAACGAAGACATCACACTTCATTTTTGTTCCTTCCATTAGGTACTGGGACAAGCAATTCATTCTGAATCCAGCAATGCAGGCCACCCAGTTGTTTGGTTAAGGTTCCATGGTGTAATGGTTAGCACTCTGGACTCTGAATCCAGTGATCTGAGTTTGACTCTCAGTGGAACTTGTTGAAGTCCCTGTTACCTTGTTTCTGAGATAATATAAAACCAATCCTATTAATTTCATAATGGAAAGGTCTGGATTCTGAAGCCACCAGTACAAACATGTTGTCTTGTTGGTTATGGAGTAAAGGTAAGCATTGTGGACTCTGAAATCAGCTATAAGGAAAAAGGTTTCTTTTGAAGTTTCCACAGTGTAATGCTTAGTAAGCACTTTTCATTTTAATTGTCAGAGGTCATGCCTCCCTGGCACCTTTCTAAACCTGGCTGACATTTTGCGATTATATGGGTTTTCTTGCTACAACTTATTGTAAATGGCAAAAATGTCTGTCACTTGACCAGATTACAAACATGAGACAAAGCAGTTGTTGCCACAATTAGGTCAATGCCTTGCCAATCTGTGTGCTGATGATGCTGGACAAGGTAAACCTACCAAATCATGTCTTACAAAAAAAAGACAGGAGATGTGATATATGGAAAGCACTCTGCCATATACGGATTACAAACATGAGACAAAGCAGTTGTTGCCAAAATTAGGTCAATGCCTTGCCAATCTGTGTCCTGATGATGTTGGACAAGATAAAGTTATATAAAAGGAACTCATGTCTTACAAAAAAAAGACAGATGTGATATATAGAAAGCACTCTGCCCTCTGAATCTAGCAATACAGAAGACAAAACATTTTTGGATTTGTTTTATGATGGAATTGAAAGCACTGTGGACTCTGAATCCAGTGAAACACAAGACAATAAGGCTCGATTTGTTGTTTGCAGATTGGGATTGTAAGCAGGCTTGACACTGAATCCGGCAAAAGTAAAGACACAAAAGATATTTTAAACATTTGTATAATATATTTGCAAGTACTACGGACACTGAATCCAGCGATACAGAAGACACGAAACATATTTTTGTTGTTTTGCTTGATGTAACAGTATACACCTGCGGTTGTGATTACATCAATACAAGAAGAGCAAAAGCATTTTTTTGTTGTTTCTGTGGTGTAATACTTAGCAATCTGGTCTTTGTCTCTGGTGATCCCAGTTCAACTCTTGGTGGAACCTATTGAATACTTGTTGTTTCTTTCAGCTCGCAGGTACTTTCTGGTAGCAAGTTTTTTTAATGTCTGCAGCCTGTATTGATGGATCAGATTCGATTAACCTTTTGTGAGGAATTCTTAAATGCCTGTGATTTTGGAAAACTAAATGCTGATTATCCTAGCATAGATGGCATTAAGCTAAAGAGATTTCTCGTCAGATAAGTGATTCACCATCAATAAACGAAGACATCACACTTCATTTTTGTTCCTTCCATTAGGTACTGGGACAAGCAATTCATTCTGAATCCAGCAATGCAGGCCACCCAGTTGTTTGGTTAAGGTTCCATGGTGTAATGGTTAGCACTCTGGACTCTGAATCCAGTGATCTGAGTTTGACTCTCAGTGGAACTTGTTGAAGTCCCTGTTACCTTGTTTCTGAGATAATATAAAACCAATCCTATTAATTTCATAATGGAAAGGTCTGGATTCTGAAGCCACCAGTACAAACATGTTGTCTTGTTGGTTATGGAGTAAAGGTAAGCATTGTGGACTCTGAAATCAGCTATAAGGAAAAAGGTTTCTTTTGAAGTTTCCACAGTGTAATGCTTAGTAAGCACTTTTCATTTTAATTGTCAGAGGTCATGCCTCCCTGGCACCTTTCTAAACCTGGCTGACATTTTGCGATTATATGGGTTTTCTTGCTACAACTTATTGTAAATGGCAAAAATGTCTGTCACTTGACCAGATTACAAACATGAGACAAAGCAGTTGTTGCCACAATTAGGTCAATGCCTTGCCAATCTGTGTGCTGATGATGCTGGACAAGGTAAACCTACCAAATCATGTCTTACAAAAAAAAGACAGGAGATGTGATATATGGAAAGCACTCTGCCATATACGGATTACAAACATGAGACAAAGCAGTTGTTGCCAAAATTAGGTCAATGCCTTGCCAATCTGTGTCCTGATGATGTTGGACAAGATAAAGTTATATAAAAGGAACTCATGTCTTACAAAAAAAAGACAGATGTGATATATAGAAAGCACTCTGCCCTCTGAATCTAGCAATACAGAAGACAAAACATTTTTGGATTTGTTTTATGATGGAATTGAAAGCACTGTGGACTCTGAATCCAGTGAAACACAAGACAATAAGGCTCGATTTGTTGTTTGCAGATTGGGATTGTAAGCAGGCTTGACACTGAATCCGGCAAAAGTAAAGACACAAAAGATATTTTAAACATTTGTATAATATATTTGCAAGTACTACGGACACTGAATCCAGCGATACAGAAGACACGAAACATATTTTTGTTGTTTTGCTTGATGTAACAGTATACACCTGCGGTTGTGATTACATCAATACAAGAAGAGCAAAAGCATTTTTTTGTTGTTTCTGTGGTGTAATACTTAGCAATCTGGTCTTTGTCTCTGGTGATCCCAGTTCAACTCTTGGTGGAACCTATTGAATACTTGTTGTTTCTTTCAGCTCGCAGGTACTTTCTGGTAGCAAGTTTTTTTAATGTCTGCAGCCTGTATTGATGGATCAGATTCGATTAACCTTTTGTGAGGAATTCTTAAATGCCTGTGATTTTGGAAAACTAAATGCTGATTATCCTAGCATAGATGGCATTAAGCTAAAGAGATTTCTCGTCAGATAAGTGATTCACCATCAATAAACGAAGACATCACACTTCATTTTTGTTCCTTCCATTAGGTACTGGGACAAGCAATTCATTCTGAATCCAGCAATGCAGGCCACCCAGTTGTTTGGTTAAGGTTCCATGGTGTAATGGTTAGCACTCTGGACTCTGAATCCAGTGATCTGAGTTTGACTCTCAGTGGAACTTGTTGAAGTCCCTATTACCTTGTTTCTGAGACAACATAAAACCAAACCTGTCAATTTTATAATGGAAAGGTCTGGATTCTGAAGCCACCAGTACAAACATGTTGTCTTGTTGGTTATGGAGTAAAGGTAAGCATTGTGGACTCTGAAATCAGCTATAAGGAAAAAGGGTTCTTTTGAAGTTTCCACAGTGTAATGCTTAGTAAGCACTTTTCATTTTAATTGTCAGAGGTCATGCCTCCCTGGCACCTTTCTAAACCTGGCTGACATTTTGAGATTATATGGGTTTTCTTGCTACAACTTATTGTAAATGGCAAAAATGTCTGTCACTTGACCAGATTACAAACATGAGACAAAGCAGTTGTTGCCACAATTAGGTCAATGCCTTGCCAATCTGTGTGCTGATGATGCTGGACAAGGTAAACCTACCAAATCATGTCTTACAAAAAAAAGACAGGAGATGTGATATATGGAAAGCACTCTGCCATATACGGATTACAAACATGAGACAAAGCAGTTGTTGCCAAAATTAGGTCAATGCCTTGCCAATCTGTGTCCTGATGATGTTGGACAAGATAAAGTTATATAAAAGGAACTCATGTCTTACAAAAAAAAGACAGATGTGATATATAGAAAGCACTCTGCCCTCTGAATCTAGCAATACAGAAGACAAAACATTTTTGGATTTGTTTTATGATGGAATTGAAAGCACTGTGGACTCTGAATCCAGTGAAACACAAGACAATAAGGCTCGATTTGTTGTTTGCAGATTGGGATTGTAAGCAGGCTTGACACTGAATCCGGCAAAAGTAAAGACACAAAAGATATTTTAAACATTTGTATAATATATTTGCAAGTACTACGGACACTGAATCCAGCGATACAGAAGACACGAAACATATTTTTGTTGTTTTGCTTGATGTAACAGTATACACCTGCGGTTGTGATTACATCAATACAAGAAGAGCAAAAGCATTTTTTTGTTGTTTCTGTGGTGTAATACTTAGCAATCTGGTCTTTGTCTCTGGTGATCCCAGTTCAACTCTTGGTGGAACCTATTGAATACTTGTTGTTTCTTTCAGCTCGCAGGTACTTTCTGGTAGCAAGTTTTTTTAATGTCTGCAGCCTGTATTGATGGATCAGATTCGATTAACCTTTTGTGAGGAATTCTTAAATGCCTGTGATTTTGGAAAACTAAATGCTGATTATCCTAGCATAGATGGCATTAAGCTAAAGAGATTTCTCGTCAGATAAGTGATTCACCATCAATAAACGAAGACATCACACTTCATTTTTGTTCCTTCCATTAGGTACTGGGACAAGCAATTCATTCTGAATCCAGCAATGCAGGCCACCCAGTTGTTTGGTTAAGGTTCCATGGTGTAATGGTTAGCACTCTGGACTCTGAATCCAGTGATCTGAGTTTGACTCTCAGTGGAACTTGTTGAAGTCCCTGTTACCTTGTTTCTGAGATAATATAAAACCAATCCTATTAATTTCATAATGGAAAGGTCTGGATTCTGAAGCCACCAGTACAAACATGTTGTCTTGTTGGTTATGGAGTAAAGGTAAGCATTGTGGACTCTGAAATCAGCTATAAGGAAAAAGGTTTCTTTTGAAGTTTCCACAGTGTAATGCTTAGTAAGCACTTTTCATTTTAATTGTCAGAGGTCATGCCTCCCTGGCACCTTTCTAAACCTGGCTGACATTTTGCGATTATATGGGTTTTCTTGCTACAACTTATTGTAAATGGCAAAAATGTCTGTCACTTGACCAGATTACAAACATGAGACAAAGCAGTTGTTGCCACAATTAGGTCAATGCCTTGCCAATCTGTGTGCTGATGATGCTGGACAAGGTAAACCTACCAAATCATGTCTTACAAAAAAAAGACAGGAGATGTGATATATGGAAAGCACTCTGCCATATACGGATTACAAACATGAGACAAAGCAGTTGTTGCCAAAATTAGGTCAATGCCTTGCCAATCTGTGTCCTGATGATGTTGGACAAGATAAAGTTATATAAAAGGAACTCATGTCTTACAAAAAAAAGACAGATGTGATATATAGAAAGCACTCTGCCCTCTGAATCTAGCAATACAGAAGACAAAACATTTTTGGATTTGTTTTATGATGGAATTGAAAGCACTGTGGACTCTGAATCCAGTGAAACACAAGACAATAAGGCTCGATTTGTTGTTTGCAGATTGGGATTGTAAGCAGGCTTGACACTGAATCCGGCAAAAGTAAAGACACAAAAGATATTTTAAACATTTGTATAATATATTTGCAAGTACTACGGACACTGAATCCAGCGATACAGAAGACACGAAACATATTTTTGTTGTTTTGCTTGATGTAACAGTATACACCTGCGGTTGTGATTACATCAATACAAGAAGAGCAAAAGCATTTTTTTGTTGTTTCTGTGGTGTAATACTTAGCAATCTGGTCTTTGTCTCTGGTGATCCCAGTTCAACTCTTGGTGGAACCTATTGAATACTTGTTGTTTCTTTCAGCTCGCAGGTACTTTCTGGTAGCAAGTTTTTTTAATGTCTGCAGCCTGTATTGATGGATCAGATTCGATTAACCTTTTGTGAGGAATTCTTAAATGCCTGTGATTTTGGAAAACTAAATGCTGATTATCCTAGCATAGATGGCATTAAGCTAAAGAGATTTCTCGTCAGATAAGTGATTCACCATCAATAAACGAAGACATCACACTTCATTTTTGTTCCTTCCATTAGGTACTGGGACAAGCAATTCATTCTGAATCCAGCAATGCAGGCCACCCAGTTGTTTGGTTAAGGTTCCATGGTGTAATGGTTAGCACTCTGGACTCTGAATCCAGTGATCTGAGTTTGACTCTCAGTGGAACTTGTTGAAGTCCCTGTTACCTTGTTTCTGAGATAATATAAAACCAATCCTATTAATTTCATAATGGAAAGGTCTGGATTCTGAAGCCACCAGTACAAACATGTTGTCTTGTTGGTTATGGAGTAAAGGTAAGCATTGTGGACTCTGAAATCAGCTATAAGGAAAAAGGTTTCTTTTGAAGTTTCCACAGTGTAATGCTTAGTAAGCACTTTTCATTTTAATTGTCAGAGGTCATGCCTCCCTGGCACCTTTCTAAACCTGGCTGACATTTTGCGATTATATGGGTTTTCTTGCTACAACTTATTGTAAATGGCAAAAATGTCTGTCACTTGACCAGATTACAAACATGAGACAAAGCACTTGTTGCCACAATTAGGTCAATGCCTTGCCAATCTGTGTGCTGATGATGCTGGACAAGGTAAACCTACCAAATCATGTCTTACAAAAAAAAGACAGGAGATGTGATATATGGAAAGCACTCTGCCATATACGGATTACAAACATGAGACAAAGCAGTTGTTGCCAAAATTAGGTCAATGCCTTGCCAATCTGTGTCCTGATGATGTTGGACAAGATAAAGTTATATAAAAGGAACTCATGTCTTACAAAAAAAAGACAGATGTGATATATAGAAAGCACTCTGCCCTCTGAATCTAGCAATACAGAAGACAAAACATTTTTGGATTTGTTTTATGATGGAATTGAAAGCACTGTGGACTCTGAATCCAGTGAAACACAAGACAATAAGGCTCGATTTGTTGTTTGCAGATTGGGATTGTAAGCAGGCTTGACACTGAATCCGGCAAAAGTAAAGACACAAAAGATATTTTAAACATTTGTATAATATATTTGCAAGTACTACGGACACTGAATCCAGCGATACAGAAGACACGAAACATATTTTTGTTGTTTTGCTTGATGTAACAGTATACACCTGCGGTTGTGATTACATCAATACAAGAAGAGCAAAAGCATTTTTTTGTTGTTTCTGTGGTGTAATACTTAGCAATCTGGTCTTTGTCTCTGGTGATCCCAGTTCAACTCTTGGTGGAACCTATTGAATACTTGTTGTTTCTTTCAGCTCGCAGGTACTTTCTGGTAGCAAGTTTTTTTAATGTCTGCAGCCTGTATTGATGGATCAGATTCGATTAACCTTTTGTGAGGAATTCTTAAATGCCTGTGATTTTGGAAAACTAAATGCTGATTATCCTAGCATAGATGGCATTAAGCTAAAGAGATTTCTCGTCAGATAAGTGATTCACCATCAATAAACGAAGACATCACACTTCATTTTTGTTCCTTCCATTAGGTACTGGGACAAGCAATTCATTCTGAATCCAGCAATGCAGGCCACCCAGTTGTTTGGTTAAGGTTCCATGGTGTAATGGTTAGCACTCTGGACTCTGAATCCAGTGATCTGAGTTTGACTCTCAGTGGAACTTGTTGAAGTCCCTATTACCTTGTTTCTGAGACAACATAAAACCAAACCTGTCAATTTTATAATGGAAAGGTCTGGATTCTGAAGCCACCAGTACAAACATGTTGTCTTGTTGGTTATGGAGTAAAGGTAAGCATTGTGGACTCTGAAATCAGCTATAAGGAAAAAGGGTTCTTTTGAAGTTTCCACAGTGTAATGCTTAGTAAGCACTTTTCATTTTAATTGTCAGAGGTCATGCCTCCCTGGCACCTTTCTAAACCTGGCTGACATTTTGAGATTATATGGGTTTTCTTGCTACAACTTATTGTAAATGGCAAAAATGTCTGTCACTTGACCAGATTACAAACATGAGACAAAGCAGTTGTTGCCACAATTAGGTCAATGCCTTGCCAATCTGTGTGCTGATGATGCTGGACAAGGTAAACCTACCAAATCATGTCTTACAAAAAAAAGACAGGAGATGTGATATATGGAAAGCACTCTGCCATATACGGATTACAAACATGAGACAAAGCAGTTGTTGCCAAAATTAGGTCAATGCCTTGCCAATTTGTGTCCTGATGATGTTGGACAAGATAAAGTTATATAAAAGGAACTCATGTCTTACAAAAAAAAGACAGATGTGATATATAGAAAGCACTCTGCCCTCTGAATCTAGCAATACAGAAGACAAAACATTTTTGGATTTGTTTTATGATGGAATTGAAAGCACTGTGGACTCTGAATCCAGTGAAACACAAGACAATAAGGCTCGATTTGTTGTTTGCAGATTGGGATTGTAAGCAGGCTTGACACTGAATCCGGCAAAAGTAAAGACACAGAAGATATTTTAAACATTTGTATAATATATTTGCAAGTACTACGGACACTGAATCCAGCGATACAGAAGACACGAAACATATTTTTGTTGTTTTGCTTGATGTAACAGTATACACCTGCGGTTGTGATTACATCAATACAAGAAGAGCAAAAGCATTTTTTTGTTGTTTCTGTGGTGTAATACTTAGCAATCTGGTCTTTGTCTCTGGTGATCCCAGTTGAACTCTTGGTGGAACCTATTGAATGCTTTTTGTTCATTTCAGCTCGCAGGTACTTTCTGGTAGCAAGTTTTTTTAATGTCTGCAGCCTGTATTGATGGATCAGATTCGATTAACCTTTTGTGAGGAATTCTTAAATGCCTGTGATTTTGGAAAACTAAATGCTGATTATCCTAGCATAGATGGCATTAAGCTAAAGAGATTTCTCGTCAGATAAGTGATTCACCATCAATAAACGAAGACATCACACTTCATTTTTGTTCCTTCCATTAGGTACTGGGATAAGCAATTCATTCTGAATCCAGCAATGCAGGACACCCAGTTGTTTGGTTAAAGTTCCATGGTGTAATGGATAGCACTCTGGACTCTGAATCCAGTGATCTGAGTTTGACTCTCAGTGGAACTTGTTGAAGTCCCTATTACCTTGTTTCTGAGACAACATAAAACCAAACCTGTTAATTTTATAATGGAAAGGTCTGGATTCTGAAGCCACCAGTACAAACATGTTGTCTTGTTGGTTATGGAGTAAAGGTAAGCATTGTGGACTCTGAAATCAGCTATAAGGAAGAAGGTTTGTTTTGAAGTTTCCACAGTGTAATGCTTAGTAAGCAGTTTTCATTTTAATTGTCAGAGGTCATGCCTACGTGGCAGCTTTCTAAACCTGGCTGACATTTTGCGATTATATGGGTTTTCTTGCTACAACTTATTGTAAATGGCAAAAATGTCTGTCACTTGACCAGATTACAAACATGAGACAAAGCAGTTGTTGCCACAATTAGGTCAATGCCTTGCCAATCTGTGTGCTGATGATGCTGGACAAGGTAAACCTACCAAATCATGTCTTACAAAAAAAAGACAGGAGATGTGATATATGGAAAGCACTCTGCCATATACGGATTACAAACATGAGACAAAGCAGTTGTTGCCAAAATTAGGTCAATGCCTTGCCAATTTGTGTCTTGATGATGTAGGACAAGATAAAGTTATATAAAAGGAACTCATGTCTTACAAAAAAAAGACAGATGTGATATATAGAAAGCACTCTGCCCTCTGAATCTAGCAATACAGAAGACAAAACATTTTTGGATTTGTTTTATGATGGAATTGAAAGCACTGTGGACTCTGAATCCAGTGAAACACAAGACAATAAGGCTCGATTTGTTGTTTGCAGATTGGGATTGTAAGCAGGCTTGACACTGAATCCGGCAAAAGTAAAGACACAGAAGATATTTTAAACATTTGTATAATATATTTGCAAGTACTACGGACACTGAATCCAGCGATACAGAAGACACGAAACATATTTTTGTTGTTTTGCTTGATGTAACAGTATACACCTGCGGTTGTGATTACATCAATACAAGAAGAGCAAAAGCATTTTTTTGTTGTTTCTGTGGTGTAATACTTAGCAATCTGGTCTTTGTCTCTGGTGATCCCAGTTCAACTCTTGGTGGAACCTATTGAATACTTGTTGTTTCTTTCAGCTCGCAGGTACTTTCTGGTAGCAAGTTTTTTTAATGGCTGCAGCCTGTATTGATGGATCAGATTCGATTAAACTTTTGTGAGGAATTCTTAAATGCCTGTGATTTTGGAAAACTAAATGCTGATTATCCTAGCATAGATGGCATTAAGCTAAAGAGATTTCTCGTCAGATAAGTGATTCACCATCAATAAACGAAGACATCACACTTCATTTTTGTTCCTTCCATTAGGTACTGGGACAAGCAATTCATTCTGAATCCAGCAATGCAGGACACCCAGTTGTTTGGTTAAAGTTCCATGGTGTAATGGATAGCACTCTGGACTCTGAATCCAGTGATCTGAGTTTGACTCTCAGTGGAACTTGTTGAAGTCCCTATTACCTTGTTTCTGAGACAACATAAAACCAAACCTGTTAATTTTATAATGGAAAGGTCTGGATTCTGAAGCCACCAGTACAAACATGTTGTCTTGTTGGTTATGGAGTAAAGGTAAGCATTGTGGACTCTGAAATCAGCTATAAGGAAGAAGGTTTGTTTTGAAGTTTCCACAGTGTAATGCTTAGTAAGCAGTTTTCATTTTAATTGTCAGAGGTCATGCCTACGTGGCAGCTTTCTAAACCTGGCTGACATTTTGCGATTATATGGGTTTTCTTGCTACAACTTATTGTAAATGGCAAAAATGTCTGTCACTTGACCAGATTACAAACATGAGACAAAGCAGTTGTTGCCACAATTAGGTCAATGCCTTGCCAATCTGTGTGCTGATGATGCTGGACAAGGTAAACCTACCAAATCATGTCTTACAAAAAAAAGACAGGAGATGTGATATATGGAAAGCACTCTGCCATATACGGATTACAAACATGAGACAAAGCAGTTGTTGCCAAAATTAGGTCAATGCCTTGCCAATTTGTGTCTTGATGATGTAGGACAAGATAAAGTTATATAAAAGGAACTCATGTCTTACAAAAAAAAGACAGATGTGATATATAGAAAGCACTCTGCCCTCTGAATCTAGCAATACAGAAGACAAAACATTTTTGGATTTGTTTTATGATGGAATTGAAAGCACTGTGGACTCTGAATCCAGTGAAACACAAGACAATAAGGCTCGATTTGTTGTTTGCAGATTGGGATTGTAAGCAGGCTTGACACTGAATCCGGCAAAAGTAAAGACACAGAAGATATTTTAAACATTTGTATAATATATTTGCAAGTACTACGGACACTGAATCCAGCGATACAGAAGACACGAAACATATTTTTGTTGTTTTGCTTGATGTAACAGTATACACCTGCGGTTGTGATTACATCAATACAAGAAGAGCAAAAGCATTTTTTTGTTGTTTCTGTGGTGTAATACTTAGCAATCTGGTCTTTGTCTCTGGTGATCCCAGTTCAACTCTTGGTGGAACCTATTGAATACTTGTTGTTTCTTTCAGCTCGCAGGTACTTTCTGGTAGCAAGTTTTTTTAATGGCTGCAGCCTGTATTGATGGATCAGATTCGATTAAACTTTTGTGAGGAATTCTTAAATGCCTGTGATTTTGGAAAACTAAATGCTGATTATCCTAGCATAGATGGCATTAAGCTAAAGAGATTTCTCGTCAGATAAGTGATTCACCATCAATAAACGAAGACATCACACTTCATTTTTGTTCCTTCCATTAGGTACTGGGACAAGCAATTCATTCTGAATCCAGCAATGCAGGCCACCCAGTTGTTTGGTTAAGGTTCCATGGTGTAATGGTTAGCACTCTGGACTCTGAATCCAGTGATCTGAGTTTGACTCTCAGTGGAACTTGTTGAAGTCCCTATTACCTTGTTTCTGAGACAACATAAAAGCAAACCTGTTAATTTTATAATGGAAAGGTCTGGATTCTGAAGCCACCAGTACAAACATGTTGTCTTGTTGGTTATGGAGTAAAGGTAAGCATTGTGGACTCTGAAATCAGCTATAAGGAAGAAGGTTTGTTTTGAAGTTTCCACAGTGTAATGCTTAGTAAGCAGTTTTCATTTTAATTGTCAGAGGTCATGCCTACGTGGCAGCTTTCTAAACCTGGCTGACATTTTGCGATTATATGGGTTTTCTTGCTACAACTTATTGTAAATGGCAAAAATGTCTGTCACTTGACCAGATTACAAACATGAGACAAAGCAGTTGTTGCCACAATTAGGTCAATGCCTTGCCAATCTGTGTGCTGATGATGCTGGACAAGGTAAACCTACCAAATCATGTCTTACAAAAAAAAGACAGGAGATGTGATATATGGAAAGCACTCTGCCATATACGGATTACAAACATGAGACAAAGCAGTTGTTGCCAAAATTAGGTCAATGCCTTGCCAATCTGTGTCCTGATGATGTTGGACAAGATAAAGTTATATAAAAGGAACTCATGTCTTACAAAAAAAAGACAGATGTGATATATAGAAAGCACTCTGCCCTCTGAATCTAGCAATACAGAAGACAAAACATTTTTGGATTTGTTTTATGATGGAATTGAAAGCACTGTGGACTCTGAATCCGGTGAAACACAAGACAATAAGGCTCGATTTGTTGTTTGCAGATTGGGATTGTAAGCAGGCTTGACACTGAATCCGGCAAAAGTAAAGACACAAAAGATATTTTAAACATTTGTATAATATATTTGCAAGTACTACGGACACTGAATCCAGCGATACAGAAGACACGAAACATATTTTTGTTGTTTTGCTTGATGTAACAACCTGCGGTTGTGATTACATCAATACAAGAAGAGTAAAAGCATTTTTTTGTTGTTTCTGTGGTGTAATAGTTAGCAATCTGGTCTTTGTCTCTGGTGATCCCAGTTCAACTCTTGGTGGAACCTATTGAATGCTTTTTGTTCATTTCAGCTCGCAGGTACTTTCTGGTAGCAAGTTTTTTTAATGGCTGCAGCCTGTATTGATGGATCAGATTCGATTAACCTTTTGTGAGGAATTCTTAAATGCCTGTGATTTTGGAAAACTAAATGCTGATTATCCTAGCATAGATGGCATTAAGCTAAAGAGATTTCTCGTCAGATAAGTGATTCACCATCAATAAACGAAGACATCACACTTCATTTTTGTTCCTTCCATTAGGTACTGGGATAAGCAATTCATTCTGAATCCAGCAATGCAGGACACCCAGTTGTTTGGTTAAGGTTCCATGGTGTAATGGGTAGCACTCTAGACTCTGAATCCAGTCATCTGAGTTCGACTCTCAGTGGAACCTGCTGAAGTCCCTGTTACCTTGTTTCTGAGATAATATAAAACCAAGCCTATTATTTTCATAATGGAAAGGTCTGGATTCTGAAGCCACCAGTACAAACATGTTGTCTTGTTGGTTATGGAGTAAAGGTAAGCATTGTGGACTCTGAAATCAGCTATAAGGAAAAAGGGTTCTTTTGAAGTTTCCACAGTGTAATGCTTAGTAAGCACTTTTCATTTTAATTGTCGGAGGTCATGCCTCCGTGGCACCTTTCTAAACCTGGCTGACATTTTGAGATTATATGGGTTTTCTTGCTACAATTTATTGTAAATGGCAAAAATGTCTGTCACTTGACCAGATTACAAACATGAGACAAAGCAGTTGTTGCCACAATTAGGTCAATGCCTTGCCAATCTGTGTGCTGATGATGCTGGACAAGGTAAACCTACCAAATCATGTCTTACAAAAAAAAGACAGGAGATGTGATATATGGAAAGCACTCTGCCATATACGGATTACAAACATGAGACAAAGCATTTTTTGCCAAAATTAGGTCAATGCCTTGCCAATCTGTGTCCTGATGATGTTGGACAAGATAAAGTTATATAAAAGGAACTCATGTCTTACAAAAAAAAGACAGATGTGATATATAGAAAGCACTCTGCCCTCTGAATCTAGCAATACAGAAGACAAAACATTTTTGGATTTGTTTTATGATGGAATTGAAAGCACTGTGGACTCTGAATCCAGTGAAACACCGGACAATAAGGCTCGATTTCTTGTTTGCAGATTGGGATTGTAAGCAGGCTTGACACTGAATCCGGCAAAAGTAAAGACACAAAAGATATTTTAAACATTTGTATAATATATTTGCAAGTACTACGGACACTGAGTCCAGCGATAGAGAAGACACAAAACATATATTTGTTGTTTTGCTTGATGTAACAGTATACACCTGCGGTTGTGATTACATCAATACAAGAAGAACAAAAGCATTTTTTTGTTGTTTCTGTGGTGTAATAGTTAGCAATCTTGTCTTTGTCTCTGGTGATCCCAGTTCAACTCTTGGTGGAACCTATTGAATGCTTGTTGTTCATTTCAGCTCGCAGGTACTTTCTGGTAGCAAGTTTTTTTAATGGCTGCAGCCTGTATTGATGGATCAGATTCGATTAACCTTTTGTGAGGAATTCTTAAATGCCTGTGATTTTGGAAAACTAAATGCTGATTATCCTAGCATAGATGGCATTAAGCTAAAGAGATTTCTCGTCAGAAAAGTGATTCACCATCAATAAACGAAGACATCACACTTCATTTTTGTTCCTTCCATTAGGTACTGGGATAAGCAATTCATTCTGAATCCAGCAATGCAGGACACCCAGTTGCTTTGTTAAGGTTCCATGGTGTAATGGTTAGCACTCTGGACTCTGACTATAGTCATCTGAGTTCGACTCTCAGTGGAACCTGTTGAAGTCCCTGTTACCTTGTTTCTGAGATAATATAAAACCAAACCTGTTATTTTCATAGTGGAAAGGTCTGGATTCTGAAGCCACCAGTACAAACATGTTGTCTTGTTGGTTATGGAGTAAAGGTAAGCATTGTGGACTCTGAAATCAGCTATAAGGAAAAAGGGTTCTTTTGAAGTTTCCACAGTGTAATGCTTACTAACCACTTTTCATTTTAATTGTCGGAGGTCATGCCTCCGTGGCACCTTTCTAAACCTGGCTGACATTTTGAGATTATATGGGTTTTCTTGCTACAATTTATTGTAAATGGCAAAAATGTCTGTCACTTGACCAGATTACAAACATGAGACAAAGCAGTTGTTGCCACAATTAGGTCAATGCCTTGCCAATCTGTGTGCTGATGATGCTGGACAAGGTAAACCTACCAAATCATGTCTTACAAAAAAAAGACAGGAGATGTGATATATGGAAAGCACTCTGCCATATACGGATTACAAACATGAGACAAAGCATTTTTTGCCAAAATTAGGTCAATGCCTTGCCAATCTGTGTCCTGATGATGTTGGACAAGATAAAGTTATATAAAAGGAACTCATGTCTTACAAAAAAAAGACAGATGTGATATATAGAAAGCACTCTGCCCTCTGAATCTAGCAATACAGAAGACAAAACATTTTTGGATTTGTTTTATGATGGAATTGAAAGCACTGTGGACTCTGAATCCAGTGAAACACAAGACAATAAGGCTCGATTTCTTGTTTGCAGATTGGGATTGTAAGCAGGCTTGACACTGAATCCGGCAAAAGTAAAGACACAAAAGATATTTTAAACATTTGTATAATATATTTGCAAGTACTACGGACACTGAGTCCAGCGATAGAGAAGACACAAAACATATATTTGTTGTTTTGCTTGATGTAACAGTATACACCTGCGGTTGTGATTACATCAATACAAGAAGAACAAAAGCATTTTTTTGTTGTTTCTGTGGTGTAATAGTTAGCAATCTTGTCTTTGTCTCTGGTGATCCCAGTTCAACTCTTGGTGGAACCTATTGAATGCTTGTTGTTCATTTCAGCTCGCAGGTACTTTCTGGTAGCAAGTTTTTTTAATGGCTGCAGCCTGTATTGATGGATCAGATTCGATTAACCTTTTGTGAGGAATTCTTAAATGCCTGTGATTTTGGAAAACTAAATGCTGATTATCCTAGCATAGATGGCATTAAGCTAAAGAGATTTCTCGTCAGAAAAGTGATTCACCATCAATAAACTGGGATAAGCAATTCATTCTGAATCCAGCAATGCAGGACACCCAGTTGCTTTGTTAAGGTTCCATGGTGTAATGGTTAGCACTCTGGACTCTGACTATAGTCATCTGAGTTCGGCTCTCAGTGGAACCTGTTGAAGTCCCTGTTACCTTGTTTCTGAGATAATATAAAACCATACCTGTTATTTTCATAGTGGGAAGGTCTGGATTCTGAAGCCACCAGTACAAACGTGTTGTCTTGTTGGTTATGGAGTAAAGGTAAGCATTGTGGACTCTGAAATCAGCTATAAGGAAAAAGGGTTCTTTTGAAGTTTCCACAGTGTAATGCTTAGTAAGCACTTTTCATTTTAATTGTCGGAGGTCATGCCTCCGTGGCACCTTTCTAAACCTGGCTGACATTTTGAGATTATATGGGTTTTCTTGCTACAATTTATTGTAAATGGCAAAAATGTCTGTCACTTGACCAGATTACAAACATGAGACAAAGCAGTTGTTGCCACAATTAGGTCAATGCCTTGCCAATCTGTGTGCTGATGATGCTGGACAAGGTAAACCTACCAAATCATGTCTTACAAAAAAAAGACAGGAGATGTGATATATGGAAAGCACTCTGCCATATACGGATTACAAACATGAGACAAAGCATTTTTTGCCAAAATTAGGTCAATGCCTTGCCAATCTGTGTCCTGATGATGTTGGACAAGATAAAGTTATATAAAAGGAACTCATGTCTTACAAAAAAAAGACAGATGTGATATATAGAAAGCACTCTGCCCTCTGAATCTAGCAATACAGAAGACAAAACATTTTTGGATTTGTTTTATGATGGAATTGAAAGCACTGTGGACTCTGAATCCAGTGAAACACAAGACAATAAGGCTCGATTTCTTGTTTGCAGATTGGGATTGTAAGCAGGCTTGACACTGAATCCGGCAAAAGTAAAGACACAAAAGATATTTTAAACATTTGTATAATATATTTGCAAGTACTACGGACACTGAGTCCAGCGATAGAGAAGACACAAAACATATATTTGTTGTTTTGCTTGATGTAACAGTATACACCTGCGGTTGTGATTACATCAATACAAGAAGAACAAAAGCATTTTTTTGTTGTTTCTGTGGTGTAATAGTTAGCAATCTTGTCTTTGTCTCTGGTGATCCCAGTTCAACTCTTGGTGGAACCTATTGAATGCTTGTTGTTCATTTCAGCTCGCAGGTACTTTCTGGTAGCAAGTTTTTTTAATGGCTGCAGCCTGTATTGATGGATCAGATTCGATTAACCTTTTGTGAGGAATTCTTAAATGCCTGTGATTTTGGAAAACTAAATGCTGATTATCCTAGCATAGATGGCATTAAGCTAAAGAGATTTCTCGTCAGAAAAGTGATTCACCATCAATAAACTGGGATAAGCAATTCATTCTGAATCCAGCAATGCAGGACACCCAGTTGCTTTGTTAAGGTTCCATGGTGTAATGGTTAGCACTCTGGACTCTGACTATAGTCATCTGAGTTCGGCTCTCAGTGGAACCTGTTGAAGTCCCTGTTACCTTGTTTCTGAGATAATATAAAACCAAACCTGTTATTTTCATAGTGGGAAGGTCTGGATTCTGAAGCCACCAGTACAAACGTGTTGTCTTGTTGGTTATGGAGTAAAGGTAAGCATTGTGGACTCTGAAATCAGCTATAAGGAAAAAGGGTTCTTTTGAAGTTTCCACAGTGTAATGCTTAGTAAGCACTTTTCATTTTAATTGTCGGAGGTCATGCCTCCGTGGCACCTTTCTAAACCTGGCTGACATTTTGAGATTATATGGGTTTTCTTGCTACAATTTATTGTAAATGGCAAAAATGTCTGTCACTTGACCAGATTACAAACATGAGACAAAGCAGTTGTTGCCACAATTAGGTCAATGCCTTGCCAATCTGTGTGCTGATGATGCTGGACAAGGTAAACCTACCAAATCATGTCTTACAAAAAAAAGACAGGAGATGTGATATATGGAAAGCACTCTGCCATATACGGATTACAAACATGAGACAAAGCATTTTTTGCCAAAATTAGGTCAATGCCTTGCCAATCTGTGTCCTGATGATGTTGGACAAGATAAAGTTATATAAAAGGAACTCATGTCTTACAAAAAAAAGACAGATGTGATATATAGAAAGCACTCTGCCCTCTGAATCTAGCAATACAGAAGACAAAACATTTTTGGATTTGTTTTATGATGGAATTGAAAGCACTGTGGACTCTGAATCCAGTGAAACACAAGACAATAAGGCTCGATTTCTTGTTTGCAGATTGGGATTGTAAGCAGGCTTGACACTGAATCCGGCAAAAGTAAAGACACAAAAGATATTTTAAACATTTGTATAATATATTTGCAAGTACTACGGACACTGAGTCCAGCGATAGAGAAGACACAAAACATATATTTGTTGTTTTGCTTGATGTAACAGTATACACCTGCGGTTGTGATTACATCAATACAAGAAGAACAAAAGCATTTTTTTGATGTTTCTGTGGTGTAATAGTTAGCAATCTTGTCTTTGTCTCTTGTGATCCCAGTTCAACTCTTGGTGGAACCTATTGAATGCTTGTTGTTCATTTCAGCTCGCAGGTACTTTCTGGTAGCAAGTTTTTTTAATGGCTGCAGCCTGTATTGATGGATCAGATTCGATTAACCTTTTGTGAGGAATTCTTAAATGCCTGTGATTTTGGAAAACTAAATGCTGATTATCCTCGCATAGATGGCATTAAGCTAAAGAGATTTCTCGTCAGATAAGTGATTCACCATCAATAAACGAAGACATCACACTTCATTTTTGTTCCTTCCATTAGGTACTGGGATAAGCAATTCATTCTGAATCCAGCAATGCAGGACACCCAGTTGCTTTGTTAAGGTTCCATGGTGTAATGGTTAGCACTCTGGACTCTGACTATAGTCATCTGAGTTCGACTCTCAGTGGAACCTGTTGAAGTCCCTGTTACCTTGTTTCTGAGATAATATAAAACCAAACCTGTTATTTTCATAGTGGAAAGGTCTGGATTCTGAAGCCACCAGTACAAACATGTTGTCTTGTTGGTTATGGAGTAAAGGTAAGCATTGTGGACTCTGAAATCAGCTATAAGGAAGAAGGTTTGTTTTGAAGTTTCCACAGTGTAATGCTTAGTAAGCAGTTTTCATTTTAAATTGTCAGAGGTCATGCCTCCGTGGCAGCTTTCTAAACCTGGCTGAAATTTTGAGATTATATGGGTTTTCTTGCTACAACTTATCGTAAATGGCAAAAATGTCTGTCACTTGACCAGATTAAAAACATTTGACAAAGCAGTTGTTGCCACAATTAGGTCAATGCCTTGCCAATCTGTGTGCTGATGATGCTGGACAAGGTAAACCTACCAAATCATGTCTTACAAAAAAAAGACAGGAGATGTGATATATGGAAAGCACTCTGCCATATACGGATTACAAACATGAGACAAAGCAGTTGTTGCCAAAATTAGGTCAATGCCTTGCCAATCTGTGTCCTGATGATGTTGGACAAGATAAAGTTATATAAAAGGAACTCATGTCTTACAAAAAAAAGACAGATGTGATATATAGAAAGCACTCTGCCCTCTGAATCTAGCAATACAGAAGACAAAACATTTTTGGATTTGTTTTATGATGGAATTGAAAGGACTGTGGACTCTGAATCCAGTGAAACACAAGACAATAAGGCTCGATTTGTTGTTTGCAGATTGGGATTGTAAGCAGGCTTGACACTGAATCCAGCAAAAGTAAAGACACAAAAGATATTTTAAACATTTGTATAATATATTTGCAAGTACTATGGACACTGAATCCAGCGATACAGAAGACACGAAACATATTTTTGTTGTTTTGCTTGATGTAACAGTATACACCTGCGGTTGTGATTACATCAATACAAGAAGAGCAAAAGCATTTTTTTGTTGTTTCTGTGGTGTAATACTTAGCAATCTGGTCTTTGTCTCTGGTGATCCCAGTTCAACTCTTGGTGGAACCTATTGAATGCTTGTTATTCATTTCAGCTCGCAGGTACTTTCTGGTAGCAAGTTTTTTTAATGGCTGCAGCCTGTATTGATGGATCAGATTCGATTAACCTTTTGTGAGGAATTCTTAAATGCCTGTGATTTTGGAAAACTAAATGCTGATTATCCTAGCATAGATGGCATTAAGCTAAAGAGATTTCTCGTCAGATAAGTGATTCACCATCAATAAACGAAGACATCACACTTCATTTTTGTTCCTTCCATTAGGTACTGGGACAAGAAATTCATTCTGAATCCAGCAATGCAGGCCACCCAGTTGTTTGGTTAAGCTTCCTTGGTGTAATGGTTAGCACTCTGGACTCTGAATCCAGTCATCTGAGTTCGACTCTCAGTGGAACCTGTTGAAGTCCCTGTTACCTTGTTTCTGAGACAACATAAAACCAAACCTATCAATTTTATAATGGAAAGGTCTGAATTTTGAAGCCACCAGTACAAACATGTTGTCTTGTTGGTTATGGAGTAAAGGTAAGCATTGTGGACTCTGAAATCAGCTATAAGGAAGAAGGTTTGTTTTGAAGTTTCCACAGTGTAATGCTTAGTAAGCAGTTTTCATTTTAAATTGTCAGAGGTCATGCCTCCGTGGCAGCTTTCTAAACCTGGCTGACATTTTGAGATTATATGGGTTTTCTTGCTACAACTTATTGTAAATGGCAAAAATGTCTGTCACTTGACCAGATTAAAAACATGAGACAAAGCAGTTGTTGCCACAATTAGGTCAATGCCTTGCCAATCTGTGTGCTGATGATGCTGGACAAGGTAAACCTACCAAATCATGTCTTACAAAAAAAAGACAGGAGATGTGATATATGGAAAGCACTCTGCCATATACGGATTACAAACATGAGACAAAGCAGTTTTTGCCAAAATTAGGTCAATGCCTTGCCAATCTGTGTCCTGATGATGTTGGACAAGATAAAGTTATATAAAAGGAACTCATGTCTTACAAAAAAAAGACAGATGTGATATATAGAAAGCACTCTGCCCTCTGAATCTAGCAATACAGAAGACAAAACATTTTTGGATTTATTTTATGATGGAATTGAAAGCACTGTGGACTCTGAATCCAGTGAAACACAAGACAATAAGGCTCGATTTGTTGTTTGCAGATTGGGATTGTAAGCAGGCTTGACACTGAATCCGGCAAAAGTAAAGACACAAAAGATATTTTAAACATTTGTATAATATATTTGCAAGTACTACGGACACTGAGTCCAGCGATAGAGAAGACACAAAACATATATTTGTTGTTTTGCTTGATGTAACAGTATACACCTGCGGTTGTGATTACATCAATACAAGAAGAGCAAAAGCATTTTTTTGTTGTTTCTGTGGTGTAATACTTAGCAATCTGGTCTTTGTCTCTGGTGATCCCAGTTCAACTCTTGGTGGAACCTATTGAATGCTTGTTATTCATTTCAGCTCGCAGGTACTTTCTGGTAGCAAGTTTTTTTAATGGCTGCAGCCTGTATTGATGGATCAGATTCGATTAACCTTTTGTGAGGAATTCTTAAATGCCTGTGATTTTGGAAAACTAAATGCTGATTATCCTAGCATAGATGGCATTAAGCTAAAGAGATTTCTCGTCAGATAAGTGATTCACCATCAATAAACGAAGACATCACACTTCATTTTTGTTCCTTCCATTAGGTACTGGGACAAGCAATTCATTCTGAATCCAGCAATGCAGGCCACCCAGTTGTTTGGTTAAGCTTCCTTGGTGTAATGGTTAGCACTCTGGACTCTGAATCCAGTGATCTGAGTTTGACTCTCAGTGGAACTTGTTGAAGTCCCTATTACCTTGTTTCTGAGACAACATAAAAGCAAACCTGTTAATTTTATAATGGAAAGGTCTGGATTCTGAAGCCACCAGTACAAACATGTTGTCTTGTTGGTTATGGAGTAAAGGTAAGCATTGTGGACTCTGAAATCAGCTATAAGGAAGAAGGTTTGTTTTGAAGTTTCCACAGTGTAATGCTTAGTAAGCAGTTTTCATTTTAATTGTCAGAGGTCATGCCTACGTGGCAGCTTTCTAAACCTGGCTGACATTTTGCGATTATATGGGTTTTCTTGCTACAACTTATTGTAAATGGCAAAAATGTCTGTCACTTGACCAGATTACAAACATGAGACAAAGCAGTTGTTGCCACAATTAGGTCAATGCCTTGCCAATCTGTGTGCTGATGATGCTGGACAAGGTAAACCTACCAAATCATGTCTTACAAAAAAAAGACAGGAGATGTGATATATGGAAAGCACTCTGCCATATACGGATTACAAACATGAGACAAAGCAGTTGTTGCCAAAATTAGGTCAATGCCTTGCCAATCTGTGTCCTGATGATGTTGGACAAGATAAAGTTATATAAAAGGAACTCATGTCTTACAAAAAAAAGACAGATGTGATATATAGAAAGCACTCTGCCCTCTGAATCTAGCAATACAGAAGACAAAACATTTTTGGATTTGTTTTATGATGGAATTGAAAGCACTGTGGACTCTGAATCCGGTGAAACACAAGACAATAAGGCTCGATTTGTTGTTTGCAGATTGGGACTGTAAGCAGGCTTGACACTGAATCCGGCAAAAGTAAAGACACAAAAGATATTTTAAACATTTGTATAATATATTTGCAAGTACTACGGACACTGAATCCAGCGATACAGAAGACACGAAACATATTTTTGTTGTTTTGCTTGATGTAACAACCTGCGGTTGTGATTACATCAATACAAGAAGAGTAAAAGCATTTTTTTGTTGTTTCTGTGGTGTAATAGTTAGCAATCTGGTCTTTGTCTCTGGTGATCCCAGTTCAACTCTTGGTGGAACCTATTGAATGCTTTTTGTTCATTTCAGCTCGCAGGTACTTTCTGGTAGCAAGTTTTTTTAATGGCTGCAGCCTGTATTGATGGATCAGATTCGATTAACCTTTTGTGAGGAATTCTTAAATGCCTGTGATTTTGGAAAACTAAATGCTGATTATCCTAGCATAGATGGCATTAAGCTAAAGAGATTTCTCGTCAGATAAGTGATTCACCATCAATAAACGAAGACATCACACTTCATTTTTGTTCCTTCCATTAGGTACTGGGATAAGCAATTCATTCTGAATCCAGCAATGCAGGACACCCAGTTGTTTGGTTAAGGTTCCATGGTGTAATGGGTAGCACTCTAGACTCTGAATCCAGTCATCTGAGTTCGACTCTCAGTGGAACCTGCTGAAGTCCCTGTTACCTTGTTTCTGAGATAATATAAAACCAAGCCTATTATTTTCATAATGGAAAGGTCTGGATTCTGAAGCCACCAGTACAAACATGTTGTCTTGTTGGTTATGGAGTAAAGGTAAGCATTGTGGACTCTGAAATCAGCTATAAGGAAAAAGGGTTCTTTTGAAGTTTCCACAGTGTAATGCTTAGTAAGCACTTTTCATTTTAATTGTCGGAGGTCATGCCTCCGTGGCACCTTTCTAAACCTGGCTGACATTTTGAGATTATATGGGTTTTCTTGCTACAATTTATTGTAAATGGCAAAAATGTCTGTCACTTGACCAGATTACAAACATGAGACAAAGCAGTTGTTGCCACAATTAGGTCAATGCCTTGCCAATCTGTGTGCTGATGATGCTGGACAAGGTAAACCTACCAAATCATGTCTTACAAAAAAAAGACAGGAGATGTGATATATGGAAAGCACTCTGCCATATACGGATTACAAACATGAGACAAAGCATTTTTTGCCAAAATTAGGTCAATGCCTTGCCAATCTGTGTCCTGATGATGTTGGACAAGATAAAGTTATATAAAAGGAACTCATGTCTTACAAAAAAAAGACAGATGTGATATATAGAAAGCACTCTGCCCTCTGAATCTAGCAATACAGAAGACAAAACATTTTTGGATTTGTTTTATGATGGAATTGAAAGCACTGTGGACTCTGAATCCAGTGAAACACAAGACAATAAGGCTCGATTTCTTGTTTGCAGATTGGGATTGTAAGCAGACTTGACACTGAATCCGGCAAAAGTAAAGACACAAAAGATATTTTAAACATTTGTATAATATATTTGCAAGTACTACGGACACTGAGTCCAGCGATAGAGAAGACACAAAACATATATTTGTTGTTTTGCTTGATGTAACAGTATACACCTGCGGTTGTGATTACATCAATACAAGAAGAACAAAAGCATTTTTTTGTTGTTTCTGTGGTGTAATAGTTAGCAATCTTGTCTTTGTCTCTGGTGATCCCAGTTCAACTCTTGGTGGAACCTATTGAATGCTTGTTGTTCATTTCAGCTCGCAGGTACTTTCTGGTAGCAAGTTTTTTTAATGGCTGCAGCCTGTATTGATGGATCAGATTCGATTAACCTTTTGTGAGGAATTCTTAAATGCCTGTGATTTTGGAAAACTAAATGCTGATTATCCTAGCATAGATGGCATTAAGCTAAAGAGATTTCTCGTCAGAAAAGTGATTCACCATCAATAAACGAAGACATCACACTTCATTTTTGTTCCTTCCATTAGGTACTGGGATAAGCAATTCATTCTGAATCCAGCAATGCAGGACACCCAGTTGCTTTGTTAAGGTTCCATGGTGTAATGGTTAGCACTCTGGACTCTGACTATAGTCATCTGAGTTCGGCTCTCAGTGGAACCTGTTGAAGTCCCTGTTACCTTGTTTCTGAGATAATATAAAACCATACCTGTTATTTTCATAGTGGGAAGGTCTGGATTCTGAAGCCACCAGTACAAACGTGTTGTCTTGTTGGTTATGGAGTAAAGGTAAGCATTGTGGACTCTGAAATCAGCTATAAGGAAAAAGGGTTCTTTTGAAGTTTCCACAGTGTAATGCTTAGTAAGCACTTTTCATTTTAATTGTCGGAGGTCATGCCTCCGTGGCACCTTTCTAAACCTGGCTGACATTTTGAGATTATATGGGTTTTCTTGCTACAATTTATTGTAAATGGCAAAAATGTCTGTCACTTGACCAGATTACAAACATGAGACAAAGCAGTTGTTGCCACAATTAGGTCAATGCCTTGCCAATCTGTGTGCTGATGATGCTGGACAAGGTAAACCTACCAAATCATGTCTTACAAAAAAAAGACAGGAGATGTGATATATGGAAAGCACTCTGCCATATACGGATTACAAACATGAGACAAAGCATTTTTTGCCAAAATTAGGTCAATGCCTTGCCAATCTGTGTCCTGATGATGTTGGACAAGATAAAGTTATATAAAAGGAACTCATGTCTTACAAAAAAAAGACAGATGTGATATATAGAAAGCACTCTGCCCTCTGAATCTAGCAATACAGAAGACAAAACATTTTTGGATTTGTTTTATGATGGAATTGAAAGCACTGTGGACTCTGAATCCAGTGAAACACAAGACAATAAGGCTCGATTTCTTGTTTGCAGATTGGGATTGTAAGCAGGCTTGACACTGAATCCGGCAAAAGTAAAGACACAAAAGATATTTTAAACATTTGTATAATATATTTGCAAGTACTACGGACACTGAGTCCAGCGATAGAGAAGACACAAAACATATATTTGTTGTTTTGCTTGATGTAACAGTATACACCTGCGGTTGTGATTACATCAATACAAGAAGAACAAAAGCATTTTTTTGTTGTTTCTGTGGTGTAATAGTTAGCAATCTTGTCTTTGTCTCTGGTGATCCCAGTTCAACTCTTGGTGGAACCTATTGAATGCTTGTTGTTCATTTCAGCTCGCAGGTACTTTCTGGTAGCAAGTTTTTTTAATGGCTGCAGCCTGTATTGATGGATCAGATTCGATTAACCTTTTGTGAGGAATTCTTAAATGCCTGTGATTTTGGAAAACTAAATGCTGATTATCCTAGCATAGATGGCATTAAGCTAAAGAGATTTCTCGTCAGAAAAGTGATTCACCATCAATAAACGAAGACATCACACTTCATTTTTGTTCCTTCCATTAGGTACTGGGATAAGCAATTCATTCTGAATCCAGCAATGCAGGACACCCAGTTGCTTTGTTAAGGTTCCATGGTGTAATGGTTAGCACTCTGGACTCTGACTATAGTCATCTGAGTTCGACTCTCAGTGGAACCTGTTGAAGTCCCTGTTACCTTGTTTCTGAGATAATATAAAACCAAACCTGTTATTTTCATAGTGGAAAGGTCTGGATTCTGAAGCCACCAGTACAAACATGTTGTCTTGTTGGTTATGGAGTAAAGGTAAGCATTGTGGACTCTGAAATCAGCTATAAGGAAGAAGGTTTGTTTTGAAGTTTCCACAGTGTAATGCTTAGTAAGCAGTTTTCATTTTAAATTGTCAGAGGTCATGCCTCCGTGGCAGCTTTCTAAACCTGGCTGAAATTTTGAGATTATATGGGTTTTCTTGCTACAACTTATTGTAAATGGCAAAAATGTCTGTCACTTGACCAGATTAAAAACATTTGACAAAGCAGTTGTTGCCACAATTAGGTCAATGCCTTGCCAATCTGTGTGCTGATGATGCTGGACAAGGTAAACCTACCAAATCATGTCTTACAAAAAAAAGACAGGAGATGTGATATATGGAAAGCACTCTGCCATATACGGATTACAAACATGAGACAAAGCAGTTGTTGCCAAAATTAGGTCAATGCCTTGCCAATCTGTGTCCTGATGATGTTGGACAAGATAAAGTTATATAAAAGGAACTCATGTCTTACAAAAAAAAGACAGATGTGATATATAGAAAGCACTCTGCCCTCTGAATCTAGCAATACAGAAGACAAAACATTTTTGGATTTGTTTTATGATGGAATTGAAAGGACTGTGGACTCTGAATCCAGTGAAACACAAGACAATAAGGCTCGATTTGTTGTTTGCAGATTGGGATTGTAAGCAGGCTTGACACTGAATCCAGCAAAAGTAAATTCACAAAAGATATTTTAAACATTTGTATAATATATTTGCAAGTACTATGGACACTGAATCCAGCGATACAGAAGACACAAAACATATTTTTGTTGTTTTGCTTGATGTAACAGTATACACCTGCGGTTGTGATTACATCAATACAAGAAGAGCAAAAGCATTTTTTTGTTGTTTCTGTGGTGTAATACTTAGCAATCTGGTCTTTGTCTCTGGTGATCCCAGTTCAACTCTTGGTGGAACCTATTGAATGCTTGTTATTCATTTCAGCTCGCAGGTACTTTCTGGTAGCAAGTTTTTTTAATGGCTGCAGCCTGTATTGATGGATCAGATTCGATTAACCTTTTGTGAGGAATTCTTAAATGCCTGTGATTTTGGAAAACTAAATGCTGATTATCCTAGCATAGATGGCATTAAGCTAAAGAGATTTCTCGTCAGATAAGTGATTCACCATCAATAAACGAAGACATCACACTTCATTTTTGTTCCTTCCATTAGGTACTGGGACAAGCAATTCATTCTGAATCCAGCAATGCAGGCCACCCAGTTGTTTGGTTAAGCTTCCTTGGTGTAATGGTTAGCACTCTGGACTCTGAATCCAGTCATCTGAGTTCGACTCTCAGTGGAACCTGTTGAAGTCCCTGTTACCTTGTTTCTGAGACAACATAAAACCAAACCTATCAATTTTATAATGGAAAGGTCTGAATTCTGAAGCCACCAGTACAAACATGTTGTCTTGTTGGTTATGGAGTAAAGGTAAGCATTGTGGACTCTGAAATCAGCTATAAGGAAGAAGGTTTGTTTTGAAGTTTCCACAGTGTAATGCTTAGTAAGCAGTTTTCATTTTAAATTGTCAGAGGTCATGCCTCCGTGGCAGCTTTCTAAACCTGGCTGACATTTTGAGATTATATGGGTTTTCTTGCTACAACTTATTGTAAATGGCAAAAATGTCTGTCACTTGACCAGATTAAAAACATGAGACAAAGCAGTTGTTGCCACAATTAGGTCAATGCCTTGCCAATCTGTGTGCTGATGATGCTGGACAAGGTAAACCTACCAAATCATGTCTTACAAAAAAAAGACAGGAGATGTGATATATGGAAAGCACTCTGCCATATACGGATTACAAACATGAGACAAAGCAGTTTTTGCCAAAATTAGGTCAATGCCTTGCCAATCTGTGTCCTGATGATGTTGGACAAGATAAAGTTATATAAAAGGAACTCATGTCTTACAAAAAAAAGACAGATGTGATATATAGAAAGCACTCTGCCCTCTGAATCTAGCAATACAGAAGACAAAACATTTTTGGATTTATTTTATGATGGAATTGAAAGCACTGTGGACTCTGAATCCAGTGAAACACAAGACAATAAGGCTCGATTTGTTGTTTGCAGATTGGGATTGTAAGCAGGCTTGACACTGAATCCGGCAAAAGTAAAGACACAAAAGATATTTTAAACATTTGTATAATATATTTGCAAGTACTATGGACACTGAGTCCAGCGATAGAGAAGACACAAAACATATATTTGTTGTTTTGCTTGATGTAACAGTATACACCTGCGGTTGTGATTACATCAATACAAGAAGAGCAAAAGCATTTTTTTGTTGTTTCTGTGGTGTAATACTTAGCAATCTGGTCTTTGTCTCTGGTGATCCCAGTTCAACTCTTGGTGGAACCTATTGAATGCTTGTTATTCATTTCAGCTCGCAGGTACTTTCTGGTAGCAAGTTTTTTTAATGGCTGCAGCCTGTATTGATGGATCAGATTCGATTAACCTTTTGTGAGGAATTCTTAAATGCCTGTGATTTTGGAAAACTAAATGCTGATTATCCTAGCATAGATGGCATTAAGCTAAAGAGATTTCTCGTCAGATAAGTGATTCACCATCAATAAACGAAGACATCACACTTCATTTTTGTTCCTTCCATTAGGTACTGGGACAAGCAATTCATTCTGAATCCAGCAATGCAGGCCACCCAGTTGTTTGGTTAAGCTTCCTTGGTGTAATGGTTAGCACTCTGGACTCTGAATCCAGTCATCTGAGTTCGACTCTCAGTGGAACCTGTTGAAGTCCCTGTTACCTTGTTTCTGAGACAACATAAAACCAAACCTATCAATTTTATAATGGAAAGGTCTGAATTCTGAAGCCACCAGTACAAACATGTTGTCTTGTTGGTTATGGAGTAAAGGTAAGCATTGTGGACTCTGAAATCAGCTATAAGGAAGAAGGTTTGTTTTGAAGTTTCCACAGTGTAATGCTTAGTAAGCAGTTTTCATTTTAAATTGTCAGAGGTCATGCCTCCGTGGCAGCTTTCTAAACCTGGCTGACATTTTGAGATTATATGGGTTTTCTTGCTACAACTTATTGTAAATGGCAAAAATGTCTGTCACTTGACCAGATTAAAAACATGAGACAAAGCAGTTGTTGCCACAATTAGGTCAATGCCTTGCCAATCTGTGTGCTGATGATGCTGGACAAGGTAAACCTACCAAATCATGTCTTACAAAAAAAAGACAGGAGATGTGATATATGGAAAGCACTCTGCCATATACGGATTACAAACATGAGACAAAGCAGTTTTTGCCAAAATTAGGTCAATGCCTTGCCAATCTGTGTCCTGATGATGTTGGACAAGATAAAGTTATATAAAAGGAACTCATGTCTTACAAAAAAAAGACAGATGTGATATATAGAAAGCACTCTGCCCTCTGAATCTAGCAATACAGAAGACAAAACATTTTTGGATTTATTTTATGATGGAATTGAAAGCACTGTGGACTCTGAATCCAGTGAAACACAAGACAATAAGGCTCGATTTGTTGTTTGCAGATTGGGATTGTAAGCAGGCTTGACACTGAATCCGGCAAAAGTAAAGACACAAAAGATATTTTAAACATTTGTATAATATATTTGCAAGTACTACGGACACTGAGTCCAGCGATAGAGAAGACACAAAACATATATTTGTTGTTTTGCTTGATGTAACAGTATACACCTGCGGTTGTGATTACATCAATACAAGAAGAGCAAAAGCATTTTTTTGTTGTTTCTGTGGTGTAATAGTTAGCAATCTTGTCTTTGTATCTTGTGATCGCAGTTCAACTCTTGGTGGAACCTATTGAATGCTTGTTGTTCATTTCAGCTCGCAGGTACTTTCTGGTAGCAAGTTTTTTTAATGGCTGCAGCCTGTATTGATGGATCAGATTCGATTAACCTTTTGTGAGGAATTCTTAAATGCCTGTGATTTTGGAAAACTAAATGCTGATTATCCTAGCATAGATGGCATTAAGCTAAAGAGATTTCTCGTCAGATAAGTGATTCACCATCAATAAACGAAGACATCACACTTCATTTTTGTTCCTTCCATTAGGTACTGGGATAAGCAATTCATTCTGAATCCAGCAATGCAGGATACCCAGTTGCTTGGTTAAGGTTCCATGGTGTAATGGTTAGCACTCTGGACTCTGAATCCAGTCATCTGAGTTCGACTCTCAGTGGAACCTGTTGAAGTCCCTGTTACCTTGTTTCTGAGACAACATAAAACCAAACCTATCAATTTTATAATGGAAAGGTCTGAATTCTGAAGCCACCAGTACAAACATGTTGTCTTGTTGGTTATGGAGTAAAGGTAAGCATTGTGGACTCTGAAATCAGCTATAAGGAAGAAGGTTTGTTTTGAAGTTTCCACAGTGTAATGCTTAGTAAGCAGTTTTCATTTTAAATTGTCAGAGGTCATGCCTCCGTGGCAGCTTTCTAAACCTGGCTGACATTTTGAGATTATATGGGTTTTCTTGCTACAATTTATTGTAAATGGCAAAAATGTCTGTCACTTGACCAGATTAAAAACATGAGACAAAGCAGTTGTTGCCACAATTAGGTCAATGCCTTGCCAATCTGTGTGCTGATGATGCTGGACAAGGTAAACCTACCAAATCATGTCTTACAAAAAAAAGACAGGAGATGTGATATATGGAAAGCACTCTGCCATATACGGATTACAAACATGAGACAAAGCAGTTTTTGCCAAAATTAGGTCAATGCCTTGCCAATCTGTGTCCTGATGATGTTGGACAAGATAAAGTTATATAAAAGGAACTCATGTCTTACAAAAAAAAGACAGATGTGATATATAGAAAGCACTCTGCCCTCTGAATCTAGCAATACAGAAGACAAAACATTTTTGGATTTATTTTATGATGGAATTGAAAGCACTGTGGACTCTGAATCCAGTGAAACACAAGACAATAAGGCTCGATTTGTTGTTTGCAGATTGGGATTGTAAGCAGGCTTGACACTGAATCCGGCAAAAGTAAAGACACAAAAGATATTTTAAACATTTGTATAATATATTTGCAAGTACTATGGACACTGAATCCAGCGATACAGAAGACACGAAACATATTTTTGTTGTTTTGCTTGATGTAACAGTATACACCTGCGGTTGTGATTACATCAATACAAGAAGAGCAAAAGCATTTTTTTGTTGTTTCTGTGGTGTAATACTTAGCAATCTGGTCTTTGTCTCTGGTGATCGCAGTTCAACTCTTGGTGGAACCTATTGAATGCTTGTTATTCATTTCAGCTCGCAGGTACTTTCTGGTAGCAAGTTTTTTTAATGGCTGCAGCCTGTATTGATGGATCAGATTCGATTAACCTTTTGTGAGGAATTCTTAAATGCCTGTGATTTTGGAAAACTAAATGCTGATTATCCTAGCATAGATGGCATTAAGCTAAAGAGATTTCTCGTCAGATAAGTGATTCACCATCAATAAACGAAGACATCACACTTCATTTTTGTTCCTTCCATTAGGTACTGGGATAAGCAATTCATTCTGAATCCAGCAATGCAGGACACCCAGGTGTTTGGTTAAGCTTCCTTGGTGTAATGGTTAGCACTCTGGACTCTGAATCCAGTCATCTGAGTTCGACTCTCAGTGGAACCTGTTGAAGTCCCTGTTACCTTGTTTCTGAGACAACATAAAACCAAACCTATCAATTTTATAATGGAAAGGTCTGAATTCTGAAGCCACCAGTACAAACATGTTGTCTTGTTGGTTATGGAGTAAAGGTAAGCATTGTGGACTCTGAAATCAGCTATAAGGAAGAAGGTTTGTTTTGAAGTTTCCACAGTGTAATGCTTAGTAAGCAGTTTTCATTTTAAATTGTCAGAGGTCATGCCTCCGTGGCAGCTTTCTAAACCTGGCTGACATTTTGAGATTATATGGGTTTTCTTGCTACAACTTATTGTAAATGGCAAAAATGTCTGTCACTTGACCAGATTAAAAACATGAGACAAAGCAGTTGTTGCCACAATTAGGTCAATGCCTTGCCAATCTGTGTGCTGATGATGCTGGACAAGGTAAACCTACCAAATCATGTCTTACAAAAAAAAGACAGGAGATGTGATATATGGAAAGCACTCTGCCATATACGGATTACAAACATGAGACAAAGCAGTTTTTGCCAAAATTAGGTCAATGCCTTGCCAATCTGTGTCCTGATGATGTTGGACAAGATAAAGTTATATAAAAGGAACTCATGTCTTACAAAAAAAAGACAGATGTGATATATAGAAAGCACTCTGCCCTCTGAATCTAGCAATACAGAAGACAAAACATTTTTGGATTTATTTTATGATGGAATTGAAAGCACTGTGGACTCTGAATCCAGTGAAACACAAGACAATAAGGCTCGATTTGTTGTTTGCAGATTGGGATTGTAAGCAGGCTTGACACTGAATCCGGCAAAAGTAAAGACACAAAAGATATTTTAAACATTTGTATAATATATTTGCAAGTACTACGGACACTGAGTCCAGCGATAGAGAAGACACAAAACATATATTTGTTGTTTTGCTTGATGTAACAGTATACACCTGCGGTTGTGATTACATCAATACAAGAAGAGCAAAAGCATTTTTTTGTTGTTTCTGTGGTGTAATAGTTAGCAATCTTGTCTTTGTATCTGGTGATCCCAGTTCAACTCTTGGTGGAACCTATTGAATGCTTGTTGTTCATTTCAGCTCGCAGGTACTTTCTGGTAGCAAGTTTTTTTAATGGCTGCAGCCTGTATTGATGGATCAGATTCGATTAACCTTTTGTGAGGAATTCTTAAATGCCTGTGATTTTGGAAAACTAAATGCTGATTATCCTAGCATAGATGGCATTAAGCTAAAGAGATTTCTCGTCAGATAAGTGATTCACCATCAATAAACGAAGACATCACACTTCATTTTTGTTCCTTCCATTAGGTACTGGGATAAGCAATTCATTCTGAATCCAGCAATGCAGGACACCCAGTTGCTTGGTTAAGGTTCCATGGTGTAATGGTTAGCACTCTGGACTCTGAATCCAGTCATCTGAGTTCGACTCTCAGTGGAACCTGTTGAAGTCCCTGTTACCTTGTTTCTGAGATAATATAATCCAAACCTATTGTTTTCATAATGGAAAGGTCTGGATTCTGAAGCCACCAGTACAAACATGTTGTCTTGTTGGTTATGGAGTAAAGGTAAGCATTGTGGACTCTGAAATCAGCTATAAGGAAAAAGGGTTCTTTTGAAGTTTCCACAGTGTAATGCTTAGTAAGCACGTTTCATTTTAATTGTCAGAGGTCATGCCTCAGTGGCACCTTTCTAAACCTGGCTGACATTTTGAGATTATATGGGTTTTCTTGCTACAATTTATTGTAAATGGCAAAAATGTCTGTCACTTGACCAGATTACAAACATGAGACAAAGCAGTTGTTGCCACAATTAGGTCAATGCCTTGCCAATCTGTGTGCTGATGATGCTGGACAAGGTAAACCTACCAAATCATGTCTTACAAAAAAAAGACAGGAGATGTGATATATGGAAAGCACTCTGCCATATACGGATTACAAACATGAGACAAAGCAGTTGTTGCCAAAATTAGGTCAATGCCTTGCCAATCTGTGTCCTGATGATGTTGGACAAGATAAAGTTATATAAAAGGAACTCATGTCTTACAAAAAAAAGACAGATGTGATATATAGAAAGCACTCTGCCCTCTGAATCTAGCAATACAGAAGACAAAACATTTTTGGATTTGTTTTATGATGGAATTGAAAGCACTGTGGACTCTGAATCCAGTGAAACACAAGACAATAAGGCTCGATTTGTTGTTTGCAGATTGTGATTGTAAGCAGGCTTGACACTGAATCCGGCAAAAGTAAAGACACAAAAGATATTTTAAATGTTTGTATAATATATTTGCAAGTACTGCGGACACTGAGTCCAGCGAAAAAGAAGACACAAAACATATTTTTGTTGTTTTGCTTGATGTAACAGTATACACCTGCGGTTGTGATTACATCAATACAAGAAGAGCAAAAACATTTTTTTGTCGTGTCTGTGGTGTAATACTTAGCAATCTGGTCTTTGTCTCTGGTGATCGCAGTTCAACTCTTGGTGGAACCTATTGAATGCTTGTTATTCATTTCAGCTCGCAGGTACTTTCTGGTAGCAAGTTTTTTTAATGGCTGCAGCCTGTATTGATGGATCAGATTCGATTAACCTTTTGTGAGGAATTCTTAAATGCCTGTGATTTTGGAAAACTAAATGCTGATTATCCTAGCATAGATGGCATTAAGCTAAAGAGATTTCTCGTCAGATAAGTGATTCACCATCAATAAACGAAGACATCACACTTCATTTTTGTTCCTTCCATTAGGTACTGGGATAAGCAATTCATTCTGAATCCAGCAATGCAGGACACCCAGGTGTTTGGTTAAGCTTCCTTGGTGTAATGGTTAGCACTCTGGACTCTGAATCCAGTCATCTGAGTTCGACTCTCAGTGGAACCTGTTGAAGTCGCTGTTACCTTGTTTCTGAGACAACATAAAACCAAACCTATCAATTTTATAATGGAAAGGTCTGAATTCTGAAGCCACCAGTACAAACATGTTGTCTTGTTGGTTATGGAGTAAAGGTAAGCATTGTGGACTCTGAAATCAGCTATAAGGAAGAAGGTTTGTTTTGAAGTTTCCACAGTGTAATGCTTAGTAAGCAGTTTTCATTTTAAATTGTCAGAGGTCATGCCTCCGTGGCAGCTTTCTAAACCTGGCTGACATTTTGAGATTATATGGGTTTTCTTGCTACAACTTATTGTAAATGGCAAAAATGTCTGTCACTTGACCAGATTAAAAACATGAGACAAAGCAGTTGTTGCCACAATTAGGTCAATGCCTTGCCAATCTGTGTGCTGATGATGCTGGACAAGGTAAACCTACCAAATCATGTCTTACAAAAAAAAGACAGGAGATGTGATATATGGAAAGCACTCTGCCATATACGGATTACAAACATGAGACAAAGCAGTTTTTGCCAAAATTAGGTCAATGCCTTGCCAATCTGTGTCCTGATGATGTTGGACAAGATAAAGTTATATAAAAGGAACTCATGTCTTACAAAAAAAAGACAGATGTGATATATAGAAAGCACTCTGCCCTCTGAATCTAGCAATACAGAAGACAAAACATTTTTGGATTTATTTTATGATGGAATTGAAAGCACTGTGGACTCTGAATCCAGTGAAACACAAGACAATAAGGCTCGATTTGTTGTTTGCAGATTGGGATTGTAAGCAGGCTTGACACTGAATCCGGCAAAAGTAAAGACACAAAAGATATTTTAAACATTTGTATAATATATTTGCAAGTACTACGGACACTGAGTCCAGCGATAGAGAAGACACAAAACATATATTTGTTGTTTTGCTTGATGTAACAGTATACACCTGCGGTTGTGATTACATCAATACAAGAAGAGCAAAAGCATTTTTTTGTTGTTTCTGTGGTGTAATAGTTAGCAATCTTGTCTTTGTATCTGGTGATCCCAGTTCAACTCTTGGTGGAACCTATTGAATGCTTGTTGTTCATTTCAGCTCGCAGGTACTTTCTGGTAGCAAGTTTTTTTAATGGCTGCAGCCTGTATTGATGGATCAGATTCGATTAACCTTTTGTGAGGAATTCTTAAATGCCTGTGATTTTGGAAAACTAAATGCTGATTATCCTAGCATAGATGGCATTAAGCTAAAGAGATTTCTCGTCAGATAAGTGATTCACCATCAATAAACGAAGACATCACACTTCATTTTTGTTCCTTCCATTAGGTACTGGGATAAGCAATTCATTCTGAATCCAGCAATGCAGGACACCCAGTTGCTTGGTTAAGGTTCCATGGTGTAATGGTTAGCACTCTGGACTCTGAATCCAGTCATCTGAGTTCGACTCTCAGTGGAACCTGTTGAAGTCCTTGTTTCTGAGATAATATAATCCAAACCTATTGTTTTCATAATGGAAAGGTCTGGATTCTGAAGCCACCAGTACAAACATGTTGTCTTGTTGGTTATGGAGTAAAGGTAAGCATTGTGGACTCTGAAATCAGCTATAAGGAAAAAGGGTTCTTTTGAAGTTTCCACAGTGTAATGCTTAGTAAGCACGTTTCATTTTAATTGTCAGAGGTCATGCCTCAGTGGCACCTTTCTAAACCTGGTTGACATTTTGAGATTATATGGGTTTTCTTGCTACAATTTATTGTAAATGGCAAAAATGTCTGTCACTTGACCAGATTACAAACATGAGACAAAGCAGTTGTTGCCACAATTAGGTCAATGCCTTGCCAATCTGTGTGCTGATGATGCTGGACAAGGTAAACCTACCAAATCATGTCTTACAAAAAAAAGACAGGAGATGTGATATATGGAAAGCACTCTGCCATATACGGATTACAAACATGAGACAAAGCAGTTGTTGCCAAAATTAGGTCAATGCCTTGCCAATCTGTGTCCTGATGATGTTGGACAAGATAAAGTTATATAAAAGGAACTCATGTCTTACAAAAAAAAGACAGATGTGATATATAGAAAGCACTCTGCCCTCTGAATCTAGCAATACAGAAGACAAAACATTTTTGGATTTGTTTTATGATGGAATTGAAAGCACTGTGGACTCTGAATCCAGTGAAACACAAGACAATAAGGCTCGATTTGTTGTTTGCAGATTGTGATTGTAAGCAGGCTTGACACTGAATCCGGCAAAAGTAAAGACACAAAAGATATTTTAAATGTTTGTATAATATATTTGCAAGTACTGCGGACACTGAGTCCAGCGAAAAAGAAGACACAAAACATATTTTTGTTGTTTTGCTTGATGTAACAGTATACACCTGCGGTTGTGATTACATCAATACAAGAAGAGCAAAAACATTTTTTTGTCGTGTCTGTGGTGTAATAGTTAGCAATCTGGTCTTTGTCTCTGGTGATCCCAGTTCAGCTCTTGGTGGAATCTATTGAATGCTTGTTGTTCATTTCAGCTCGCAGGTACTTTCTGGTAGCAAGTTTTTTTAATGGCTGCAGCCTGTATTGATGGATCAGATTCGATTAACCTTTTGTGAGGAATTCTTAAATGCCTGTGATTTTGGAAAACTAAATGCTGATTATCCTAGCATAGATGGCATTAAGCTAAAGAGATTTCTCGTCAGATAAGTGATTCACCATCAATAAACGAAGACATCACACTTCATTTTTGTTCCTTCCATTAGGTACTGGGATAAGCAATTCATTCTGAATCCAGCAATGCAGGATACCCAGTTGCTTGGTTAAGGTTAAATGGTGTAATGGTTAGCACTCTGGACTCTGAATCCAGTCATCTGAGTTCGACTCTCAGTGGAACCTGTTGAAGTCCCTGTTACCTTGTTTCTGAGATAATATAAAACCAAACCTATTATTTTCATAATGGAAAGGTCTGGATTCTGAAGCCACCAGTACAAACATGTTGTCTTGTTGGTTATGGAGTAAAGGTAAGCATTGTGGACTCTGAAATCAGCTATGAGGAAAAAGGTTTCTTTTGAAGTTTCCACAGTGTAATGCTTAGTAAGCACTTTTCATTTTAATTGTCAGAGGTCATGCCTCCGTGGCACCTTTCTAAACCTGGCTGACATTTTGAGATTATATGGGTTTTCTTGCTACAACTTATTGTAAATGGCAAAAATGTCTGTCACTTGACCAGATTAAAAACATTTGACAAAGCAGTTGTTGCCACAATTAGGTCAATGCCTTGCCAATCTGTGTGCTGATGATGCTGGACAAGGTAAACCTACCAAATCATGTCTTACAAAAAAAAGACAGGAGATGTGATATATGGAAAGCACTCTGCCATATACAGATTACAAACATGAGACAAAGCAGTTGTTGCCACAATTAGGTCAATGCCTTGCCAATCTGTGTCCTGATGATGTTGGACAAGATAAAGTTATATAAAAGGAACTCATGTCTTACAAAAAAAAGACAGATGTGATATATAGAAAGCATTCTGCCCTCTGAATCTAGCAATACAGAAGACAAAACATTTTTGGATTTGTTTTATGATGGAATTGAAAGCACTGTGGACTCTGAATCCAGTGAAACACAAGACAATATGGCTCGATTTGTTGTTTGCAGATTGGGATTGTAAGCAGGCTTGACACTGAATCCGGCAAAAGTAAAGACACAAAAGATATTTTAAATGTTTGTATAATGTATTTGCAAGTACTGCGGACACTGAGTCCAGCGATAAAGAAGACACAAAACATATTTTTGTTGTTTTGCTTGATGTAACAGTATACACCTGCGGTTGTGATTACATCAATACAAGAAGAGCAAAAGCATTTTTTTGTCGTGTCTGTGGTGTAATAGTTAGCAATCTGGTCTTTGTCTCTGGTGATCCCAGTTCAGCTCTTGGTGGAACCTATTGAATGCTTGTTGTTCATTTCAGCTCGCAGGTACTTTCTGGTAGCAAGTTTTTTTAATGGCTGCAGCCTGTATTGATGGATCAGATTCGATTAACCTTTTGTGAGGAATTCTTAAATGCCTGTGATTTTGGAAAACTAAATGCTGATTATCCTAGCATAGATGGCATTAAGCTAAAGAGATTTCTCGTCAGATAAGTGATTCACCATCAATAAACGAAGACATCACACTTCATTTTTGTTCCTTCCATTAGGTACTGGGACAAGCAATTCATTCTGAATCCAGCAATGCAGGCCACCCAGTTGTTTGGTTAAGCTTCCTTGGTGTAATGGTTAGCACTCTGGACTCTGAATCCAGTCATCTGAGTTCGACTCTCAGTGGAACCTGTTGAAGTCCCTGTTACCTTGTTTCTGAGATAATATAATCCAAACCTATTGTTTTCATAATGGAAAGGTCTGGATTCTGAAGCCACCAGTACAAACATGTTGTCTTGTTGGTTATGGAGTAAAGGTAAGCATTGTGGACTCTGAAATCAGCTATAAGGAAGAAGGTTTGTTTTGAAGTTTCCACAGTGTAATGCTTAGTAAGCAGTTTTCATTTTAAATTGTCAGAGGTCATGCCTCCTTGGCAGCTTTCTAAACCTGGCTGACATTTTGAGATTATATGGGTTTTCTTGCTACAACTTATTGTAAATGGCAAAAATGTCTGTCACTTGACCAGATTACAAACATGAGACAAAGCAGTTGTTGCCACAATTAGGTCAATGCCTTGCCAATCTGTGTGCTGATGATGTTGGACAAGGTAAACCTACCAAATCATGTCTTACAAAAAAAAGACAGGAGATGTGATATATGGAAAGCACTCTGCCATATACGGATTACAAACATGAGACAAAGCAGTTTTTGCCAAAATTAGGTCAATGCCTTGCCAATCTGTGTCCTGATGATGTTGGACAAGATAAAGTTATATAAAAGGAACTCATGTCTTACAAAAAAAAGACAGATGTGATATATAGAAAGCACTCTGCCCTCTGAATCTAGCAATACAGAAGACAAAACATTTTTGGATTTATTTTATGATGGAATTGAAAGCACTGTGGACTCTGAATCCAGTGAAACACAAGACAATAAGGCTCGATTTGTTGTTTGCAGATTGGGATTGTAAGCAGGCTTGACACTGAATCCGGCAAAAGTAAAGACACAAAAGATATTTTAAACATTTGTATAATATATTTACACGTACTACGGACACTGAGTCCAGCGATAGAGAAGACACAAAACATATATTTGTTGTTTTGCTTGATGTAACAGTATACACCTGCGGTTGTGATTACATCAATACAAGAAGAGCAAAAGCATTTTTTTGTTGTTTCTGTGGTGTAATAGTTAGCAATCTTGTCTTTGTCTCTGGTGATCCCAGTTCAACTCTTGGTGGAACCTATTGAATGCTTGTTGTTCATTTCAGCTCGCAGGTACTTTCTGGTAGCAAGTTTTTTTAATGGCTGCAGCCTGTATTGATGGATCAGATTCGATTAACCTTTTGTGAGGAATTCTTAAATGCCTGTGATTTTGGAAAACTAAATGCTGATTATCCTAGCATAGATGGCATTAAGCTAAAGAGATTTCTCGTCAGATAAGTGATTCACCATCAATAAACGAAGACATCACACTTCATTTTTGTTCCTTCCATTAGGTACTGGGATAAGCAATTCATTCTGAATCCAGCAATGCAGGACACCCAGTTGCTTTGTTAAGGTTCCATGGTGTAATGGTTAGCACTCTGGACTCTGAATCCAGTCATCTGAGTTCGACTCTCAGTGGAACCTGTTGAAGTCCCTGTTACCTTGTTTCTGAGACAACATAAAACCAAACCTATCAATTTTATAATGGAAAGGTCTGAATTCTGAAGCCACCAGTACAAACATGTTGTCTTGTTGGTTATGGAGTAAAGGTAAGCATTGTGGACTCTGAAATCAGCTATAAGGAAGAAGGTTTGTTTTGAAGTTTCCACAGTGTAATGCTTAGTAAGCAGTTTTCATTTTAAATTGTCAGAGGTCATGCCTCCGTGGCAGCTTTCTAAACCTGGCTGACATTTTGAGATTATATGGGTTTTCTTGCTACAACTTATTGTAAATGGCAAAAATGTCTGTCACTTGACCAGATTACAAACATGAGACAAAGCAGTTGTTGCCACAATTAGGTCAATGCCTTGCCAATCTGTGTGCTGATGATGCTGGACAAGGTAAACCTACCAAATCATGTCTTACAAAAAAAAGACAGGAGATGTGATATATGGAAAGCACTCTGCCATATTCGGATTACAAACATGAGACAAAGCAGTTTTTGCCAAAATTAGGTCAATGCCTTGCCAATCTGTGTCCTGATGATGTTGGACAAGATAAAGTTATATAAAAGGAACTCATGTCTTACAAAAAAAAGACAGATGTGATATATAGAAAGCACTCTGCCCTCTGAATCTAGCAATACAGAAGACAAAACATTTTTGGATTTATTTTATGATGGAATTGAAAGCACTGTGGACTCTGAATCCAGTGAAACACAAGACAATAAGGCTCGATTTGTTGTTTGCAGATTGGGATTGTAAGCAGGCTTGACACTGAATCCGGCAAAAGTAAAGACACAAAAGATATTTTAAACATTTGTATAATATATTTACACGTACTACGGACACTGAGTCCAGCGATAGAGAAGACACAAAACATATATTTGTTGTTTTGCTTGATGTAACAGTATACACCTGCGGTTGTGATTACATCAATACAAGAAGAGCAAAAGCATTTTTTTGTTGTTTCTGTGGTGTAATAGTTAGCAATCTTGTCTTTGTCTCTGGTGATCCCAGTTCAACTCTTGGTGGAACCTATTGAATGCTTGTTGTTCATTTCAGCTCGCAGGTACTTTCTGGTAGCAAGTTTTTTTAATGGCTGCAGCCTGTATTGATGGATCAGATTCGATTAACCTTTTGTGAGGAATTCTTAAATGCCTGTGATTTTGGAAAACTAAATGCTGATTATCCTAGCATAGATGGCATTAAGCTAAAGAGATTTCTCGTCAGATAAGTGATTCACCATCAATAAACGAAGACATCACACTTCATTTTTGTTCCTTCCATTAGGTACTGGGATAAGCAATTCATTCTGAATCCAGCAATGCAGGACACCCAGTTGCTTTGTTAAGGTTCCATGGTGTAATGGTTAGCACTCTGGACTCTGACTATAGTCATCTGAGTTCGACTCTCAGTGGAACCTGTTGAAGTCCCTGTTATCTTGTTTCTGAGATAATATAAAACCAAACCTGTTATTTTCATAGTGGAAAGGTCTGGATTCTGAAGCCACCAGTACAAACATGTTGTCTTGTTGGTTATGGAGTAAAGGTAAGCATTGTGGACTCTGAAATCAGCTATAAGGAAGAAGGTTTGTTTTGAAGTTTCCACAGTGTAATGCTTAGTAAGCAGTTTTCATTTTAAATTGTCAGAGGTCATGCCTCCGTGGCAGCTTTCTAAACCTGGCTGAAATTTTGAGATTATATGGGTTTTCTTGCTACAACTTATTGTAAATGGCAAAAATGTCTGTCACTTGACCAGATTAAAAACATTTGACAAAGCAGTTGTTGCCACAATTAGGTCAATGCCTTGCCAATCTGTGTGCTGATGATGCTGGACAAGGTAAACCTACCAAATCATGTCTTACAAAAAAAAGACAGGAGATGTGATATATGGAAAGCACTCTGCCATATACGGATTACAAACATGAGACAAAGCAGTTGTTGCCAAAATTAGGTCAATGCCTTGCCAATCTGTGTCCTGATGATGTTGGACAAGATAAAGTTATATAAAAGGAACTCATGTCTTACAAAAAAAAGACAGATGTGATATATAGAAAGCACTCTGCCCTCTGAATCTAGCAATACAGAAGACAAAACATTTTTGGATTTGTTTTATGATGGAATTGAAAGGACTGTGGACTCTGAATCCAGTGAAACACAAGACAATAAGGCTCGATTTGTTGTTTGCAGATTGGGATTGTAAGCAGGCTTGACACTGAATCCAGCAAAAGTAAAGACACAAAAGATATTTTAAACATTTGTATAATATATTTGCAAGTACTATGGACACTGAATCCAGCGATACAGAAGACACGAAACATATTTTTGTTGTTTTGCTTGATGTAACAGTATACACCTGCGGTTGTGATTACATCAATACAAGAAGAGCAAAAGCATTTTTTTGTTGTTTCTGTGGTGTAATACTTAGCAATCTGGTCTTTGTCTCTGGTGATCCCAGTTCAACTCTTGGTGGAACCTATTGAATGCTTGTTATTCATTTCAGCTCGCAGGTACTTTCTGGTAGCAAGTTTTTTTAATGGCTGCAGCCTGTATTGATGGATCAGATTCGATTAACCTTTTGTGAGGAATTCTTAAATGCCTGTGATTTTGGAAAACTAAATGCTGATTATCCTAGCATAGATGGCATTAAGCTAAAGAGATTTCTCGTCAGATAAGTGATTCACCATCAATAAACGAAGACATCACACTTCATTTTTGTTCCTTCCATTAGGTACTGGGACAAGCAATTCATTCTGAATCCAGCAATGCAGGCCACCCAGTTGTTTGGTTAAGCTTCCTTGGTGTAATGGTTAGCACTCTGGACTCTGAATCCAGTCATCTGAGTTCGACTCTCAGTGGAACCTGTTGAAGTCCTTGTTTCTGAGATAATATAATCCAAACCTATTGTTTTCATAATGGAAAGGTCTGGATTCTGAAGCCACCAGTACAAACATGTTGTCTTGTTGGTTATGGAGTAAAGGTAAGCATTGTGGACTCTGAAATCAGCTATAAGGAAAAAGGGTTCTTTTGAAGTTTCCACAGTGTAATGCTTAGTAAGCACGTTTCATTTTAATTGTCAGAGGTCATGCCTCAGTGGCACCTTTCTAAACCTGGCTGACATTTTGAGATTATATGGGTTTTCTTGCTACAATTTATTGTAAATGGCAAAAATGTCTGTCACTTGACCAGATTACAAACATGAGACAAAGCAGTTGTTGCCACAATTAGGTCAATGCCTTGCCAATCTGTGTGCTGATGATGCTGGACAAGGTAAACCTACCAAATCATGTCTTACAAAAAAAAGACAGGAGATGTGATATATGGAAAGCACTCTGCCATATACGGATTACAAACATGAGACAAAGCAGTTGTTGCCAAAATTAGGTCAATGCCTTGCCAATCTGTGTCCTGATGATGTTGGACAAGATAAAGTTATATAAAAGGAACTCATGTCTTACAAAAAAAAGACAGATGTGATATATAGAAAGCACTCTGCCCTCTGAATCTAGCAATACAGAAGACAAAACATTTTTGGATTTGTTTTATGATGGAATTGAAAGCACTGTGGACTCTGAATCCAGTGAAACACAAGACAATAAGGCTCGATTTGTTGTTTGCAGATTGTGATTGTAAGCAGGCTTGACACTGAATCCGGCAAAAGTAAAGACACAAAAGATATTTTAAATGTTTGTATAATATATTTGCAAGTACTGCGGACACTGAGTCCAGCGAAAAAGAAGACACAAAACATATTTTTGTTGTTTTGCTTGATGTAACAGTATACACCTGCGGTTGTGATTACATCAATACAAGAAGAGCAAAAACATTTTTTTGTCGTGTCTGTGGTGTAATAGTTAGCAATCTGGTCTTTGTCTCTGGTGATCCCAGTTCAGCTCTTGGTGGAATCTATTGAATGCTTGTTGTTCATTTCAGCTCGCAGGTACTTTCTGGTAGCAAGTTTTTTTAATGGCTGCAGCCTGTATTGATGGATCAGATTCGATTAACCTTTTGTGAGGAATTCTTAAATGCCTGTGATTTTGGAAAACTAAATGCTGATTATCCTAGCATAGATGGCATTAAGCTAAAGAGATTTCTCGTCAGATAAGTGATTCACCATCAATAAACGAAGACATCACACTTCATTTTTGTTCCTTCCATTAGGTACTGGGATAAGCAATTCATTCTGAATCCAGCAATGCAGGATACCCAGTTGCTTGGTTAAGGTTAAATGGTGTAATGGTTAGCACTCTGGACTCTGAATCCAGTCATCTGAGTTCGACTCTCAGTGGAACCTGTTGAAGTCCCTGTTACCTTGTTTCTGAGATAATATAAAACCAAACCTATTATTTTCATAATGGAAAGGTCTGGATTCTGAAGCCACCAGTACAAACATGTTGTCTTGTTGGTTATGGAGTAAAGGTAAGCATTGTGGACTCTGAAATCAGCTATGAGGAAAAAGCGTTCTTTTGAAGTTTCCACAGTGTAATGCTTAGTAAGCACTTTTCATTTTAATTGTCAGAGGTCATGCCTCCGTGGCACCTTTCTAAACCTGGCTGACATTTTGAGATTATATGGGTTTTCTTGCTACAACTTATTGTAAATGGCAAAAATGTCTGTCACTTGACCAGATTAAAAACATTTGACAAAGCAGTTGTTGCCACAATTAGGTCAATGCCTTGCCAATCTGTGTGCTGATGATGCTGGACAAGGTAAACCTACCAAATCATGTCTTACAAAAAAAAGACAGGAGATGTGATATATGGAAAGCACTCTGCCATATACAGATTACAAACATGAGACAAAGCAGTTGTTGCCACAATTAGGTCAATGCCTTGCCAATCTGTGTCCTGATGATGTTGGACAAGATAAAGTTATATAAAAGGAACTCATGTCTTACAAAAAAAAGACAGATGTGATATATAGAAAGCATTCTGCCCTCTGAATCTAGCAATACAGAAGACAAAACATTTTTGGATTTGTTTTATGATGGAATTGAAAGCACTGTGGACTCTGAATCCAGTGAAACACAAGACAATATGGCTCGATTTGTTGTTTGCAGATTGTGATTGTAAGCAGGCTTGACACTGAATCCGGCAAAAGTAAAGACACAAAAGATATTTTAAATGTTTGTATAATGTATTTGCAAGTACTGCGGACACTGAGTCCAGCGATAAAGAAGACACAAAACATATTTTTGTTGTTTTGCTTGATGTAACAGTATACACCTGCGGTTGTGATTACATCAATACAAGAAGAGCAAAAGCATTTTTTTGTCGTGTCTGTGGTGTAATAGTTAGCAATCTGGTCTTTGTCTCTGGTGATCCCAGTTCAGCTCTTGGTGGAACCTATTGAATGCTTGTTGTTCATTTCAGCTCGCAGGTACTTTCTGGTAGCAAGTTTTTTTAATGGCTGCAGCCTGTATTGATGGATCAGATTCGATTAACCTTTTGTGAGGAATTCTTAAATGCCTGTGATTTTGGAAAACTAAATGCTGATTATCCTAGCATAGATGGCATTAAGCTAAAGAGATTTCTCGTCAGATAAGTGATTCACCATCAATAAACGAAGACATCACACTTCATTTTTGTTCCTTCCATTAGGTACTGGGACAAGCAATTCATTCTGAATCCAGCAATGCAGGCCACCCAGTTGTTTGGTTAAGCTTCCTTGGTGTAATGGTTAGCACTCTGGACTCTGAATCCAGTCATCTGAGTTCGACTCTCAGTGGAACCTGTTGAAGTCCCTGTTACCTTGTTTCTGATATAATATAAAACCAAACCTATTATTTTCATAATGGAAAGGTCTGGATTCTGAAGCCACCAGTACAAACATGTTGTCTTGTTGGTTATGGAGTAAAGGTAAGCATTGTGGACTCTGAAATCAGCTATGAGGAAAAAGCGTTCTTTTGAAGTTTCCACAGTGTAATGCTTAGTAAGCACTTTTCATTTTAATTGTCAGAGGTCATGCCTCCGTGGCACCTTTCTAAACCTGGCTGACATTTTGAGATTATATGGGTTTTCTTGCTACAACTTATTGTAAATGGCAAAAATGTCTGTCACTTGACCAGATTAAAAACATTTGACAAAGCAGTTGTTGCCACAATTAGGTCAATGCCTTGCCAATCTGTGTGCTGATGATGCTGGACAAGGTAAACCTACCAAATCATGTCTTACAAAAAAAAGACAGGAGATGTGATATATGGAAAGCACTCTGCCATATACAGATTACAAACATGAGACAAAGCAGTTGTTGCCACAATTAGGTCAATGCCTTGCCAATCTGTGTCCTGATGATGTTGGACAAGATAAAGTTATATAAAAGGAACTCATGTCTTACAAAAAAAAGACAGATGTGATATATAGAAAGCATTCTGCCCTCTGAATCTAGCAATACAGAAGACAAAACATTTTTGGATTTGTTTTATGATGGAATTGAAAGCACTGTGGACTCTGAATCCAGTGAAACACAAGACAATATGGCTCGATTTGTTGTTTGCAGATTGTGATTGTAAGCAGGCTTGACACTGAATCCGGCAAAAGTAAAGACACAAAAGATATTTTAAATGTTTGTATAATGTATTTGCAAGTACTGCGGACACTGAGTCCAGCGATAAAGAAGACACAAAACATATTTTTGTTGTTTTGCTTGATGTAACAGTATACACCTGCGGTTGTGATTACATCAATACAAGAAGAGCAAAAGCATTTTTTTGTCGTGTCTGTGGTGTAATAGTTAGCAATCTGGTCTTTGTCTCTGGTGATCCCAGTTCAGCTCTTGGTGGAACCTATTGAATGCTTGTTGTTCATTTCAGCTCGCAGGTACTTTCTGGTAGCAAGTTTTTTTAATGGCTGCAGCCTGTATTGATGGATCAGATTCGATTAACCTTTTGTGAGGAATTCTTAAATGCCTGTGATTTTGGAAAACTAAATGCTGATTATCCTAGCATAGATGGCATTAAGCTAAAGAGATTTCTCGTCAGATAAGTGATTCACCATCAATAAACGAAGACATCACACTTCATTTTTGTTCCTTCCATTAGGTACTGGGACAAGCAATTCATTCTGAATCCAGCAATGCAGGCCACCCAGTTGTTTGGTTAAGCTTCCTTGGTGTAATGGTTAGCACTCTGGACTCTGAATCCAGTCATCTGAGTTCGACTCTCAGTGGAACCTGTTGAAGTCCCTGTTACCTTGTTTCTGAGATAATATAATCCAAACCTATTGTTTTCATAATGGAAAGGTCTGGATTCTGAAGCCACCAGTACAAACATGTTGTCTTGTTGGTTATGGAGTAAAGGTAAGCATTGTGGACTCTGAAATCAGCTATAAGGAAGAAGGTTTGTTTTGAAGTTTCCACAGTGTAATGCTTAGTAAGCAGTTTTCATTTTAAATTGTCAGAGGTCATGCCTCCGTGGCAGCTTTCTAAACCTGGCTGACATTTTGAGATTATATGGGTTTTCTTGCTACAACTTATTGTAAATGGCAAAAATGTCTGTCACTTGACCAGATTACAAACATGAGACAAAGCAGTTGTTGCCACAATTAGGTCAATGCCTTGCCAATCTGTGTGCTGATGATGTTGGACAAGGTAAACCTACCAAATCATGTCTTACAAAAAAAAGACAGGAGATGTGATATATGGAAAGCACTCTGCCATATACGGATTACAAACATGAGACAAAGCAGTTTTTGCCAAAATTAGGTCAATGCCTTGCCAATCTGTGTCCTGATGATGTTGGACAAGATAAAGTTATATAAAAGGAACTCATGTCTTACAAAAAAAAGACAGATGTGATATATAGAAAGCACTCTGCCCTCTGAATCTAGCAATACAGAAGACAAAACATTTTTGGATTTATTTTATGATGGAATTGAAAGCACTGTGGACTCTGAATCCAGTGAAACACAAGACAATAAGGCTCGATTTGTTGTTTGCAGATTGGGATTGTAAGCAGGCTTGACACTGAATCCGGCAAAAGTAAAGACACAAAAGATATTTTAAACATTTGTATAATATATTTACACGTACTACGGACACTGAGTCCAGCGATAGAGAAGACACAAAACATATATTTGTTGTTTTGCTTGATGTAACAGTATACACCTGCGGTTGTGATTACATCAATACAAGAAGAGCAAAGCATTTTTTTGTTGTTTCTGTGGTGTAATAGTTAGCAATCTTGTCTTTGTCTCTGGTGATCCCAGTTCAACTCTTGGTGGAACCTATTGAATGCTTGTTGTTCATTTCAGCTCGCAGGTACTTTCTGGTAGCAAGTTTTTTTAATGGCTGCAGCCTGTATTGATGGATCAGATTCGATTAACCTTTTGTGAGGAATTCTTAAATGCCTGTGATTTTGGAAAACTAAATGCTGATTATCCTAGCATAGATGGCATTAAGCTAAAGAGATTTCTCGTCAGATAAGTGATTCACCATCAATAAACGAAGACATCACACTTCATTTTTGTTCCTTCCATTAGGTACTGGGATAAGCAATTCATTCTGAATCCAGCAATGCAGGACACCCAGTTGCTTTGTTAAGGTTCCATGGTGTAATGGTTAGCACTCTGGACTCTGAATCCAGTCATCTGAGTTCGACTCTCAGTGGAACCTGTTGAAGTCCCTGTTACCTTGTTTCTGAGACAACATAAAACCAAACCTATCAATTTTATAATGGAAAGGTCTGAATTCTGAAGCCACCAGTACAAACATGTTGTCTTGTTGGTTATGGAGTAAAGGTAAGCATTGTGGACTCTGAAATCAGCTATAAGGAAGAAGGTTTGTTTTGAAGTTTCCACAGTGTAATGCTTAGTAAGCAGTTTTCATTTTAAATTGTCAGAGGTCATGCCTCCGTGGCAGCTTTCTAAACCTGGCTGACATTTTGAGATTATATGGGTTTTCTTGCTACAACTTATTGTAAATGGCAAAAATGTCTGTCACTTGACCAGATTACAAACATGAGACAAAGCAGTTGTTGCCACAATTAGGTCAATGCCTTGCCAATCTGTGTGCTGATGATGCTGGACAAGGTAAACCTACCAAATCATGTCTTACAAAAAAAAGACAGGAGATGTGATATATGGAAAGCACTCTGCCATATTCGGATTACAAACATGAGACAAAGCAGTTTTTGCCAAAATTAGGTCAATGCCTTGCCAATCTGTGTCCTGATGATGTTGGACAAGATAAAGTTATATAAAAGGAACTCATGTCTTACAAAAAAAAGACAGATGTGATATATAGAAAGCACTCTGCCCTCTGAATCTAGCAATACAGAAGACAAAACATTTTTGGATTTATTTTATGATGGAATTGAAAGCACTGTGGACTCTGAATCCAGTGAAACACAAGACAATAAGGCTCGATTTGTTGTTTGCAGATTGGGATTGTAAGCAGGCTTGACACTGAATCCGGCAAAAGTAAAGACACAAAAGATATTTTAAACATTTGTATAATATATTTACACGTACTACGGACACTGAGTCCAGCGATAGAGAAGACACAAAACATATATTTGTTGTTTTGCTTGATGTAACAGTATACACCTGCGGTTGTGATTACATCAATACAAGAAGAGCAAAAGCATTTTTTTGTTGTTTCTGTGGTGTAATAGTTAGCAATCTTGTCTTTGTCTCTGGTGATCCCAGTTCAACTCTTGGTGGAACCTATTGAATGCTTGTTGTTCATTTCAGCTCGCAGGTACTTTCTGGTAGCAAGTTTTTTTAATGGCTGCAGCCTGTATTGATGGATCAGATTCGATTAACCTTTTGTGAGGAATTCTTAAATGCCTGTGATTTTGGAAAACTAAATGCTGATTATCCTAGCATAGATGGCATTAAGCTAAAGAGATTTCTCGTCAGATAAGTGATTCACCATCAATAAACGAAGACATCACACTTCATTTTTGTTCCTTCCATTAGGTACTGGGATAAGCAATTCATTCTGAATCCAGCAATGCAGGACACCCAGTTGCTTGGTTAAGGTTCCATGGTGTAATGGTTAGCACTCTGGACTCTGAATCCAGTCATCTGAGTTCGACTCTCAGTGGAACCTGTTGAAGTCCCTGTTACCTTGTTTCTGAGATAATATAATCCAAACCTATTGTTTTCATAATGGAAAGGTCTGGATTCTGAAGCCACCAGTACAAACATGTTGTCTTGTTGGTTATGGAGTAAAGGTAAGCATTGTGGACTCTGAAATCAGCTATAAGGAAAAAGGGTTCTTTTGAAGTTTCCACAGTGTAATGCTTAGTAAGCACGTTTCACTTTAATTGTCAGAGGTCATGCCTCAGTGGCACCTTTCTAAACCTGGCTGACATTTTGAGATTATATGGGTTTTCTTGCTACAATTTATTGTAAATGGCAAAAATGTCTGTCACTTGACCAGATTACAAACATGAGACAAAGCAGTTGTTGCCACAATTAGGTCAATGCCTTGCCAATCTGTGTGCTGATGATGCTGGACAAGGTAAACCTACCAAAACATGTCTTACAAAAAAAAGACAGGAGATGTGATATATGGAAAGCACTCTGCCATATACGGATTACAAACATGAGACAAAGCAGTTGTTGCCAAAATTAGGTCAATTTCTTGCCAATCTGTGTCCTGATGATGTTGGACAAGATAAAGTTATATAAAAGGAACTCATGTCTTACAAAAAAAAGACAGATGTGATATATAGAAAGCACTCTGCCCTCTGAATCTAGCAATACAGAAGACAAAACATTTTTGGATTTATTTTATGATGGAATTGAAAGCACTGTGGACTCTGAATCCAGTGAAACACAAGACAATAAGGCTCGATTTGTTGTTTGCAGATTGGGATTGTAAGCAGGCTTGACACTGAATCCGGCAAAAGTAAAGACACAAAAGATATTTTAAACATTTGTATAATATATTTGCAAGTACTACGGACACTGAGTCCAGCGATAGAGAAGACACAAAACATATATTTGTTGTTTTGCTTGATGTAACAGTATACACCTGCGGTTGTGATTACATCAATACAAGAAGAGCAAAAGCATTTTTTTGTTGTTTCTGTGGTGTAATAGTTAGCAATCTTGTCTTTGTATCTGGTGATCGCAGTTCAACTCTTGGTGGAACCTATTGAATGCTTGTTGTTCATTTCAGCTCGCAGGTACTTTCTGGTAGCAAGTTTTTTTAATGGCTGCAGCCTGTATTGATGGATCAGATTCGATTAACCTTTTGTGAGGAATTCTTAAATGCCTGTGATTTTGGAAAACTAAATGCTGATTATCCTAGCATAGATGGCATTAAGCTAAAGAGATTTCTCGTCAGATAAGTGATTCACCATCAATAAACGAAGACATCACACTTCATTTTTGTTCCTTCCATTAGGTACTGGGATAAGCAATTCATTCTGAATCCAGCAATGCAGGACACCCAGTTGCTTGGTTAAGGTTCCATGGTGTAATGCTTAGCACTCTGGACTCTGAATCCAGTCATCTGAGTTCGACTCTCAGTGGAACCTGTTGAAGTCCCTGTTACCTTGTTTCTGAGATAATATAATCCAAACCTATTGTTTTCATAATGGAAAGGTCTGGATTCTGAAGCCACCAGTACAAACATGTTGTCTTGTTGGTTATGGAGTAAAGGTAAGCATTGTGGACTCTGAAATCAGCTATAAGGAAAAAGGGTTCTTTTGAAGTTTCCACAGTGTAATGCTTAGTAAGCACGTTTCATTTTAATTGTCAGAGGTCATGCCTCAGTGGCACCTTTCTAAACCTGGCTGACATTTTGAGATTATATGGGTTTTCTTGCTACAATTTATTGTAAATGGCAAAAATGTCTGTCACTTGACCAGATTACAAACATGAGACAAAGCAGTTGTTGCCACAATTAGGTCAATGCCTTGCCAATCTGTGTGCTGATGATGCTGGACAAGGTAAACCTACCAAATCATGTCTTACAAAAAAAAGACAGGAGATGTGATATATGGAAAGCACTCTGCCATATACGGATTACAAACATGAGACAAAGCAGTTGTTGCCAAAATTAGGTCAATTTCTTGCCAATCTGTGTCCTGATGATGTTGGACAAGATAAAGTTATATAAAAGGAACTCATGTCTTACAAAAAAAAGACAGATGTGATATATAGAAAGCACTCTGCCCTCTGAATCTAGCAATACAGAAGACAAAACATTTTTGGATTTGTTTTATGATGGAATTGAAAGCACTGTGGACTCTGAATCCAGTGAAACACAAGACAATAAGGCTCGATTTGTTGTTTGCAGATTGTGATTGTAAGCAGGCTTGACACTGAATCCGGCAAAAGTAAAGACACAAAAGATATTTTAAATGTTTGTATAATATATTTGCAAGTACTGCGGACACTGAGTCCAGCGAAAAAGAAGACACAAAACATATTTTTGTTGTTTTGCTTGATGTAACAGTATACACCTGCGGTTGTGATTACATCAATACAAGAAGAGCAAAAACATTTTTTTGTCGTGTCTGTGGTGTAATAGTTAGCAATCTGGTCTTTGTCTCTGGTGATCCCAGTTCAGCTCTTGGTGGAATCTATTGAATGCTTGTTGTTCATTTCAGCTCGCAGGTACTTTCTGGTAGCAAGTTTTTTTAATGGCTGCAGCCTGTATTGATGGATCAGATTCGATTAACCTTTTGTTAGGAATTCTTAAATGCCTGTGATTTTGGAAAACTAAATGCTGATTATCCTAGCATAGATGGCATTAAGCTAAAGAGATTTCTCGTCAGATAAGTGATTCACCATCAATAAACGAAGACATCACACTTCATTTTTGTTCCTTCCATTAGGTACTGGGATAAGCAATTCATTCTGAATCCAGCAATGCAGGACACCCAGTTGCTTGGTTAAGGTTCAATGGTGTAATGGTTAGCACTCTGGACTCTGAATCCAGTCATCTGAGTTCGACTCTCAGTGGAACCTGTTGAAGTCCCTGTTACCTTGTTTCTGAGATAATATAAAACCAAACCTATTATTTTCATAATGGAAAGGTCTGGATTCTGAAGCCACCAGTACAAACATGTTGTCTTGTTGGTTATGGAGTAAAGGTAAGCATTGTGGACTCTGAAATCAGCTATGAGGAAAAAGCGTTCTTTTGAAGTTTCCACAGTGTAATGCTTAGTAAGCACTTTTCATTTTAATTGTCAGAGGTCATGCCTCCGTGGCACCTTTCTAAACCTGGCTGACATTTTGAGATTATATGGGTTTTCTTGCTACAACTTATTGTAAATGGCAAAAATGTCTGTCACTTGACCAGATTAAAAACATGAGACAAAGCAGTTGTTGCCACAATTAGGTCAATGCCTTGCCAATCTGTGTGCTGATGATGCTGGACAAGGTAAACCTACCAAATCATGTCTTACAAAAAAAAGACAGTAGATGTGATATATGGAAAGCACTCTGCCATATACGGATTACAAACATGAGACAAAGCAGTTGTTGCCAAAATTAGGTCAATGCCTTGCCAATCTGTGTCCTGATGATGTTGGACAAGATAAATTTATATAAAAGGAACTCATGTCTTACAAAAAAAAGACAGATGTGATATATAGAAAGCACTCTGCCCTCTGAATCTAGCAATACAGAAGTCAAAACATTTTTGGATTTGTTTTATGATGGAATTGAAAGCACTGTGGACTCTGAATCCAGTGAAACACAAGACAATATGGCTCGATTTGTTGTTTGCAGATTGTGATTGTAAGCAGGCTTGACACTGAATCCGGCAAAAGTAAAGACACAAAAGATATTTTAAATGTTTGTATAATATATTTGCAAGTACTGCGGACACTGAGTCCAGCGATAAAGAAGACACAAAACATATTTTTGTTGTTTTGCTTGATGTAACAGTATACACCTGCGGTTGTGATTACATCAATACAAGAAGAGTAAAAGCATTTTTTTGTTGTGTCTGTGGTGTAATAGTTAGCAATCTGGTCTTTGTCTCTGGTGATCCCAGTTCAGCTCTTGGTGGAACCTATTGAATGCTTGTTGTTCATTTCAGCTCGCAGGTACTTTCTGGTAGCAAGTTTTTTTAATGGCTGCAGCCTGTATTGATGGATCAGATTCGATTAACCTTTTGTGAGGAATTCTTAAATGCCTGTGATTTTGGAAAACTAAATGCTGATTATCCTAGCATAGATGGCATTAAGCTAAAGAGATTTCTCGTCAGATAAGTGATTCACCATCAATAAACGAAGACATCACACTTCATTTTTGTTCCTTCCATTAGGTACTGGGATAAGCAATTCATTCTGAATCCAGCAATGCAGGACACCCAGGTGCTTAATTAAGGTAAACCTACCAAATCATGTCTTACAAAAAAAAGACAGTAGATGTGATATATGGAAAGCACTCTGCCATATACGGATTACAAACATGAGACAAAGCAGTTGTTGCCAAAATTAGGTGAGGAATTCTTAAATGCCTGTGATTTTGGAAAACTAAATGCTGATTATCCTAGCATAGATGGCATTAAGCTAAAGAGATTTCTCGTCAGATAAGTGATTCACCATCAATAAACGAAGACATCACACTTCATTTTTGTTCCTTCCATTAGGTACTGTGATAAGCAATTCATTCTGAATCCAGCAATGCAGGACACCCAGTTGCTTGGTTAAGGTTCCATGGTGTAATGGTTAGCACTCTGGACTCTGAGTTCGACTCTCAGTGGAACCTGTTGAAGTCCCTGTTACCTTGTTTCTGAGATAATATAAAACCAAACCTATTATTTTCATAATGGAAAGGTCTGGATTCTGAAGCCACCAGTACAAACATGTTGTCTTGTTGGTTATGGAGTAAAGGTAAGCATTGTGGACTCTGAAATCAGCTATAAGGAAAAAGGGTTCTTTTGAAGTTTCCACAGTGTAATGCTTAGTAAGCACTTTTCATTTTAATTGTCAGAGGACATGCCTCCGTGGCACCTTTCTAAACCTGGCTGACATTTTGAGATTATATGGGTTTTCTTGCTACAACTTATTGTAAATGGCAAAAATGTCTGTCACTTGACAAGATTACAAACATGAGACAAAGCAGTTGTTGCCACAATTAGGTCAATGCCTTGCCAATCTGTGTGCTGATGATGCTGGACAAGGTAAACCTACCAAATCATGTCTTACAAAAAAAAGACAGGAGATGTGATATATGGAAAGCACTCTGCCATATACGGATTACAAACATGAGACAAAGCAGTTGTTGCCAAAATTAGGACAATGCCTTGCCAATCTGTGTCCTGATGATGTTGGACAAGATAAAGTTATATAAAAGGAACTCATGTCTTACAAAAAAAAAGACAGATGTGATATATAGAAAGCACTCTGCCCTCTGAATCTAGCAATACAGAAGACAAAACATTTTTGGATTTGTTTTATGATGGAATTGAAAGGACTGTGGACTCTGAATCCAGTGAAACACAAGACAATAAGGCTCGATTTGTTGTTTGCAGATTGGGATTGTAAGCAGGTTTGACACTGAATCCGGCAAAAGTAAAGACACAAAAGATATTTTAAACGTTTGTATAATATATTTGCAAGTACTATGGACACTGAATCCAGCGATACAGAAGACACGAAACATATTTTTGTTGTTTTGCTTGATGTAACAGTATACACCTGCGGTTGTGATTACATCAATACAAGAAGAGCAAAAGCATTTTTTTGTTGTTTCTGTGGTGTAATAGTTAGCAATCTGGTCTTTGTCTCTGGTGATCCCAGTTCAGCTCTTGGTGGAACCTATTGAATGCTTGTTGTTCATTTCAGCTCGCAGGTACTTTCTGGTAGCAAGTTTTTTTAATTGCTGCAGCCTGTATTGATGGATCAGATTCGATTAACCTTTTGTGAGGAATTCTTAAATGCCTGTGATTTTGGAAAACTAAATGCTGATTATCCTAGCATAGATGGCATTAAGCTAAAGAGATTTCTCGTCAGATAAGTGATTCACCATCAATAAACGAAGACATCACACTTCATTTTTGTTCCTTCCATTAGGTACTGGGACAAGCAATTCATTCTGAATCCAGCAATGCAGGCCACCCAGTTGTTTGGTTAAGCTTCCATGGTGTAATGGTTAGCACTCTGGACTCTGAATCCAGTCATCTGAGTTTGACTCTCAGTGGAACCTGTTGAAGTCCTTGTTTCTGAGACAACATAAAACCAAACCTATCAATTTTATAATGGAAAGGTCTGAATTCTGAAGCCACCAGTACAAACATGTTGTCTTGTTGGTTATGGAGTAAAGGTAAGCATTGTGGACTCTGAAATCAGCTATAAGGAAGAAGGTTTGTTTTGAAGTTTCCACAGTGTAATGCTTAGTAAGCAGTTTTCATTTTAAATTGTCAGAGGTCATGCCTCTGTGGCAGCTTTCTAAACCTGGCTGACATTTTGAGATTATATGGGTTTTCTTGCTACAACTTATTGTAAATGGCAAAAATGTCTGTCACTTGACCAGATTAAAAACATGAGACAAAGCAGTTGTTGCCACAATTAGGTCAATGCCTTGCCAATCTGTGTGCTGATGATGCTGGACAAGGTAAACCTACCAAATCATGTCTTACAAAAAAAAGACAGGAGATGTGATATATGGAAAGCACTCTGCCATATACGGATTACAAACATGAGACAAAGCAGTTTTTGGCAAAATTAGGTCAATGCCTTGCCAATCTGTGTCCTGATGATGTTGGACAAGATAAAGTTATATAAAAGGAACTCATGTTTTACAAAAAAAAGACAGATGTGATATATAGAAAGCACTCTGCCCTCTGAATCTAGCAATACAGAAGACAAAACATTTTTGGATTTGTTTTATGATGGAATTGAAAGCACTGTGGACTCTGAATCCAGTGAAACACAAGACAATAAGGCTCGATTTGTTGTTTGCAGATTGGGATTGTAAGCAGGTTTGACACTGAATCCGGCAAAAGTAAAGACACAAAACATATTTTAAACGTTTGTATAATATATTTGCAAGTACTATGGACACTGAATCCAGCGATACAGAAGACACGAAACATATTTTTGTTGTTTTGCTTGATGTAACAGTATACACCTGCGGTTGTGATTACATCAATACAAGAAGAGCAAAAGCATTTTTTTGTTGTTTCTGTGGTGTAATAGTTAGCAATCTGGTCTTTGTCTCTGGTGATCCCAGTTCAGCTCTTGGTGGAACCTATTGAATGCTTGTTGTTCATTTCAGCTCGCAGGTACTTTCTGGTAGCAAGTTTTTTTAATTGCTGCAGCCTGTATTGATGGATCAGATTCGATTAACCTTTTGTGAGGAATTCTTAAATGCCTGTGATTTTGGAAAACTAAATGCTGATTATCCTAGCATAGATGGCATTAAGCTAAAGAGATTTCTCGTCAGATAAGTGATTCACCATCAATAAACGAAGACATCACACTTCATTTTTGTTCCTTCCATTAGGTACTGGGACAAGCAATTCATTCTGAATCCAGCAATGCAGGCCACCCAGTTGTTTGGTTAAGCTTCCATGGTGTAAGGGTTAGCACTCTGGACTCTGAATCCAGTCATCTGAGTTTGACTCTCAGTGGAACCTGTTGAAGTCCTTGTTTCTGAGACAACATAAAACCAAACCTATCAATTTTATAATGGAAAGGTCTGAATTCTGAAGCCACCAGTACAAACATGTTGTCTTGTTGGTTATGGAGTAAAGGTAAGCATTGTGGACTCTGAAATCAGCTATAAGGAAGAAGGTTTGTTTTGAAGTTTCCACAGTGTAATGCTTAGTAAGCAGTTTTCATTTTAAATTGTCAGAGGTCATGCCTCTGTGGCAGCTTTCTAAACCTGGCTGACATTTTGAGATTATATGGGTTTTCTTGCTACAACTTATTGTAAATGGCAAAAATGTCTGTCACTTGACCAGATTAAAAACATGAGACAAAGCAGTTGTTGCCACAATTAGGTCAATGCCTTGCCAATCTGTGTGCTGATGATGCTGGACAAGGTAAACCTACCAAATCATGTCTTACAAAAAAAAGACAGGAGATGTGATATATGGAAAGCACTCTGCCATATACGGATTACAAACATGAGACAAAGCAGTTTTTGGCAAAATTAGGTCAATGCCTTGCCAATCTGTGTCCTGATGATGTTGGACAAGATAAAGTTATATAAAAGGAAATCATGTTTTACAAAAAAAAGACAGATGTGATATATAGAAAGCACTCTGCCCTCTGAATCTAGCAATACAGAAGACAAAACATTTTTGGATTTGTTTTATGATGGAATTGAAAGCACTGTGGACTCTGAATCCAGTGAAACACAAGACAATAAGGCTCGATTTGTTGTTTGCAGATTGGGATTGTAAGCAGGCTTGACACTGAATCCAGCAAAAGTAAAGACACAAAAGATATTTTAAACATTTGTATAATATATTTGCAAGTACTACGGACACTGAGTCCAGCGATAGAGAAGACACAAAACATATATTTGTTGTTTTGCTTGATGTAACAGTATACACCTGCGGTTGTGATTACATCAATACAAGAAGAGCAAAAACATTTTTTTGTTGTTTCTGTGGTGTAATACTTAGCAATCTGGTCTTTGTCTCTGGTGATCCCAGTTCAGCTCTTGGTGGAACCTATTGAATGCTTGTTGTTCATTTCAGCTCGCAGGTACTTTCTGGTAGCAAGTTTTTTTAATTGCTGCAGCCTGTATTGATGGATCAGATTCGATTAACCTTTTGTGAGGAATTCTTAAATGCCTGTGATTTTGGAAAACTAAATGCTGATTATCCTAGCATAGATGGCATTAAGCTAAAGAGATTTCTCGTCAGATAAGTGATTCACCATCAATAAACGAAGACATCACACTTCATTTTTGTTCCTTCCATTAGGTACTGGGACAAGCAATTCATTCTGAATCCAGCAATGCAGGCCACCCAGTTGTTTGGTTAAGCTTCCATGGTGTAATGGTTAGCACTCTGGACTCTGAATCCAGTCATCTGAGTTTGACTCTCAGTGGAACCTGTTGAAGTCCTTGTTTCTGAGACAACATAAAACCAAACCTATCAATTTTATAATGGAAAGGTCTGAATTCTGAAGCCACCAGTACAAACATGTTGTCTTGTTGGTTATGGAGTAAAGGTAAGCATTGTGGACTCTGAAATCAGCTATAAGGAAGAAGGTTTGTTTTGAAGTTTCCACAGTGTAATGCTTAGTAAGCAGTTTTCATTTTAAATTGTCAGAGGTCATGCCTCTGTGGCAGCTTTCTAAACCTGGCTGACATTTTGAGATTATATGGGTTTTCTTGCTACAATTTATTGTAAATGGCAAAAATGTCTGTCACTTGACCAGATTAAAAATATTTGACAAAGCAGTTGTTGCCACAATTAGGTCAATGCCTTGCCAATCTGTGTGCTGATGATGCTGGACAAGGTAAACCTACCAAATCATGTCTTACAAAAAAAAGACAGGAGATGTGATATATGGAAAGCACTCTGCCATATACGGATTACAAACATGAGACAAAGCAGTTTTTGCCAAAATTAGGTCAATGCCTTGCCAATCTGTGTCCTGATGATGTTGGACAAGATAAAGTTATATAAAAGGAACTCATGTTTTACAAAAAAAAGACAGATGTGATATATAGAAAGCACTCTGCCCTCTGAATCTAGCAATACAGAAGACAAAACATTTTTGGATTTGTTTTATGATGGAATTGAAAGCACTGTGGACTCTGAATCCAGTGAAACACAAGACAATAAGGCTCGATTTGTTGTTTGCAGATTGGGATTGTAAGCAGGCTTGACACTGAATCCAGCAAAAGTAAAGACACAAAAGATATTTTAAACATTTGTATAATATATTTGCAAGTACTACGGACACTGAGTCCAGCGATAGAGAAGACACAAAACATATATTTGTTGTTTTGCTTGATGTAACAGTATACACCTGCGGTTGTGATTACATCAATACAAGAAGAGCAAAAACATTTTTTTGTTGTTTCTGTGGTGTAATACTTAGCAATCTGGTCTTTGTCTCTGGTGATCCCAGTTCAGCTCTTGGTGGAACCTATTGAATGCTTGTTGTTCATTTCAACTCGCAGGTACTTTCTGGTAGCAAGTTTTTTTAATGGCTGCAGCCTGTATTGATGGATCAGATTCGATTAACCTTTTGTGAGAAATTCTTAAATGCCTGTGATTTTGGAAAACTAAATGCTGATTATCCTAGCATAGATGGCATTAAGCTAAAGAGATTTCTTGTCAGATAAGTGATTCACCATCAATAAACGAAGACATCACACTTCATTTTTGTTCCTTCCATTAGGTACTGTGATAAGCAATTCATTCTGAATCCAGCAATGCATGACACCCAGTTGCTTGGTTAAGGTTCCATGGTGTAATGGTTAGCACTCTGGACTCTGAATCCAGTCATCTGAGTTCGACTCTCAGTGGAACCTGTTGAAGTCCCTGTTACCTTGTTTCTGAGATAATATAAAACCAAACCTGTTATTTTCATAGTGGAAAGGTCTGGATTCTGAAGCCACCAGTACAAACATGTTGTCTTGTTGGTTATGGAGTAAAGGTAAGCATTGTGGACTCTGAAATCAGCTATAAGGAAAAAGGGTTCTTTTGAAGTTTCCACAGTGTAATGCTTAGTAAGCACTTTTCATTTTAATTGTCAGAGGTCATGCCTCCGTGGCACCTTTCTAAACCTGGCTGACATTTTGAGATTATATGGGTTTTCTTGCTACAATTTATTGTAAATGGCAAAAATGTCTGTCACTTGACCAGATTACAAACATGAGACAAAGCAGTTGTTGCCACAATTAGGTCAATGCCTTGCCAATCTGTGTGCTGATGATGCTGGACAAGGTAAACCTACCAAATCATGTTTTCCAAAAAAAAGACAGGAGATGTGATATATGGAAAGCACTCTGCCATATACGGATTACAAACATGAGACAAAGCAGTTGTTGCCAAAATTAGGTCAATGCCTTGCCAATCTGTGTCCTGATGATGTTGGACAAGATAAAGTTATATAAAAGGAACTCATGTCTTACAAAAAAAAGACAGATGTGATATATAGAAAGCACTCTGCCCTCTGAATCTAGCAATACAGAAGACAAAACATTTTTGGATTTGTTTTATGATGGAATTGAAAGCACTGTGGACTCTGAATCCAGTGAAACACAAGACAATAAGGCTCGATTTGTTGTTTGCAGATTGGGATTGTAAGCAGGCTTGACACTGAATCCAGCAAAAGTAAAGACACAAAAGATAGTTTAAACATTTGTATAATATATTTGCAAGTACTACGGACACTGAGTCCAGCGATAGAGAAGACACAAAACATATATTTGTTGTTTTGCTTGATGTAACAGTATACACCTGCGGTTGTGATTACATCAATACAAGAAGAGCAAAAACATTTTTTTGTTGTTTCTGTGGTGTAATACTTAGCAATCTGGTCTTTGTCTCTGGTGATCCCAGTTCAGCTCTTGGTGGAACCTATTGAATGCTTGTTGTTCATTTCAACTCGCAGGTACTTTCTGGTAGCAAGTTTTTTTAATGGCTGCAGCCTGTATTGATGGATCAGATTCGATTAACCTTTTGTGAGGAATTCTTAAATGCCTGTGATTTTGGAAAACTAAATGCTGATTATCCTAGCATAGATGGCATTAAGCTAAAGAGATTTCTTGTCAGATAAGTGATTCACCATCAATAAACGAAGACATCACACTTCATTTTTGTTCCTTCCATTAGGTACTGTGATAAGCAATTCATTCTGAATCCAGCAATGCATGACACCCAGTTGCTTGGTTAAGGTTCCATGGTGTAATGGTTAGCACTCTGGACTCTGAATCCAGTCATCTGAGTTCAACTCTCAGTGGAACCTGTTGAAGTCCCTGTTACCTTGTTTCTGAGATAATATAAAACCAAACCTGTTATTTTCATAGTGGAAAGGTCTGGATTCTGAAGCCACCAGTACAAACATGTTGTCTTGTTGGTTATGGAGTAAAGGTAAGCATTGTGGACTCTGAAATCAGCTATAAGGAAAAAGGGTTCTTTTGAAGTTTCCACAGTGTAATGCTTAGTAAGCACTTTTCATTTTAATTGTCAGAGGTCATGCCTCCGTGGCACCTTTCTAAACCTGGCTGACATTTTGAGATTATATGGGTTTTCTTGCTACAATTTATTGTAAATGGCAAAAATGTCTGTCACTTGACCAGATTACAAACATGAGACAAAGCAGTTGTTGCCACAATTAGGTCAATGCCTTGCCAATCTGTGTGCTGATGATGCTGGAGAAGGTAAACCTACCAAATCATGTCTTACAAAAAAAAGACAGGAGATGTGATATATGGAAAGCACTCTGCCATATACGGATTACAAACATGAGACAAAGCAGTTGTTGCCAAAATTAGGTCAATGCCTTGCCAATCTGTGTCCTGATGATGTTGGACAAGATAAAGTTATATAAAAGGAACTCATGTCTTACAAAAAAAAGACAGATGTGATATATAGAAAGCACTCTGCCCTCTGAATCTAGCAATACAGAAGACAAAACATTTTTGGATTTGTTTTATGATGGAATTGAAAGCACTGTGGACTCTGAATCCAGTGAAACACCAGACAATAAGGCTCGATTTGTTGTTTGCAGATTGGGATTGTAAGCAGGCTTGACACTGAATCCAGCAAAAGTAAAGACACAAAAGATATTTTAAACATTTGTATAATATATTTGCAAGTACTACGGACACTGAATCCAGCGATACAGAAGACACGAAACATATTTTTGTTGTTTTGCTTGATGTAACAGTATACACCTGCAGTTGTGATTACATCAATACAAGAAGAGCAAAAGCATTTTTTTGTTGTTTCTGTGGTGTAATAGTTAGCAATCTGGTCTTTGTTTCTGGTGATCCCAGTTCAACTCTTGGTGGAACCTATTGAATGCTTGTTGTTCATTTCAGCTCGCAGGTACTTTCTGGTAGCAACTTTTTTTAATTGCTGCAGCCTGTATTGATGGATCAGATTCGATTAACCTTTTGTGAGGAATTCTTAAATGCCTGTGATTTTGGAAAACTAAATGCTGATTATCCTAGCATAGATGGCATTAAGCTAAAGAGATTTCTCGTCAGATAAGTGATTCACCATCAATAAACGAAGACATCACACTTCATTTTTGTTCCTTCCATTAGGTACTGGGACAAGCAATTCATTCTGAATCCAGCAATGCAGGCCACCCAGTTGTTTGGTTAAGCTTCCATGGTGTAATGGTTAGCACTCTGGTCTGAATCCAGTCATCTGAGTTTGACTCTCAGTGGAACCTGTTGAAGTCCCTATTACCTTGTTTCTGAGACAACATAAAACCAAACCTATCAATTTTATAATGGAAAGGTCTGAGTTCTGAAGCCACCAGTACAAACATGTGGTCTTGTTGGTTATGGAGTAAAGGTAAGCATTGTGGACTCTGAAATCAGCTATAAGGAAAAAGGGTTCTTTTGAAGTTTCCACAGTGTAATGCTTAGTAAGCACTTTTCATTTTAATTGTCAGAGGTCATGCCTCCGTGGCACCTTTCTAAACCTGGCTGACATTTTGAGATTATATGGGTTTTCTTGCTACAATTTATTGTAAATGGCAAAAATGTCTGTCACTTGACCAGATTACAAACATGAGACAAAGCAGTTGTTGCCACAATTAGGTCAATGCCTTGCCAATCTGTGTGCTGATGATGCTGGACAAGGTAAACCTACCAAATCATGTCTTACAAAAAAAAGACAGGAGATGTGATATATGGAAAGCACTCTGCCATATACGGATTACAAACATGAGACAAAGCAGTTGTTGCCAAAATTAGGTCAATGCCTTGCCAATCTGTGTCCTGATGATGTTGGACAAGATAAAGTTATATAAAAGGAACTCATGTCTTACAAAAAAAAGACAGATGTGATATATAGAAAGCACTCTGCCCTCTGAATCTAGCAATACAGAAGACAAAACATTTTTGGATTTGTTTTATGATGGAATTGAAAGCACTGTGGACTCTGAATCCAGTGAAACACAAGACAATAAGGCTCGATTTGTTGTTTGCAGATTGGGATTGTAAGCAGGCTTGACACTGAATCCGGCAAAAGTAAAGACACAAAAGATATTTTAAACATTTGTATAATATATTTGCAAGTACTACGGACACTGAATCCAGCGATACAGAAGACACGAAACATATTTTTGTTGTTTTGCTTGATGTAACAGTATACACCTGCAGTTGTGATTACATCAATACAAGAAGAGCAAAAGCATTTTTTTGTTGTTTCTGTGGTGTAATAGTTAGCAATCTGGTCTTTGTTTCTGGTGATCCCATTTCAACTCTTGGTGGAACCTATTGAATGCTTGTTGTTCATTTCAGCTCGCAGGTACTTTCTGGTAGCAAGTTTTTTTAATTGCTGCAGCCTGTATTGATGGATCAGATTCGATTAACCTTTTGTGAGGAATTCTTAAATGCCTGTGATTTTGGAAAACTAAATGCTGATTATCCTAGCATAGATGGCATTAAGCTAAAGAGATTTCTCGTCAGATAAGTGATTCACCATCAATAAACGAAGACATCACACTTCATTTTTGTTCCTTCCATTAGGTACTGGGCAAGCAATTCATTCTGAATCCAGCAATGCAGGCCACCCAGTTGTTTGGTTAAGCTTCCATGGTGTAATGGTTAACACTCTGGACTCTGAATCCAGTCATCTGAGTTTGACTCTCAGTGGAACCTGTTGAAGTCCCTATTACCTTGTTTCTGAGACAACATAAAACCCAACCTATCAATTTTATAATGGAAAGGTCTGAATTCTGAAGCCACCAGTACAAACATGTTGTCTTGTTGGTTATGGAGTAAGGGTAAGCATTGTGGACTCTGAAATCAGCTATAAGGAAGAAGGTTTGTTTTGAAGTTTCCACAGTGTAATGCTTAGTAAGCAGTTTTCATTTTAAATTGTCAGAGGTCATGCCTCCGTGGCAGCTTTCTAAACCTGGCTGACATTTTGAGATTATATGGGTTTTCTTGCTACAACTTATTGTAAATGGCAAAAATGTCTGTCACTTGACTAGATTAAAAATATTTGACAAAGCAGTTGTTGCCACAATTAGGTCAATGCCTTGCCAATCTGTGTGCTGATGATGCTGGACAAGGTAAACCTACCAAATCATGTCTTACAAAAAAAAGACAGGAGATGTGATATATGGAAAGCACTCTGCCATATACGGATTACAAACATGAGACAAAGCAGTTGTTGCCAATATTAGGTCAATGCCTTGCCAATCTGTGTCCTGATGATGTTGGACAACATAAAGTTATATAAAAGGAACTCATGTCTTACAAAAAAAAGACAGATGTGATATATAGAAAGCACTCTGCCCTCTGAATCTAGCAATACAGAAGACAAAACATTTTTGGATTTGTTTTATGATGGAATTGAAAGCACTGTGGACTCTGAATCCAGTGAAACACAAGACAATAAGGCTCGATTTGTTGTTTGCAGATTTGGATTGTAAGCAGGCTTGACACTGAATCCGGCAAAAGTAAAGACACAAAAGATATTTTAAACATTTGTATAATATATTTGCAAGTACTACGGACACTGAATCCAGCGATACAGAAGACACGAAACATATTTTTGTTGTTTTGCTTGATGTAACAGTATACACCTGCAGTTGTGATTACATCAATACAAGAAGAGCAAAAGCATTTTTTTGTTGTTTCTGTGGTGTAATAGTTAGCAATCTGGTCTTTGTTTCTGGTGATCCCAGTTCAACTCTTGGTGGAACCTATTGAATGCTTGTTGTTCATTTCAGCTCGCAGGTACTTTCTGGTAGCAACTTTTTTTAATTGCTGCAGCCTGTATTGATCGATCAGATTCGATTAACCTTTTGTGAGGAATTCTTAAATGCCTGTGATTTTGGAAAACTAAATGCTGATTATCCTAGCATAGATGGCATTAAGATAGAGATTTCTCGGCAGATAAGTGATTCACCATCAATAAACGAAGACATCACACTTCATTTTTGTTCCTTCCATTAGGTACTGGGACAAGCAATTCATTCTGAATCCAGCAATGCAGGCCACCCAGTTGTTTGGTTAAGCTTCCATGGTGTAATGGTTAACACTCTGGACTCTGAATCCAGTCATCTGAGTTTGACTCTCAGTGGAACCTGTTGAAGTCCCTATTACCTTGTTTCTGAGACAACATAAAACCAAACCTATCAATTTTATAATGGAAAGGTCTGAATTCTGAAGCCACCAGTACAAACATGTTGTCTTGTTGGTTATGGAGTAAGGGTAAGCATTGTGGACTCTGAAATCAGCTATAAGGAAGAAGGTTTGTTTTGAAGTTTCCATAGTGTAATGCTTAGTAAGCAGTTTTCATTTTAAATTGTCAGAGGTCATGCCTCCGTGGCAGCTTTCTAAACCTGGCTGACATTTTGAGATTATATGGGTTTTCTTGCTAAAACTTATTGTAAATGGCAAAAATGTCTGTCACTTGACCAGATTAAAAATATTTGACAAAGCAGTTGTTGCCACAATTAGGTCAATGCCTTGCCAATCTGTGTGCTGATGATGCTGGACAAGGTAAACCTACCAAATCATGTCTTACAAAAAAAAGACAGGAGATGTGATATATGGAAAGCACTCTGCCATATACGGATTACAAACATGAGACAAAGCAGTTTTTGCCAAAATTAGGTCAATGCCTTGCCAATCTGTGTCCTGATGATGTTGGACAAGATAAAGTTATATAAAAGGAACTCATGTTTTACAAAAAAAAGACAGATGTGATATATAGAAAGCACTCTGCCCTCTGAATCTAGCAATACAGAAGACAAAACATTTTTGGATTTGTTTTATGATGGAATTGAAAGCACTGTGGACTCTGAATCCAGTGAAACACAAGACAATAAGGCTCGATTTGTTGTTTGCAGATTGGGATTGTAAGCAGGCTTGACACTGAATCCAGCAAAAGTAAAGACACAAAAGATATTTTAAACATTTGTATAATATATTTGCAAGTACTACGGACACTGAGTCCAGCGATAGAGAAGACACAAAACATATATTTGTTGTTTTGCTTGATGTAACAGTATACACCTGCGGTTGTGATTAAATCAATACAAGAAGAGCAAAAACATTTTTTTGTTGTTTCTGTGGTGTAATACTTAGCAATCTGGTCTTTGTTTCTGGTGATCCCAGTTCAACTCTTGGTGGAACCTATTGAATGCTTGTTGTTCATTTCAGCTCGCAGGTACTTTCTGGTAGCAACTTTTTTTAATTGCTGCAGCCTGTATTGATGGATCAGATTCGATTAACCTTTTGTGAGGAATTCTTAAATGCCTGTGATTTTGGAAAACTAAATGCTGATTATCCTAGCATAGATGGCATTAAGATAGAGATTTCTCGGCAGATAAGTGATTCACCATCAATAAACGAAGACATCACACTTCATTTTTGTTCCTTCCATTAGGTACTGGGACAAGCAATTCATTCTGAATCCAGCAATGCAGGCCACCCAGTTGTTTGGTTAAGCTTCCATGGTGTAATGGTTAACACTCTGGACTCTGAATCCAGTCATCTGAGTTTGACTCTCAGTGGAACCTGTTGAAGTCCCTATTACCTTGTTTCTGAGACAACACAAAATCAATTTTATAATGGAAAGGTCTGAATTCTGAAGCCACCAGTACAAACATGTTGTCTTGTTGGTTATGGAGTAAAGGTAAGCATTGTGGACTCTGAAATCAGCTATAAGGAAGAAGGTTTGTTTTGAAGTTTCCACAGTGTAATGCTTAGTAAGCAGTTTTCATTTTAAATTGTCAGAGGTCATGCCTCCGTGGCAGCTTTCTAAACCTGGCTGACATTTTGAGATTATATGGGTTTTCTTGCTACAACTTATTGTAAATGGCAAAAATGTCTGTCACTTGACCAGATTAAAAACATGAGACAAAGCAGTTGTTGCCACAATTAGGTCAATGCCTTGCCAATCTGTGTGCTGATGATGCTGGACAAGGTAAACCTACCAAATCATGTCTTACAAAAAAAAGACAGGAGATGTGATATATGGAAAGCACTCTGCCATATACGGATTACAAACATGAGACAAAGCAGTTTTTGCCAAAATTAGGTCAATGCCTTGCCAATCTGTGTCCTGATGATGTTGGACAAGATAAAGTTATATAAAAGGAACTCATGTCTTACAAAAAAAAGACAGATGTGATATATAGAAAGCACTCTGCCCTCTGAATCTAGCAATACAGAAGACAAAACATTTTTGGATTTGTTTTATGATGGAATTGAAAGCACTGTGGACTCTGAATCCAGTGAATCACAAGACAATAAGGCTCGATTTGTTGTTTGCAGATTGGGATTGTAAACAGGCTTGACACTGAATCCGGCAAAAGTAAAGACACAAAAGATATTTTAAACATTTGTATAATATATTTGCAAGTACTACGGACACTGAGTCCAGCGATAGAGAAGACACAAAACATATATTTGTTGTTTTGCTTGATGTAACAGTATACACCTGTGGTTGTGATTACATCAATACAAGAAGAGTAAAAGCATTTTTTTGTTGTTTCTGTGGTGTAATAGTTAGCAATCTGGTCTTTGTCTCTGGTGATCCCAGTTCAACTGTTGGTGGAACCTATTGAATGCTTGTTGTTCATTTCAGCTCGCAGGTATTTTCTGGTAGCAAGTTTTTTTAATGGCTGCAGCCTGTATTGATGGATCAGATTCGATTAACCTTTTGTGAGGAATTCTTAAATGCCTGTGATTTTGGAAAACTAAATGCTGATTATCCTAGCATAGATGGCATTAAGCTAAAGAGATTTCTCGTCAGATAAGTGATTCACCATCAATAAACGAAGACATCACACTTCATTTTTGTTCCTTCCATTAGGTACTGGGATAAGCAATTCATTCTGAATCCAGCAATGCAGGCCACCCAGTTGTTTGGTTAAGGTTCCATGGTGTAATGGTTAGCACTCTAGACTCTGAATCCAGTCATCTGAGTTTGACTCTCAGTGGAACCTGCTGAAGTCCATGTTACCTTGTTTCTGAGATAATATAAAACCAAGCCTATTATTGTCATAATGGAAAGGTCTGGATTCTGAAGCCTCCAGTACAAACATGTTGTCTTATTGGTTATGGAGTAAAGGTAAGCATTGTGGACTCTGAAATCAGCTATAAGGAAGAAGGTTTGTTTTGAAGTTTCCACAGTGTAATGCTTAGTAAGCACTTTTCATTTTAATTGTCAGAGGTCATGCCTCCATGGCAGCTTTCTAAACCTGGCTGACATTTTCAGATTATATGGGTTTTCTTGCTACAACTTATTGTAAATGGCAAAAATGTCTGTCACTTGACCAGATTAAAAACATTTGACAAAGCAGTTGTTGCCACAATTAGGTCAATGCCTTGCCAATCTGTGTGCTGATGATGCTGGACAAGGTAAACCTACCAAATCATGTCTTACAAAAAAAAGACAGGAGATGTGATATATGGAAAGCACTCTGCCATATACAGATTACAAACATGAGACAAAGCAGTTGTTGCCACAATTAGATCAATGCCTTGCCAATCTTTGTCCTGATGATGTTGGACAAGATAAAGTTATATAAAAGGAACTCATGTCTTACAAAAAAAAGACAGATGTGATATATAGAAAGCACTCTGCCCTCTGAATCTAGCAATACAGAAGACAAAACATTTTTGGATTTGTTTTATGATGGAATTGAAAGCACTGTGGACTCTGAATCCAGTGAAACACAAGACAATATGGCTCGATTTGTTGTTTGCAGATTGTGATTGTAAGCAGGCTTGACACTGAATCCGGCAAAAGTAAAGACACAAAAGATATTTTAAATGTTTCTATAATATATTTGCAAGTACTGCGGACACTGAGTCCAGCGATAAAGAAGACACAAAACATATTTTTGTTGTTTTGCTTGATGTAACAGTATACACCTGCTGTTGTGATTACATCAATACAAGAAGAGCAAAAGCATTTTTTTGTCGTGTCTGTGGTGTAATAGTTAGCAATCTGGTCTTTGTCTCTGGTGATCCCAGTTCAGCTCTTGGTGGAACCTATTGAATGCTTGTTGTTCATTTCAGCTCGCAGGTACTTTCTGGTAGCAAGTTTTTTTAATGGCTGCAGCCTGTATTGATGGATCAGATTCGATTAACCTTTTGTGAGGAATTCTTAAATGCCTGTGATTTTGGAAAACTAAATGCTGATTATCCTAGCATAGATGGCATTAAGCTAAAGAGATTTCTCGTCAGATAAGTGATTCACCATCAATAAACGAAGACATCACACTTCATTTTTGTTCCTTCCATTAGGTACTGGGATAAGCAATTCATTCTGAATCCAGCAATGCAGGACACCCAGTTGCTTTGTTAAGGTTCCATGGTGTAATGGTTAGCACTCTGGACTCTGAATCCAGTCATCTGAGTTCGACTCTCAGTGGAATCCGTTGAAGTCCCTGTTACCTTGTTTCTGAGATAATATAAAACCAAACCTATTAATTTCATAATGGAAAGGTCTGGATTCTGAAGCCACCAGTACAAACATGTTGTCTTATTGGTTATGGAGTAAAGGTAAGCATTGTGGACTCTGAAATCAGCTATAAGGAAGAAGGTTTGTTTTGAAGTTTCCACAGTGTAATGCTTAGTAAGCAGTTTTCATTTTAAATTGTCAGAGGTCATGCCTCTGTGGCAGCTTTCTAAGCCTGGCTGACATTTTGAGATTATATGGGTTTTCTTGCTACAACTTATTGTAAATGGCAAAAATGTCTGTCACTTGACCAGATTAAAAACATTTGACAAAGCAGTTGTTGCCACAATTAGGTCAATGCCTTGCCAATCTGTGTGCTGATGATGCTGGACAAGGTAAACCTACCAAATCATGTCTTACAAAAAAAAGACAGGAGATGTGATATATGGAAAGCACTCTGCCATATACGGATTACAAACATGAGACAAAGCAGTTTTTGCCAAAATTACGTCAATGCCTTGCCAATCTGTGTCCTGATGATGTTGGACAAGATAAAGTTATATAAAAGGAACTCATGTCTTACAAAAAAAAGACAGATGTGATATATAGAAAGCACTCTGCCCTCTGAATCTAGCAATACAGAAGACAAAACATTTTTGGATTTGTTTTATGATGGAATTGAAAGCACTGTGGACTCTGAATCCAGTGAAACACAAGACAATAAGGCTCGATTTGTTGTTTGCAGATTGGGATTGTAAGCAGGCTTGACACTGAATCCGGCAAAAGTAAAGACACAAAAGATATTTTAAACATTTGTATAATATATTTGCAAGTACTACGGACACTGAATCCAGCGATACAGAAGACACGAAACATATTTTTGTTGTTTTGCTTGATGTAACAGTATACACCTGCGGTTGTGATTACATCAATACAAGAAGAGCAAAAGCATTTTTTTGTTGTTTCTGTGGTGTAATAGTTAGCAATCTGGTCTTTGTTTCTGGTGATCCCAGTTCAACTCTTGGTGGAACCTATTGAATGCTTGTTGTTCATTTCAGCTCGCAGGTACTTTCTGGTAGCAAGTTTTTTTAATTGCTGCAGCCTGTATTGATGGATCAGATTCGATTAACCTTTTGTGAGGAATTCTTAAATGCCTGTGATTTTGGAAAACTAAATGCTGATTATCCTAGCATAGATGGCATTAAGCTAAAGAGATTTCTCTTCAGATAAGTGATTCACCATCAATAAATGAAGACATCACACTTCATTTTTGTTCCTTCCATTAGGTACTGGGACAAGCAATTCATTCTGAATCCAGCAATGCAGGCCACCCAGTTGCTTGCTTAAGGTTCCATGGTGTAATGGTTAGCACTCTGGACTCTGAATCCAGTCATCTGAGTTTGACTCTTAGTGGAACCTGTTGAAGTCCTTGTTTCTGAGATAATATAAAACCAAACCTATTATTTTCATAATGGAAAGGTCTGGATTCTGAAGCCACCAGTACAAACATGTTGTCTTGTTGGTTATGGAGTAAAGGTAAGCATTGTGGACTCTGAAATCAGCTATAAGGAAAAAGGGTTCTTTTGAAGTTTCCACAGTGTAATGCTTAGTAAGCACTTTTCATTTTAATTGTCAGAGGTCATGCCTCCGTGGCACCTTTCTAAACCTGGCTGACATTTTGAGATTATATGGGTTTTCTTGCTACAATTTATTGTAAATGGCAAAAATGTCTGTCACTTGACCAGATTACAAACATGAGACAAAGCAGTTGTTTCCACAATTAGGTCAATGCCTTGCCAATCTGTGTGCTGATGATGCTGGACAAGGTAAACCTACCAAATCATGTCTTACAAAAAAAAGACAGGAGATGTGATATATGGAAAGCACTCTGCCATATACGGATTACAAACATGAGACAAAGCAGTTTTTGCCAAAATTAGGTCATTGCCTTGCCAATCTGTGTCCTGATGATGTTGGACAAGATAAAGTTATATAAAAGGAACTCATGTTTTACAAAAAAAAGACAGATGTGATATATAGAAAGCACTCTGCCCTCTGAATCTAGCAATACAGAAGACAAAACATTTTTGGATTTGTTTTATGATGGAATTGAAAGCACTGTGGACTCTGAATCCAGTGAAACACAAGACAATAAGGCTCGATTTGTTGTTTGCAGATTGGGATTGTAAGCAGGCTTGACACTGAATCCAGCAAAAGTAAAGACACAAAAGATATTTTAAACATTTGTATAATATATTTGCAAGTACTACGGACACTGAGTCCAGCGATAGAGAAGACACAAAACATATATTTGTTGTTTTGCTTGATGTAACAGTATACACCTGCGGTTGTGATTACATCAATACAAGAAGAGCAAAAACATTTTTTTGTTGTTTCTGTGGTGTAATACTTAGCAATCTGGTCTTTGTCTCTGGTGATCCCAGTTCAGCTCTTGGTGGAACCTATTGAATGCTTGTTGTTCATTTCAACTCGCAGGTACTTTCTGGTAGCAAGTTTTTTTAATGGCTGCAGCCTGTATTGATGGATCAGATTCGATTAACCTTTTGTGAGGAATTCTTAAATGCCTGTGATTTTGGAAAACTAAATGCTGATTATCCTAGCATAGATGGCATTAAGCTAAAGAGATTTCTTATCAGATAAGTGATTCACCATCAATAAACGAAGACATCACACTTCATTTTTGTTCCTTCCATTAGGTACTGTGATAAGCAATTCATTCTGAATCCAGCAATGCATGACACCCAGTTGCTTGGTTAAGGTTCCATGGTGTAATGGTTAGCACTCTGGACTCTGAATCCAGTCATCTGAGTTCGACTCTCAGTGGAACCTGTTGAAGTCCCTGTTACCTTGTTTCTGAGATAATATAAAACCAAACCTGTTATTTTCATAGTGGAAAGGTCTGGATTCTGAAGCCACCAGTACAAACATGTTGTCTTGTTGGTTATGGAGTAAAGGTAAGCATTGTGGACTCTGAAATCAGCTATAAGGAAAAAGGGTTCTTTTGAAGTTTCCACAGTGTAATGCTTAGTAAGCACTTTTCATTTTAATTGTCAGAGGTCATGCCTCCGTGGCACCTTTCTAAACCTGGCTGACATTTTGAGATTATATGGGTTTTCTTGCTACAATTTATTGTAAATGGCAAAAATGTCTGTCACTTGACCAGATTACAAACATGAGACAAAGCAGTTGTTGCCACAATTAGGTCAATGCCTTGCCAATCTGTGTGCTGATGATGCTGGACAAGGTAAACCTACCAAATCATGTCTTACAAAAAAAAGACAGGAGATGTGATATATGGAAAGCACTCTGCCATATACGGATTACAAACATGAGACAAAGCAGTTGTTGCCAAAATTAGGTCAATGCCTTGCCAATCTGTGTCCTGATGATGTTGGACAAGATAAAGTTATATAAAAGGAACTCATGTCTTACAAAAAAAAGACAGATGTGATATATAGAAAGCACTCTGCCCTCTGAATCTAGCAATACAGAAGACAAAACATTTTTGGATTTGTTTTATGATGGAATTGAAAGCACTGTGGACTCTGAATCCAGTGAAACACAAGACAATAAGGCTCGATTTGTTGTTTGCAGATTGGGATTGTAAGCAGGCTTGACACTGAATCCGGCAAAAGTAAAGACACAAAAGATATTTTAAACATTTGTATAATATATTTGCAAGTACTACGGACACTGAATCCAGCGATACAGAAGACACGAAACATATTTTTGTTGTTTTGCTTGATGTAACAGTATACACCTGCAGTTGTGATTACATCAATACAAGAAGAGCAAAAGCATTTTTTTGTTGTTTCTGTGGTGTAATAGTTAGCAATCTGGTCTTTGTTTCTGGTGATCCCAGTTCAACTCTTGGTGGAACCTATTGAATGCTTGTTGTTCATTTCAGCTCGCAGGTACTTTCTGGTAGCAACTTTTTTTAATTGCTGCAGCCTGTATTGATGGATCAGATTCGATTAACCTTTTGTGAGGAATTCTTAAATGCCTGTGATTTTGGAAAACTAAATGCTGATTATCCTAGCATAGATGGCATTAAGCTAAAGAGATTTCTCGTCAGATAAGTGATTCACCATCAATAAACGAAGACATCACACTTCATTTTTGTTCCTTCCAATAGGTACTGGGACAAGCAATTCATTCTGAATCCAGCAATGCAGGCCACCCAGTTGTTTGGTTAAGCTTCCATGGTGTAATGGTTAGCACTCTGGACTCTGAATCCAGTCATCTGAGTTTGACTCTCAGTGGAACCTGTTGAAGTCCCTATTACCTTGTTTCTGAGACAACATAAAACCAAACCTATCAATTTTATAATGGAAAGGTCTGAGTTCTGAAGCCACCAGTACAAACATGTGGTCTTGTTGGTTATGGAGTAAAGGTAAGCATTGTGGACTCTGAAATCAGCTATAAGGAATAAGGTTTGTTTTGAAGTTTCCACAGTGTAATGCTTAGTAAGCAGTTTTCATTTTAAATTGTCAGAGGTCATGCCTCCGTGGCAGCTTTCTAAACCTGGCTGACATTTTGAGATTATATGGGTTTTCTTGCTACAACTTATTGTAAATGGCAAAAATGTCTGTCACTTGACCAGATTAAAAACATTTGACAAAGCAGTTGTTGCCACAATTAGGTCAATGCCTTGCCAATCTGTGTGCTGATGATGCTGGACAAGGTAAACCTACCAAATCATGTCTTACAAAAAAAAGACAGGAGATGTGATATATGGAAAGCACTCTGCCATATACGGATTACAAACATGAGACAAAGCAGTTGTTGCCAAAATTAGGTCAATGCCTTGCCAATCTGTGTCCTGATGATGTTGGACAAGATAAAGTTATATAAAAGGAACTCATGTCTTACAAAAAAAAGACAGATGTGATATATAGAAAGCACTCTGCCCTCTGAATCTAGCAATACAGAAGACAAAACATTTTTGGATTTGTTTTATGATGGAATTGAAAGGACTGTGGACTCTGAATCCAGTGAAACACAAGACAATAAGGCTCGATTTGTTGTTTGCAGATTGGGATTGTAAGCAGGCTTGACACTGAATCCGGCAAAAGTAAAGACACAAAAGATATTTTAAACATTTGTATAATATATTTGCAAGTACTACGGACACTGAATCCAGCGATACAGAAGACACGAAACATATTTTTGTTGTTTTGCTTGATGTAACAGTATACACCTGCGGTTGTGATTACATCAATACAAGAAGAGCAAAAGCATTTTTTTGTTGTTTCTGTGGTGTAATAGTTAGCAATCTGGTCTTTGTTTCTGGTGATCCCAGTTCAACTCTTGGTGGAACCTATTGAATGCTTGTTGTTCATTTCAGCTCGCAGGTACTTTCTGGTAGCAAGTTTTTTTAATTGCTGCAGCCTGTATTGATGGATCAGATTCGATTAACCTTTTGTGAGGAATTCTTAAATGCCTGTGATTTTGGAAAACTAAATGCTGATTATCCTAGCATAGATGGCATTAAGCTAAAGAGATTTCTCTTCAGATAAGTGATTCACCATCAATAAACGAAGACATCACACTTCATTTTTGTTCCTTCCATTAGGTACTGGGACAAGCAATTCATTCTGAATCCAGCAATGCAGGCCACCCAGTTGTTTGGTTAAGCTTCCATGGTGTAATGGTTAGCACTCTGGACTCTGAATCCAGTCATCTGAGTTTGACTCTCAGTGGAACCTGTTGAAGTCCCTATTACCTTGTTTCTGAGACAACACAAAATCAATTTTATAATGGAAAGGTCTGAATTCTGAAGCCACCAGTACAAACATGTTGTCTTGTTGGTTATGGAGTAAAGGTAAGCATTGTGGACTCTGAAATCAGCTATAAGGAAGAAGGTTTGTTTTGAAGTTTCCACAGTGTAATGCTTAGTAAGCAGTTTTCATTTTAAATTGTCAGAGGTCATGCCTCCGTGGCAGCTTTCTAAACCTGGCTGACATTTTGAGATTATATGGGTTTTCTTGCTACAACTTATTGTAAATGGCAAAAATGTCTGTCACTTGACCAGATTAAAAACATGAGACAAAGCAGTTGTTGCCACAATTAGGTCAATGCCTTGCCAATCTGTGTGCTGATGATGCTGGACAAGGTAAACCTACCAAATCATGTCTTACAAAAAAAAGACAGGAGATGTGATATATGGAAAGCACTCTGCCATATACGGATTACAAACATGAGACAAAGCAGTTTTTGCCAAAATTAGGTCAATGCCTTGCCAATCTGTGTCCTGATGATGTTGGACAAGATAAAGTTATATAAAAGGAACTCATGTCTTACAAAAAAAAGACAGATGTGATATATAGAAAGCACTCTGCCCTCTGAATCTAGCAATACAGAAGACAAAACATTTTTGGATTTGTTTTATGATGGAATTGAAAGCACTGTGGACTCTGAATCCAGTGAATCACAAGACAATAAGGCTCGATTTGTTGTTTGCAGATTGGGATTGTAAACAGGCTTGACACTGAATCCGGCAAAAGTAAAGACACAAAAGATATTTTAAACATTTGTATAATATATTTGCAAGTACTACGGACACTGAGTCCAGCGATAGAGAAGACACAAAACATATATTTGTTGTTTTGCTTGATGTAACAGTATACACCTGTGGTTGTGATTACATCAATACAAGAAGAGTAAAAGCATTTTTTTGTTGTTTCTGTGGTGTAATAGTTAGCAATCTGGTCTTTGTCTCTGGTGATCCCAGTTCAACTGTTGGTGGAACCTATTGAATGCTTGTTGTTCATTTCAGCTCGCAGGTATTTTCTGGTAGCAAGTTTTTTTAATGGCTGCAGCCTGTATTGATGGATCAGATTCGATTAACCTTTTGTGAGGAATTCTTAAATGCCTGTGATTTTGGAAAACTAAATGCTGATTATCCTAGCATAGATGGCATTAAGCTAAAGAGATTTCTCGTCAGATAAGTGATTCACCATCAATAAACGAAGACATCACACTTCATTTTTGTTCCTTCCATTAGGTACTGGGATAAGCAATTCATTCTGAATCCAGCAATGCAGGCCACCCAGTTGTTTGGTTAAGGTTCCATGGTGTAATGGTTAGCACTCTAGACTCTGAATCCAGTCATCTGAGTTTGACTCTCAGTGGAACCTGCTGAAGTCCATGTTACCTTGTTTCTGAGATAATATAAAACCAAGCCTATTATTTTCATAATGGAAAGGTCTGGATTCTGAAGCCACCAGTACAAACATGTTGTCTTATTGGTTATGGAGTAAAGGTAAGCATTGTGGACTCTGAAATCAGCTATAAGGAAGAAGGTTTGTTTTGAAGTTTCCACAGTGTAATGCTTAGTAAGCACTTTTCCTTTTAATTGTCAGAGGTCATGCCTCCGTGGCAGCTTTCTAAACCTGGCAGACATTTTCAGATTATATGGGTTTTCTTGCTACAACTTATTGTAAATGGCAAAAATGTCTGTCACTTGACCAGATTAAAAACATTTGACAAAGCAGTTGTTGCCACAATTAGGTCAATGCCTTGCCAATCTGTGTGCTGATGATGCTGGACAAGGTAAACCTACCAAATCATGTCTTACAAAAAAAAGACAGGAGATGTGATATATGGAAAGCACTCTGCCATATACAGATTACAAACATGAGACAAAGCAGTTGTTGCCACAATTAGATCAATGCCTTGCCAATCTTTGTCCTGATGATGTTGGACAAGATAAAGTTATATAAAAGGAACTCATGTCTTACAAAAAAAAGACAGATGTGATATATAGAAAGCACTCTGCCCTCTGAATCTAGCAATACAGAAGACAAAACATTTTTGGATTTGTTTTATGATGGAATTGAAAGCACTGTGGACTCTGAATCCAGTGAAACACAAGACAATATGGCTCGATTTGTTGTTTGCAGATTGTGATTGTAAGCAGGCTTGACACTGAATACGGCAAAAGTAAAGACACAAAAGATATTTTAAATGTTTGTATAATATATTTGCAAGTACTGCGGACACTGAGTCCAGCGATAAAGAAGACACAAAACATATTTTTGTTGTTTTGCTTGATGTAACAGTATACACCTGCGGTTGTGATTACATCAATACAAGAAGAGCAAAAGCATTTTTTTGTCGTGTCTGTGGTGTAATAGTTAGCAATCTGGGCTTTGTCTCTGGTGATCCCAGTTCAGCTCTTGGTGGAACCTATTGAATGCTTGTTGTTCATTTCAGCTCGCAGGTAATTTCTGGTAGCAAGTTTTTTTAATGGCTGCAGCCTGTATTGATGGATCAGATTCGATTAACCTTTTGTGAGGAATTCTTAAATGCCTGTGATTTTGGAAAACTAAATGCTGATTATCCTAGCATAGATGGCATTAAGCTAAAGAGATTTCTCGTCAGATAAGTGATTCACCATCAATAAACGAAGACATCACACTTCATTTTTGTTCCTTCCATTAGGTACTGGGACAAGCAATTCATTCTGAATCCAGCAATGCAGGCCACCCAGTTGTTTGGTTAAGGTTCCATGGTGTAATGGTTAGCACTCTAGACTCTGAATCCAGTCATCTGAGTTTGACTCTCAGTGGAACCTGCTGAAGTCCATGTTACCTTGTTTCTGAGATAATATAAAACCAAGCCTATTATTTTCATAATGGAAAGGTCTGGATTCTGAAGCCACCAGTACAAACATGTTGTCTTATTGGTTATGGAGTAAAGGTAAGCATTGTGGACTCTGAAATCAGCTATAAGGAAGAAGGTTTGTTTTGAAGTTTCCACAGTGTAATGCTTAGTAAGCACTTTTCATTTTAATTGTCAGAGGTCATGCCTCCGTGGCAGCTTTCTAAACCTGGCAGACATTTTCAGATTATATGGGTTTTCTTGCTACAACTTATTGTAAATGGCAAAAATGTCTGTCACTTGACCAGGTTAAAAACATTTGACAAAGCAGTTGTTGCCACAATTAGGTCAATGCCTTGCCAATCTGTGTGCTGATGATGCTGGACAAGGTAAACCTACCAAATCATGTCTTACAAAAAAAAGACAGGAGATGTGATATATGGAAAGCACTCTGCCATATACAGATTACAAACATGAGACAAAGCAGTTGTTGCCACAATTAGATCAATGCCTTGCCAATCTTTGTCCTGATGATGTTGGACAAGATAAAGTTATATAAAAGGAACTCATGTCTTACAAAAAAAAGACAGATGTGATATATAGAAAGCACTCTGCCCTCTGAATCTAGCAATACAGAAGACAAAACATTTTTGGATTTGTTTTATGATGGAATTGAAAGCACTGTGGACTCTGAATCCAGTGAAACACAAGACAATATGGCTCGATTTGTTGTTTGCAGATTGTGATTGTAAGCAGGCTTGACACTGAATACGGCAAAAGTAAAGACACAAAAGATATTTTAAATGTTTGTATAATATATTTGCAAGTACTGCGGACACTGAGTCCAGCGATAAAGAAGACACAAAACATATTTTTGTTGTTTTGCTTGATGTAACAGTATACACCTGCGGTTGTGATTACATCAATACAAGAAGAGCAAAAGCATTTTTTTGTCGTGTCTGTGGTGTAATAGTTAGCAATCTGGGCTTTGTCTCTGGTGATCCCAGTTCAGCTCTTGGTGGAACCTATTGAATGCTTGTTGTTCATTTCAGCTCGCAGGTAATTTCTGGTAGCAAGTTTTTTTAATGGCTGCAGCCTGTATTGATGGATCAGATTCGATTAACCTTTTGTGAGGAATTCTTAAATGCCTGTGATTTTGGAAAACTAAATGCTGATTATCCTAGCATAGATGGCATTAAGCTAAAGAGATTTCTCGTCAGATAAGTGATTCACCATCAATAAACGAAGACATCACACTTCATTTTTGTTCCTTCCATTAGGTACTGGGATAAGCAATTCATTCTGAATCCAGCAATGCAGGACACCCAGTTGCTTTGTTAAGGTTCCATGGTGTAATGGTTAGCACTCTGGACTCTGAATCCAGTCATCTGAGTTCGACTCTCAGTGGAATCCGTTGAAGTCCCTGTTACCTTGTTTCTGAGATAATATAAAACCAAACCTATTAATTTCATAATGGAAAGGTCTGGATTCTGAAGCCACCAGTACAAACATGTTGTCTTATTGGTTATGGAGTAAAGGTAAGCATTGTGGACTCTGAAATCAGCTATAAGGAAGAAGGTTTGTTTTGAAGTTTCCACAGTGTAATGCTTAGTAAGCAGTTTTCATTTTAAATTGTCAGAGGTCATGCCTCCGTGGCAGCTTTCTAAGCCTGGCTGACATTTTGAGATTATATGGGTTTTCTTGCTACAACTTATTGTAAATGGCAAAAATGTCTGTCACTTGACCAGATTAAAAACATTTGACAAAGCAGTTGTTGCCACAATTAGGTCAATGCCTTGCCAATCTGTGTGCTGATGATGCTGGACAAGGTAAACCTACCAAATCATGTCTTACAAAAAAAAGACAGGAGATGTGATATATGGAAAGCACTCTGCCATATACGGATTACAAACATGAGACAAAGCAGTTTTTGCCAAAATTACGTCAATGCTTTGCCAATCTGTGTCCTGATGATGTTGGACAAGATAAAGTTATATAAAAGGAACTCATGTCTTACAAAAAAAAGACAGATGTGATATATAGAAAGCACTCTGCCCTCTGAATCTAGCAATACAGAAGACAAAACATTTTTGGATTTGTTTTATGATGGAATTGAAAGGACTGTGGACTCTGAATCCAGTGAAACACAAGACAATAAGGCTCGATTTGTTGTTTGCAGATTGGGATTGTAAGCAGGCTTGACACTGAATCCGGCAAAAGTAAAGACACAAAAGATATTTTAAACATTTGTATAATATATTTGCAAGTACTACGGACACTGAATCCAGCGATACAGAAGACACGAAACATATTTTTGTTGTTTTGCTTGATGTAACAGTATACACCTGCGGTTGTGATTACATCAATACAAGAAGAGCAAAAGCATTTTTTTGTTGTTTCTGTGGTGTAATAGTTAGCAATCTGGTCTTTGTTTCTGGTGATCCCAGTTCAACTCTTGGTGGAACCTATTGAATGCTTGTTGTTCATTTCAGCTCGCAGGTACTTTCTGGTAGCAAGTTTTTTTAATTGCTGCAGCCTGTATTGATGGATCAGATTCGATTAACCTTTTGTGAGGAATTCTTAAATGCCTGTGATTTTGGAAAACTAAATGCTGATTATCCTAGCATAGATGGCATTAAGCTAAAGAGATTTCTCTTCAGATAAGTGATTCACCATCAATAAATGAAGACATCACACTTCATTTTTGTTCCTTCCATTAGGTACTGGGACAAGCAATTCATTCTGAATCCAGCAATGCAGGCCACCCAGTTGCTTGGTTAAGGTTCCATGGTGTAATGGTTAGCACTCTGGACTCTGAATCCAGTCATCTGAGTTTGACTCTTAGTGGAACCTGTTGAAGTCCTTGTTTCTGAGATAATATAAAACCAAACCTATTATTTTCATAATGGAAAGGTCTGGATTCTGAAGCCACCAGTACAAACATGTTGTCTTGTTGGTTATGGAGTAAAGGTAAGCATTGTGGACTCTGAAATCAGCTATAAGGAAAAAGGGTTCTTTTGAAGTTTCCACAGTGTAATGCTTAGTAAGCACTTTTCATTTTAATTGTCAGAGGTCATGCCTCCGTGGCACCTTTCTAAACCTGGCTGACATTTTGAGATTATATGGGTTTTCTTGCTACAATTTATTGTAAATGGCAAAAATGTCTGTCACTTGACCAGATTACAAACATGAGACAAAGCAGTTGTTGCCACAATTAGGTCAATGCCTTGCCAATCTGTGTGCTGATGATGCTGGACAAGGTAAACCTACCAAATCATGTCTTACAAAAAAAAGACAGGAGATGTGATATATGGAAAGCACTCTGCCATATACGGATTACAAACATGAGACAAAGCAGTTGTTGCCAAAATTAGGTCAATGCCTTGCCAATCTGTGTCCTGATGATGTTGGACAAGATAAAGTTATATAAAAGGAACTCATGTCTTACAAAAAAAGACAGATGTGATATATAGAAAGCACTCTGCCCTCTGAATCTAGCAATACAGAAGACAAAACATTTTTGGATTTGTTTTATGATGGAATTGAAAGGACTGTGGACTCTGAATCCAGTGAAACACAAGACAATAAGGCTCGATTTGTTGTTTGCAGATTGGGATTGTAAGCAGGCTTGACACTGAATCCGGCAAAAGTAAAGACACAAAAGATATTTTAAACATTTGTATAATATATTTGCAAGTACTACGGACACTGAATCCAGCGATACAGAAGACACGAAACATATTTTTGTTGTTTTGCTTGATGTAACAGTATACACCTGCGGTTGTGATTACATCAATACAAGAAGAGCAAAAGCATTTTTTTGTTGTTTCTGTGGTGTAATAGTTAGCAATCTGGTCTTTGTTTCTGGTGATCCCAGTTCAACTCTTGGTGGAACCTATTGAATGCTTGTTGTTCATTTCAGCTCGCAGGTACTTTCTGTTAGCAAGTTTTTTTAATTGCTGCAGCCTGTATTGATGGATCAGATTCGATTAACCTTTTGTGAGGAATTCTTAAATGCCTGTGATTTTGGAAAACTAAATGCTGATTATCCTAGCATAGATGGCATTAAGCTAAAGAGATTTCTCGTCAGATAAGTGATTCACCATCAATAAACGAAGACATCACACTTCATTTTTGTTCCTTCCATTAGGTACTGGGATAAGCAATTCATTCTGAATCCAGCAATACAGGCCACCCAGGTGCTTAATTAAGGTAAACCTACCAAATCATGTCTTACAAAAAAAAAGACAGTAGATGTGATATATGGAAAGCACTCTGCCATATACAGATTACAAACATGAGACAAAGCAGTTGTTGCCATAATTAGATCAATGCCTTGCCAATCTGTGTCCTGATGATGTTGGACAAGATAAAGTTATATAAAAGGAACTCATGTCTTACAAAAAAAAGACAGATGTGATATATAGAAAGCACTCTGCCCTCTGAATCTAGCAATACAGAAGACAAAACATTTTTGGATTTGTTTTATGATGGAATTGAAAGCACTGTGGACTCTGAATCCAGTGAAACACAAGACAATATTCCTCGATTTGTTGTTTGCAGATTGTGATTGTAAGCAGGCTTGACACTGAATCCGGCAAAAGTAAAGACACAAAAGATATTTTAAATGTTTGTATAATATATTTGCAAGTACTGCGGACACTGAGTCCAGCGATAAAGAAGACACAAAACATATTTTTGTTGTTTTGCTTGATGTAACAGTATACACCTGCGGTTGTGATTACATCAATACAAGAAGAGCAAAAGCATTTTTTGCTTGTGTCTGTGGTGTAATAGTTAGCAATCTGGTCTTTCTTTCTGGTGATCCCAGTTCAACTCTTGGTGGAACCTATTGAATGCTTGTTGTTCAATTCAGCTCGCAGGTACTTTCTGGTAGCAAGTTTTTTTAATGGCTGCAGCCTGTATTGATGGATCAGATTCGATTAACCTTTTGTGAGGAATTCTTAAATGCCTGTGATTTTGGAAAACTAAATGCTGATTATCCTAGCATAGATGGCATTAAGATAAAGAGATTTCTCGTCAGATAAGTGATTCACCATCAATAAACGAAGACATCACACTTCATTTTTGTTCCTTCCATTAGGTACTGGGACAAGCAATTCATTCTGAATCCAGCAATGCAGGCCACCCAGTTGTTTGGTTAAGCTTCCATGGTGTAATGGTTAACACTCTGGACTCTGAATCCAGTCATCTGAGTTTGACTCTCAGTGGAACCTGTTGAAGTCCCTATTACCTTGTTTCTGAGACAACATAAAACCAAACCTATCAATTTTATAATGGAAAGGTCTGAATTCTGAAGCCACCAGTACAAACATGTTGTCTTGTTGGTTATGGAGTAAAGGTAAGCATTGTGGACTCTGAAATCAGCTATAAGGAAGAAGGTTTGTTTTGAAGTTTCCACAGTGTAATGCTTAGTAAGCAGTTTTCATTTTAAATTGTCAGAGGTCATGCCTCTGTGGCAGCTTTCTAAACCTGGCTGACATTTTGAGATTATATGGGTTTTCTTGCTACAACTTATTGTAAATGGCTAAAATGTCTGTCACTTGACCAGATTAAAAACATGAGACAAAGCAGTTGTTGCCACAATTAGGTCAATGCCTTGCCAATCTGTGTGCTGATGATGCTGGACAAGGTAAACCTACCAAATCATGTCTTACAAAAAAAAAGACAGGAGATGTGATATATGGAAAGCACTCTGCCATATACGGATTACAAACATGAGACAAAGCAGATTTTGCCAAAATTACGTCAATGCCTTGCCAATCTGTGTCCTGATGATGTTGGACAACATAAAGTTATATAAAAGGAACTCATGTCTTACAAAAAAAAGACAGATGTGATATATAGAAAGCACTCTGCCCTCTGAATCTAGCAATACAGAAGACAAAACATTTTTGGATTTGTTTTATGATGGAATTGAAAGCACTGTGGACTCTGAATCCAGTGAAACCCAAGACAATAAGGCTCGATATGTTGTTTGCAGATTGTGATTGTAAGCAGGCTTGACACTGAATCCGGCAAAAGTAAAGACTCAAAAGATATTTTAAACATTTGTATAATATATTTGCAAGTACTACGGACACTGAATCCAGCGATAGAGAAGACACAAAATATACTTTTGTTGTTTTGCTTGATGTAACAGTATACACCTGCGGTTGTGATTACATCAATACAAGAAGAGCAAAAGCATTTTTTCTGTGGTGTCTGTGGTGTAATAGTTAGCAATCTGGTCTTTGTCTCTGGTGATCCTAGTTCAACTCTTGCTGGAACCTATTGAATACTTGTTGTTCTTTTCAGCTCGCAGGTACTTTCTGGTAGCAAGTTTTTTTAATGGCTGCAGCCTGTATTGATGGATCAGATTCGATTAACCTTTTGTGAGGAATTCTTACATGCCTGTGATTTTGGAAAACTAAATGCTGATTATCCTAGCATAGATAGCATTAAGCTAAAGAGATTTCTCGTCAGATAAGTGATTCACCATCAATAAACGAAGACATCACACTTCATTTTTGTTCCTTCCATTAGGTACTGGGACAAGCAATTCATTCTGAATCCAGCAATGCAGGCCACCAGTTATTAGGTTAAGGTTCCATGGTGTAATGGTTAGCACTCTGGACTCTGAATCCAGTCATCTGAGTTTGACTCTCAGTGGAACCTGTTGAAGTCCCTATTACCTTGTTTCTGAGACAACATAAAACCAAACCTATCAATTTTATAATGGAAAGGTCTGAATTCTGAAGCCACCAGTACAAACATGTTGTCTTGTTGGTTATGGAGTAAAGGTAAGCATTGTGGACTCTGAAATCAGCTATAAGGAAGAAGGTTTGTTTTGAAGTTTCCACAGTGTAATGCTTAGTAAGCAGTTTTCATTTTAAATTGTCAGAGGTCATTCCTCCGTGGCAGCTTTCTAAACCTGGCTGACATTTTGAGATTGTATGGGTTTTCTTGCTACAACTTATTGTAAATGGCAAAAATGTCTGTCACTTGACCAGATTAAAAACATGAGACAAAGCAGTTGTTGCCACAATTAGGTCAATGCCTTGCCAATCTGTGTGCTGATGATGCTGGACAAGGTAAACCTACCAAATCATGTCTTACAAAAAAAAGACAGGAGATGTGATATATGGAAAGCACTCTGCCATATACGGATTACAAACATGAGTCAAAGCAGTTGTTGCCAAAATTACGTCAATGCCTTGCCAATCTGTGTCCTGATGATGTTGGACAAGATAAAGTTATATAAAAGGAACTCATGTCTTACAAAAAAAAGACAGATGTGATATATAGAAAGCACTCTGCCCTCTGAATCTAGCAATACAGAAGACAAAACATTTTTGGATTTGTTTTATGATGGAATTGAAAGCACTGTGGACTCTGAATCCAGTGAAACACAAGACAATAAGGCTCGATTTGTTGTTTGCAGATTGGGATTGTAGGCAGGCTTGACACTGAATCTGGCAAAAGTAAAGACACAAAAGATATTTTAAACATTTGTATAATATATTTGCAAGTACTACGGACACTGAGTCCAGCGATAGAGAAGACACAAAACATATATTTGTTGTTTTGCTTGATGTAACAGTATACACCTGCGGTTGTGATTACATCAATAAAAGAAGAGCAAAAGCATTTTTTGTTGTTGTTTCTGTGGTGTAATAGTTAGCAATCTGGTCTTTGTCTCTGGTGATCCCAGTTCAACTCTTGGTGGAACCTATTGAATGCTTGTTGTTCATTTTAGCTCGCAGGTACTTTCTGGTAGCAAGTTTTTTTAATGGCTGCAGCCTGTATTGATGGATCAGATTCGATTAACCTTTTGTGAGGAATTCTTAAATGCCTGTGATTTTGGAAAACTAAATACTGATTATCCTAGCCTAGATGGCATTAAGCTAAAGAGATTCCTCGGCAGATAAGTGATTCACCATCAATAAACGAAGACATCACACTTCATTTTTGTTCCTTCCATTAGGTACTGGGATAAGCAATTCATTCTGAATCCAGCAATACAGGCCACCCAGGTGCTTGATTAAGGTAAACCTACCAAATCATGTCTTACAAAAAAAAGACAGGAGATGTGATATATGGAAAGCACTCTGCCATATACGGATTACAAACATGAGACAAAGCAGTTGTTGCCAAAATTACGTCAATGCCTTGCCAATCTATGTCCTGATGATGTTGGACAAGATAAAGTTATATAAAAGGAACTCATGTCTTACAAAAAAAAGACAGATGTGATATATAGAAAGCACTCTGCGCTCTGAATCTAGCAATACAGAAGACAAAACATTTTTGGATTTGTTTTATGATGGAATTGAAAGCACTGTGGACTCTGAATCCAGTGAAACACAAGACAATAAGGCTCGATTTGTTGTTTGCAGATTGGGATTGTAAGGCGGCTTGACACTGAATCCGGCAAAAGTAAAGACACAAAAGATATTTTAAACATTTGTATAATATATTTGCAAGTACTACGGACACTGAGTCCAGCGATAGAGAAGACACAAAACATATATTTGTTGTTTTGCTTGATGTAACAGTATACACCTGCGGTTGTGATTACATCAATAAAAGAAGAGCAAAAGCATTTTTTTTGTTGTTTCTGTGTGTTGTAATAGTTAGCAATCTGGTCTTTGTCTCTGGTGATCCCAGTTCAACTCTTGGTGGAACCTATTGAATGCTTGTTGTTCATTTTAGCTCGCAGGTACTTTCTGGTAGCAAGTTTTTTTAATGGCTGCAGCCTGTATTGATGGATCAGATTCGATTAACCTTTTGTGAGGAATTCTTAAATGCCTGTGATTTTGGAAAACTAAATACTGATTATCCTAGCCTAGATGGCATTAAGCTAAAGAGATTCCTCGGCAGGTAAGTGATTCACCATCAATAAACGAAGACATCACACTTCATTTTTGTTCCTTCCATTAGGTACTGGGATAAGCAATTCATTCTGAATCCAGCAATACAGGCCACCCAGGTGCTTGATTAAGGTAAACCTACCAAATCATGTCTTACAAAAAAAAGACAGGAGATGTGATATATGGAAAGCACTCTGCCATATACGGATTACAAACATGAGACAAAGCAGTTGTTGCCAAAATTACGTCAATGCCTTGCCAATCTATGTCCTGATGATGTTGGACAAGATAAAGTTATATAAAAGGAACTCATGTCTTACAAAAAAAAGACAGATGTGATATATAGAAAGCACTCTGCGCTCTGAATCTAGCAATACAGAAGACAAAACATTTTTGGATTTGTTTTATGATGGAATTGAAAGCACTGTGGACTCTGAATCCAGTGAAACACAAGACAATAAGGCTCGATTTGTTGTTTGCAGATTGGGATTGTAAACCGGCTTGACACTGAATCCGGCAAAAGTAAAGACACAAAAGATATTTTAAACATTTGTATAATATATTTGCAAGTACTACGGACACTGAGTCCAGCGATAGAGAAGACACAAAACATATATTTGTTGTTTTGCTTGATGTAACAGTATACACCTGCGGTTGTGATTACATCAATACAAGAAGAGCAAAAGCATTTTTTTGTTGTTTCTGTGGTGTAATAGTTAGCAATCTTGTCTTTGTCTCTGGTGATCCCAGTTCAACTCTTGGTGGAACCTATTGAATGCTTGTTGTTCATTTCAGCTCGCAGGTACTTTCTGGTAGCAAGTTTTTTTAATGGCTGCAGCCTGTATTGATGGATCAGATTCGATTAACCTTTTGTGAGGAATTCTTAAATGCCTGTGATTTTGGAAAACTAAATGCTGATTATCCTAGCATAGATGGCATTAAGCTAAAGAGATTTCTCGTCAGATAAGTGATTCACCATCAATAAACGAAGACATCACACTTCATTTTTGTTCCTTCCATTAGGTACTGGGACAAGCAATTCATTCTGAATCCAGCAATGCAGGCCACCCAGTTGTTTGGTTAAGCTTCCATGGTGTAATGGTTAGCACTCTGGACTCTGAATCCAGTCATCTGAGTTTGACTCTCAGTGGAACCTGTTGAAGTCCCTATTACCTTGTTTCTGAGACAACATAAAACCAAACCTATCAATTTTATAATGGAAAGGTCTGAATTCTGAAGCCACCAGTACAAACATGTTGTCTTGTTGGTTATGGAGTAAAGGTAAGCATTGTGGACTCTGAAATCAGCTATAAGGAAGAAGGTTTGTTTTGAAGTTTCCACAGTGTAATGCTTAGTAAGCAGTTTTCATTTTAAATTGTCAGAGGTCATGCCTCTGTGGCAGCTTTCTAAACCTGGCTGACATTTTGAGATTATATGGGTTTTCTTGCTACAACTTATTGTAAATGGCAAAAATGTCTGTCACTTGACCAGATTAAAAACATGAGACAAAGCAGTTGTTGCCACAATTAGGTCAATGCCTTGCCAATCTGTGTGCTGATGATGCTGGACAAGGTAAACCTACCAAATCATGTCTTACAAAAAAAAGACAGGAGATGTGATATATGGAAAGCACTCTGCCATATACGGATTACAAACATGAGTCAAAGCAGTTGTTGCCAAAATTACGTCAATGCCTTGCCAATCTGTGTCCTGATGATGTTGGACAAGATAAAGTTATATAAAAGGAACTCATGTCTTACAAAAAAAAGACAGATGTGATATATAGAAAGCACTCTGCCCTCTGAATCTAGCAATACAGAAGACAAAACATTTTTGGATTTGTTTTATGATGGAATTGAAAGCACTGTGGACTCTGAATCCAGTGAAACACAAGACAATAAGGCTCGATTTGTTGTTTGCAGATTGGTATTGTAGGCAGGCTTGACACTGAATCCGGCAAAAGTAAAGACACAAAAGATATTTTAAACATTTGTATAATATATTTGCAAGTACTACGGACACTGAGTCCAGCGATAGAGAAGACACAAAACATATATTTGTTGTTTTGCTTGATGTAACAGTATACACCTGCGGTTGTGATTACATCAATAAAAGAAGAGCAAAAGCATTTTTTGTTGTTGTTTCTGTGGTGTAATAGTTAGCAATCTGGTCTTTGTCTCTGGTGATCCCAGTTCAACTCTTGGTGGAACCTATTGAATGCTTGTTTTTCATTTTAGCTCGCAGGTACTTTCTGGTAGCAAGTTTTTTTAATGGCTGCAGCCTGTATTGATGGATCAGATTCGATTAACCTTTTGTGAGGAATTCTTAAATGCCTGTGATTTTGGAAAACTAAATACTGATTATCCTAGCCTAGATGGCATTAAGATAAAGAGATTCCTCGGCAGATAAGTGATTCACCATCAATAAACGAAGACATCACACTTCATTTTTGTTCCTTCCATTAGGTACTGGGATAAGCAATTCATTCTGAATCCAGCAATACAGGCCACCCAGGTGCTTGATTAAGGTAAACCTACCAAATCATGTCTTACAAAAAAAAGACAGGAGATGTGATATATGGAAAGCACTCTGCCATATACGGATTACAAACATGAGACAAAGCAGTTGTTGCCAAAATTACGTCAATGCCTTGCCAATCTATGTCCTGATGATGTTGGACAAGATAAAGTTATATAAAAGGAACTCATGTCTTACAAAAAAAAGACAGATGTGATATATAGAAAGCACTCTGCGCTCTGAATCTAGCAATACAGAAGACAAAACATTTTTGGATTTGTTTTATGATGGAATTGAAAGCACTGTGGACTCTGAATCCAGTGAAACACAAGACAATAAGGCTCGATTTGTTGTTTGCAGATTGGGATTGTAAGGCGGCTTGACACTGAATCCGGCAAAAGTAAAGACACAAAAGATATTTTAAACATTTGTATAATATATTTGCAAGTACTACGGACACTGAGTCCAGCGATAGAGAAGACACAAAACATATATTTGTTGTTTTGCTTGATGTAACAGTATACACCTGCGGTTGTGATTACATCAATAAAAGAAGAGCAAAAGCATTTTTTTTGTTGTTTCTGTGTGTTGTAATAGTTAGCAATCTGGTCTTTGTCTCTGGTGATCCCAGTTCAACTCTTGGTGGAACCTATTGAATGCTTGTTGTTCATTTTAGCTCGCAGGTACTTTCTGGTAGCAAGTTTTTTTAATGGCTGCAGCCTGTATTGATGGATCAGATTCGATTAACCTTTTGTGAGGAATTCTTAAATGCCTGTGATTTTGGAAAACTAAATACTGATTATCCTAGCCTAGATGGCATTAAGCTAAAGAGATTCCTCGGCAGGTAAGTGATTCACCATCAATAAACGAAGACATCACACTTCATTTTTGTTCCTTCCATTAGGTACTGGGATAAGCAATTCATTCTGAATCCAGCAATACAGGCCACCCAGGTGCTTGATTAAGGTAAACCTACCAAATCATGTCTTACAAAAAAAAGACAGGAGATGTGATATATGGAAAGCACTCTGCCATATACGGATTACAAACATGAGACAAAGCAGTTGTTGCCAAAATTACGTCAATGCCTTGCCAATCTATGTCCTGATGATGTTGGACAAGATAAAGTTATATAAAAGGAACTCATGTCTTACAAAAAAAAGACAGATGTGATATATAGAAAGCACTCTGCGCTCTGAATCTAGCAATACAGAAGACAAAACATTTTTGGATTTGTTTTATGATGGAATTGAAAGCACTGTGGACTCTGAATCCAGTGAAACACAAGACAATAAGGCTCGATTTGTTGTTTGCAGATTGGGATTGTAAGGCGGCTTGACACTGAATCCGGCAAAAGTAAAGACACAAAAGATATTTTAAACATTTGTATAATATATTTGCAAGTACTACGGACACTGAGTCCAGCGATAGAGAAGACACAAAACATATATTTGTTGTTTTGCTTGATGTAACAGTATACACCTGCGGTTGTGATTACATCAATACAAGAAGAGCAAAAGCATTTTTTGCTTGTTTCTGTGGTGTAATAGTTAGCAATCTGGTCTTTGTCTCTGGTGATCCCAATTCAACTCTTGGTGGAACCTATTGAATGCTTGTTGTTCATTTCAGCTCGCAGGTACTTTCTGGTATCAAGTTTTTTTAATGGCTGCAGCCTGTATTGATGGATCAGATTCGATAAAGCTTTTGTGAGGAATTCTTAAATGCCTGTGATTTTGGAAAACTAAATGCTGATTATCCTAGCATAGATGGTATTAAGCTAAAGAGATTTCTCGTCAAATAAGTGATTCACCATCAATAAACGAAGACATCACACTTCATTTTTGTTCCTTCCATTAGGTACTGGGATAAGCAATTCATTCTGAATCCAGCAATACAGGCCACCCAGGTGCTTGATTAAGGTAAACCTACCAAATCATGTCTTACAAAAAAAAGACAGGAGATGTGATATATGGAAAGCACTCTGCCATATACGGATTACAAACATGAGACAAAGCAGTTGTTGCCACAATTAGGTCAATGCCTTGCCAATCTGTGTCTTGATGATGTTGGACAAGATAAAGTTATATAAAAGGAACTCATGTCTTACAAAAAAAAGACAGATGTGATATATAGAAAGCACTCTGCCCTCTGAATCTAGCAATACAGAAGACAAAACATTTTTGGATTTGTTTTATGATGGAATTGAAATTATTCGCCAACAATATCAGAAGACACAACAAATCTTTTTAATTCCTCCATTGTATAATGGGATTCACAGTTGGAACGATAAGCACTCTGGACTCTGAAGCCAGCGTTACAGAAGACTCACATCTCTCTTTTTGCTTCCATAGTATATTGTTTTGCTCTCTGGACTCTCAATACGGTAATCTGAGTGTCACCCAATGGATCCAGTTGAAATGTCCCTGGTCTCATTTCTCAGGCACAACCAAAGCTCTATGGATTAAAGGTAAGCCTTGTAGATCTGAATTCCGGCATACAGAAGAAAGATTATTTTGAAATTTCTATGGTGTAATGCTTAGTAAGCACAATTCATTTTGTATGATCTGAGATCAAGTGTCCGTAGATCCTGTATAGACCTCGCTGAGCTTTTGCGATTATTTGAGCTTTCTTGCTACAAGGTATTGTAAATGGCTGGACTGTCCATCACTTCAACAGATTTCATACATGAGACAAAGCACTTGTTGCCAATATTACATCAATGCCTGTAGTTGTGGAAACCTCCATGCTGATGAACCTGGCAAGGTGGTTATAGAAACGGCCCTGTATGTAATAGAAAGAAATGAACATCAATGTGAAATGTGATGAATGGAAAGCACTTTGCCCTTTCAATCCAGCAGTACAGAATAAAAAACTTCTTTGTGCTTGTTCCATGATGCAATTTTTAGCACTGTGGATTCAGAATCCAGTGAAACACTACACAAAAATGATCATTCTGTTGTGTACAGATTATAATGTTACGCAATCTAGACTCTGAAACCAGTGAAACAGAAGACACAACATATATTTTATCACTTTGTATGATATAATTGCATGTACCATTTATGCTGAATCCAGCAATACAGAAGACACAACACATATTTTTGTTTCCTGCTTGATGTAATGGTATACACATATGGTTGTGAATACGTTAATGTAAGAAGACGTAATGCTCAACAATTGGTTCTATGGTGTAATGGTTAGCACCCTGGACTTTGACTCCAGTGATCTGAGTTCAACTCTCAGTGGGACCTGTTGAATATGTCTTGGTCCATTCACATAGAAGGTGGCTTCTTGCTGCAAGTTTTTTTATTTTGCTGAAGCCTTTATCGGTGGACCAGGTTTGATTAACTTTATGCCAATATTTCCTGAATAGCTGTCATTGTGGAAAAGTGCATTCTGATGGTCCTCGCATATATGACATTATGTAAAGATAATTTGTTCATAGAAATGATTCGCCAACAATATCAGAAGAAACAACAAATCTTTTTGATTCCTCCATTATATAATGGTATTCACAGTTGGAACGATAAGCACTCTGGACTCTGAAGCCAGCGTTACAGTACACACAAAAGGTCTTATTGTTGGTTTTATGCATTAAAGGTAAAATTTGTCAATCTGAATTCAGGCATACAGAAGAAAGATACAACAATGATTTTTGATTCCTCCATGATATAATGGTATTTACAGTTGATTCTGAATCCAGTAGTACAGAAGACTCAAATCTCTCGTTTTGGTTCCATAGTATATTGTTTTGCACCCTGTGCTCTGAATACGGTAATCTGAGTGTCATCCAGTGGATCCAGTTGAATTGTCACTGGTCTCATTTCTCAGGCACAACCAAAGTTCTTTCTTTTTTTTTTGATGACAGAATGATAAGCTCTCTGGACTCTGAAGCCAGCGTTACAGTACACACAAAAGGTCTTATTGTTGGTTCTATGGATTAAATGTAAGCCTTGTAGATCTGATTTCAGGCATACAGAAGAAGGATTACAGCAGTACAGAAGACTCACATCTCTCTTTTTGCTTCCATAGTATATTGTTTTGCTCTCTGGACTCTCAATACGGTAATCTGAGTGTCACCCAGTGGATCCAGTTGAAATGTCCCCGGTCTCATTTCTCAGGCACAACCAAAGCTCTATGGATTAAAGGTGAGCCTTGTAGATCTGAATTCAGGCATACAGAAGAAAGATTATTTTGAAATTTCTATGGTGTAATGCTTAGTAAGCACAATTCATTTTGTATGATCTGAGATCAAGTCTCCGTAGATCCTGTATAGACCTCGCTGAGCTTTTGCGATTATTTGAGCTTTCTTGCTACAAGGTATTGTAAATGGCTGGACTGTCCATCACTTCAACAGATTTCATACATGAGACAAAGCACTTGTTGCCAATATTACATCAATGCCTGTAGTTGTGGAAACCTCCATGCTGATGAACCTGGCAAGGTGGTTATAGAAACGGCCCTGTATGTAATAGAAAGAAATGAACATCAATGTGAGATGTGATGAATGGAAAGCACTTTGCCCTTTCAATCCAGCAGTACAGAATAAAAAACTTCTTTGTGCTTGTTCCATGATGCAATTTTTAGCACTGTGGATTCAGAATCCAGTGAAACACTACACAAAAATGATCATTCTGTTGTGTACAGATTATAATGTTACGCAATCTAGACTCTGAAACCAGTGAAACAGAAGACACAACATATATTTTATCAGTTTGTATGATATAATTGCATGTACCATTTATGCTGAATCCAGCAATACAGAAGACACAACACATATTTTTGTTTCCTGCTTGATGTAATGGTATACACATATGGTTGTGAATACGTTAATGTAAGAAGACGTAATGCTCAACAATTGGTGCTATGGTGTAATGGTTAGCAACCTGGACTTTGACTCCAGTGATCTGAGTTCAACTCTCAGTGGAACCTGTTGAATGTGTCTTGGTCCATTCACATAGAAGGTGGCTTCTTGCTGCAAGTTTTTTTATTTTGCTGAAGCCTTTATCGGTGGACCAGGTTTGATTAACTTTATGCCAATATTTCCTGAATAGCTGTCATTGTGGAAAAGTGCATTCTGATGGTCCTCGCATATATGACATTATGTAAAGATAATTTGTTCATAGAAATGATTCGCCAACAATATCAGAAGAAACAACAAATCTTTTTGATTCCTCCATTATATAATGGTATTCACAGTTGGAACGATAAGCACTCTGGACTCTGAAGCCAGCGTTACAGTACACACAAAAGGTCTTATTGTTGGTTTTATGCATTAAAGGTAAAATTTGTCAATCTGAATTCAGGCATACAGAAGAAAGATACAACAATGATTTTTGATTCCTCCATGATATAATGGTATTTACAGTTGATTCTGAATCCAGTAGTACAGAAGACTCAAATCTCTCGTTTTGGTTCCATAGTATATTGTTTTGCACCCTGTGCTCTGAATACGGTAATCTGAGTGTCATCCAGTGGATCCAGTTGAATTGTCACTGGTCTCATTTCTCAGGCACAACCAAAGTTCTTTCTTTTTTTTTTGATGACAGAATGATAAGCTCTCTGGACTCTGAAGCCAGCGTTACAGTACACACAAAAGGTCTTATTGTTGGTTCTATGGATTAAATGTAAGCCTTGTAGATCTGATTTCAGGCATACAGAAGAAGGATTACAGCAGTACAGAAGACTCACATCTCTCTTTTTGCTTCCATAGTATATTGTTTTGCTCTCTGGACTCTCAATACGGTAATCTGAGTGTCACCCAGTGGATCCAGTTGAAATGTCCCCGGTCTCATTTCTCAGGCACAACCAAAGCTCTATGGATTAAAGGTGAGCCTTGTAGATCTGAATTCAGGCATACAGAAGAAAGATTATTTTGAAATTTCTATGGTGTAATGCTTAGTAAGCACAATTCATTTTGTATGATCTGAGATCAAGTCTCCGTAGATCCTGTATAGACCTCGCTGAGCTTTTGCGATTATTTGAGCTTTCTTGCTACAAGGTATTGTAAATGGCTGGACTGTCCATCACTTCAACAGATTTCATACATGAGACAAAGCACTTGTTGCCAATATTACATCAATGCCTGTAGTTGTGGAAACCTCCATGCTGATGAACCTGGCAAGGTGGTTATAGAAACGGCCCTGTATGTAATAGAAAGAAATGAACATCAATGTGAGATGTGATGAATGGAAAGCACTTTGCCCTTTCAATCCAGCAGTACAGAATAAAAAACTTCTTTGTGCTTGTTCCATGATGCAATTTTTAGCACTGTGGATTCAGAATCCAGTGAAACACTACACAAAAATGATCATTCTGTTGTGTACAGATTATAATGTTACGCAATCTAGACTCTGAAACCAGTGAAACAGAAGACACAACATATATTTTATCACTTTGTATGATATAATTGCATGTACCATTTATGCTGAATCCAGCAATACAGAAGACACAACACATATTTTTGTTTCCTGCTTGATGTAATGGTATACACATATGGTTGTGAATACGTTAATGTAAGAAGACGTAATGCTCAACAATTGGTTCTATGGTGTAATGGTTAGCACCCTGGACTTTGACTCCAGTGATCTGAGTTCAACTCTCAGTGGGACCTGTTGAATGTGTCTTGGTCCATTCACATAGAAGGTGGCTTCTTGCTGCAAGTTTTTTTATTTTGCTGAAGCCTTTATCGGTGGACCAGGTTTGATTAACTTTATGCCAATATTTCCTGAATAGCTATCATTGTGGAAAAGTGCATTCTGATGGTCCTCGCATATATGACATTATGTAAAGATAATTTGTTCATAGAAATGATTCGCCAACAATATCAGAAGAAACAACAAATCTTTTTGATTGCTCCATTATATAATGGTATTCACAGTTGGAACGATAAGCACTCTGGACTCTGAAGCCAGCGTTACAGTACACATAAAAGGTCTTATTGTTGGTTTTATGCATTAAAGGTAAAATTTGTCAATCTGAATTCAGGCATACAGAAGAAAGATACAACAATGATTTTTGATTCCTCCATGATATAATGGTATTTACAGTTGATTCTGAATCCAGTAGTACAGAAGACTCAAATCTCTCGTTTTGGTTCCATAGTATATTGTTTTGCACCCTGTGCTCTGAATACGGTAATCTGAGTGTCATCCAGTGGATCCAGTTGAATTGTCACTGGTCTCATTTCTCAGGCACAACCAAAGTTCTTTCTTTTTTTTTTGATGACAGAATGATAAGCTCTCTGGACTCTGAAGCCAGCGTTACAGTACACACAAAAGGTCTTATTGTTGGTTCTATGGATTAAATGTAAGCCTTGTAGATCTGATTTCAGGCATACAGAAGAAGGATTACAGCAGTACAGAAGACTCACATCTCTCTTTTTGCTTCCATAGTATATTGTTTTGCTCTCTGGACTCTCAATACGGTAATCTGAGTGTCACCCAGTGGATCCAGTTGAAATGTCCCCGGTCTCATTTCTCAGGCACAACCAAAGCTCTATGGATTAAAGGTGAGCCTTGTAGATCTGAATTCAGGCATACAGAAGAAAGATTATTTTGAAATTTCTATGGTGTAATGCTTAGTAAGCACAATTCATTTTGTATGATCTGAGATCAAGTCTCCGTAGATCCTGTATAGACCTCGCTGAGCTTTTGCGATTATTTGAGCTTTCTTGCTACAAGGTATTGTAAATGGCTGGACTGTCCATCACTTCAACAGATTTCATACATGAGACAAAGCACTTGTTGCCAATATTACATCAATGCCTGTAGTTGTGGAAACCTCCATGCTGATGAACCTGGCAAGGTGGTTATAGAAACGGCCCTGTATGTAATAGAAAGAAATGAACATCAATGTGAGATGTGATGAATGGAAAGCACTTTGCCCTTTCAATCCAGCAGTACAGAATAAAAAACTTCTTTGTGCTTGTTCCATGATGCAATTTTTAGCACTGTGGATTCAGAATCCAGTGAAACACTACACAAAAATGATCATTCTGTTGTGTACAGATTATAATGTTACGCAATCTAGACTCTGAAACCAGTGAAACAGAAGACACAACATATATTTTATCAGTTTGTATGATATAATTGCATGTACCATTTATGCTGAATCCAGCAATACAGAAGACACAACACATATTTTTGTTTCCTGCTTGATGTAATGGTATACACATATGGTTGTGAATACGTTAATGTAAGAAGACGTAATGCTCAACAATTGGTTCTATGGTGTAATGGTTAGCACCCTAGACTTTGACTCCAGTGATCTGAGTTCAACTCTCAGTGGAACCTGTTGAATGTGTCTTGGTCCATTCACATAGAAGGTGGCTTCTTGCTGCAAGTTTTTTTATTTTGCTGAAGCCTTTATCGGTGGACCAGGTTTGATTAACTTTATGCCAATATTTCCTGACTAGCTATCATTGTGGAAAAGTGCATTCTGATGGTCCTCGCATATATGACATTATGTAAAGATAATTTGTTCATAGAAATGATTCGCCAACAATATCAGAAGAAACAACAAATCTTTTTGATTCCTCCATTATATAATGGTATTCACAGTTGGAACAATAAGCACTCTGGACTCTGAAGCCAGCGTTACAGTACACACAAAAGGTCTTATTGTTGGTTTTATGCATTAAAGGTAAAATTTGTCAATCTGAATTCAGGCATACAGAAGAAAGATACAACAATGATTTTTGATTCCTCCATGATATAATGGTATTTACAGTTGATTCTGAATCCAGTAGTACAGAAGACTCAAATCTCTCGTTTTGGTTCCATAGCATATTGTTTTGCACCCTGTGCTCTGAATACGGTAATCTGAGTGTCATCCAGTGGATCCAGTTGAATTGTCACTGGTCTCATTTCTCAGGCACAACCAAAGTTCTTTCTTTTTTTTTTGATGACAGAATGATAAGCTCTCTGGACTCTGAAGCCAGCGTTACAGTACACACAAAAGGTCTTATTGTTGGTTCTATGGATTAAATGTAAGCCTTGTAGATCTGATTTCAGGCATACAGAAGAAGGATTACAGCAGTACAGAAGACTCACATCTCTCTTTTTGCTTCCATAGTATATTGTTTTGCTCTCTGGACTCTCAATACGGTAATCTGAGTGTCACCCAGTGGATCCAGTTGAAATGTCCCCGGTCTCATTTCTCAGGCACAACCAAAGCTCTATGGATTAAAGGTGAGCCTTGTAGATCTGAATTCAGGCATACAGAAGAAAGATTATTTTGAAATTTCTATGGTGTAATGCTTAGTAAGCACAATTCATTTTGTATGATCTGAGATCAAGTCTCCGTAGATCCTGTATAGACCTCGCTGAGCTTTTGCGATTATTTGAGCTTTCTTGCTACAAGGTATTGTAAATGGCTGGACTGTCCATCACTTCAACAGATTTCATACATGAGACAAAGCACTTGTTGCCAATATTACATCAATGCCTGTAGTTGTGGAAACCTCCATGCTGATGAACCTGGCAAGGTGGTTATAGAAACGGCCCTGTATGTAATAGAAAGAAATGAACATCAATGTGAGATGTGATGAATGGAAAGCACTTTGCCCTTTCAATCCAGCAGTACAGAATAAAAAACTTCTTTGTGCTTGTTCCATGATGCAATTTTTAGCACTGTGGATTCAGAATCCAGTGAAACACTACACAAAAATGATCATTCTGTTGTGTACAGATTATAATGTTACGCAATCTAGACTCTGAAACCAGTGAAACAGAAGACACAACATATATTTTATCACTTTGTATGATATAATTGCATGTACCATTTATGCTGAATCCAGCAATACAGAAGACACAACACATATTTTTGTTTCCTGCTTGATGTAATGGTATACACATATGGTTGTGAATACGTTAATGTAAGAAGACGTAATGCTCAACAATTGGTTCTATAGTGTAATGGTTAGCACCCTGGACTTTGACTCCAGTGATCTGAGTTCAACTCTCAGTGGGACCTGTTGAATGTGTCTTGGTCCATTCACATAGAAGGTGGCTTCTTGCTGCAAGTTTTTTTATTTTGCTGAAGCCTTTATCGGTGGACCAGGTTTGATTAACTTTATGCCAATATTTCCTGAATAGCTATCATTGTGGAAAAGTGCATTCTGATGGTCCTCGCATATATGACATTATGTAAAGATAATTTGTTCATAGAAATGATTCGCCAACAATATCAGAAGAAACAACAAATCTTTTTGATTCCTCCATTATATAATGGTATTCACAGTTGGAACAATAAGCACTCTGGACTCTGAAGCCAGCGTTACAGTACACACAAAAGGTCTTATTGTTGGTTTTATGCATTAAAGGTAAAATTTGTCAATCTGAATTCAGGCATACAGAAGAAAGATACAACAATGATTTTTGATTCCTCCATGATATAATGGTATTTACAGTTGATTCTGAATCCAGTAGTACAGAAGACTCAAATCTCTCGTTTTGGTTCCATAGCATATTGTTTTGCACCCTGTGCTCTGAATACGGTAATCTGAGTGTCATCCAGTGGATCCAGTTGAATTGTCACTGGTCTCATTTCTCAGGCACAACCAAAGTTCTTTCTTTTTTTTTTGATGACAGAATGATAAGCTCTCTGGACTCTGAAGCCAGCGTTACAGTACACACAAAAGGTCTTATTGTTGGTTCTATGGATTAAATGTAAGCCTTGTAGATCTGATTTCAGGCATACAGAAGAAGGATTACAGCAGTACAGAAGACTCACATCTCTCTTTTTGCTTCCATAGTATATTGTTTTGCTCTCTGGACTCTCAATACGGTAATCTGAGTGTCACCCAGTGGATCCAGTTGAAATGTCCCCGGTCTCATTTCTCAGGCACAACCAAAGCTCTATGGATTAAAGGTGAGCCTTGTAGATCTGAATTCAGGCATACAGAAGAAAGATTATTTTGAAATTTCTATGGTGTAATGCTTAGTAAGCACAATTCATTTTGTATGATCTGAGATCAAGTCTCCGTAGATCCTGTATAGACCTCGCTGAGCTTTTGCGATTATTTGAGCTTTCTTGCTACAAGGTATTGTAAATGGCTGGACTGTCCATCACTTCAACAGATTTCATACATGAGACAAAGCACTTGTTGCCAATATTACATCAATGCCTGTAGTTGTGGAAACCTCCATGCTGATGAACCTGGCAAGGTGGTTATAGAAACGGCCCTGTATGTAATAGAAAGAAATGAACATCAATGTGAGATGTGATGAATGGAAAGCACTTTGCCCTTTCAATCCAGCAGTACAGAATAAAAAACTTCTTTGTGCTTGTTCCATGATGCAATTTTTAGCACTGTGGATTCAGAATCCAGTGAAACACTACACAAAAATGATCATTCTGTTGTGTACAGATTATAATGTTACGCAATCTAGACTCTGAAACCAGTGAAACAGAAGACACAACATATATTTTATCACTTTGTATGATATAATTGCATGTACCATTTATGCTGAATCCAGCAATACAGAAGACACAACACATATTTTTGTTTCCTGCTTGATGTAATGGTATACACATATGGTTGTGAATACGTTAATGTAAGAAGACGTAATACTCAACAATTGGTTCTATGGTGTAATGGTTAGCACCCTGGACTTTGACTCCAGTGATCTGAGTTCAACTCTCAGTGGAACCTGTTGAATGTTTCTTGGTCCATTCACATAGAAGGTGGCTTCTTGCTGCAAGTTTTTTTATTTTGCTGAAGCCTTTATCGGTGGACCAGGTTTGATTAACTTTATGCCAATATTTCCTGAATAGCTGTCATTGTGGAAAAGTGCATTCTGATGGTCCTCGCATATATGACATTATGTAAAGATAATTTGTTCATAGAAATGATTCGCCAACAATATCAGAAGAAACAACAAATCTTTTTGATTCCTCCATTATATAATGGTATTCACAGTTGGAACGATAAGCACTCTGGACTCTGAAGCCAGCGTTACAGTACACACAAAAGGTCTTATTGTTGGTTTTATGCATTAAAGGTAAAATTTGTCAATCTGAATTCAGGCATACAGAAGAAAGATACAACAATGATTTTTGATTCCTCCATGATATAATGGTATTTACAGTTGATTCTGAATCCAGTAGTACAGAAGACTCAAATCTCTCGTTTTGGTTCCATAGTATATTGTTTTGCACCCTGTGCTCTGAATACGGTAATCTGAGTGTCATCCAGTGGATCCAGTTGAATTGTCACTGGTCTCATTTCTCAGGCACAACCAAAGTTCTTTCTTTTTTTTTTGATGACAGAATGATAAGCTCTCTGGACTCTGAAGCCAGCGTTACAGTACACACAAAAGGTCTTATTGTTGGTTCTATGGATTAAATGTAAGCCTTGTAGATCTGATTTCAGGCATACAGAAGAAGGATTACAGCAGTACAGAAGACTCACATCTCTCTTTTTGCTTCCATAGTATATTGTTTTGCTCTCTGGACTCTCAATACGGTAATCTGAGTGTCACCCAGTGGATCCAGTTGAAATGTCCCCGGTCTCATTTCTCAGGCACAACCAAAGCTCTATGGATTAAAGGTGAGCCTTGTAGATCTGAATTCAGGCATACAGAAGAAAGATTATTTTGAAATTTCTATGGTGTAATGCTTAGTAAGCACAATTCATTTTGTATGATCTGAGATCAAGTCTCCGTAGATCCTGTATAGACCTCGCTGAGCTTTTGCGATTATTTGAGCTTTCTTGCTACAAGGTATTGTAAATGGCTGGACTGTCCATCACTTCAACAGATTTCATACATGAGACAAAGCACTTGTTGCCAATATTACATCAATGCCTGTAGTTGTGGAAACCTCCATGCTGATGAACCTGGCAAGGTGGTTATAGAAACGGCCCTGTATGTAATAGAAAGAAATGAACATCAATGTGAGATGTGATGAATGGAAAGCACTTTGCCCTTTCAATCCAGCAGTACAGAATAAAAAACTTCTTTGTGCTTGTTCCATGATGCAATTTTTAGCACTGTGGATTCAGAATCCAGTGAAACACTACACAAAAATGATCATTCTGTTGTGTACAGATTATAATGTTACGCAATCTAGACTCTGAAACCAGTGAAACAGAAGACACAACATATATTTTATCACTTTGTATGATATAATTGCATGTACCATTTATGCTGAATCCAGCAATACAGAAGACACAACACATATTTTTGTTTCCTGCTTGATGTAATGGTATACACATATGGTTGTGAATACGTTAATGTAAGAAGACGTAATACTCAACAATTGGTTCTATGGTGTAATGGTTAGCACCCTGGACTTTGACTCCAGTGATCTGAGTTCAACTCTCAGTGGAACCTGTTGAATGTTTCTTGGTCCATTCACATAGAAGGTGGCTTCTTGCTGCAAGTTTTTTTATTTTGCTGAAGCCTTTATCGGTGGACCAGGTTTGATTAACTTTATGCCAATATTTCCTGAATAGCTGTCATTGTGGAAAAGTGCATTCTGATGGTCCTCGCATATATGACATTATGTAAAGATAATTTGTTCATAGAAATGATTCGCCAACAATATCAGAAGAAACAACAAATCTTTTTGATTCCTCCATTATATAATGGTATTCACAGTTGGAACGATAAGCACTCTGGACTCTGAAGCCAGCGTTACAGTACACACAAAAGGTCTTATTGTTGGTTTTATGCATTAAAGGTAAAATTTGTCAATCTGAATTCAGGCATACAGAAGAAAGATACAACAATGATTTTTGATTCCTCCATGATATAATGGTATTTACAGTTGATTCTGAATCCAGTAGTACAGAAGACTCAAATCTCTCGTTTTGGTTCCATAGTATATTGTTTTGCACCCTGTGCTCTGAATACGGTAATCTGAGTGTCATCCAGTGGATCCAGTTGAATTGTCACTGGTCTCATTTCTCAGGCACAACCAAAGTTCTTTCTTTTTTTTTTGATGACAGAATGATAAGCTCTCTGGACTCTGAAGCCAGCGTTACAGTACACACAAAAGGTCTTATTGTTGGTTCTATGGATTAAATGTAAGCCTTGTAGATCTGATTTCAGGCATACAGAAGAAGGATTACAGCAGTACAGAAGACTCACATCTCTCTTTTTGCTTCCATAGTATATTGTTTTGCTCTCTGGACTCTCAATACGGTAATCTGAGTGTCACCCAGTGGATCCAGTTGAAATGTCCCCGGTCTCATTTCTCAGGCACAACCAAAGCTCTATGGATTAAAGGTGAGCCTTGTAGATCTGAATTCAGGCATACAGAAGAAAGATTATTTTGAAATTTCTATGGTGTAATGCTTAGTAAGCACAATTCATTTTGTATGATCTGAGATCAAGTCTCCGTAGATCCTGTATAGACCTCGCTGAGCTTTTGCGATTATTTGAGCTTTCTTGCTACAAGGTATTGTAAATGGCTGGACTGTCCATCACTTCAACAGATTTCATACATGAGACAAAGCACTTGTTGCCAATATTACATCAATGCCTGTAGTTGTGGAAACCTCCATGCTGATGAACCTGGCAAGGTGGTTATAGAAACGGCCCTGTATGTAATAGAAAGAAATGAACATCAATGTGAGATGTGATGAATGGAAAGCACTTTGCCCTTTCAATCCAGCAGTACAGAATAAAAAACTTCTTTGTGCTTGTTCCATGATGCAATTTTTAGCACTGTGGATTCAGAATCCAGTGAAACACTACACAAAAATGATCATTCTGTTGTGTACAGATTATAATGTTACGCAATCTAGACTCTGAAACCAGTGAAACAGAAGACACAACATATATTTTATCACTTTGTATGATATAATTGCATGTACCATTTATGCTGAATCCAGCAATACAGAAGACACAACACATATTTTTGTTTCCTGCTTGATGTAATGGTATACACATATGGTTGTGAATACGTTAATGTAAGAAGACGTAATACTCAACAATTGGTTCTATGGTGTAATGGTTAGCACCCTGGACTTTGACTCCAGTGATCTGAGTTCAACTCTCAGTGGAACCTGTTGAATGTTTCTTGGTCCATTCACATAGAAGGTGGCTTCTTGCTGCAAGTTTTTTTATTTTGCTGAAGCCTTTATCGGTGGACCAGGTTTGATTAACTTTATGCCAATATTTCCTGAATAGCTGTCATTGTGGAAAAGTGCATTCTGATGGTCCTCGCATATATGACATTATGTAAAGATAATTTGTTCATAGAAATGATTCGCCAACAATATCAGAAGAAACAACAAATCTTTTTGATTCCTCCATTATATAATGGTATTCACAGTTGGAACGATAAGCACTCTGGACTCTGAAGCCAGCGTTACAGTACACACAAAAGGTCTTATTGTTGGTTTTATGCATTAAAGGTAAAATTTGTCAATCTGAATTCAGGCATACAGAAGAAAGATACAACAATGATTTTTGATTCCTCCATGATATAATGGTATTTACAGTTGATTCTGAATCCAGTAGTACAGAAGACTCAAATCTCTCGTTTTGGTTCCATAGTATATTGTTTTGCACCCTGTGCTCTGAATACGGTAATCTGAGTGTCATCCAGTGGATCCAGTTGAATTGTCACTGGTCTCATTTCTCAGGCACAACCAAAGTTCTTTCTTTTTTTTTTGATGACAGAATGATAAGCTCTCTGGACTCTGAAGCCAGCGTTACAGTACACACAAAAGGTCTTATTGTTGGTTCTATGGATTAAATGTAAGCCTTGTAGATCTGATTTCAGGCATACAGAAGAAGGATTACAGCAGTACAGAAGACTCACATCTCTCTTTTTGCTTCCATAGTATATTGTTTTGCTCTCTGGACTCTCAATACGGTAATCTGAGTGTCACCCAGTGGATCCAGTTGAAATGTCCCCGGTCTCATTTCTCAGGCACAACCAAAGCTCTATGGATTAAAGGTGAGCCTTGTAGATCTGAATTCAGGCATACAGAAGAAAGATTATTTTGAAATTTCTATGGTGTAATGCTTAGTAAGCACAATTCATTTTGTATGATCTGAGATCAAGTCTCCGTAGATCCTGTATAGACCTCGCTGAGCTTTTGCGATTATTTGAGCTTTCTTGCTACAAGGTATTGTAAATGGCTGGACTGTCCATCACTTCAACAGATTTCATACATGAGACAAAGCACTTGTTGCCAATATTACATCAATGCCTGTAGTTGTGGAAACCTCCATGCTGATGAACCTGGCAAGGTGGTTATAGAAACGGCCCTGTATGTAATAGAAAGAAATGAACATCAATGTGAGATGTGATGAATGGAAAGCACTTTGCCCTTTCAATCCAGCAGTACAGAATAAAAAACTTCTTTGTGCTTGTTCCATGATGCAATTTTTAGCACTGTGGATTCAGAATCCAGTGAAACACTACACAAAAATGATCATTCTGTTGTGTACAGATTATAATGTTACGCAATCTAGACTCTGAAACCAGTGAAACAGAAGACACAACATATATTTTATCACTTTGTATGATATAATTGCATGTACCATTTATGCTGAATCCAGCAATACAGAAGACACAACACATATTTTTGTTTCCTGCTTGATGTAATGGTATACACATATGGTTGTGAATACGTTAATGTAAGAAGACATAATGCTCAACAATTGGTTCTATGGTGTAATGGTTAGCACCCTGGACTTTGACTCCAGTGATCTGAGTTCAACTCTCAGTGGAACCTGTTGAATGTGTCTTGGTCCATTCACATAGAAGGTGGCTTCTTGCTGCAAGTTTTTTTATTTTGCTGAAGCCTTTATCGGTGGACCAGGTTTGATTAACTTTATGCCAATATTTCCTGAATAGCTGTCATTGTGGAAAAGTGCATTCTGATGGTCCTCGCATATATGACATTATGTAAAGATAATTTGTTCATAGAAATGATTCGCCAACAATATCAGAAGAAACAACAAATCTTTTTGATTCCTCCATTATATAATGGTATTCACAGTTGGAACGATAAGCACTCTGGACTCTGAAGCCAGCGTTACAGTACACACAAAAGGTCTTATTGTTGGTTTTATGCATTAAAGGTAAAATTTGTCAATCTGAATTCAGGCATACAGAAGAAAGATACAACAATGATTTTTGATTCCTCCATGATATAATGGTATTTACAGTTGATTCTGAATCCAGTAGTACAGAAGACTCAAATCTCTCGTTTTGGTTCCATAGTATATTGTTTTGCACCCTGTGCTCTGAATACGGTAATCTGAGTGTCATCCAGTGGATCCAGTTGAATTGTCACTGGTCTCATTTCTCAGGCACAACCAAAGTTCTTTCTTTTTTTTTTGATGACGGAATGATAAGCTCTCTGGACTCTGAAGCCAGCGTTACAGTACACACAAATGGTCTTATTGTTGGTTCTATGGATTAAATGTAAGCCTTGTAGATCTGAATTCAGGCATACAGAAGAAGGATTACAGCAGTACAGAAGACTCACATCTCTCTTTTTGCTTCCATAGTATATTGTTTTGCTCTCTGGACTCTCAATACGGTAATCTGAGTGTCACCCAGTGGATCCAGTTGAAATGTCCCTGGTCTCATTTCTCAGGCACAACCAAAGCTCTATGGATTAAAGGTGAGCCTTGTAGATCTGAATTCAGGCATACAGAAGAAAGATTATTTTGAAATTTCTATGGTGTAATGCTTAGTAAGCACAATTCATTTTGTATGATCTGAGATCAAGTCTCCGTAGATCCTGTATAGACCTCGCTGAGCTTTTGCGATTATTTGAGCTTTCTTGCTACAAGGTATTGTAAATGGCTGGACTGTCCATCACTTCAACAGATTTCATACATGAGACAAAGCACTTGTTGCCAATATTACATCAATGCCTGTAGTTGTGGAAACCTCCATGCTGATGAACCTGGCAAGGTGGTTATAGAAACGGCCCTGTATGTAATAGAAAGAAATGAACATCAATGTGAGATGTGATGAATGGAAAGCACTTTGCCCTTTCAATCCAGCAGTACAGAATAAAAAACTTCTTTGTGCTTGTTCCATGATGCAATTTTTAGCACTGTGGATTCAGAATCCAGTGAAACACTACACAAAAATGATCATTCTGTTGTGTACAGATTATAATGTTACGCAATCTAGACTCTGAAACCAGTGAAACAGAAGACACAACATATATTTTATCAGTTTGTATGATATAATTGCATGTACCATTTATGCTGAATCCAGCAATACAGAAGACACAACACATATTTTTGTTTCCTGCTTGATGTAATGGTATACACATATGGTTGTGAAGATGTAATGTTCAACAATTGGTTCTATGGTGTAATGGTTAGCACCCTGGACTTTGACTCCAGTGATCTGAGTTCAACTCTCAGTGGAACCTGTTGAATGTGTCTTGGTCCATTCACATAGAAGGTGGCTTCTTGCTGCAAGTTTTTTTATTTTGCTGAAGCCTTTATCAGTGGACCAGGTTTGATTAACTTTATGCCAATATTTCCTGAATAGCTGTCATTGTGGAAAAGTGCATTCTGATGGTCCTCGCATATATGACATTATGTAAAGATAATTTGTTCATAGAAATGATTCGCCAACAATATCAGAAGAAACAACAAATCTTTTTGATTCCTCCATTATATAATGGTATTCACAGTTGGAACGATAAGCACTCTGGACTCTGAAGCCAGCGTTACAGTACACACAAAAGGTCTTATTGTTGGTTTTATGCATTAAAGGTAAAATTTGTCAATCTGAATTCAGGCATACAGAAGAAAGATACAACAATGATTTTTGATTCCTCCATGATATAATGGTATTTACAGTTGATTCTGAATCCAGTAGTACAGAAGACTCAAATCTCTCGTTTTGGTTCCATAGTATATTGTTTCGCACCCTGTGCTCTGAATACGGTAATCTGAGTGTCATCCAGTGGATCCAGTTGAATTGTCACTGGTCTCATTTCTCAGGCACAACCAAAGTTCTTTCTTTTTTTTTTGATGACGGAATGATAAGCTCTCTGGACTCTGAAGCCAGCGTTACAGTACACACAAATGGTCTTATTGTTGGTTCTATGGATTAAATGTAAGCCTTGTAGATCTGAATTCAGGCATACAGAAGAAGGATTACAGCAGTACAGAAGAATCACATCTCTCTTTTTGCTTCCATAGTATATTGTTTTGCTCTCTGGACTCTCAATACGGTAATCTGAGTGTCACCCAGTGGATCCAGTTGAAATGTCCCTGGTCTCATTTCTCAGGCACAACCAAAGCTCTATGGATTAAAGGTGAGCCTTGTAGATCTGAATTCAGGCATACAGAAGAAAGATTATTTTGAAATTTCTATGGTGTAATGCTTAGTAAGCACAATTCATTTTGTATGATCTGAGATCAAGTCTCCGTAGATCCTGTATAGACCTCGCTGAGCTTTTGCGATTATTTGAGCTTTCTTGCTACAAGGTATTGTAAATGGCTGGACTGTCCATCACTTCAACAGATTTCATACATGAGACAAAGCACTTGTTGCCAATATTACATCAATGCCTGTAGTTGTGGAAACCTCCATGCTGATGAACCTGGCAAGGTGGTTATAGAAACGGCCCTGTATGTAATAGAAAGAAATGAACATCAATGTGAGATGTGATGAATGGAAAGCACTTTGCCCTTTCAATCCAGCAGTACAGAATAAAAAACTTCTTTGTGCTTGTTCCATGATGCAATTTTTAGCACTGTGGATTCAGAATCCAGTGAAACACTACACAAAAATGATCATTCTGTTGTGTACAGATTATAATGTTACGCAATCTAGACTCTGAAACCAGTGAAACAGAAGACACAACATATATTTTATCAGTTTGTATGATATAATTGCATGTACCATTTATGCTGAATCCAGCAATACAGAAGACACAACACATATTTTTGTTTCCTGCTTGATGTAATGGTATACACATATGGTTGTGAAGACCTAATGTTCAACAATTGGTTCTATGGTATAATGGTTAGCACCCTGGACTTTGACTCCAGTGATCTGAGTTCAACTCTCAGTGGAACCTGTTGAATGTGTCTTGGTCCATTCACATAGAAGGTGGCTTCTTGCTGCAAGTTTTTTTATTTTGCTGAAGCCTTTATCAGTGGACCAGGTTTGATTAACTTTATGCCAATATTTCCTGAATAGCTGTCATTGTGGAAAAGTGCATTCTGATGGTCCTCGCATATATGACATTATGTAAAGATAATTTGTTCATAGAAATGATTCGCCAACAATATCAGAAGAAACAACAAATCTTTTTGATTCCTCCATTATATAATGGTATTCACAGTTGGAACGATAAGCACTCTGGACTCTGAAGCCAGCGTTACAGTACACACAAAAGGTCTTATTGTTGGTTTTATGCATTAAAGGTAAAATTTGTCAATCTGAATTCAGGCATACAGAAGAAAGATACAACAATGATTTTTGATTCCTCCATGATATAATGGTATTTACAGTTGATTCTGAATCCAGTAGTACAGAAGACTCAAATCTCTCGTTTTGGTTCCATAGTATATTGTTTTGCACCCTGTGCTCTGAATACGGTAATCTGAGTGTCATCCAGTGGATCCAGTTGAATTGTCACTGGTCTCATTTCTCAGGCACAACCAAAGTTCTTTCTTTTTTTTTTGATGACGGAATGATAAGCTCTCTGGACTCTGAAGCCAGCGTTACAGTACACACAAATGGTCTTATTGTTGGTTCTATGGATTAAATGTAAGCCTTGTAGATCTGAATTCAGGCATACAGAAGAAGGATTACAGCAGTACAGAAGAATCACATCTCTCTTTTTGCTTCCATAGTATATTGTTTTGCTCTCTGGACTCTCAATACGGTAATCTGAGTGTCACCCAGTGGATCCAGTTGAAATGTCCCTGGTCTCATTTCTCAGGCACAACCAAAGCTCTATGGATTAAAGGTGAGCCTTGTAGATCTGAATTCAGGCATACAGAAGAAAGATTATTTTGAAATTTCTATGGTGTAATGCTTAGTAAGCACAATTCATTTTGTATGATCTGAGATCAAGTCTCCGTAGATCCTGTATAGACCTCGCTGAGCTTTTGCGATTATTTGAGCTTTCTTGCTACAAGGTATTGTAAATGGCTGGACTGTCCATCACTTCAACAGATTTCATACATGAGACAAAGCACTTGTTGCCAATATTACATCAATGCCTGTAGTTGTGGAAACCTCCATGCTGATGAACCTGGCAAGGTGGTTATAGAAACGGCCCTGTATGTAATAGAAAGAAATGAACATCAATGTGAGATGTGATGAATGGAAAGCACTTTGCCCTTTCAATCCAGCAGTACAGAATAAAAAACTTCTTTGTGCTTGTTCCATGATGCAATTTTTAGCACTGTGGATTCAGAATCCAGTGAAACACTACACAAAAATGATCATTCTGTTGTGTACAGATTATAATGTTACGCAATCTAGACTCTGAAACCAGTGAAACAGAAGACACAACATATATTTTATCAGTTTGTATGATATAATTGCATGTACCATTTATGCTGAATCCAGCAATACAGAAGACACAACACATATTTTTGTTTCCTGCTTGATGTAATGGTATACACATATGGTTGTGAAGACCTAATGTTCAACAATTGGTTCTATGGTATAATGGTTAGCACCCTGGACTTTGACTCCAGTGATCTGAGTTCAACTCTCAGTGGAACCTGTTGAATGTGTCTTGGTCCATTCACATAGAAGGTGGCTTCTTGCTGCAAGTTTTTTTATTTTGCTGAAGCCTTTATCAGTGGACCAGGTTTGATTAACTTTATGCCAATATTTCCTGAATAGCTGTCATTGTGGAAAAGTGCATTCTGATGGTCCTCGCATATATGACATTATGTAAAGATAATTTGTTCATAGAAATGATTCGCCAACAATATCAGAAGAAACAACAAATCTTTTTGATTCCTCCATTATATAATGGTATTCACAGTTGGAACGATAAGCACTCTGGACTCTGAAGCCAGCGTTACAGTACACACAAAAGGTCTTATTGTTGGTTTTATGCATTAAAGGTAAAATTTGTCAATCTGAATTCAGGCATACAGAAGAAAGATACAACAATGATTTTTGATTCCTCCATGATATAATGGTATTTACAGTTGATTCTGAATCCAGTAGTACAGAAGACTCAAATCTCTCGTTTTGGTTCCATAGTATATTGTTTTGCACCCTGTGCTCTGAATACGGTAATCTGAGTGTCATCCAGTGGATCCAGTTGAATTGTCACTGGTCTCATTTCTCAGGCACAACCAAAGTTCTTTCTTTTTTTTTTGATGACGGAATGATAAGCTCTCTGGACTCTGAAGCCAGCGTTACAGTACACACAAATGGTCTTATTGTTGGTTCTATGGATTAAATGTAAGCCTTGTAGATCTGAATTCAGGCATACAGAAGAAGGATTACAGCAGTACAGAAGAATCACATCTCTCTTTTTGCTTCCATAGTATATTGTTTTGCTCTCTGGACTCTCAATACGGTAATCTGAGTGTCACCCAGTGGATCCAGTTGAAATGTCCCTGGTCTCATTTCTCAGGCACAACCAAAGCTCTATGGATTAAAGGTGAGCCTTGTAGATCTGAATTCAGGCATACAGAAGAAAGATTATTTTGAAATTTCTATGGTGTAATGCTTAGTAAGCACAATTCATTTTGTATGATCTGAGATCAAGTCTCCGTAGATCCTGTATAGACCTCGCTGAGCTTTTGCGATTATTTGAGCTTTCTTGCTACAAGGTATTGTAAATGGCTGGACTGTCCATCACTTCAACAGATTTCATACATGAGACAAAGCACTTGTTGCCAATTTTACATCAATGCCTGTAGTTGTGGAAACCTCCATGCTGATGAACCTGGCAAGGTGGTTATAGAAACGGCCCTGTATGTAATAGAAAGAAATGAACATCAATGTGAGATGTGATGAATGGAAAGCACTTTGCCCTTTCAATCCAGCAGTACAGAATAAAAAACTTCTTTGTGCTTGTTCCATGATGCAATTTTTAGCACTGTGGATTCAGAATCCAGTGAAACACTACACAAAAATGATCATTCTGTTGTGTACAGATTATAATGTTACGCAATCTAGACTCTGAAACCAGTGAAACAGAAGACACAACATATATTTTATCAGTTTGTATGATATAATTGCATGTACCATTTATGCTGAATCCAGCAATACAGAAGACACAACACATATTTTTGTTTCCTGCTTGATGTAATGGTATACACATATGGTTGTGAAGACATAATGTTCAACAATTGGTTCTATGGTATAATGGTTAGCACCCTGGACTTTGACTCCAGTGATCTGAGTTCAACTCTCAGTGGAACCTGTTGAATGTGTCTTGGTCCATTCACATAGAAGGTGGCTTCTTGCTGCAAGTTTTTTTATTTTGCTGAAGCCTTTATCAGTGGACCAGGTTTGATTAACTTTATGCCAATATTTCCTGAATAGCTGTCATTGTGGAAAAGTGCATTCTGATGGTCCTCGCATATATGACATTATGTAAAGATAATTTGTTCATAGAAATGATTCGCCAACAATATCAGAAGAAACAACAAATCTTTTTGATTCCTCCATTATATAATGGTATTCACAGTTGGAACGATAAGCACTCTGGACTCTGAAGCCAGCGTTACAGTACACACAAAAGGTCTTATTGTTGGTTTTATGCATTAAAGGTAAAATTTGTCAATCTGAATTCAGGCATACAGAAGAAAGATACAACAATGATTTTTGATTCCTCCATGATATAATGGTATTTACAGTTGATTCTGAATCCAGTAGTACAGAAGACTCAAATCTCTCGTTTTGGTTCCATAGTATATTGTTTTGCACCCTGTGCTCTGAATACGGTAATCTGAGTGTCATCCAGTGGATCCAGTTGAATTGTCACTGGTCTCATTTCTCAGGCACAACCAAAGTTCTTTCTTTTTTTTTTGATGACGGAATGATAAGCTCTCTGGACTCTGAAGCCAGCGTTACAGTACACACAAATGGTCTTATTGTTGGTTCTATGGATTAAATGTAAGCCTTGTAGATCTGAATTCAGGCATACAGAAGAAGGATTACAGCAGTACAGAAGACTCACATCTCTCTTTTTGCTTCCATAGTATATTGTTTTGCTCTCTGGACTCTCAATACGGTAATCTGAGTGTCACCCAGTGGATCCAGTTGAAATGTCCCTGGTCTCATTTCTCAGGCACAACCAAAGCTCTATGGATTAAAGGTGAGCCTTGTAGATCTGAATTCAGGCATACAGAAGAAAGATTATTTTGAAATTTCTATGGTGTAATGCTTAGTAAGCACAATTCATTTTGTATGATCTGAGATCAAGTCTCCGTAGATCCTGTATAGACCTCGCTGAGCTTTTGCGATTATTTGAGCTTTCTTGCTACAAGGTATTGTAAATGGCTGGACTGTCCATCACTTCAACAGATTTCATACATGAGACAAAGCACTTGTTGCCAATATTACATCAATGCCTGTAGTTGTGGAAACCTCCATGCTGATGAACCTGGCAAGGTGGTTATAGAAACGGCCCTGTATGTAATAGAAAGAAATGAACATCAATGTGAGATGTGATGAATGGAAAGCACTTTGCCCTTTCAATCCAGCAGTACAGAATAAAAAACTTCTTTGTGCTTGTTCCATGATGCAATTTTTAGCACTGTGGATTCAGAATCCAGTGAAACACTACACAAAAATGATCATTCTGTTGTGTACAGATTATAATGTTACGCAATCTAGACTCTGAAACCAGTGAAACAGAAGACACAACATATATTTTATCAGTTTGTATGATATAATTGCATGTACCATTTATGCTGAATCCAGCAATACAGAAGACACAACACATATTTTTGTTTCCTGCTTGATGTAATGGTATACACATATGGTTGTGAAGACATAATGTTCAACAATTGGTTCTATGGTGTAATGGTTAGCACCCTGGACTTTGACTCCAGTGATCTGAGTTCAACTCTCAGTGGAACCTGTTGACTGTGTCTTGCTCCATTCACATAGAAGGTGGCTTCGTGCTGCAAGTTTTTTTATTTTGCTGAAGCCTTTATCGGTGGACCAGGTTTGATTAACTTTATGCCAATATTTCCTGAATAGCTGTCATTGTGGAAAAGTGCATTCTGATGGTCCTCGCATATATGACATTATGTAAAGATAATTTGTTCATAGAAATGATTCGCCAACAATATCAGAAGAAACAACAAATCTTTTTGATTCCTCCATTATATAATGGTATTCACAGTTGGAACGATAAGCACTCTGGACTCTGAAGCCAGCGTTACAGTACACACAAAAGGTCTTATTGTTGGTTTTATGCATTAAAGGTAAAATTTGTCAATCTGAATTCAGGCATACAGAAGAAAGATACAACAATGATTTTTGATTCCTCCATGATATAATGGTATTTACAGTTGATTCTGAATCCAGTAGTACAGAAGACTCAAATCTCTCGTTTTGGTTCCATAGTATATTGTTTTGCACCCTGTGCTCTGAATACGGTAATCTGAGTGTCATCCAGTGGATCCAGTTGAATTGTCACTGGTCTCATTTCTCAGGCACAACCAAAGTTCTTTCTTTTTTTTTTGATGACAGAATGATAAGCTCTCTGGACTCTGAAGCCAGCGTTACAGTACACACAAAAGGTCTTATTGTTGGTTCTATGGATTAAATGTAAGCCTTGTAGATCTGATTTCAGGCATACAGAAGAAGGATTACAGCAGTACAGAAGACTCACATCTCTCTTTTTGCTTCCATAGTATATTGTTTTGCTCTCTGGACTCTCAATACGGTAATCTGAGTGTCACCCAGTGGATCCAGTTGAAATGTCCCCGGTCTCATTTCTCAGGCACAACCAAAGCTCTATGGATTAAAGGTGAGCCTTGTAGATCTGAATTCAGGCATACAGAAGAAAGATTATTTTGAAATTTCTATGGTGTAATGCTTAGTAAGCACAATTCATTTTGTATGATCTGAGATCAAGTCTCCGTAGATCCTGTATAGACCTCGCTGAGCTTTTGCGATTATTTGAGCTTTCTTGCTACAAGGTATTGTAAATGGCTGGACTGTCCATCACTTCAACAGATTTCATACATGAGACAAAGCACTTGTTGCCAATATTACATCAATGCCTGTAGTTGTGGAAACCTCCATGCTGATGAACCTGGCAAGGTGGTTATAGAAACGGCCCTGTATGTAATAGAAAGAAATGAACATCAATGTGAGATGTGATGAATGGAAAGCACTTTGCCCTTTCAATCCAGCAGTACAGAATAAAAAACTTCTTTGTGCTTGTTCCATGATGCAATTTTTAGCACTGTGGATTCAGAATCCAGTGAAACACTACACAAAAATGATCATTCTGTTGTGTACAGATTATAATGTTACGCAATCTAGACTCTGAAACCAGTGAAACAGAAGACACAACATATATTTTATCAGTTTGTATGATATAATTGCATGTACCATTTATGCTGAATCCAGCAATACAGAAGACACAACACATATTTTTGTTTCCTGCTTGATGTAATGGTATACACATATGGTTGTGAATACGTTAATGTAAGAAGACGTAATGCTCAACAATTGATTCTATGGTGTAATGGTTTGCACCCTGGACTTTGACTCCAGTGATCTGAGTTCAACTCTCAGTGGAACCTGTTGAATGTGTCTTGGTCCATTCACATAGAAGGTGGCTTCTTGCTGCAAGTTTTTTTATTTTGCTGAAGCCTTTATCGGTGGACCAGGTTTGATTAACTTTATGCCAATATTTCCTGAATAGCTGTCATTGTGGAAAAGTGCATTCTGATGGTCCTCGCATATATGACATTATGTAAAGATAATTTGTTCATAGAAATGATTCGCCAACAATATCAGAATTCACAACAAATCTTTTTGATTCCTCCATTATATAATGGTATTCACAGTTGGAACGATAAGCACTCTGGACTCTGAAGCCAGCGTTACAGTACACACAAAAGGTCTTATTGTTGGTTCTATGCATTAAAGGTAAAATTTGTCAATCTGAATTCAGGCAAACAGAAGAAAGATACAACAATTATTTTTGATTCCTCCATGATATAATGGTATTTACAGTTGATTCTGAATCCAGCAGTACTGAAGACTCAAATCTCTCGTTTTGGTTCCATAGTATATTGTTTTGCACCCTGTACTCTGAATACGGTAATCTGAGTGTCATCCAGTGCATCAAGTTGAATTGTCACTGGTCTCATTTCTCAGGCACAACCAAAGCTCTATGGATTAAAGGTGAGCCTTGTAGATCTGAATTCAGGCATACAGAAGAAAGATTATTTTGAAATTTCTATGGTGTAATGCTTAGTCAGCACAATTCATTTTGTATGATCTGAGATCAAGTCTCCGTAGATCCTGTATAGACCTCGCTGAGCTTTTGCGATTATTTGAGCTTTCTTGCTACAAGGTATTGTAAATGGCTGGACTGTCCATCACTTCAACAGATTTCATACATGAGACAAAGCACTTGTTGCCAATATTACATCAATGCCTGTAGTTGTGGAAACCTCCATGCTGATGAACCTGGCAAGGTGGTTATAGAAACGGCCCTGTATGTAATAGAAAGAAATGAACATCAATGTGAGATGTGATGAATGGAAAGCACTTTGCCCTTTCAATCCAGCAGTACAGAATAAAAAACTTCTTTGTGCTTGTTCCATGATGCAATTTTTAGCACTGTGGATTCAGAATCCAGTGAAACACTACACAAAAATGATCATTCTGTTGTGTACAGATTATAATGTTACGCAATCTAGACTCTGAAACCAGTGAAACAGAAGACACAACATATATTTTATCAGTTTGTATGATATAATTGCATGTACCATTTATGCTGAATCCAGCAATACAGAAGACACAACACATATTTTTGTTTCCTGCTTGATGTAATGGTATACACATATGGTTGTGAAGACATAATGTTCAACAATTGGTTCTATGGTGTAATGGTTAGCACCCTGGACTTTGACTCCAGTGATCTGAGTTCAACTCTCAGTGGAACCTGTTGACTGTGTCTTGCTCCATTCACATAGAAGGTGGCTTCGTGCTGCAAGTTTTTTTATTTTGCTGAAGCCTTTATCGGTGGACCAGGTTTGATTAACTTTATGCCAATATTTCCTGAATAGCTGTCATTGTGGAAAAGTGCATTCTGATGGTCCTCGCATATATGACATTATGTAAAGATAATTTGTTCATAGAAATGATTCGCCAACAATATCAGAAGAAACAACAAATCTTTTTGATTCCTCCATTATATAATGGTATTCACAGTTGGAACGATAAGCACTCTGGACTCTGAAGCCAGCGTTACAGTACACACAAAAGGTCTTATTGTTGGTTTTATGCATTAAAGGTAAAATTTGTCAATCTGAATTCAGGCATACAGAAGAAAGATACAACAATGATTTTTGATTCCTCCATGATATAATGGTATTTACAGTTGATTCTGAATCCAGTAGTACAGAAGACTCAAATCTCTCGTTTTGGTTCCATAGTATATTGTTTTGCACCCTGTGCTCTGAATACGGTAATCTGAGTGTCATCCAGTGGATCCAGTTGAATTGTCACTGGTCTCATTTCTCAGGCACAACCAAAGTTCTTTCTTTTTTTTTTGATGACGGAATGATAAGCTCTCTGGACTCTGAAGCCAGCGTTACAGTACACACAAATGGTCTTATTGTTGGTTCTATGGATTAAATGTAAGCCTTGTAGATCTGAATTCAGGCATACAGAAGAAGGATTACAGCAGTACAGAAGACTCACATCTCTCTTTTTGCTTCCATAGTATATTGTTTTGCTCTCTGGACTCTCAATACAGTAATCTGAGTGTCACCCAGTGGATCCAGTTGAAATGTCCCTGGTCTCATTTCTCAGGCACAACCAAAGCTCTATGGATTAAAGGTGAGCCTTGTAGATCTGAATTCAGGCATACAGAAGAAAGATTATTTTGAAATTTCTATGGTGTAATGCTTAGTAAGCACAATTCATTTTGTATGATCTGAGATCAAGTCTCCGTAGATCCTGTATAGACCTCGCTGAGCTTTTGCGATTATTTGAGCTTTCTTGCTACAAGGTATTGTAAATGGCTGGACTGTCCATCACTTCAACAGATTTCATACATGAGACAAAGCACTTGTTGCCAATATTACATCAATGCCTGTAGTTGTGGAAACCTCCATGCTGATGAACCTGGCAAGGTGGTTATAGAAACGGCCCTGTATGTAATAGAAAGAAATGAACATCAATGTGAGATGTGATGAATGGAAAGCACTTTGCCCTTTCAATCCAGCAGTACAGAATAAAAAACTTCTTTGTGCTTGTTCCATGATGCAATTTTTAGCACTGTGGATTCAGAATCCAGTGAAACACTACACAAAAATGATCATTCTGTTGTGTACAGATTATAATGTTACGCAATCTAGACTCTGAAACCAGTGAAACAGAAGACACAACATATATTTTATCAGTTTGTATGATATAATTGCATGTACCATTTATGCTGAATCCAGCAATACAGAAGACACAACACATATTTTTGTTTCCTGCTTGATGTAATGGTATACACATATGGTTGTGAATACGTTAATGTAAGAAGACGTAATGCTCAACAATTGATTCTATGGTGTAATGGTTTGCACCCTGGACTTTGACTCCAGTGATCTGAGTTCAACTCTCAGTGGAACCTGTTGAATGTGTCTTGGTCCATTCACATAGAAGGTGGCTTCTTGCTGCAAGTTTTTTTATTTTGCTGAAGCCTTTATCGGTGGACCAGGTTTGATTAACTTTATGCCAATATTTCCTGAATAGCTGTCATTGTGGAAAAGTGCATTCTGATGGTCCTCGCATATATGACATTATGTAAAGATAATTTGTTCATAGAAATGATTCGCCAACAATATCAGAATTCACAACAAATCTTTTTGATTCCTCCATTATATAATGGTATTCACAGTTGGAACGATAAGCACTCTGGACTCTGAAGCCAGCGTTACAGTACACACAAAAGGTCTTATTGTTGGTTCTATGCATTAAAGGTAAAATTTGTCAATCTGAATTCAGGCAAACAGAAGAAAGATACAACAATTATTTTTGATTCCTCCATGATATAATGGTATTTACAGTTGATTCTGAATCCAGCAGTACTGAAGACTCAAATCTCTCGTTTTGGTTCCATAGTATATTGTTTTGCACCCTGTACTCTGAATACGGTAATCTGAGTGTCATCCAGTGCATCAAGTTGAATTGTCACTGGTCTCATTTCTCAGGCACAACCAAAGCTCTATGGATTAAAGGTGAGCCTTGTAGATCTGAATTCAGGCATACAGAAGAAAGATTATTTTTGAAATTTCTATGGTGTAATGCTTAGTAAGCACAATTCATTTTGTATGATCTGAGATCAAGTCTCCGTAGATCCTGTATAGACCTCGCTGAGCTTTTGCGATTATTTGAGCTTTCTTGCTACAAGGTATTGTAAATGGCTGGACTGTCCGTCACTTCAACAGATTTCATACATGAGACAAAGCACTTGTTGCCAATATTACATCAATGCCTGTAGTTGTGGAAACCTCCATGCTGATGAACCTGGCAAGGTGGTTATAGAAACGGCCCTGTATGTAATAGAAAGAAATGAACATCAATGTGAGATGTGATGAATGGAAAGCACTTTGCCCTTTCAATCCAGCAGTACAGAATAAAAAACTTCTTTGTGCTTGTTCCATGATGCAATTTTTAGCACTGTGGATTCAGAATCCAGTGAAACACTACACAAAAATGATCATTCTGTTGTGTACAGATTATAATGTTACGCAATCTAGACTCTGAAACCAGTGAAACAGAAGACACAACATATATTTTATCAGTTTGTATGATATAATTGCATGTACCATTTATGCTGAATCCAGCAATACAGAAGACACAACACATATTTTTGTTTCCTGCTTGATGTAATGGTATACACATATGGTTGTGAAGACGTAATGTTCAACAATTGGTTCTATGGTGTAATGGTTAGCACCCTGGACTTTGACTCCAGTGATCTGAGTTCAACTCTCAGTGGAACCTGTTGACTATGTCTTGCTCCATTCACATAGAAGGTGGCTTCGTGCTGCAAGTTTTTTTATTTTGCTGAAGCCTTTATCGGTGGACCAGGTTTGATTAACTTTATGCCAATATTTCCTGAATAGCTGTCATTGTGGAAAAGTGCATTCTGATGGTCCTCGCATATATGACATTATGTAAAGATAATTTGTTCATAGAAATGATTCGCCAACAATATCAGAAGAAACAACAAATCTTTTTGATTCCTCCATTATATAATGGTATTCACAGTTGGAACGATAAGCACTCTGGACTCTGAAGCCAGCGTTACAGTACACACAAAAGGTCTTATTGTTGGTTTTATGCATTAAAGGTAAAATTTGTCAATCTGAATTCAGGCATACAGAAGAAAGATACAACAATGATTTTTGATTCCTCCATGATATAATGGTATTTACAGTTGATTCTGAATCCAGTAGTACAGAAGACTCAAATCTCTCGTTTTGGTTCCATAGTATATTGTTTTGCACCCTGTGCTCTGAATACGGTAATCTGAGTGTCATCCAGTGGATCCAGTTGAATTGTCACTGGTCTCATTTCTCAGGCACAACCAAAGTTCTTTCTTTTTTTTTTGATGACGGAATGATAAGCTCTCTGGACTCTGAAGCCAGCGTTACAGTACACACAAATGGTCTTATTGTTGGTTCTATGGATTAAATGTAAGCCTTGTAGATCTGAATTCAGGCATACAGAAGAAGGATTACAGCAGTACAGAAGACTCACATCTCTCTTTTTGCTTCCATAGTATATTGTTTTGCTCTCTGGACTCTCAATACAGTAATCTGAGTGTCACCCAGTGGATCCAGTTGAAATGTCCCTGGTCTCATTTCTCAGGCACAACCAAAGCTCTATGGATTAAAGGCGAGCCTTGTAGATCTGAATTCAGGCATACAGAAGAAAGATTATTTTGAAATTTCTATGGTGTAATGCTTAGTAAGCACAATTCATTTTGTATGATCTGAGATCAAGTCTCCGTAGATCCTGTATAGACCTCGCTGAGCTTTTGCGATTATTTGAGCTTTCTTGCTACAAGGTATTGTAAATGGCTGGACTGTCCATCACTTCAACAGATTTCATACATGAGACAAAGCACTTGTTGCCAATATTACATCAATGCCTGTAGTTGTGGAAACCTCCATGCTGATGAACCTGGCAAGGTGGTTATAGAAACGGCCCTGTATGTAATAGAAAGAAATGAACATCAATGTGAGATGTGATGAATGGAAAGCACTTTGCCCTTTCAATCCAGCAGTACAGAATAAAAAACTTCTTTGTGCTTGTTCCATGATGCAATTTTTAGCACTGTGGATTCAGAATCCAGTGAAACACTACACAAAAATGATCATTCTGTTGTGTACAGATTATAATGTTACGCAATCTAGACTCTGAAACCAGTGAAACAGAAGACACAACATATATTTTATCAGTTTGTATGATATAATTGCATGTACCATTTATGCTGAATCCAGCAATACAGAAGACACAACACATATTTTTGTTTCCTGCTTGATGTAATGGTATACACATATGGTTGTGAATACGTTAATGTAAGAAGACGTAATGCTCAACAATTGATTCTATGGTGTAATGGTTTGCACCCTGGACTTTGACTCCAGTGATCTGAGTTCAACTCTCAGTGGAACCTGTTGAATGTGTCTTGGTCCATTCACATAGAAGGTGGCTTCTTGCTGCAAGTTTTTTTATTTTGCTGAAGCCTTTATCGGTGGACCAGGTTTGATTAACTTTATGCCAATATTTCCTGAATAGCTGTCATTGTGGAAAAGTGCATTCTGATGGTCCTCGCATATATGACATTATGTAAAGATAATTTGTTCATAGAAATGATTCGCCAACAATATCAGAATTCACAACAAATCTTTTTGATTCCTCCATTATATAATGGTATTCACAGTTGGAACGATAAGCACTCTGGACTCTGAAGCCAGCGTTACAGTACACACAAAAGGTCTTATTGTTGGTTCTATGCATTAAAGGTAAAATTTGTCAATCTGAATTCAGGCAAACAGAAGAAAGATACAACAATTATTTTTGATTCCTCCATGATATAATGGTATTTACAGTTGATTCTGAATCCAGCAGTACTGAAGACTCAAATCTCTCGTTTTGGTTCCATAGTATATTGTTTTGCACCCTGTACTCTGAATACGGTAATCTGAGTGTCATCCAGTGCATCAAGTTGAATTGTCACTGGTCTCATTTCTCAGGCACAACCAAAGCTCTATGGATTAAAGGTGAGCCTTGTAGATCTGAATTCAGGCATACAGAAGAAAGATTATTTTTGAAATTTCTATGGTGTAATGCTTAGTAAGCACAATTCATTTTGTATGATCTGAGATCAAGTCTCCGTAGATCCTGTATAGACCTCGCTGAGCTTTTGCGATTATTTGAGCTTTCTTGCTACAAGGTATTGTAAATGGCTGGACTGTCCGTCACTTCAACAGATTTCATACATGAGACAAAGCACTTGTTGCCAATATTACATCAATGCCTGTAGTTGTGGAAACCTCCATGCTGATGAACCTGGCAAGGTGGTTATAGAAACGGCCCTGTATGTAATAGAAAGAAATGAACATCAATGTGAGATGTGATGAATGGAAAGCACTTTGCCCTTTCAATCCAGCAGTACAGAATAAAAAACTTCTTTGTGCTTGTTCCATGATGCAATTTTTAGCACTGTGGATTCAGAATCCAGTGAAACACTACACAAAAATGATCATTCTGTTGTGTACAGATTATAATGTTACGCAATCTAGACTCTGAAACCAGTGAAACAGAAGACACAACATATATTTTATCAGTTTGTATGATATAATTGCATGTACCATTTATGCTGAATCCAGCAATACAGAAGACACAACACATATTTTTGTTTCCTGCTTGATGTAATGGTATACACATATGGTTGTGAAGACGTAATGTTCAACCATTGGTTCTATGGTGTAATGGTTAGCACCCTGGACTTTGACTCCAGTGATCTGAGTTCAACTCTCAGTGGAACCTGTTGACTATGTCTTGCTCCATTCACATAGAAGGTGGCTTCGTGCTGCAAGTTTTTTTATTTTGCTGAAGCCTTTATCGGTGGACCAGGTTTGATTAACTTTATGCCAATATTTCCTGAATAGCTGTCATTGTGGAAAAGTGCATTCTGATGGTCCTCGCATATATGACATTATGTAAAGATAATTTGTTCATAGAAATGATTCGCCAACAATATCAGAAGAAACAACAAATCTTTTTGATTCCTCCATTATATAATGGTATTCACAGTTGGAACGATAAGCACTCTGGACTCTGAAGCCAGCGTTACAGTACACACAAAAGGTCTTATTGTTGGTTTTATGCATTAAAGGTAAAATTTGTCAATCTGAATTCAGGCATACAGAAGAAAGATACAACAATGATTTTTGATTCCTCCATGATATAATGGTATTTACAGTTGATTCTGAATCCAGTAGTACAGAAGACTCAAATCTCTCGTTTTGGTTCCATAGTATATTGTTTTGCACCCTGTGCTCTGAATACGGTAATCTGAGTGTCATCCAGTGGATCCAGTTGAATTGTCACTGGTCTCATTTCTCAGGCACAACCAAAGTTCTTTCTTTTTTTTTTGATGACGGAATGATAAGCTCTCTGGACTCTGAAGCCAGCGTTACAGTACACACAAATGGTCTTATTGTTGGTTCTATGGATTAAATGTAAGCCTTGTAGATCTGAATTCAGGCATACAGAAGAAGGATTACAGCAGTACAGAAGACTCACATCTCTCTTTTTGCTTCCATAGTATATTGTTTTGCTCTCTGGACTCTCAATACAGTAATCTGAGTGTCACCCAGTGGATCCAGTTGAAATGTCCCTGGTCTCATTTCTCAGGCACAACCAAAGCTCTATGGATTAAAGGTGAGCCTTGTAGATCTGAATTCAGGCATACAGAAGAAAGATTATTTTGAAATTTCTATGGTGTAATGCTTAGTAAGCACAATTCATTTTGTATGATCTGAGATCAAGTCTCCGTAGATCCTGTATAGACCTCGCTGAGCTTTTGCGATTATTTGAGCTTTCTTGCTACAAGGTATTGTAAATGGCTGGACTGTCCATCACTTCAACAGATTTCATACATGAGACAAAGCACTTGTTGCCAATATTACATCAATGCCTGTAGTTGTGGAAACCTCCATGCTGATGAACCTGGCAAGGTGGTTATAGAAACGGCCCTGTATGTAATAGAAAGAAATGAACATCAATGTGAGATGTGATGAATGGAAAGCACTTTGCCCTTTCAATCCAGCAGTACAGAATAAAAAACTTCTTTGTGCTTGTTCCATGATGCAATTTTTAGCACTGTGGATTCAGAATCCAGTGAAACACTACACAAAAATGATCATTCTGTTGTGTACAGATTATAATGTTACGCAATCTAGACTCTGAAACCAGTGAAACAGAAGACACAACATATATTTTATCAGTTTGTATGATATAATTGCATGTACCATTTATGCTGAATCCAGCAATACAGAAGACACAACACATATTTTTGTTTCCTGCTTGATGTAATGGTATACACATATGGTTGTGAAGACGTAATGTTCAACAATTGGTTCTATGGTGTAATGGTTAGCACCCTGGACTTTGACTCCAGTGATCTGAGTTCAACTCTCAGTGGAACCTGTTGAATGTGTCTTGGTCCATTCACATAGAAGGTGGCTTCTTGCTGCAAGTTTTTTTATTTTGCTGAAGCCTTTATCAGTGGACCAGGTTTGATTAACTTTATGCCAATATTTCCTGAATAGCTGTCATTGTGGAAAAGTGCATTCTGATGGTCCTCGCATATATGACATTATGTAAAGATAATTTGTTCATAGAAATGATTCGCCAACAATATCAGAAGAAACAACAAATCTTTTTGATTCCTCCATTATATAATGGTATTCACAGTTGGAACGATAAGCACTCTGGACTCTGAAGCCAGCGTTACAGTACACACAAAAGGTCTTATTGTTGGTTTTATGCATTAAAGGTAAAATTTGTCAATCTGAATTCAGGCATACAGAAGAAAGATACAACAATGATTTTTGATTCCTCCATGATATAATGGTATTTACAGTTGATTCTGAATCCAGTAGTACAGAAGACTCAAATCTCTCGTTTTGGTTCCATAGTATATTGTTTTGCACCCTGTGCTCTGAATACGGTAATCTGAGTGTCATCCAGTGGATCCAGTTGAATTGTCACTGGTCTCATTTCTCAGGCACAACCAAAGTTCTTTCTTTTTTTTTTGATGACGGAATGATAAGCTCTCTGGACTCTGAAGCCAGCGTTACAGTACACACAAATGGTCTTATTGTTGGTTCTATGGATTAAATGTAAGCCTTGTAGATCTGAATTCAGGCATACAGAAGAAGGATTACAGCAGTACAGAAGACTCACATCTCTCTTTTTGCTTCCATAGTATATTGTTTTGCTCTCTGGACTCTCAATACGGTAATCTCAGTGTCACCCAGTGGATCCAGTTGAAATGTCCCCGGTCTCATTTCTCAGGCACAACCAAAGCTCTATGGATTAAAGGTGAGCCTTGTAGATCTGAATTCAGGCATACAGAAGAAAGATTATTTTTAAAATTTCTATGGTGTAATGCTTAGTAAGCACAATTTATTTTGTATGATCTGAGATCAAGTCTCCGTAGATCCTGTATAGACCTCGCTGAGCTTTTGCGATTATTTGAGCTTTCTTGCTACAAGGTATTGTAAATGGCTGGACTGTCCGTCACTTCAACAGATTTCATACATGAGACAAAGCACTTGTTGCCAATATTACATCAATGCCTGTAGTTGTGGAAACCTCCATGCTGATGAACCTGGCAAGGTGGTTATAGAAACGGCCCTGTATGTAATAGAAAGAAATGAACATCAATGTGAGATGTGGTGAATGGAAAGCACTTTGCCCTTTCAATCCAGCAGTACAGAATAAAAAACTTCTTTGTGCTTGTTCCATGATGCAATTTTTAGCACTGTGGATTCAGAATCCAGTGAAACACTACACAAAAATGATCATTCTGTTGTGTACAGATTATAATGTTACGCAATCTAGACTCTGAAACCAGTGAAACAGAAGACACAACATATATTTTATCAGTTTGTATGATATAATTGCATGTACCATTTATGCTGAATCCAGCAATACAGAAGACACAACACATATTTTTGTTTCCTGCTTGATGTAATGGTATACACATATGGTTGTGAATACGTTAATGTAAGAAGACGTAATGCTCAACAATTGATTCTATGGTGTAATGGTTTGCACCCTGGACTTTGACTCCAGTGATCTGAGTTCAACTCTCAGTGGAACCTGTTGAATGTGTCTTGGTCCATTCACATAGAAGGTGGCTTCTTGCTGCAAGTTTTTTTATTTTGCTGAAGCCTTTATCGGTGGACCAGGTTTGATTAACTTTATGCCAATATTTCCTGAATAGCTGTCATTGTGGAAAAGTGCATTCTGATGGTCCTCGCATATATGACATTATGTAAAGATAATTTGTTCATAGAAATGATTCGCCAACAATATCAGAATTCACAACAAATCTTTTTGATTCCTCCATTATATAATGGTATTCACAGTTGGAACGATAAGCACTCTGGACTCTGAAGCCAGCGTTACAGTACACACAAAAGGTCTTATTGTTGGTTCTATGCATTAAAGGTAAAATTTGTCAATCTGAATTCAGGCAAACAGAAGAAAGATACAACAATTATTTTTGATTCCTCCATGATATAATGGTATTTACAGTTGATTCTGAATCCAGCAGTACTGAAGACTCAAATCTCTCGTTTTGGTTCCATAGTATATTGTTTTGCACCCTGTACTCTGAATACGGTAATCTGAGTGTCATCCAGTGCATCAAGTTGAATTGTCACTGGTCTCATTTCTCAGGCACAACCAAAGCTCTATGGATTAAAGGTGAGCCTTGTAGATCTGAATTCAGGCATACAGAAGAAAGATTATTTTTGAAATTTCTATGGTGTAATGCTTAGTAAGCACAATTCATTTTGTATGATCTGAGATCAAGTCTCCGTAGATCCTGTATAGACCTCGCTGAGCTTTTGCGATTATTTGAGCTTTCTTGCTACAAGGTATTGTAAATGGCTGGACTGTCCGTCACTTCAACAGATTTCATACATGAGACAAAGCACTTGTTGCCAATATTACATCAATGCCTGTAGTTGTGGAAACCTCCATGCTGATGAACCTGGCAAGGTGGTTATAGAAACGGCCCTGTATGTAATAGAAAGAAATGAACATCAATGTGAGATGTGATGAATGGAAAGCACTTTGCCCTTTCAATCCAGCAGTACAGAATAAAAAACTTCTTTGTGCTTGTTCCATGATGCAATTTTTAGCACTGTGGATTCAGAATCCAGTGAAACACTACACAAAAATGATCATTCTGTTGTGTACAGATTATAATGTTACGCAATCTAGACTCTGAAACCAGTGAAACAGAAGACACAACATATATTTTATCAGTTTGTATGATATAATTGCATGTACCATTTATGCTGAATCCAGCAATACAGAAGACACAACACATATTTTTGTTTCCTGCTTGATGTAATGGTATACACATATGGTTGTGAAGACGTAATGTTCAACAATTGGTTCTATGGTGTAATGGTTAGCATCTTGGACTTTGACTCCAGTGATCTGAGTTCAACTCTCAGTGGAACCTGTTGACTGTGTCTTGCTCCATTCACATAGAAGGTGGCTTCGTGCTGCAAGTTTTTTTATTTTGCTGAAGCCTTTATCGGTGGACCAGGTTTGATTAACTTTATGCCAATATTTCCTGAATAGCTGTCATTGTGGAAAAGTGCATTCTGATGGTCCTCGCATATATGACATTATGTAAAGATAATTTGTTCATAGAAATGATTCGCCAACAATATCAGAAGAAACAACAAATCTTTTTGATTCCTCCATTATATAATGGTATTCACAGTTGGAACGATAAGCACTCTGGACTCTGAAGCCAGCGTTACAGTACACACAAAAGGTCTTATTGTTGGTTTTATGCATTAAAGGTAAAATTTGTCAATCTGAATTCAGGCATACAGAAGAAAGATACAACAATGATTTTTGATTCCTCCATGATATAATGGTATTTACAGTTGATTCTGAATCCAGTAGTACAGAAGACTCAAATCTCTCGTTTTGGTTCCATAGTATATTGTTTTGCACCCTGTGCTCTGAATACGGTAATCTGAGTGTCATCCAGTGGATCCAGTTGAATTGTCACTGGTCTCATTTCTCAGGCACAACCAAAGTTCTTTCTTTTTTTTTTGATGACGGAATGATAAGCTCTCTGGACTCTGAAGCCAGCGTTACAGTACACACAAATGGTCTTATTGTTGGTTCTATGGATTAAATGTAAGCCTTGTAGATCTGAATTCAGGCATACAGAAGAAGGATTACAGCAGTACAGAAGACTCACATCTCTCTTTTTGCTTCCATAGTATATTGTTTTGCTCTCTGGACTCTCAATACGGTAATCTGAGTGTCACCCAGTGGATCCAGTTGAAATGTCCCTGGTCTCATTTCTCAGGCACAACCAAAGCTCTATGGATTAAAGGTGAGCCTTGTAGATCTGAATTCAGGCATACAGAAGAAAGATTATTTTGAAATTTCTATGGTGTAATGCTTAGTAAGCACAATTCATTTTGTATGATCTGAGATCAAGTCTCCGTAGATCCTGTATAGACCTCGCTGAGCTTTTGCGATTATTTGAGCTTTCTTGCTACAAGGTATTGTAAATGGCTGGACTGTCCATCACTTCAACAGATTTCATACATGAGACAAAGCACTTGTTGCCAATATTACATCAATGCCTGTAGTTGTGGAAACCTCCATGCTGATGAACCTGGCAAGGTTGTTATAGAAACGGCCCTGTATGTAATAGAAAGAAATGAACATCAATGTGAGATGTGATGAATGGAAAGCACTTTGCCCTTTCAATCCAGCAGTACAGAATAAAAAACTTCTTTGTGCTTGTTCCATGATGCAATTTTTAGCACTGTGGATTCAGAATCCAGTGAAACACTACACAAAAATGATCATTCTGTTGTGTACAGATTATAATGTTACGCAATCTAGACTCTGAAACCAGTGAAACAGAAGACACAACATATATTTTATCAGTTTGTATGATATAATTGCATGTACCATTTATGCTGAATCCAGCAATACAGAAGACACAACACATATTTTTGTTTCCTGCTTGATGTAATGGTATACACATATGGTTGTGAAGACGTAATGTTCAACAATTGGTTCTATGGTGTAATGGTTAGCACCCTGGACTTTGACTCCAATGATCTGAGTTCAACTCTCAGTGGAACCTGTTGAATGTGTCTTGCTCCATTCACATAGAAGGTGGCTTCTTGCTGCAAGTTTTTTTATTTTGCTGAAGCCTTTATCGGTGGACCAGGTTTGATTAACTTTATGCCAATATTTCCTGAATAGCTGTCATTGTGGAAAAGTGCATTCTGATGGTCCTCGCATATATGACATTATGTAAAGATAATTTGTTCATAGAAATGATTCGCCAACAATATCAGAAGAAACAACAAATCTTTTTGATTCCTCCATTATATAATGGTATTCACAGTTGGAACGATAAGCACTCTGGACTCTGAAGCCAGCGTTACAGTACACACAAAAGGTCTTATTGTTGGTTTTATGCATTAAAGGTAAAATTTGTCAATCTGAATTCAGGCATACAGAAGAAAGATACAACAATGATTTTTGATTCCTCCATGATATAATGGTATTTACAGTTGATTCTGAATCCAGTAGTACAGAAGACTCAAATCTCTCGTTTTGGTTCCATAGTATATTGTTTTGCACCCTGTGCTCTGAATACGGTAATCTGAGTGTCATCCAGTGGATCCAGTTGAATTGTCACTGGTCTCATTTCTCAGGCACAACCAAAGTTCTTTCTTTTTTTTTTGATGACGGAATGATAAGCTCTCTGGACTCTGAAGCCAGCGTTACAGTACACACAAATGGTCTTATTGTTGGTTCTATGGATTAAATGTAAGCCTTGTAGATCTGAATTCAGGCATACAGAAGAAGGATTACAGCAGTACAGAAGACTCACATCTCTCTTTTTGCTTCCATAGTATATTGTTTTGCTCTCTGGACTCTCAATACGGTAATCTGAGTGTCACCCAGTGGATCCAGTTGAAATGTCCCCGGTCTCATTTCTCAGGCACAACCAAAGCTCTATGGATTAAAGGTGAGCCTTGTAGATCTGAATTCAGGCATACAGAAGAAAGATTATTTTTAAAATTTCTATGGTGTAATGCTTAGTAAGCACAATTTATTTTGTATGATCTGAGATCAAGTCTCCGTAGATCCTGTATAGACCTCGCTGAGCTTTTGCGATTATTTGAGCTTTCTTGCTACAAGGTATTGTAAATGGCTGGACTGTCCGTCACTTCAACAGATTTCATACATGAGACAAAGCACTTGTTGCCAATATTACATCAATGCCTGTAGTTGTGGAAACCTCCATGCTGATGAACCTGGCAAGGTGGTTATAGAAACGGCCCTGTATGTAATAGAAAGAAATGAACATCAATGTGAGATGTGGTGAATGGAAAGCACTTTGCCCTTTCAATCCAGCAGTACAGAATAAAAAACTTCTTTGTGCTTGTTCCATGATGCAATTTTTAGCACTGTGGATTCAGAATCCAGTGAAACACTACACAAAAATGATCATTCTGTTGTGTACAGATTATAATGTTACGCAATCTAGACTCTGAAACCAGTGAAACAGAAGACACAACATATATTTTATCACTTTGTATGATATAATTGCATGTACCATTTATGCTGAATCCAGCAATACAGAAGACACAACACATATTTTTGTTTCCTGCTTGATGTAATGGTATACACATATGGTTGTGAATACATTAATATAAGAAGACCCAAAACTCACTGTTTGGTTCTATGGTGTAATGGTTAGTACCCTGGACTTTAACTCCAGTGATCTGAGTTCAACTCTCAGTGGAAGCTGTTAAATGCTTTTTGTTCCATTCAGATAGAAAGTGACTTCTTGCTGCAAGTTCTTTTATTTTGCTGAAGCCTTTATCGGTGGACCAGGTTTGATTCACTTTATGCCAGTATTTCCTGAATAGCTGTCATTGTGGAAAAGTGCATTCTGATGGTCCTCACATATATGACATTATGTAAAGATAATTTGTTCATAGAAATGATTCGCCAACAATATCAGAAGACACAACAAATATTTTTGATTTCTCCATTATATAATCGTATTCACAGTTGGAACGATAAGCACTCTGGACTCTGAAGCCAGCATTACAGTACACACAAAATGTCTTATTGTTGGTTCTATGGATTACAGGTGAGCCTTGTAGATCTGAATTCAGGCATACGGAAGAAATATTATTTTGAAATTTCTATGGTGTAATGCTTAGTAAGCACACTTCATTTTGTATGATCTGAGATCAAATCTCCGTAGATCCTGTATAGACCTCTCTGACCTTTTGCGATTATTTGCGCTTTCTTGGTACAATGTATTGTAAATGGCTGGACTGGAGCATTTTGTATTCTGAATCCAGTGAAGCACAAGACAAAAAGGCTCGATTTGTTGTTTCCAGATTGTGATTGTAATCAGGCTTGACAGTGAATTTGGCAAAATTGAAGACACAGAAGATATTTTTAAACATTTGCATGATATAATTGCAATTACTATGAGCACTGAATCCAGCATTACAGAAGACACAAAACATTTTTTTTTTTTGCTTGATGTCATGTGGTTTTGATTCCAGGAATACAAGAAGACTAAAAGCATTTTTTGGTTTCTGTAGTGTAATTGTTCACAATCTGTTGTTTGTCTCTGGTGATCCCATTTCAATTCTTCATGGAACCGATTGAATCCTTGTTGTTCCTTTCAGGTAGCAGGTACTTTCTTGAAGCAAGTTCTTTTAATGGCTGCAGCCTGTATTGGTGGATCAGATTTGATTAACTTTTTGTGAGAAATTCTTAAACACCTGTTATTTTGGAAAACTACATGCTGATTATCCTAGCATTGTTGGCATTATGGTAAAGAGAATTTACGCCAGAGAAATTATTCACCATCAATATCAGAAGACACTACACTTTATTTTTGTTCCTTCCATTAGGTAATGGGAGACACACTTTAGTCTGAATCCTGCAATACAGGAGACCCAGGTGCTTGATTGAGGTTCCATGGTGTAATGGTTAACGCTTTACTCAGATCCAGTGATCTGAGTTTGACTGTCAGTGGAACCTGTTAAAGTCTCCCTTGCTTTGTTTCTGAGACAAAACCAACGCTCTTAATTTCATGGTGGAAAGGTCTGGACTCTGAAGCCTACATTACACTACATACATAATGTCTTGTTGGTTATGGAATAAAGGTAAGCGTTCTACACTTTAAATTCAGGTATACAGACGAAAGCTTATTTTGAATTTTCCACAGTGTTGTGCTTAATAAGCACTTTTCATTTTAGATTGTCAGAGATCATGCCTCTGTGGAACCTTTCTAAACCTTGCTGACCTTTTGAGATTATATGGGCTTTCTTGCTACAAGTCATTTTACATTTCTGTCACTTTAACAGATTACATACATGAGACAAACCATTTGTTGCCACAATTAGGTCCATGCCAGTAGTTGTGCCAATCTGTGTGCTGATGGCCCTGGGCAAGGTAGTGTTATAATACCGGAACTCATGTGTTACAAAAAAAGACCATCAACATGAGATATGATATATGGAAAGCATTCTGCTCTCTGAATCTAGTAACACAAAAGACACAAAACATATTTTTGTTTTATGCTTGTTGTAATGGTATACACATTTTGTTTCTGAGTACAACAATACAAGAAGGCCCAATACTTTTCTGTTCGTTCTATGGTGTAATTGACAGCACCATTGACTGTGATCTGAATTTACCTCAATGTTACCCATCAACCTCATTGCTCTTTTCACCTAGCATGTTGCTTCTTTTAAATGGCTAGTTCTTTTAAATGGCTGGAACCTCTTTTGGGGGACCAGACTGAATGAACTTTTTGCCCACATTTTTTACTTGCCTGTCATTGTGGAAATCTTTCTGCTGATGACATTCAGGAAACAGAATTTAAGTCATAGAAATGATTCACTATCAATATCAGAAGACAATCCATCTTTTTTTTCCTTCCATTATATAATTTTATGCATACTTCATTATGAATTCTGCAATACAGTAGACCCGAAGCTTTGCTTTCATTTCAATGGTAGTGTTTGGAAACTCTGAATCCATTGATCAGAGTTCAGCTCTCAGTGGAACCTGTCAACATGTTTCTGACTTTGTTTCAAAGACAAAGCCGGTAATAGGATCAGGTTGGGTGGCTTGTGGGATAGCCACATGCACTGGTGGGGTGACCCTGGAGGAACACACAGACAGAACCTTCTTGGCAGCTCCCAAGGCTAAGGCAAGTGATAGGGAGCTTGCAGTTTCACTTAATTGAACACCAAGTGCCTAGCTATGGATTGTGTGTTCACTCCACCTACTCACATCTTGCACTGCAGGCAGCTCCCCCCTGCAGCATTGCTCAAGATGGGTAGACTCTTGGCGCTTACCTTGGATCTTGTCGTCATCAAAATAAACGGGATCCTGCTTTTTCCAGGAATGAAGTGATGCCTGTGTACTCGCAGCACAAGGGGATTTGCTCTCTCTGGTTTGGTGGCACTGAGATGTGAGGAACTCGGACTGTGCGGAAACAGCCAGAGTTTCATCCCAGCAGAACAACCACTTCCCAGAGTCTCGCTGCATCCTTGTTTGGCTTTGTTCTGTAACAGCAAGCAGTGAGGAGGCAGACACATGTGCGAAGAAGAGTGAGATTTATTATGGGCAAATCCAAAATCAGAGCCATTGTTGCAGTCCAGGGTCATAGAGCCAACATGTAGAGTATGTGGATATGAGCAAAACAAAAAAACACGAAGGCAAACAAGGGAATCAGGCAATAACAAGATGCTAGGAAAAACACAGGGCTAATAAACATGAAGGCTAGCATACATGGAGTTCAAACCAACATTGAAATAAACAATACAACCAAACAATGAACCTAACACATAAACACATCAAACATAATGAATCTAACACTGAACAGTAACCATCAAACAACGAATAGCCAAGACCAAGGCCAGAAGGCAGGGCTTCAATACATGAACTAAATGAGGGACAGGTGTGGAAAATCAAACAAGGGGCAGAGAAAACAAAACTATGGCATGGAGCTCAAATACAGGGGAAAGACAGGGAAAACACGGAACATGGAAGTTGGGAGGAACTAATTGTGACAAACCATTTGTTGTAGAGGTAGATGCTTCAGAGGTGGGAGTAGGAGACATCTTCTCTCAAAGCAGTGGTAAGCCATTAAATCTGCACCAAACTGCTTACTTCTCATGGAAATTGTTGCCAACAGAGAGGAATTACGATATGGGTAACAGGGAACTACTGGCAGTTAAACTGGCACTGGAGGAGTGGAGGCGATGGTTGGAGGGGGCTAAACATCCTTTCACTGTCTTGACAGATCACAAGCACTTAGAATATATTAAGAGTGCTAAAAGACTTACATCTCGTCAAGCCAGATGGTCATTATTCTTCACAAGATTGAATTTCTTGATTACCTTCAGACCAGGCTCAAAGAATGCTAAGCCAGATCCCCTGTCCTGGATCTATGATGTGAGTAATGAGGAACAAGACATTGATCCCTCACCCATTTTATCGGAAAAGTGCTTTATAGGAGTTAGTTGTCGAGTAGGTGTTGGTGGGAGACAATGAATAAAGACATGCATGACTTCATATCATCATGTTCAGACTGTACAGAATTCTGTACAGAATTTGTACTTCACCTGCTGAAATGAGTACCCTTACATCTGTATGATGTTGAGTCCACAGTTCATTTGGTAGCTGTTTTAATCATTCTTCATGTTCTGCACATAAGATGTATTGTGTAGCTGTTTTCACCCTATCTACCATGACCTTTTCTGTCATTGCCCTGTCAACTGATTTCATAGCTATTTTATATGACCCATCTGATGACCTATGAGTGTAAATGTTGTCTGCTTTTATGCAGTTTATTTCTTTGCTGGCTTTCATCATTGGTCCCAAACTTTTGGCTTGGCTTTCTCTTGCAACCATCAAGAATACATGTGAGATGGTGTTTGGCACTTGATACCACTGGGCTATTTCTGGTGTTAGCTCTGCTTTCACTGCAACTCCATGTGGGCCTATTATCATATCTCCTGTAGAGAGCAGAATAGATCTTCTTTCCAAGCACTCTTTCCAGGCCACTTCATATGCTTCTTGAACACTGTTTGGATCATAGAGTAGTGTACAGTTTAAATCATCAGACATTTCTTCCATTTCTGGTCTCATAGCCTGTATCCATCATTTCCATGTAGTAAAGTAATTATGCAAGTTTGATTCCATTGGTTTCAACCAGTACACCGTTGGGCCAGGTAATTGTGATTCTTTTTTCACTGTGGTCAATATCATCTGCCATAATTGAGTTGGGAAATCTACACCTAATATCTGCTTTTAATCTACATAACGTACCTCTTCCTAGTAAATTAATTGGACAGGACTTTGAATACAACAGTGGCATTGTTATCAGGACTCTGAATACAACAGTGGCATTGTTGTCCTTATGGTCAGCTCTAACAGTTCTGTGAATTTTAATGTTTGTTTTCCCAGAGAACCCTTTGAATTCTTTCTGTTGAAAGGGGTAAATGTGTATGTTCTGGTCCAATTACCAAATGAGTGGCTCCCATATCCACCTAGAAAGAGTTTTTGCTGACCATTCACTTAAACTTTCACTTTTGTCTCCCCTACCGGAGAGGTTGAGGTTACCAATTGCAAATACATAATAATATATTAAAATTAAATAAAACACAATGAGGGATTCTCAAAATAGTTTTATTGACATTTAAAAGAATTCTTTAACTGATAAATAATCAAGTGATTAAAGTAAATAAAAGTTATGAGTTTTATACATACCACCCAGTCTTTAATGTCTGCTCTGCTCCGCTGCCGGTCACGTACTTATACTCAAACATGCGTAAGGGTCTCAGGCATCTCTCTCTCTCTCTCTCTCTCTCTCTCTCTCTCTCTCTCTCTCTCACACTCACCCACTCCCTGCCCATTGGCTAATTCTCTAAGGAAGTCACACCTCCTCCAAAGTCCTTCCCCCTACCCATAAAGGAATGCACTTTCTGACACAAATTTATATAAGGCCCCTCACCCAACCCACTCCCCTCCCATTGGATGATTGCCTAAGAAAGTCACACCTCCTCCCAAGTCCTTCCCCTACCCCATACAGGAATACACATTCTGACAAAAAATGATGTAAGGTGTCAATCCCCCAAAAACCAAACTCCTCCCAGGGGCAGAAATACACTAGGCCAGAAAGTTCAAATTTTGCCACCTTTTGTTTCTACCCAACCAACCAGACCTGTGTATCACAGGTTTCTTTAATTGAGAAATATTAACATGATTAAAGAAAATTAAAGTTTTCAGTCTCATACTACACCAGTCTTTTTCCACTTTCTCTGTCTGTTCTAACACACACTCTGCTGTCAGAGATCATTCATTCTCTTTCTTTCTTTCTTTCTTTCTTTCTTTCTTTCTCTATTTCTCTCACACACACACACACACACACACACTTCTCCTTGACACCTCTTCACATCTTATCTGCCAGATGTACTCAAACAGGGCAATAAGCAAACTTTTCAGAAAACATTACAAAGTTTCCATTTATTTATTTTTACTCTGATCTCTAATCAGTGTGGTTACTCTATAAGCTTTATCGCTCATGTTTTTTGTCCATTATCACACATTGTACCCATACCACTTTCAATGCATTCCACAACTGAGAGTGGTGTTGGGGGTGGGGGTAATTTACAACTTTTATCCGAATTCCCCACCGACCTTTTCTTAAAGCCGTGTTTTCGATACTTCACTCCTTTAGTTCACAGACGTAGGGCATGGATCAACCGTTATCCAATTTTTTATCAACAGGTAAGCAATTCAGTAATTCATGCTATACGTTATACTAGTATAAGTTACTAAAAAGGCCGCCATGTATTTAGCTATTTATTTAGCTAATGGTTAAAATACTATATCGTGCGTTGTATGATTTAACTCGGTGGGGCTTAGCGTCGTAATTAATTTCAGGTCTAGATAAAATATTCAAGACCTGCGCTGTCAGGGTCTGAAAATTATTAATCGTATTAGAAAATGAATACATTGGTCAGTCGTCTTTTTCACCGCCACATATTAGCTAAACCAGGGGGGAAATAGCAATGTTCTTTCACGAAGGTATTTTATGAATTACCCGATTGGATATCTACCGGTTGCGTAACTTAATTGTATTTTATCTAACAATCAATATGTATTATGTACAAGCTATCGTAACTATTCTTTTGCGTGCTATCTAGGAAAGGATATTGTCAATGTCTTTATTCTGATGATTATTGGTCAATATGTAATATGACTGCTGTGCCATAGAGTACGTGAAACATTTTGATCGACTAAAACTCTTTTGATCCACGGCTATTATACCATCATGGTAATCTTTTCTGCTCATGGTCTATAAATTTGTTCTATGTATTTCCATAGTTTCCGACGTTCACGAGTTCTTTGAATCTGTGGAGAGAATTGCCGACCAAGGTATTTTCTTATTTGTGAACTTTTATACATTTTAATTTTATGTATTTTATCATTTTAATTTTTTGTTACTTTTTATTTGCAGATATAAGGACACAAGCTGATGAAATAGTTCATATACTGAATGAGTTGTTACAAGGTAATCTTTTCTAGAGTGCGTCTTCCATATGTTAAAAGACCGCTTTATGTCTAAAAGTTCATGTAGTGCATTAATTTGTCACACAGAGGCAGAAGGGGTGAATCGCACTACCGTCATCCACTATTCATCGAGCTCTCCAGTGGAGCTTGCAACCGGTGACGTATATAGAAACATATACAGAGGTCACTGTGGCTTATAACATACGTCTAAATAACTCTAGGTCTATTCAAGCTGTTCAACCACTAACCTGTAGGCCACCATCTCTACGTAAGTATATTTTTAAAAGCATGTTTATTAATCACATTTATACTAGAATAAGTTAATCAAATGTGTTGATTTTTTTCTAAGATGGCTCAGACACGGGGATCAGTAATTGAGTCTGTTCGACTGGCTGATTTAAGAGCGCCTCCCCCATCATGTGAGTGGTCTCATAAGGAATTCTCACTAATTGTTGAAAATAATCCATTTTTTTCCCATTCAATTCCTAAAGCTGTTATCAAATGTGTTTAGTCAGCAGTGACATGTCGTACCAGGATCAGACGCTACTACATATGGCGTACACAAATGCAGTGAGTAGATACTTTGGTTTAACCCTGGCAACTTTCTAATTTTCCCATGTCATTCATCTTGTAGACTATACTTGATTCTAAAGTAATATTCCAATGGCTTCTGCCATCGTTAAAGAACTCATGATGCCAAGACAAGGTTAGTCAATCATCTAGTTTGGGTCAAAGCAAATATATGGTTTAGTACAGTTTAGTGCAGGTGAAAAACTGCTGTCCTGCCATCTAGTCATGCAATGTACTCTTGTATTTATGAGTCATAATGTAACCTGGCAGCCCGAGTGCCGAAGTGCGTGGAGCAGGACGCACACACTCTCTCGACACGGATGAACATTTATTTACGTAAAAGACAAAGGACAAAAGTGGCACTCACATGTAAACACAAACATTGTACATAAGCACACTAAACACTAACAACTTCTAACATTTAACACAATCTTAAACAAACATAGTCATGACTGATACATATAGTCACAAACGACACGCTACATCAGCAATGTCAAACACACTGCACACAATGACAAGGGTTTATATACACAAAGATGAACAAGGTGCAACTGTGTGCAGGTGTGGTTACAAACAAAACAACCCTTCCACTACACGTGGCAGGCCAAACCACATGACTCGTGGGAGGCGAGCGTTCTGGGACGCCTAATATATTACAGATTTAATTTTTGAGGATGAGCATGTTAGATATAAGATGACTAATATATCTGATTATTTAATTGAAGTGATAAAATGAAGGGTCAGTTATGAACTACATAGTCTGATGCAGTGCAGTGCAGGAAGAATCACGGTGCTTTACTGGTTGTATGAGAGCACTGAGAGTAGTACTGAGAAGACTTTCTCAAGGAATTTCACTTAATTAACTTCAAAATGGTCCATCTTACATGCCCACTTTAAAATGTTTCTAAAAATAAAAGTTTTTGGCTGTGCACACTGATGTTGATGTGCAATGAGGAACTGATGGTCATGTAAATGATTATGGAAAATGGGTACATGTGACTTTTTGTCAGAGGATAAATGATCTGGAAAGATTTGGTGTTGTGTATGTGTTGTGTATTTTTTCATTTATGTATTTTCATATCTTATTTTATCTTATGTAAGTAATATATGTATGCAACTCTGGCCAAGAGTGTCTACTAAACACTATAAATGTAATCAGTATAAATGTGAATGTAATGTTTAGCATTGCTTCATAAGGTTGGAATTGCAAATAATTCCTGATTCACTCTCAATCAGTTACATAGCTGCTTGATGTGGAGTGTAAAGGGACCTTTGTCTTGAGAGTTGATTCTTGCTGTAGTCAATGTTTAATCTATATCACCATTATTGCCACTGTATCTTCTAAAGTAAACTCCAGTAAGCAGCATCCTATAATTGTTTGAAAAGAATACAGGCTACAGGAGGCAGGTTTGGAAACACTAATAAAAAGCTCTGACCTTTTGCAGGCAGTGGTTGCTGCTGAAAGTGAGCACTGGAAGGCTTCTATTGTGTCATATTAGTTTAGTGCTGATTTCTAATCATTCTAGTGCAGTGTTGACTTCTAGTAATACTAGTACAGCATTGTCTTCTACTGTGTCATACTGTAACACCCCCTCACCAGCCCTGCACTCTTTCACATGCTGGTGCAGTGGTCATGTACCCTACTTCCAGGTACTCTGAAAGGTCCGTCTCTCATTACATTGGCATAGAATATCAGTGACTTGTGTGAGTAGTGGTAGCTCAGTGGTTAAGGCTACTGCCAAGTTGCTGCTGTTGGGCCCCTGAGCCTCAATTGCTCAAGTTGTACTCACTTGTAATTGTAAGTTGCTTTGGATAAAAGTGTCAGCTAAATGCTCTAAAGATCAATTCTGAAGGGCAGACATACAAAAACAGCCCACAAGAGCTTTGTGTTTAAATTATTACCTTGAGTAATATTTACATTTGTACATTTTTCTGGTTGCAATGAAATAAAATTGAATCCTTTTACTTGATCAAACATGAGGCAGGCCACAGAAGGATTTGTAGGGTTTAAATATTATTCAGATCTGTGTTTGTAATATTCAGGACAATAATGGCGACAAATTTTGAATCAAGCTCTACATGTAAGGCATTTCCCAGCTTTGATGAGCAAAGCTCATATACAGTATACACAATCTCTACTATACACATATACTCAATAATTATATGCATATATTTGCATAATTATGATTCCAATGTTACAGAGTAAAGTGTTATGTTGTTGTTACTGTGCACTGAAACAAAATATCTAACCCACATGAATAAGGTCTGAGAGAGGTTTCCATTAAAAATTGAGGCTGAATTGATATTTATGTCCAACTCAGTGCCACTGCCAACTGTTCCAGGGAAAGAGACTCTAGAATGTGCACAAACATATTCTGCACACTACTCTAGTTTGAAGGAAAGTTGTTTTGCAGGATGTTGAGTTAGCTGTTTTACATATGATGTAATTAGTTCTGGTGGATCCTGCAGTTTCTGATGAAATTGGGGAGGGCAGAGAGCTCATGTTCTAACATTATTTCTTGCTGTTCAGAAAGCCATTTGACAGAGACCTCTGAGATACCAAGGGCTTTGGATCGGAGCAGTTAAGAAAATAAAGATCTGACCATTGAAGCTTTTTGTTTGTAGATTAGGGTAGATCAGGCTTATGTAGTGGTCTGCTTGGACAGTGGTTGAGAGTTGAGGCTGATTCCATGGAAATGGCTCATTTAACAAATCTGCTGAAAAATGAAGAGCCTCTGTTTTAAGCCCTGCCCTTAGAACAAAAAGCTAAAGGAAGAATTGCAAATAGACCAGCATAACAAGTCTGTAGACAACACATAAATTACATAGATAAAATAAAAAACATAGTTCACAAACAGTAGCTCCACTTCAATACATTTTACCTCACCTCCACATACAAACACACAGACACACACAATTCAGCACAACAACCAAGGCACAGAAGTAACCACTAGTATCCCTCCCAACTGTTATTGGTAATATACATTCATAGAAACAGTCCTCAGTGTTGATCTGTCTGTCAACTCTAGTTTAAATGACCGTGATAGTTATAGGGAAAATTTATGACTTAATATGTTGTATAAGACAAACTATGAAATAAACTGTTATATTGAATATTTTATTGGACATATCTGTTGTGTGAATATTTGGTTATCTGATTATGTATCATTCCATGAAATATCACTCAGAAAACACTACCCATGAATTCATCATCATTATCTTATAGACTCTAAGTTTGTGATTTTGATAATCACAACTTTTACAGCATGCACATGGAAAATATGTACAAATGCAATTTAAGACATTTCCCAGCTATAGCTTATTATTTCTCGTATGTATATTTTCACATTGAATTCATCATAAAATTCATCTTTATTATTCATCATTAAATATCTTTAATTTAAAATTTATACTGCATGCCAGTATTCTGTGACTGGGCGATTATTTTCTTGAAGGGCAACCATGATAGCTCATGAGGCATTTCAGGATCTACGGGAACTTGTCCACCAGCAGATCTCTTAGATCCGAATGTCCAAAAGGGATCTGAGAGATCCCATCCTGGTCCAGGATGTGCAGTTGTTTTCCAATTTTTCTCATTACATTTTCTTCTTACTTTTTTCTCATCAAAAATGTTGACTTTTTCAAAAAGATTTCAAGACTTCTAGCATTTTAATAAAATTTCCAGTTTTTCTATTTTCTGTGACATTCTGTATTTTTTTTAGCAGCCATAACCCAGCCAAATAATGAATATATCAGATTCCCAACCACTGCCTGCAAAGAGGTCAGGGCTTTTTATTAGTGTTTCCAAAGCTGCCTCCTGTAGCCTGTATTCTTTTCAAACAATGATAGGATGCTGTTTACTGGAGTTTACTTTAGACATTACACTGGCAATAATGGTGATATAGATGAAACATTGATTACAGCCTTAGGAATTGAGTGGAAAAAATATTAATTATTTTCAGTACTTAGTTAGAATTCTTTATCAGACCATTCACATGATGGGGGAGGCACTGTTAAATCAGCCTCCCAGTCGAACAGACTCAACTCCTGATCCCCGTCGTCGGAGCCATCTTAGAAAAAATCAACATATTTGATTCGCTTATTCTAGTATAAATGTGATTAATAAACATGCTTTTAAAAATATACTTACTTACAGATGGTGGCCTACAGGTTAGTGTGGTTGAACAGCGTGAATAGGCCTAGAGTTATTTAGACATATGTTATAAGTCACAGTGACCTCTGTATATGTTTCTATAGACGTCGCAAAAATTTGCGAGCTCCGCCGGAGAGCTCGATGAATAGTGGATGACGGTAGTGGGATTCACCCCTTCTGCCTCTGTGTGACAAATTAATGCATTGCATAAACTTTTAGACATAAAGCGGTCTTTTAACATATGGAAGACACACTCTAGAAAAGATTACCTTGTAACAACTCATTCAGTATTTGAACTGTTTCATCAGCTTGTGTCCTTATATCTGCAAATAAAAAGTAACAAAACATTTAAATGATAAAATACATAAAATTAAAATGTATAAAAGTTCACAAATAAGAAATTACCTTGGTCGGCAATTCTCTCCACAGATTCAAGGAACTCGTAAACATCAGAAACTATGGAAATACATAGAACAAAATTATAGACCATGAGCAGAAAAGATTACCATGATGGTATAATAGAGGTTGGGGGCCAATCTTCTCTGTGGCCAGTCCAGGGCCCCGGGGCCCCTCCGGAGCCGCTTCAGCCTCCCCTTGGCCCTTCCGGAGGCGCCCAACCCCATCCACACCATCCCCAGCCTTCCCGGACCCATGGTTCAACCAGAACCCAGAATCTGCCCAAATTCCTGGCCAGGTGACCTCTGTGACCTCTCTGGCAAGGAGGCGGGACTATAGCGATAGAGGGTCGGTTGTTGTTTCGCATATTAAGTAGCCACGTGCAGTTGAGCATGCATGTCAAGTAGCTGTGTTTCATGCTGTTAGACTGGCTTTTGAATATCTTCTATCTGTGTCTAATTATATTCACTTTAATCATGATTAAGATTGCATGCGAAAATCCAGCAGACATTTCACAGAATGTCAGTTTCATTGGCTTCCGCATTTCTAATGGTTTTCCGCATTTTTAAAAATATCTCCCACTAATATATATATATATATATATATATATATATATATATATATATATATATATATTGTTAAAATTGCATGTTCATTTAAAAATAAGATTAATAAAGTTGACTTAATTGAATGTTAATTGAATAAAGTTATTTTAACCGAATCATTTCTACACAGGAAACCGAACTGTTTGAATAGTTGTTTATTGTTCATGAAATAAATAATATCAATCAAAATAAGTGCATCATTTGTGAGATTGTGTCTCATTACCAAAAAGTTATTTATTCACTTTCTTAAAGTAGTTTAAATCGGTGCCCATTCACTTCATGCAGCAGAATGCAGAATAAATCAGTGCTCGTTCACTTTGTGAAGTACAAAGCACAAGAAATCAGGGCTCATTCACTTTGTGATGTACAAAGCAGAATAAATCAATGCTCATTCACTTTGTGAAGTACAAAGCAGAATAAATCAGTGCTCGTTCACTTTGTGAATTACAAAGCACAAGAAATCAGTGCTCGTTCATTTTTTGAAGTACAAAGCAGAATAACTGTCAGATTTAAAATAGAGTACAAGTCATTGCTCATTCACGTTGTGAAGTACAAAGCAGAATAAGTCAGTGCTGCTTCACTTTGTGAAGTATAACAGAGTATTAAACAGTGCTGCTTCACTTTGTGAAGTATAACAGAGTATTAAACAGTGCTGCTTCACTTTTGAAAGTACAAATGATTATGAACAACACACAAAATAAATAATTAAAATAGGAATAAATATACACACAGAATAAATAATTAAAGCAGGAATACATATAAAACTATGTACAAGTATGAACAATGTGGTGAGTGGGGTGGTCAGCAGATCACTGACCCTGTCCAGCATCTCCTCTCTTCATCTCTTCCATCCACTGCTCCACGGTCTTCCCCGCTGCCGCCGCGCAGAAGTGCACCCCACGAAACCTGCTATGGCCCAACACTTTAGTTTTAGGTTTGCCACACTGCTTGCCGTCGTAGTGTTCATGCTTGCGTCGCTTCGTGGGGACGGCCTGTCCATCCACAGCGGCGGCGGCAGCAGCGGCAGCCTTGGCCTCTGCCTTTTTCTTCCAACACCACGCCATGGTCCGGGGCACTTTGGGCCCGGCCGGCGCGGCAGGGGCAGTAGGAGTGGCGACAGTGGCAGAAGCCGCATCGCCTTCCGGACCGGAGCTCGTCGGGGTCTCACCGGGAGGAAGAGGAGGTTGGCCTCAGACGCGCTGAGAAGCCTGCCCGGACACATCCTGCTGTATGTTAAAGTCAAAGGCAGGGTGCCCGTGAGTCGGACGCTCCGGGAGCTTACTCAGCGGGGGAGTGAGGGGTTCCGGGGCCACCATGGGAGTGCTGAACTGGCCAACGCTCAGGTGCAGAACATCCTGTTCCTGCTTTTTCTTCCTGGTGTGGTACTTGTAACAAAAACAGCAGCACAGCCTATTAGTACTCAGTATGTATAGTCCACAAGGCCAATAAGGTCAATATAAAACCCCCTAAACTCACCACTGGGTCAGTGTCCGCTGATTCAACTGAAAAAGTTGAATACGGGTCCGGGTCATGAGGCCACGGCTGCCGAGGACTACGTCCCTGATGACACCGTAGTCCCTCATGACGGCAGCCCACCTGTTCACCCTGACGCCGGCGACGGTCTGCCCGGCCGGGTGAAGCCAACAAAGCACCAGGCACACGGCCTCCACCAGGCGGCCACTGAGCAGGCCCGCTGCCTTGTCCAAGGAAGCAGCTGTGAAGATACAAAAGCACACACAGACAGACAGACAGACAGAATCAATTATTCACACAGCTACAAGTGAAACTCAAGGAAACTCATTTACCAGGTTCGAAGCGGTTCAGGTGCAGGTGGAACGACTCTAGGGACGTGGAACCGCGTGGCAGCAGGCCCTCGCCCTCTGCTGCCGTGAGGACGCTGATGAGGACCTGCCCAAACTCATTCCCCACGTTTGTAGCCCATGCCGCCATGCTGGCAGCGGCGCCGGCAAGTTTCTTGGTCACCTGAAGGAACAAAGGGCACACGACGCACGTCGCACACGTGACAATCAAGCATATCGTAGCAGTTACCGTTCAGCGGCGCGTGTGCGTACAGGTTGTCCCCAAGCTTACCTTCTTTGTGGAGTCCATCTTCAAAACGGCTCCGTAGATGGAGGTGACCCTGGCCTTCATCTCCTCAAGCCGTGACAGCACGTCCTGCGCATAACACTGTCAGCAGCCATTTTGGAGTGGGCACCGGCACCATCGGGGGCAGCTGGAGGGTGATGGTGCTGGGGTCGGTGCCCGGGGCCAGAAACTTCTTGAGCACAGAGAGGTACTCGGAGGACTTGTCCAGCCACTGCTGTCTGTGCCTGACGCACAGGTGCCTGTACAGCGAGGTCACACTGTTCCCCAGAGTGCGACCCCGCATCAGGCAAACGACCTCCTTGTCGCAGGACAGCCTAAAGAACGCCAACACAATCACAGATCAACCAGCAGGTCACACATTATTCCATCACAAAATCTCTCTCTCTCTCTCTCTCTCACACACACACACACACACACACACACACACACACATCAGTGTCACATACAGAGAACACTTACAATGAACGCGGTACTACGCTGCGCGTCCGCAATACATACAATACAGCAACACACACGGTCGATCTAGAGTTGTAAAGTACCACTCCAGACGAGCACGCAAACTACCTGGTCACATTTATCAGTCATTTTAATGCCATCTAGCCAGACAGATGGTCGGACACCCGGTATTTCGTACATAAACCACCGAGCGAGCGAACGAGCGAGATCGGTCGGTTCTGGCCGCTAATCGGGCCCATGAAGTGTCACTTTTACAGTATATTCCCGAGGTAGGTAGACGGGGAATAAAAGCCAGGTAAAGAAAAAGAGCGTAAAACGTCTGAAAAACGAATGGAAGGGAAACTTCCTTAGCCGGCGATACTCACCGCACGCCGTGAGAAGCGACAGCAGTTAGAAGTGTGACAGTGTGACGAGCCGGCAACGACTGTGACAGTGTGACGAGCCGGCAACGGGATAGCCAATGAAAAATCACGAATCCTATTGGAACAGGCCAATGGCGCTCTGCTGACTTTGCAGAAGAATTTGGAACAGGAGAGGATGAGAGGACGCAGGCCTTTTAGAACTATTTGGAACAGTTTGGAACAACATTGGAACCGAAGAATGTGCCGCCGGGGGCGCAAAGATGACACGCAAAATTGTGAAGCGTCCAATATTTTGGCCCCTGGGGCCCTCCTGGAGCCAATAGAGTCATCAGAATTCCCCTAGAAGGATCCGAGAGCCACAGATCATTTAAATAAACAAATGAACTCAAAAAATATAACAAATTGTAAAACTATGTACAAGATATATAGACCTTTCTATCAATATATACATACAACATGTTGATATATGTCATTAATAGGCCATTTTTAAAATTTCAAATATATTTTCTTCCAAATGTTTTTATTAACACTAATTTTAACATGCAGTTTCCACAATTTTAAGTAGTAGTCATAAGTTTCATGCAGTTGTTATTATTACATTAATATTGGTGTTATTACATTGTTGTTACATTTCTTTCCTAAACAGTTTCATTATTTAAATAAAATGAGCTCCGATAACCTTTTGGAAAGATCACAAAAAATCAATCAGAAGTTGATAGACATTTAAAAAATTCAAATCAATTTCAGAACTACATAAATTGTAAAGGATTTTATGTATACAGTTTTGATTTTTTTTTTTTTCTAAATTAATTTTGGGGCTTTAATTTTAACATGCAATTTCCAAAATGCTAACTGGTTGTCATATGTTTCAAACACTGGTTATTACTATTTTACAATTGTTATTGTTAAATTATCATTCTTATTATTACATTGCAATTGTTATTAGTACAAGTACTGCTATAATTATTACATCATTACAGTTATTGTTATTAGTACATTACAAATATTGCTACATTGCAATTGTTACTGCAGTACAATTATTACTTACAGTTGTTACAATTGTGTTATTACTGTATTAGCCTCATACTTTAAATGCAATACTGAGGAAGCAACATTTGGAGGCAAAAATATTTTTGGCTGTTCACAGCTTGAAATCTGTAGATTTTCCTCTCTACACAATTAGTTTAATTATTTTTAATGAAATGGGTTTAGATAACCTGTGTCTAGCACCTATATAGCTAGAAAAAATATTATTAAATTATCATTTATGTTGATAGTACACTTTTAAAAAATGTTTTTAGCTAGGCTGAGTAGGTAGACTAGATAACTACTTGGCGAATGGTCAGTTAAATAAAACGTTGCTTCTCATAGCTTTTATAGGTGAAATTTGAAAGTCAAGTCACATTCTTAGAGTTTTCACGTTGTGATTAATATGTTTTTAGATTAAGGTTTCTTTAAAATGTTCATAGCTTTATTCATCAAGATCACGTAAACGTTTTGTTGCAGAGTGAAAATCTTTTACACACAGTTGAACTTGGAACCTATGATAGGCAGTATTATGCAACAAAGCTAATGATTATCCCTTGTTTGTAACCATGCTCCTCTTGTTTGTGTATCACTTGTTACACCTGCACCCTGTTAAATCGTTTAATTTATGTATGTATTTAATCCCTTGTGTTTATGGTGTGTTTGTTGGTCATTGTTCCTGTTCCTCGTTTGCATCGCGTTGCGCTTTTGTCTGGGCTGTTCACTGGCCTTTTGAATGAGTCCCATACCGTTTATTGTTCGTGTTTGTCACCAGTGTTTTACTTTCCTTTTCCATAAATGTTTGTGTTTGTCGAGACTCGCTGCTCCCTCCTACTCCTTTCCCTGCGGCACTCGGGCCGTCACACAATAATGCTGATATATGGCCTCTTTAAAGATTTTTGTTTGTTTGTTAAAAGGTTTTATTTTTGCATTGTTGTATTTGTAATACTGGCAGTGAGGTCTGACAGTGAATGTAACAGATAATTTGCTAAGTAGCCATCTAGCGATCCTAGGAAATGGTAAACATCACATCGCATCATGTTTAGTTAGCCAAAACATCAGTAGTTAGTTAGGCAATTTCTTTACTTCACATATTTATAATTACCCACGCTTTGCCATGCTGTTTTTCATTAGTTAGTTTCATTTGTAACTGTGGGGCCATGATGTCACCATCTCTCGTTTGCTGAAAATGGGGGCAAAAAGACTCATATACCTCACATATCAATTACTGTTCAAGGCTTCAGTTTGCATTTTACATGTTCTGTATTTGGCCAACCCAAAACATGGTAAAGACAAAACAGGAAACTTCACATCAGTAATATTTAGGCTTTCTTGACATTAGAGAACTTTGTTCTTATAATATTCAAACTCAAATCTCCTTTAAGTGTGTCTTTTTAAACTGTTCTTGAGCATTTGTGACAACGTTCATATATTTCTGTGCATTTTTCTCTTTTAAAATCACTTAACTGGAGTTGGAATTTTTATTTGCATTAGTGGGCGTTCCCTGCCATCTAGTGGGCAGGAAGAGAAACTGCTGCTTAGAAGCATCTATTTGCCACTGTTTGCCCTGCTACTGTTCATTAGTCATATTAAACTGTGAGGACATGGTGTACACCATCTCTCTTCTGTTGAAAGTTGTGGGATATACAGATCAATAAGGTTTACTGCCCCCTACACTAGTGCAGCGTCACACCTACTTTCACCCAACCATTCTGAAAGACTCGACACCTTCCTTGACAGTGCCTGCTTAATTAAGGAATGAGATGTGCTAATCTAATATTATACACTCTTAACTGCTATCTGGACACAACATGGTTCCACTTTGCAGACTTTGTAATACAAGTAGCCTAACATAAAAATACCAAATATGAATAATCAAGCATCAGAGACAGAATGCGAAAATATTCAAAATAAGACACTATCGGCAGTGGTGAGGAGCGCTAGCGAATTTTTACTGAATTTCAGACAAAGCATTCCGGTGCCGGAGTTTGCGAAAGACCATAAGGATTGGATCGTAGAGGACTGGAGTAAGGTCATTTTCTCTGATGTGTGCAATTTTCAGCTTTGTCCAACACCTGGTCATGTAATGGTTAGACGGAGACCTAGAGGCCTACAAGCCAAGGTGTCTCACACCCACTGTGGCGTAAAGTTACCCAACAGCAATGTGAAAGACTGGTGGAAAGCATGCCAAGATGCATGAAAGCTGTGACTAAAAATCAGGGTTATTCCACCAAATATTGTTACACAAATAATTGTTTTGTTATTTTGAACATTAGACATTTTCATTTAAAAAAAAGCATGCTCTAAAATAAAATATTTTTTATCTCCAGCGGTTCCGAGTTTGTCCCTAATTGTAGTTCTATTTAAACATTGTTTCTGCGTCTCTTGTTTGTCGGTCATTGTGTTTTTGATACGATTCCGTTTGTCCTCGCTCATATATTTAGGTATTTCCCCGCTTGATCTCGTTCCTAGTTCCCATGTACTTTCTTGGTCAGTCATAAGTAACCCAGTTCTGTGTATTCCCCTTTAGATCTAGTTATATTCATCGTTATTCTCCGTTAGTCTTCCCTAAGTGTTTACGCCCCTTTTATCCAGTTCTCGCACTCACCTTGTTAGCCTGCTGTTCCGTTCTGTCTGTCTTGTCTGTCTGCTCTTGTTTGTATGTTTGTTATTAAATCTCTTGTTGATGATATTCTATTAGTCACGTTCTTGATGGCATCCCTAGTGAGTTCCGTTCCGCATTACATTAAAGGCGCCAGCACTTCGCAAGTGTGTTCGCTCATCACACCTCCTACGTTACAACTGCTCGGATACCCATCAATTGTAAAACTAAATACTGATAATTTTGTAGTGGTCTGGTAACGCGGTGGCCCGAGTGTCGAAGGGCGTGGAGCAGGACGCACAAACTCAATCGACATGGACGAACATTTATTACATACAACATAACGGCAGTCACATATAACACGAACCATGAACATGAATACGAATACGTCTAACAATAACGAGACTAATCTTGACATCAACACGCTACACAAACAATAGCCAACGATACTGCACACACTAACAAGGGGTTAAATACACAAACAAGACGAGGTACAGGTGTGTCCAGGCGTGGCCACAAACATATCCTCCCAAGTGACGTGGCGTGCCAAACCCCGTAATTCGCGGGAGGCGAGCGTTTCGTGACAGAACCTCCTCCCAAGGGTCGCGGCTCCCGACGCGTCCCTCCAATGAACGCGAACCTCCGGGCGCCGGGCATTGCCGTGCTGTGTTTGCGTGAACAGGGCGGCCGGAGGTTCGCGTTCATTGGACGGACACGTCGGGAGCCGCGCCCCTTGGGACCAGGCGGGCCAGGTGACATCGTGGCGAGAGGGAGAAAGGAAGCTTCCCTGCCTCTCTCAGAGCAGTCCGGGTACGCTCGTCACAAACACACGAGAGAGAGAGAGAGAGAGAGAGAGAGAGAGAGAGAGAGAGAGAGAGAGAGAGAGATATATACATACATACATACATACATACATACAGTGGTGTGAAAAAGTGTTTGCCCCCTTCGTATTATTATTCTTTTTTTTTTTGCATGTTTGTCACAATTAAATGTCTCAGATCATCAAACTAATTTAAATATTATATAAAGTAAACACAAAATGCAGTTTTTAAATAAACGTTTTTATTATTAAGAGGGGAAATAATCCAAACCTACATGGCCCTGTGTAAAAAGGGATTCCCCCCACCCCCCATTAAAGCATAAAACAACTGTGGTTTATCACATCTTTGGAAAGCTGAGTTCAATTTCTCTAGCCACAGCCAGGCCTGATTACTGCCACACCTGTTCTCGATCAAGAAATCACTTAAATAGGACCTGCCTGAAAAAGTAAAGTAAACCAAAAGATCCTCAAAAGCTAGAGATCATGCCGTGATCCAAATAAATTCAGGAACAAATGAGATGCAAAGTAATTAAGATCTATTAGTCAGGAAAAGGTTATAAAGCCATTTCTAATGCTTTGGGACTCCAGCGAACCACAGTGTGAGCCATTATCCACAAATGGCGAAAACATGGAACAGTGATGAACCTTCCCAGGAGTGGCCAGCCGACCAAAATTACCCCAAGAGCACAGTGACGACTCATCCAAGAGGTCACAAAAGACCCCACAACAACATCCAAAGAACTGCAGGTCTCACTTACCTCAGTTAAAGTCAGTGTTCATGTGTTCATGACTCCACCATAAGAAAGCGACTGGGCAAAAATTGCCTGCACAGCAGAGTTCCAAGACAAAAACCACTGCTGACCAAAAAGAACAGGCTCGTTTCAGTTTTGCCAGAAAACATCTTGATGATCCCCAAGACTTTTGGGAAAATACTCTGTGGACTGATGAGACAAAAGTTGAACTTTTTGGAAGGTGTATGTACCATTACATCTGGCATAAAAGTAACACAGCATTTCAGAAAAGGAACATCATACCAACAGTAAAATATGGTGGTGGTAGCTGTTTTGCTGCTTCAGGACCTGGAAGTCTTGCTGTGGTAAATGGAACCATGACTTCTGCTGCCTACCAAAAATTCTTGAAGGAGAATGTCCAGCCATTTGTCCGTGACTTCAAGCTGAAGCGCACTTGGGTTCTGCAGCAGGACAATGATCCAAAACACACCAGCAAGTCCACCTCTGAATGGCTTAAGAAAAACAAAATGAAGACTTTGGAGTGGCCTAGTCAAAGTTCTGACCTGAATCTGATTGAGATGCTGTGGCATGACCTTAAAAAGGCGGTTCATGCTCAAAAACCCTCCAATGTGGCAGAATTACAACAGTTCTGCAAAGATTAGTGGGCCACAGCACTGTAAAAGACTCATTGCCAGTTATCGCAAATGACTGATTGTAGTTATTGCTGGTAAGGGTGGCCCAACCAGTTATTAGGTTTAGGGGGCAATCACTTTTTTACAAAGGGCCATGTAGGTTTTACACAGGGCCATTTTTTCCCCTTATTAATAAAAAGCTTCATTTAAAAACACAAGTAAACACAAAATGCAGTTATCTTTGTCTAATATTTAAATTTGTTTGATGATCTGAAACATTTAAGTGTGACAAACATGCAAAAAAAAATATAAGGAACACTTTCACTCCACTGTATATAAATATATAGATAGATAGAGAAACCACAATTATACAGTATAGGGAAACAATAACAGTTGCGTATATTAAAAACAGTCTTTTATTTATGTAAACTGGTATTATGAAGCTAGTTTTCAACGTAGCATTCAAAGGGGAAAAATCACTAAAATATTTTTTACATTCTACAACACATTATAGAACCTTTTCCTTTTTCTGCCTACAAACACTGTAGTTCATCTGAAATGAACATATCACTTTGTATTCTGAACATGTCACAAATGATAAATCTAAAAATTACCAAACCATTACATTATAATACCTGATTGCACTAATACTTTATAGTTCAAGAAGTCAGAGGACCCCAAAATGACCACTGGTGCCCTCTTTTCACACTGATGTTTTAGATGGAAATTTACCTGTATGTGATGATGCCTGAAAACTGTATGCAATATGTGAAATCCAGCGGCTCCTGAATGTTCTATGACCATCCTGACAGAAGGTGCTCTGTGGCCATGTAGCACTAGCCATCAATGTTACATATTCTCCTGACTGTTCTGGACATGCAGCACATTATGTTGAGCATAAGCCAACAAACAAACAGAAATATACTTCTAAGAAGATGTACTTGTTACATCCACATCCATCATATATGCTAACAGCTCATCAGTTCTCTGATCAACTCATCTTAATTATTCTTCTGGAAGGATCTACAGTTCGCAGTCATGTCAGAGGCAAGAGTTACTGCTTAGTGTGTGGTCAGGTAAGACATGCAAATTAATGCTCAGACCTGTGCTTGGACCCCATAATTGCTGCTTGTGGCTATATGTAGGGGTCCAAGTACCGAAGGTGCAGGAACCCTATTGAAATTGTTCAGATTTTTTTTTTCTGCCTTAAAATGCATCATGCAGATTAAACCATAAATCCCACAGTCATGAAACTTAGTCAATAGGTAATTGACTGTAATCACTGTTTGCAGCTTTATTTAGGGTCCAAGCACTATGTATTTTGTTTTTGTTAGGATTTTTCTTCTTCTTCTTAGTTTAGTCCCTTAATATGAACCATGCAGACCAAACTGTAAGTGCTACAGACATGAAACTTGGCCATTAGGTAGTAACGCCTCCCACTACTCAGGTGCATGATGCCAGCCTGATTGGACTATAGGTGGCGCTATGGTGCACCCAAACATGTTTCAATGCACAACTCACACACTATAAGGCTGAGAAAATTTCATTTCAACTGAATTTCTTGTCTCAAGCCAAATAAAAAAAGCCTCAAGTACCACTTTGCTCTGCCCACAGATTTTTTTGATAATTTGCATAATATGCAAAAGCTACTTTTGCAAACTAGTCCTAAGTTTTTCACCTGAACATCACATTTTTGGTGTCAAAATGCTCAGTAGAGTCCAAACCTCAAAAATTATCAAAACATCTCGATATTTCAAAACAATATGGCCACCATACACAAATGAACCCTTCTGATTAAGCATATATTTTGCATAAATGGCTATAACTCATGAATGCATCACTCAATTTTGATGAAACTTCATAGACAGCTTAGGCCACAAATGCTGGGGTGTCCAATTCATTTTTGCAAATGTATGTCAATAGGGGGTGCTATAAACCCCAGAAAACTGTATCTCAGCATCCCAACATCAGATCAAGCTGAAACTTAGCATCCTGCATCATTTCACATTAGTATACAAGGATAATTAAAGATTAACTGATTGCGATCGCCATTAGCCAATCAGAATCCAGAAGGCATTTGTCAGGATTAACATTGACCAGTCATGATAAAACCTAAATGATATGGATATGTAAGGATTCTCTGTGATTGTGTATAGTTTCAAAACATTTGGGCATTGGGGACGTTGAGGTAATCAAATTATATTGTAAGCAGAAAAATGCAGATGTCTTAAAATAAACTGGGTTCATGTAGAAAAAGGCTTATGAAGGCTTCAGTGTAAGGCCTCAGAAGGCCTCTGTGTTAGGCCATTAGAGGTCTCAGTCAAAGATGTCTAAAGCCGGGACATCTCGGCCTGGTACCGCAAAAAGCAATATTATCACAATGGGCACCAGGTGGTTTGAATGAGATATTTAAAAAAAAATAAAATGGTTGGATATAATGGTACCAAACTCTAATTGGTATAATTATCAAATATGAATTTGCATATGTTATATAATGCTTGATTTGTACATAATGGTGGAAACCTTGAAAAGTACTAGGTAAAAAAGAAAAGTGTTGTATGTAACTGTCCTTGAAGAAAGTGTATAAAGACCATACCCTCATGAGACTGTTAGACATATTCCAGACTATGCCTCATTTGTGTGTTATATTGAGCTGCAAATTAACACAGGACCTGCTATACAACTACCAAACATAAATAGATGCATAACAGCCTTTGAATTACGCACAGCAGGACATTAGTTGGCCATAGGAGACTTAAAGGCTATTCTATCATAGAGTGTGAAGAAGACAAAAATGGAAAACATTCTCATTGGCTAAGATAGAAAGATATGCAAAGCCAGAATGGGATGACGCACCATTGGATCCTCACAGAAACAATATATGGGATGCCATCAGGCAAGAATTTCCATCAAAAATGGATCCAAGTCAATTAGATAGTCTAGATCCGAAACCTGGATTATGATCTTGTCACGTTATGGCCCCGCCCCCTCCTCAAACGTCTTGCTGTGTGTGTGTGTGTGTGTGTGTGTGTGTTCATCCATGTTGCCATGCCCTCGTGTTGTTCACCTGTTTCGCATTATGTGTAATCGTCTTTAGTATATATATGTCTCCTGTGTCGTAGTGTGTTTTGTTGGTGTTTGAGGTGTGCACAGCGTACGTGCAATGATAGATGTGTTGTCTGTGTATAAAAATAAAGTGTAAGTTTAATCATGCCACTTCTCTGCATCCTGGGTGCCTCATCGCGTCACAGAGCTGAAAAAGAAAGAGAAGAAAAAAGAAGATATGGTAAATCAAGCAGCAGTGGTAACTAAAAAGCATAGTGAAGCATCTAATGATATAAGCATGCCACAATGAAAAGGAGCTATCATACAGGCAGCAGTAGTAATTCAACCGACTATTATTCCAAACATTAATCCACAAAGTGTACTAGCAGTTCCAGTCACAGTTCCAGCTACAGCTCCAGTAATACCTCCAATCAACTTCTATGTGAATGGAGGTGGAAGAGGAAGAGACAGAGGAAAAGGAAGAGGTAGAGGACAAAGAGGAATGCAAAGAACAGTTAGTGTCTTAAAGGTGCCTATCAACAAGAAGGAAGTCATAAAATACAACAAGCACCAGAAGAGCAGCAGGGCCAAATAATAATATACTGCTGGACATGTGGACAACCAGGACACATAAGCAATGACTGCCCTGCTGGAGAATGGTTTTAAGGATGCCCAGAGGATCCAAGGGGGGAGCATTTGCAATTGGTAATCTCAACTGCTCCTGTAGGGGAGCCTAAAGTGCAAGTTTCTGTAAATGGTCAGTGAAAACTATCTTTCCTGGTGGACATGGGAGCCACTCACTCAGTAATTGTACCAGAAGGTGCACACTTACCCCTTTCAACAGAAAGAATTCGAAGGGTTCTCTGGGAAAACAAACATTAAAATTTACAGAACCGTTATGTAGATTAAAAGCAGATATTAGGTGTACACCAGATGGAGTAATAATAGATTTCCCAACTCAAGTAGGGCAGATGATATTGACCACAGTGAAAAAAGAATCACAATTAGCTGGCCCAATGGTTTACTGGTTGAAACCAATGGAATCAAATTTGCATAATGACTTTTCTACATGGAAACGATGGATACAGGCTATGAGACCAGAAATGGAAGAAGTGTCTGATGATTTAAACTGTACACTACTCTATGATCCTAACAGTGTTCATAAAGCATATGAAGTGACCTGGAAAGAGTGCTTGGAAAGAAGATCTATTCTGCTCTCTACAGGAGATATGATAATAGGCCCACATGGAGTTGCAGAGGAAGCAGAGCTAACACTAGAAATAGCCCAGTGGTATCAAGTGCCAAACATCATCCCACTGTCATGGCATGGCCCCCTCTCCTAAAATCCTCCCTGTTTGTGTGTGTGTATCTGTCTATCGTCACGCCCGTCATCGCAGCAGCTAGGAACGGCTATGCAAATGCAGTATTAACACAGGTGAATAATGGTCAACGCCAACCCATTTCTTATTTTAGTACATAACTCAACAAAATTGAACAGGGAATGTTCCCCCTGTTAACAGGGTTTGGTTACAGCTTCTTATGCTTATGAAAAAGCAACATCTACAACGATGGGAAACAAGATTGATTTATTTACAAGTCATGCACTACATATGTTATTAATATCCACTTCATTTGTATTAACTAATGCTAGAAGAACAAGATATGATGTTATTTTGTCAGCACCTGAGCTAACAATATGTAGATGTTCAAGAGTAAATCCAGCAGAGAGAATGGTTATGAGGAAATAACACATGATTGTGTAGTTACAACTAATAGTTTTCTAAAACCCAGACAGGATTTATAGTGTGAGCCATTGCCATACAATGATCAGGTTTTGTTTGTAGATGTTTTAGAGGACCAGAGGGCAATCTGTTCCACAACCCTGATCAGCACAACTGGTAGAGATGAAAGCATTAACAACTGCTTGTCAATTAGCAAAAGCAAAACAAGGAACTATATACCTATGGACTCTGTATATGCTTGTGGTGTTTGTCATATATATGGTTCAACTTGGGCCAAAGGGGTTTTGTAAGAACAGATGGAACCCAAATTATTCATGGACAAGTAATATCAGACCTGATAGAAGCTATACAACTTCCTAGTAAGCTAGCAATAGTGACGTGTGCAGGTCATAAGACAGATGGTTCTATAGTTACTAGTGGTAACAATTTTGCAGATCAAGAGGCTAAAGATGCAGCAACAGCTGTAGTCCAGTGCCCAGTTGGCCCCATAGGTAGAAGTTATACTATGTCAGAAACTGAGGAACCAGAGTTAATTGCAGATGTGACAAGTCTTAAGGAGCTGCAGACGTCTGCTAGTGTGCATGAAAAGGGTGACTGGAAAAGAAGATTCATGATCTTTGCTATGGACCAAATGGCATGTATGTAGCTTCATTAACCTTGTTGAACATTTTGATACATGATGCTCATGAACCAACACATGTACATAGAAAGGAAGTGATAAAGAAAATTAAGCAAATAAAGTGGTCTCCTTATTTAGTTTCTACAATAGATCATTGTTTACCTAACTGTGCAGTATGTGTAAATACAATTACAGAAAATCATTAACTATGCCACTGGGGCATATTCCTGTCCCAGATGGACCCTTTAGACAAATAATGATGGATTATGTAGATATGGTGAAACCCACTGGAAAGTTTCATTTTGGTGGTTGCAGATGTGTTCAGTCATTGAGTAGAAGTACAAACAATGACAAAAGAAGATGCAGGATCAGCAGCCAAGTTTTTAACATGAGAGATTATTCCTACATTTGGTATTCCTGATAAAATGAGTTCTGATAATGGCCAACACTTTGTTAACAAAGTAATTAATATCATAGCACACGCACTTAGAGTAAGGCATAGACTTGGATTTTTTTTATTATCCTCAATCACAAGGTACAGTTGAAGGTAAAAATGGTGTCCTAAAAGCTAAATTAATTGGCTGAATGCCTTGCCATTCACTTTGTTGAGAATGACAATGAATCATAATTCTCATCTCACTACACATGAAATGCTCATGGGACACCCATGCCTGTTATTTATTTAAGGAGACCAACTAAAGAACCTAACTTAAAACAGCTGACAGTGACAGCAGACTAAATGATCAAGCTGCTGAGGCAGAACATAGTGGAATTTCCAGGCCAGTTACTTGAAGTGTCACTCAACAAACACCACCTGTGAGACCACTAACAGACAGTGAGGATTCTTATTAAGAGTCTTGACTAAGGCTGGTAAATAGCCTTTTAGACTCCAGTGCAGATAACAGAGTAAGGGTGTGAGCCAAGTGCTACCCTTACTGTCTCCATTGAACATCCAGTTACAATTGGATTATAGGATCATCAAGAACTGCAAGTCAGCCATGTGGAATCCTGTGGACATTTCTGGACTGCATGGGGTGAAACGTATTAACTTTATATTGTTTTTATTTGTTCTTTTTTGTACTGTTACAACTATTTGTTTTTCACACAGATGTAACTCAGTTGATTGTGATGACATATTTTAATATTCTAATCACACTCATGCAGGAGGTTTGAATCATACAAATGCTTTTACTTACACCAATCAGACCAATGTCCCAAGTTATGTGTTGTCTCTTCAATGCAAAATCCACATTAAGAGAGCAGAAGGTGTACACTGTCCAAACATCCAGATAATGTGGTGGTTGCCTTATGTTAGTTACACTGCCCGCCCCATTACAAGAGACAATTGCATAGTGTGTGCCAAAGGGTATATTCACCCCAATTATATGGCCACCCCCTTTCAACTCTACTACATGTATTAAGTTCAAGTTCAAGTTTGGTTTATTTGTCACGTACATAGTCATACACGGTATAACTCGCAGTGAAATGGTTTTGTGATTGCTCTGTACAAACTGAGGAAAGAAACAGGGGTGCATAAGGAATATATATATATATATATATATATATATATATATATATATATATATATATATATATATATATATATATATATATATATATATATATAGCCTTGTGCCTTTTGTTGTTTAATATACAAGGGCAGTGTCAGTTATTCTGTGGGAAATAGAAAAGAATGTCAGCACTTCCTAAGCAGGTATAATCGCATCCTTTCTTCCATACCACATCACATTGCTGGAGGTAATGAAACTGATATAAAGGCAGTGTGGCTTAACACAACAATATTTCCTGATTGTTTTTACTGTGCGGGGGTAACAGGCTCAAAAATGGGAAATTTTGTCAATAGTCAATTTCTCATTTGTCTTCATTCTTCTTTTTCCAGGCTTGAGTCATTTGTTCTTTTCTGTCCAAATAAGGAGTTGTCTTTCACTCCATGTAGGAGGAAGTGGCTTATCTGGTCATCGCACCTGTTGCACACATACTTGTATATAATCAACAGAGTAATTAAACAACATAAAATACATTTTCTGACAGGAATACAGAGGCTTAATGTTGCCACCTTGTGGATTTTGAATGACATTAAGAGATTGAGTTGGTTCACGTGAGATTTGCTAGTTCATTCATTTTGCTTTGACTGTAAGTATACTGAACTCTGCTGCCTTTCCATCTCTCTGATCCTTTCCTCTAGATTCTCTCTCTCTCTCTCTTTCAGTGGGAGAAACTGCAGATCTTTCATGCCTGTGGCATGTGTCGTTTGGTCCCTCGCATCCTCATTAACCCCACTGCTGAGGAGATTCGGCAAGACAAGAAGGTTGTTAAATCCACACACACACCGGCCAGAGGAGGATGGGCCCCACCTTTTAGTATTGGTTCCTCTCAAGGTTTCTGACTCATGCTCTTTGCCACTGTCTCCCTTGGCTTGCTCACTGGGGGCTTGGACTCCAACATTTGTAAAGCTGCTTTGCGACAAAGCGTTATATAAGCATATATATTGACTGACACACACTGACTGACACACACACACACACACACACACACACACACACACACACACACACACACACACACACACACACTGTAGCCATGCTTTAACATGTACAAAATGCACTTTTGTGCCAATGTCACCCAGAAGATTGCAATGTCCTGTATTGTTACATTATGCATTATACGCAGTAGTTTAACAAAACACATACACACAGATACAATATCACTGTAAAATGTAACTGTTCATAACTGTAGCTAAAATGTTGATCTAAAATGTTGTAAAATGTTGAGTTATAATTCTATGATAGAAAATGGAATTATGATGCTACCACCCTATGGCAGAGGCATGCTGTAATAGCTGTATACAGTTGTCATGCTGCAATGCTTGGCAACAGGCACATTGTTCACGTGAAGTTGGGGTCCCACTTAGTGGAATGTCATTTTGAAACAATACTGCTCACCCATCCTTGCTCTATGACATGCCCTTACTCCTCTCTCCATGCTGTAGGGGTGCTGAAGCGGCTGTTCTGGACCAAGCTAACCGTGCTAGTCCTCAACTTTGCCAGAGGCCTCATCTTTATGTACATCCAATGCAAACTCTACTTGCAGCTGTGGAGGCCCCTCAAGGAATTCATTTATGTCATCTTTGTGTAGAACTGCCCCGACTCTGCCACACAGGAGACAAGGTCCCGCCAGCTCTCGGCAGTGATAGCATACCAGAGCCATCGGTCTTCCCTGCTCCCCAGACCCAAACAGGTGCTTCCTTCCCTGCCCGTCCAGGATGCGCAGAGATAGCACCTGTTAAAAGGAGAAGTGGGTGGAAATGGTGGCGTGATATTTTTGGCACTCAGAACTGACGGGACTAAAATAAAGGCAGCTGCATCCTAGTTGTGGTTGTTCACTACTTAGTGTGCACTACTTTTTTTAGGTGCACTGCTGCAGTGGTAGAGCGGTAGTGTTTTAACCCAGGGGCAGAGTTTAAAATAGTATTATTGTAGGCACAGGGAATATGGACCGCACTAATAAAATTCCATTATGCCTGTCATGAGGAGAAGAATTTATGAAGGGGTGTAGTCCCCTGGTAGAACACTGATGCTGCATAAAGGCATCCTAATGGCTATTTGTAATCAGAAATTAAAGTATTTTTTAGCTCGGCCAACTTTCACACTTGTCCTGTGACGGATCATAAAATAATGGGCACAGTTTATGACATGACCATGTCCTTTTACCAGCATGGTCTTATTCTGCAGTTGAGAGGCATATCATAAAAAAGACTACATTATATTCAAGTCTTAAATTGAGAGAAAAATCTACAAAAACCTTTAAAATATGTCTGCTTCTAAGAGTCTCCTAGTGAATCGATTGTCTTAAGAGGTCTAAAGTCTTTGCTGTTTTCTATTGTTTTAACATTTTTCCAAAATGTTAAAGTTTTACTCATGGCCTCTTACACATAATGTGCATAATTTCTTAGCCCTTGTTTTTGTGTTATAGATTGTCAAACTCTCCATGTTGGTAAACTGACCCAAGACTGTTCTGACGACTATGACTCTGGATTTGCCCCTAACAAATCTCACTCTTCTCCGCACATGCATCTGCCTCCTTATCACTCACCATTACATTCTGGCATAGGTCTACATGCAAACAAAAGCCTAAAACCTTAAGAATTATGTCTAATCAAAATTTAAGCAAAATCCCCTGGTAGACTGATTCATGTTCATGTAGAGCAAATCAACCAGATAGGGACCGGGCTGAGATGATAATCTAAAAACAGAACAAGTTGTAAACCAGAGAGACAGGCAGAAGTAACTCTTCATACACACATACATGTCATGGCAATACTTTGCAAATTACACACGGAAATGGATAGATATAAATGGACAGAACTAATGAGAAATCCAGGGATGCAGATCTGATGAGGGTGTGATGATTGGTGGAACCAGACTGGGTCACAGGAGAGCTGGAAACAGGTGAATGCTTGGAGTTGGAGTTCATGCTAGGGAGCGTAACAATTCTCACCAGAATGTTTTCAGATGTTTAGAATTCATTATATCTGGGATCTCTGTAAGAATAAAAGGAGTAAATACAACCAAGCAGAAAGGTCTTATTACACTGCAAATAATGCCACTTTACACTAGTGATCCATACAAAAATGTCTGTGACAGATGTTGTGTGTACATGTATACTTTCATGCTTTTACTCCTAGCTCAACATGGAATTGGTAACATTATTATTGGACACTGCTGCAGTTCTTTATTCAGATATCAGTTTTAAACAAACCACAGATTCACTCATGTTAAATAGGCTATCTATATAATGAGGAGTCTATTACTGACCATGCTGGCTCCTAGCAAGCAAATAATTTTAGCCACATAAGTCCACATAAGCCAGACTGACCAGACTAACTGTAATGAATTCAGATGTCATTGCACCATGATGTCTCTGTTAATCAAAAGCTAATTAAAAGGAAGCGGTATAAGACTTAAGTCTTACTGATTATATTTAAATACTGGGCCTTTTCACTTTTTAACCTGAAAATAGAAAAAGAAAATTAAAATCAGCAAACATTACTCAAATGTGTCTCACCAACTAGGTGATTTCTTACATTTAGGAGGGAACTTCTCTCTTCACCTGGCCAAACAGAGAAGACAAACCTAACATGGCCAGAGGTGGAAGTGTAATGTTCTGGGCTGGGGCTGGGGTGTGTAAACATGTTATTACCAAATATAGTCAATGTAAAATAAGATCTCTTTCTGAATAACATGCGATGGTGCTATGATGGTGCTGGGGCTGAAGCCAGACTGGAAAGTATTCAAGATATTTAGTCTGGCCAGAAATGTGGGTGCTTATTTATGAACTTAATGGATTTTAGCCACAGTAGCTATGACGGTTTCGATAGTACATAAATAAAGCACAGTTGGCTGGTGTACATGTAGACAGAAGAAAAATAAAATGAAGGCTTCGCCCCCCCCCCCCCCCGAATATGTCGCCAGCTAATTGAGCATTGTCATGAACGTCAGAATTGTCATTCTGTAACGGTGAGCGGTAAGGAGGCGGACGCAAGCGAGATTTATTAGGGGCAAATACAAAATCAGAGTCGATGCAGTAGTCCAGGGTCATAGAGCCAACACGGAGAATACGAGGATATATTATACACACAACGAGGGAAGCAGGCTATAACAAAGACTAGGGAAAACTCGCGGCTAAGAAACACGAAGTACAAACTTATGGGCATACCGAGACAGGCTTTCAAAAACATTCAGCCGTTAAACTAATCGAACACAATGAACAACCAAGACCTAGAACTCAAGACAGGGTTTAAATACATAAACTTAACAAGCCTACAAACGAGGGACAGGTGTGGAAACCCAAACGAGGAGCGGAACAACCAGGAACCAAAGGAAAACAGACACGACAGGGAAAGTAGGAGCGTGACTATTCGTGATAGTTATCATCTCAGACAAGTTATTATGTTGCAAAAACAGGCTGTATATTTTAGGCGAGATAAGAAGCTGACGTACTGTCCCCACTCAAACTGTCTCTTGGCACTTGGCACTTCCTTAACAACTAGCCTACTGATAACAATCCACTAAAAAGTAGTGTACTTGCTCTTATTTTCTTTCTTGTTTGATAGCTGCTCTGGCCAGGTACCCTGCTTCACCTTTTTCTCCACTGCTCACTTCCCTTTTACTGCTTTTGGCTAAAATAAGAAAAGAAACACATGAGTTTACGAGATGCACTAAACTCACACTACACTATACATTCTTACAATTTGGGCTAGAGTGTTATGATGGCTACCTTCAGGCAAGCCATATATGCTGTTGGTATTAAACAAGTGCTATTTGTATTGAATACATGAACAGCCAGTTGATATATGTGTGTTTCGTGTATTACTATTTTTTTTTTTATTTAGCTTGCCTGGTTGGTTTGATTTGGAGTTGTGTTTGTGCTGTGAATTGTAAATTATAGATTGTTTTGTGTAACTTGTGTAAAATAACTTCTAGGCATATGGTGAACTGGAATTGGTATCATTATCATCACCACATATACCCATTGTATGTGTTCAAGACACCAGCCAACTTTCACCCACATATCTGAAGTGCCTTACATTATCAAAACAGGTCATAGTGTAAGAGGGAAGTGATAGGGAAGCATGAAGTGACTGCTCTCTAGACTGGACCGTAATGGTTTACTGTCTGAGTGATGTATTTCTATTCCATGCCAGAGTGTTACCACCTCATGCCAACTCATCACTTGTAATAGGCAGGGGCCAACAGCATATGGGCTGTACAAATCTTAGAGTGTCACTATTAGTCCCGCCCAGCTCCTGTGTTCCATGTTTTCCCTGTCTTGTGTAGTTTAGTTCCATGCCATAGTTTGTTTTCTCCACCCCTCGTATGATTGCTTACACCTGTCCCTCATTTCTACCTTGATAAGTTCATGTATTTAAACCCTGTTGTGTGCTCTGTGTCTTGGCTGTTCATTGTTTATTTGGTGGTTATGTTGGGTTCATTGTCTTTGGTTTAATGTCTGGATGTTTTGTTATCCTAGCATCTGTTGTATCCTACTTCCCTTATTTGCCTTTGTGTGTTTCTGTTTGTTTGTAATGTATCCTTGTAATCTCTGTGTGGGCTCTATGACCCTGGACTGCTACAATGACTGTGATTTTGGATTTGCCCATAATAAATCTTGCTCTTCTCTGCAAATGTATCCACCTCCTTACTGCTCACTGTTACATAGAGTGACCTCTCAAATGCAGGAAAGTTTGGAACTGGGAACAATGAAGAAGGCACATGCTAAGTACTATGAACTGTCAAATTTCTGTATTGATGATTGCTACATGCTGGACAGATTAATGATGAGGAAGCAGATAGTGCCAGTAAAAAAGAAAAATTAAAAATACAAGTTAAATAAGACCCCAAACCTTATAAAATCAAACCAAGTAAATCAAAAACATACTGACATCTCTTAAACTGAATCACAAGTACATTGGTGATGGGATTGTCTTCTGATCTAGTGTGTCTATGAGTTTTTCCTAAAATGCAATCTGTGTGTGCAAACATCCTATCCTATTTCCCATAACAGAAATATCACATAAGTAAAAGGTACAAATGGTTTATGAGTGAGAAAGAGATCAAACTCTGAGAAGTAGGGCAAAAACAAGTCTGATAATACAGTTGTACCTCATTTGTACCTTTTTTGACAATGCCAAAGACTACTAAACTACTAAGATATAAACCATAACACAAAATACAAATACTGAAAGAATAAAATAGAATCCTTACAAAATACCCAGAAATAAATTTTAAAAAATGATTTAATGCATTGTTTATTTAGAGCAAAAATTTGAGAAGGCTCAGCATTCCTTCCTCAATAACAAATAACCAAACAGACTCAAACTAAACCTGAGAGCTTAGTCTCCAGTAACAAACTGACTGATGGCTCATATCCTGTCCTGACTTAACTATTGAGTTAACATGAAGAATATAATGCTGATTCAAGAAACATTTTAGTAACACTTAGACTAAACTGCCCTTATATACTAATAGCTATCACTGAAATTCTCTGAAAAATGGTTTGTTGAAAGATAGCAGTGTCTGTGACTGTCTTGGCTTTGTAAGAAGCAACTAAAATGTTAACATTATCCATCTTTCTCTATGAGGGACTCTGTATTGCTTGCCCACCAATTTTTAGGCATGTGCATTCAGTACATAGGAAGGTATAAGCTAAGTGCTAAGGTAGAAGGTTGGGATGGAGGATGGGGGATTGAAGAAAGGGATGGACTCCTTCAGTGGTTAAGTTTGGAAGAAGTAAGCAAGAACTGCAGAATCACTTACAGCTTTAACTGCTGGAGCAAACCTAAACTGGATTTGCATTCAATACTAGCGAGAGACAGTCAGTCTGCATGTCACACAGTGTCTAACAATAAAATACACACAATGTAACAGACAATCGTGTGCTGTGCCTTTAACACATTCTATGTTATTGCCTATGTGCTCTCGTCATGCTGACTCTGAAGTACCCCCTACCCCCAGCTACCCCCTTTCGCTGACCCTGCATAACTGCACGTTTATGGTATCGAAATACCAGAGTAAAGATAAGGTTTATAATGTTGAAAATGGTATTGTGATTCATAAGTCTAATTTTCAGTTAAAATTGTATTACTGTTGAAGAATTTACTTATTTATTTTTTCCATCCTACCTAATAGCAGCATAATGATTTTAAAAGTTGGATTTCAGAGCACAGTTCATATATTACTTGAGTGCATTTGTGGAACTGTGAACACGGACATACAGGTGAGCACTAGCATGAACACAAAAAATGACTAACAAAACGCTACAAAACACAGGAGTTTATATACATACATAAATGATACAAATAACAAGAGGGGCGTGATTACAAGCAAGGAGCAGTCACAGTGAAAACAGTAAACAAACACGATTCACACAGCACATGGCGCGCCGGACCATGTGATGTGTGGCATAGGGGAGCATACCATTACAATATGCTAATTTAAAATTAGAATACACAATTTCAAGAATAGAAACTTTTTGACTTAACGGAAAACTTTTGATTTAACTTGTAATATAACTCAATTAGTAGGCTAATAATCAGCTGCTTAATTTAACGGATCGCACAAATAATTTAATATGCGAAATAGGCTACCATAAGTGAATAGAGAGTTAACTAACTAAAAAGAAACACACTGATAGATATTAAATGGAAAAATGAGTGGATGAAAATATTCATGTAACCTAACTATGAACTACCATAAAATTTGTTGACTGAGAAATGTAGACAAGGGAATGTGACTGTAAGACCACTCTTGTAATTGTTATGGACTACCAACTTTTTTTTCCCATTTTTTAGCATTTGTAGATGAAATTGAGCTATCTATTCTGTTTCCTAAGGGTGTATAAAACAAAGACTATAGGGTTGTGTTTCACATGTCTCTATTGTTATTTCTAGCCTCTGTTTGTATTCTATGCCTCGTGTATGCTCTGCTTGTTCTTCATGTTATGATAGTTGTTTGTTCTTTCTGTAAATTGTATTATTGTTATAGCCTTCTTCCCCTTTTGTCATCATTTGTTCTGATTAATTTTGTTTGCTATGTATACTCAGACTCTCATGTAATTTCATTGTCAGCCAGGTTTTGCGATGATACCCCAGGTAAGTGCTATGCAGTCTGCCTGTCTTGATCAGTGCTGCATTGTGGAGCGACCTGCAGCAGAAGACATGAGTAGGTGGAGTGAAAGAACAGATAATCCTTGGTATGGTACTTGGTGTGCTCACAAGCACAACTGCGAGCTTCCTATAGCTTTGGGACCTGCCGAGTGGGGTATGTTCCTCCAGGGTCAATTCACCTGTACCAATGGCTGTCCCACAAGCCACTCAGCCAGTTCCTATTCCCAGCATGGAAGATGCCGCTCTACCTCTTCCTGTTCCCATGTTCTATACCAGATCTGTTCCTGTGACCAAGCCTCTGGACCTGTCAGACCGGCCTTCGTTGATCGCCCCCATGTCACTGGACCTCCTAGACCTGACAACAGCCACAGCTGAGTCTCCAGACCTCCTCAACCCACCGCAATTTAATGAAGTCACACCTCCAAACATCCTGGACCTGCGCCAGCCACAGCCATGCCTCCGGACGTCCAATACCCACCACCGCCGAGCGCTGAAGCACCTCCACAACACCTGAACCCGCTGCCAGCCACTGCTGCACATCTGGACTTCCCGGAACCATTGCCAGTCAATGTCACACCCTCAGATCTGACTCCCGACTCATTTTCTTCATGTTCCCCACCCATCCCACCCTGGTCTGTGTCTCCTGCTGTCTCCACCCATGGTTCCCACTCGTCCCACTCCAGCTTGTGTCTCCCGTTCTCCATGGGCCTCCATGGGTTCCTGTGTCTCCACTGTTGCCTGCTCCTGCTGCTCCTTTGTTTTTGCCTTCCATGTGCCTGGTTTTCTTTTTGGCCCTGTTATGGTGTCTGTCCCTTGCCTGTTTCTGTGCCTGGTCATGTTCATGTGTCTTTTTGTTTCTGTCCCAGTGCCTGTCCGCATGTCTGTTCTGGTGCCCATGTCTGTTTTTGTTTCTGTCCCATTGTCCATAGCCTAGTCTGTGTTGCATTTTTGTTTTCCTCATCCTTTTTTGCCTCTGGTTGTCTCTTGTCATTTGTCATCTTTTATTGTGTCTCCTCATCCTCCCTTCTGGCCCATTTGTCATCCTCGGTCTTCTGTTTAGTGTTGTGTTCCTGCTCTTACTTCCACGTCTGTGTCTGCTCCTGTCACCCCAGATCCTGCGTCTGTTCCCACATCTGTTCCCTTGTCTGCTCCTGTTGTGTCTCCGGTCTCTGTCTTTTCTGCTCCTATCCCTGCTCCTCATCATGTCCTGTGTTCTGGTCTGTCTGTTCCTGTGTTTTGTCCGCTTCCTGTCCCTACTCCTTGGCTTGGCTGTTCTGCTCCTGTCAGCCTTGTCAGTGTCTATCCTTGTTCTTCATCTGTTGTTGTTTGGTTTTTTTTGTTTGTTTGTTTTTTGTGCACATCAGTGCAGCACACTTTGGGGGATGGGGGTGGGGGTGCTGTCACGATTGGCCCTCCTTAGCAACCTGTCTCCCAGGTTACCCTGTCTTTTGTCTTTATTTTGCTTTGTTCCTTAGTTTCATCTTCTCCGTTTCTGTTCCTCTCCTTGTATTTGTTTTCACTGTTTATTAGTTATCATCTGTTCCTTGTTAGCCCTCATCTGGCTGTGTGTATATACCCCGTGTTTTCTGTCTGATTTTCCTGGTCTTTGTAATCCATGCCTCTGTCATATTTTAATTTCTCTGTTCCCTGTATATTATTACATTTACAAAGACAAGTCACTATTACAGATTTCCCAACATTCTGTCTACCACTACGTATTAATCTGTAGAGTACCATTATATATTGCACCCAGTGGCGGCTGGTGAAAAATTCAGATGCTCACGTATAAAAAGAGGTGCAGAATTAATCAGAACAGGATAATCCAGAATGATAGTCAGAGCACAGGCAAAGGTCAGAACCAGTAGGATAAAGCCAGGGCTAATAGCAAACAAGTAGATAAACAGTCCAGGTATAAATCCAAAAGGCAATCAAAACCAGGCAGTCAAATCCAAAAGATATAGAAGCCTGTTAATTAGCCAACATCATTGAGGACTATTGTAGCAGCTTTACACACAGCTAGGTACACAAAGACCTAGCAACTGCTCAGGCACCTGTCAACCTGCCACTCCACTTGCTCACAGCAGGAGACAAAGTCACAAGAAAAAGCACTTTAGTGAAAGAGTGGCAACCCAAAACACACTGGCACCAGCTTAAGCAGCAGTAGTAGCAGAGCTGCAAGGGAAGTTGCACTATACACTGCCCAAAGCAGGAAGACATCCATCACACAGTATCCTGTTCACCCAGTATGAGCTGCATGGCCACAGAAGACAAGCAGGGGGACCTATTTCTCCCTCAAAACATAATGAAGGAACATAAATTGAGACCTTTTATTCCAAGGTTAGGTTTGGTGTCCCACAAGGATCTGTTCTTGGGCCCCTGTTTTTTTCTTTATATATGCTACCTCTAGGTGAAACTGTTCGTAAACACTGTGCTACTTTCCATTGCTGGAAAGTAATTTTGGATCCCATTTCTCATTTGAAGCTCATGTAAATAATATTTCTATTTCTATAAGGTAAATAAATAATGTAAATATTTATATTTATAGGCTGTTTTCCATACCAGGAATATTGCAAAGATAAATATAGTATTACAAGCAAGTCCATGCATTTACCACTTCCTGATTGGACTACTGTAATGCCTTACTATTTGGTTGTACTACTAAGTGCATAAACAGGCTCCAGTTAGTTCACAATGCAGCAGCCAGAGTTATTACTCCTATTTTAGCTACATTGCATTGGCGCCCAGTAAAACTTTATATTTTAATGACCTTCAAAGCACTGAACAGTCTTTCCCCAGATCACCTTAGTAACTTTTGATGTATTATAATATACCATGTCTGTTTAGGTCAAAAAGTACAAATTCTTTATTAGTACATGAAATAAGAAAATCTAGCACAGAGGGCACAGCCTTTTCCTATAAAGCTCCCATGTTGTGGAATAACCTTCCTATAAATGTGTCAAAACTCAGACACACTCAATATTTAAGACTATGCAGAAAACCTATTTGTTAAGTCAGGCATTTTATTAAATACCTCTCATCTTTGGTCAAATCTATGGGTTCATAGCCAGTGAGAGATATGGTAAACAGGGATGATTTCTCTTTTGTCACTGAAGTTTATCTGAGAGCAGTGATTGTACAGGGAGCCCTCATGTCTGTGAAACCTTCTGGCTATGTTACTGTATCTGTGCTGCAGTAGCTAGATTTAATTTGTGCACATTACAGGGGGTCACTCAGAGACCTGGTGAGGTTCACATAGACATCATTTGAAATGAGTAGATAATAAATTACTTTATAAATGAGATTATAACTTAGACATTTGTTATAGCTAATACACAGTTCACTTTGAGGGTTAATATTTTTGAAGATAGCATAATGAAGATGAGATGGAACACATTTTTAGAAATGTCCACTGGCATTGGCAGTGTGTGCTCAGTCTCTGTGAGCCTGTTTTGATGACAGGAAATTTAAAAGGAATTTTGTTCAGGCAGACATGCCAGTTGGCTGTCCCACCAGCAACAGAGCAAATTCATGTTCTTTTGTATCTATTATAGATACAATGAAAATATATTGTAGATATTTTTGAATGGGATTTGTATAGGTAACCTGACCTTTCATTTTTACTTTGTCCTTGTCTATGGTGAGAGTATGTAGGGTAGACGATTGTTTTTGTTTTTCTTTTACAAGTTAGTTGAAATTGTTTAACAATGTACTTGTTATTTTGGCTTGCAAGCCACCTGAAGTCATTAAACTGGCAGACAAGCTGAGCTCTAAGAGTAATAAAACAAAAACACATATGTGGATATAGCTACTACACATACTAAACCCATATCTGTTGTTAGGACGCCACAAAGAAAGGAGTTCACAAGTACAAGAGAAATGTTTGTTTTTAAATGATGAAAAAAAAGTCATATTAGTACGAGCAGAGAACACGAGCTGATTGCCCTGGACGACATCCAGGTTCCTTGCATTGTCAAAACAGCATGACCAGGAAGCACTCAAAGACAGCCATATCTTAATATATTAGGCATTCAGGACTGATGAACAATACAGGAGAAAGCTTACTTTGCTAAGTTTCTAAAATAAGGTACATATACAAGATTTTTTTTTACTTTCTAAAAGTAACAAAAATACAGGCCATTTCATCATAAGATTTAAAGTTAGCCAAGTAGCATGCATTTCTCAGCAACAGCAAGCTACCTTGCAAATGCTTGACAATTATCTTGACAGAAAACTACTCAACAAACTAATGTTAACTAAATGGACAACCATAAAAATAATAGATAACTGATAAAGGCCAAGTTTTGTTTTGTATGAATAGTTTTTAGCACACAAAAGTGTTAAACACACAAAGTACAGATACAGATATTTATTCAAAAAAAGGCGTACAATGATTGTGAAATATTGACAATGACAAAATACTTAATTCTCTTAAAAAGTTCATTCAAAAATCTAGTTTAAATTCTACTTGAAGTTCTTGAATGGCCATTTATTAAAAGAGTAACTTGTCAGGTTATCATACATAACTGTATACTATGCACACAATCAAAAATGTTAAGGTATTTCGAATTACTCATTTAACCATTAACCATTTCTTATAAATTCTGATGTCAGCTACAAAAAAAACCTCACTAGATCCTGAACTATACAGCTTTCTTACAAGTAACCACACTAATATTCATTTCTAAATTAATAGATTACTCCCTAAATAAAAAATTCACTCCTACAGGTCTAACCATGTTTTCTTTACACTGGATATAAAAAAAAAAACAACATCCATCACAAGCACCACTGTTCAGATGAATAGCAGTCATCTTACCAGGACTTTACTGTGGCCTGACGTTACCCAAAAATATTGTTCCAATACTGCAGTACTGCAATAACAGTACAGATCTTTATTTTGTCCAGCCCTGCATCTTTACGAGTATGCTCAGTTGGGCTTGACAGGAGCAGGCAGGTTCGCAGAGGCCTGTTCCAAGAAGGCCAATGGACCCTGTGGAAGTTCTGTGGGCTTCTTGTGCTGGACACTGATGTCCTCCAACACCTGCTGCCAGTGGTGGAGCTTAGTCAGGTGCTTCTGGATCAGCATGTCCTTCCTCTGAAGCTCATTCCTCAGCTCCGATATGTCCTGCATCAGCACATTTTTTTACACCAGACACACACAAGGAAAAAAGAAGGCTGTTTTTACACCCTGTTACTACAACAATGTGACATTTTAATTTTTTAGTTACCTCCAGGGAAAAAAAAATTATATATATGTGTGTGTGTGTGTGTGTGTGTGTGTGTGTGTGTGTGTGTGTGTAGGAGCCATATGACTGCTCTTAGAAAAGAGCTATGCTGTTCTGCATTTAGTTTGAGCACAAATCAAATTTTGCTGATATTGCACCTAGCCTTAATACACTTAGAAGATGGATAATGGTGTGATATAATTCACTTTAAGTGAGGTTGCAATTCAGCAAAGTGCATGGATGTGTTTGGAGTGAATGCACGTGAGACAAAAAAAAACATACCTCTTTCTCTACCTGTTCAGGTTTCTGTACTGAGAGCTGTAGCCTTTTTTGAAGGAAAAAACACTCTGTTTGCCTGGCCACATCGAGAAACTTCTGAATGCACTGATCAACCCCTTAGAGAAAAACAATTAATCCGCTAAAGTCAGCTCTCTCTACTACATCAAAGGTTAATTTGATGAACCGCAATTAACAACGTTTTACCTGTTCTGATTTCTTCCTGATCTGTGCCATTCACATAGTCCTGGCTTACGAGAGATGCGAAACATGCCTAAAGATGAACGTAAATCACATGGCTAAGACGAGCTAGCAGTTTATTTAGCTAGATAGCTAACTATGACACTAACGCTAAACCTAAATATCCAAACGACTTAAAGTAAACTACTTAGTTAACCACCCTAGCAATCAGCTTCACGAACGCTAACAAGGCTGCCAGGTAGGTAGCTAGCTAGCTAACTGGTAATTACTTATGAGAGTCCATCTACCTCAAAAGAAGCTTCCAGGTCATCCACCAAAGTACTGTTCGGAGCTCTACTCCCCGGAGGGCCTGCCAGTGGTCCAGGAACGCCAGCCGGAGGGTGCGGACCAGGGGGCTGCTGCCCTGGGAACATTCCGCCCATGGAGGACGCCATTTTTTGTGTTTGTCCGCTTTGTATCCCTGCCACCGATACATTTTCCTCGTTTACACTCTTTGCTTTCCCCGCGGTATATACTGCCACCTACTGAATAGTAGTGAATAGTACCTTATGACAGAATCAGATAATATTGGCGCTTAGATTTTAGACTATTTCTAACTATAAATATGGAACAACTGACATTTCATAAAACTTTTAATTCGAAATAAATAGAGAACATTTGTATATCAAATAGATTTTAAACCACCAATCATTGTGTTTCTCGTCACAATCTTCTTTGAGCCTGGTGGCTGGCTGATTATCTGAGACCGACAAATAAAGCGGGATATATCAGCTCACTTATGTGGCGGTTACTTGTTCAGAAAAGTTTCCAAATCAGCAAGAAAGTTAATTTATTAATTTGTTAACCTAGTTAGCTAATGTTAGTTATCCTGAGGTAAATATAGGCTATAGCAAGCTATTCAACCAAAATCGACCATATATATGTTTGTTTAATTTTAGTTGGATGTTTTGTCAGAGATAGTTAGAAAACTATTTTATTATGAGTAATAGAAACAAAGAATAAGCTATACAAACACCTTGTAATTTCATCAAGTCACTTATTACCATATTAATTACACTGCAGGTTACAGAGATACTGTTCAGTAGTCACATTAGCAAATAAAGGATTTGATTGCCGAGCTGTCTAGAGAAGCAATCGAACAAACAAAAAAACGACATACATGGCTTTCTAATTCATACAGCAGTAAACGTGACCTTCGATTTGCCACGCTACATCACTGCCCCCTTATGGTACATATTAAGATCGCAATTGTGTTTAAAACTGGACCACAAGAGGGTCACATTGTAACACGACAAACCATGGCACACTAATTTCACCCAAGCGTATTTAAACTGACCATCTCCTATCCATTCCTATCCATTCATTAGGACAAGAAAATAAATAAATCTGCATTTTCTATGAAATTCTCCTTTTTAATGTGCTGAAAACATTGCAATTTTGTAATTTTATGTTGAATTTGTGTGCCACACAGACATAATTTGGACATTACAAATAATTAGGTATTTCAGGTATTTCAGCCCACTAAAACATAAAATATTGCCCTTGATTCTTCTACAAAAAAATGACCAAACCCACAGAGATCAGAGATAGTTTTCAATAATAATCTTAAAATAGAAAAACATTTTAAAAAAAAACTTGTGCCAGTCTACATACTGAATAAGGCAACTACTTTGTAGATGACTGTAGGAATGTATTTACTATACTTAAAATTAACAAGTACTACTCACGTAAAGTTCAAATTTATTACTATGTAGGTATTATTTGATTCATCTTGATAAAATTAGGCTTAACAGATGTGGGCTGCGTGTATCTAAATCTTTAGATACACTCTGGACTCTTGTACAAGTTGTAAAGGCATGCACAGTGCATTACTAGCAGCTGCCAGTCAGCAGCTGCCACAAAAAAGGACACAGAGTGTGTACGGTAGGGTTTTGGTTAATTCATGTTTGGCCCCTGAAGAGTTGTGCGCACTAGTTAGCTAATACAAGGCTGACGTGCTGTTTCAGATCTGAAATAACATTTGGGGTAATAGCACTGAGAGCACAGGCCTGCTAGCCTTGTATGCAAGCTCAGCCTTACAGGAGGGAAGCCCTGCTAATAGTAAGGAACTGAAGAATGTGAAATCATCACTAATTCAAGTTCCATTTACCCTATTCATCACTAATTCAAGTTCCATTTACCCTCCTCCTGGTAATGTCCCTTATGAGTAACCACAGAGCTACCACCCACCAGTTTTCCCCAAGAACAATCTCATTTGCCCTGTGCGTGCACACACACAGTAAATTTGGCGTTTTGGTCCATTTGTAGAGCCTTCACAGAGATATTTGAGAGTGACGCGGTATGACGAGTTAGTTTAATCGGGTTGAGGCGGGGTTGAGCAAGCCCACTCGTGGATCGCTGTCACTTTATTGTGTTATGGAAAGTGTTATGACAACCATACGCTCGAATACACTATCTGAGAAAACATCTAAAGCATTTCTCTTCTACTGACTAGCGTTATATGCGCCGCCGTGCGCCACGCGCTCCAGGTAAGTTCACATTAAAATGTCTCTCACGTGCAGGTTTAGGTTTGCCAAGTCTATCCTCAGTTTTATTTCCCGCCTTGTTAATATGACGATAAAAGGCTAAATCTATTTACATAGCGCAGCGGGATGTGACTCATTTTGCTTTAGTTTGCACTGTTCAAATAATTACATGTCGCGTGGTGTTGCTTTGTTTGAACTATTTTATGGAGATTTTAAAGCAATTTAGTGCGACTATTCACACAATGACAGTTGGCACTATAGCTGTTCGGGAAATAAACCACCTCGCTAAACGCGCAATGACCGGGACGCACCTTTATATTTCCGAGCAAAGAAATTGATAATTCGTGTATTGAGAAAGAAGTGTCGTGCGTACTTTGACCTGTTTGTGACTGGACGCATTGAAACACTTACCTCTGAAGTTTTACAGCATGTCTAAGTAAGAATTGCGCGCGTGGTTAATGTTCACATTAAAATAATCGCGAGCCAGTTTCCGGGGAACCTGATGGCAAAGAGGAGCGCCTCTACACGCTCGGACATATCTTCTTAAATAGCGGATTCTTCCGAAATCTTTAACCGTGGTGCTGAAATGTGTGCTCACGGCGGTTTAGACTCATATATATCACGTACAGGTCCTTTAGATAGTATTATCTATATTTCATTATTTTAAGGCATAACCCACAAGAATAAGTGGATGTTTAGCAAAGTGACAGGGCTCGTGGCCATCGGACGTATGAGTGGCAGCTGCGCGCGTCCATGCAGTTGTGTTCAAACTGACTGCAGAACAGCACAACTCTGCTCTAATAACGTTTATACGTTGGAAATAAATCCTTCATGGAACAGGGCATGCTAAATTACAGAGACAAATTAACAAAATCACCGAAAAGTTTGTCAAGTACCGATAATAAGGCTATGCACAACAGGCTTTGGAAAAGCGTGTATGATCGCCTATTCGCTGCATCTTTCTGACATTTCTAAAAATTCACCTGATACTCCTGACCACTTTTCACGTGCGATAGTTTGTGTTTATGTTACAATGTGAACTGCGTTCAGTTTTGTTCAGGAGAAAGCAATATGCCTTGATGATATATTAGAACATTACATGACAAAATGAAATAAGGATGTAATTGTTGATAGGCCTCTTGGGCTCCTGCTTTATTATGGGTTATAAACATATCTCATCATGGGCTCAAAATACCAAAGGTCTCTGAGTATCATTAGAAGAGGGATTGTTCTTGGTCTTGTGGATATTATGAAAGATTGAATGACACAGAGAGAGAGCTAGAGAGAGAAAGAGAAATATTGAACAGGAGGCAAAAAGGAGGAATACTGCATGGTATATTTATGTAAATCTTCAGGCTTGGATATCACCTGAAGATGGTCACCATGAAAACATGAAGAGATAGAGGCACAATGCACACACATCCTCCTGCACATTTGCATGGGTTTGGAATGAGGCCATAGATAAGCGATGAAAAATCCTCAGTTTCCAAGAACACAGTGCTCTCGCAGCAAAATGTGGCTTTGAGAGGCACCTACACCAATCTCAGAGAATAATCTCCAGAGCTGTTTCTCCAGGTCTCCACAGCTGAGCATCACTGGCCTAATCTCTCTCTCTCTCTTTTGCTCTCATTTTCTCTTTATCCCCTCTCTCCCTTTCTCACTCTTCTTGCCTATATTCAGTTTTGCTTCTTCTTGGCTCAGAATTGTCTGATGTCATTCAATACAGACTGAGCTAGTGCTGTACTGTTCCTTTTTTTTGGGTAGTATTGTTTGATCTTGCTCCACATTGTATTATCATGTTTTGAATGGTCTCATATGAGCATGCTGTTGGCTCTAGTGCTGTATTTTCTGATCTGGTTCTGTAATGTGAGGCTGAGTCTGTTTTAATCCAACGTCCAATTTCTGCATTGAGGCTGATAAGACAATAGTTGCTTGAGGGACATTTTCACCATTTGTATTGCCTGCACAAGCATTAACAGTCACAGTCATGGTGTTTAAGGGAACATATTTCAGAAGTAAGACATATAACCCCCTTTCTGGTAATACACACACACACACACACACACACACACACACAGACAGACACACACACGCTCACTTGTGTTCTTGTGAAGTCAAATGGGTAGTGATTTGTTGGACTGATCAGATGGAAGAGAGAGGAAGGGAGAGAGAGAGGGAGGAAGGACATAGCAGGTTGCACTACTTTCTTGTAAGGCAACAGTGAGCTATTTTTGGGCTTGTTTATTATTCCAGCAGAATGGTCACATTTTCACTTGATCTACACATGCAGTGTGCACTGTAATACTGTAAGTCAAATAAAAGTGTCTTTTTTTTAAGCCTTGTCAACAGATTAATCCTGGAATGATGTGAGTAATGTATTGTGTTCTCTGAAAAAAAGGATTGGTGCCTTCTTTAGCCTAATTAATATAGCCAGCACACACACACACACACACACACACACACACACACACACACACACACACACACACACACACACACACACACACACAATGCTTTCATGCGCATGCCTTTGCATGACCCACATACACTGCATACACAATAAAGTATGAAAATGTGACTCATGCAGCCTAACTGTCAGTCTCGTAAGAACATCAAACATTGAACTATGTGGACAGTAATATTAGTTATAAAATATATAATATGTCAGCTGACTCTGTACCTGTTCCTAGCTAATAAAATACAGTAAACATTGCCTCCATTTTCTTCTATTAGTAATAAAATGTACTATTGCTGCTTAGTTTTGTGTGTGTGTGTGTGTGTGTGTGTCTGTGTACACGTGTGCCCCCCCGCACCCATGCATACACACATGTATACACACAGCTGGATACTTTATGACTGACTTCCTTCTTGCACTGTGTGCACAATTATAAGGCAAGAGAGTATTTTGCCCATATAATAATTTTATGCATATTTTTCAACTCCAAGCTGTATAAACTTGAATGGTTATTGGATTTAAGCATATCAGGTGATGTGTATTTCTGTAATGAGGGGGTGTGTGGCTTAAGGAGATCAACACCCTATATCAAGGTGTATATAGTTATTAGGCAGCTTCTTTTCCTCAGGCAAAATTGGCCAAAAAAAGAGATTTAACTGACTTTGAAAAGTCAAAAATTGTAAAAAGTTTTTAAAACATCAAGACTGGGCCAAGAAATATCTGAAGACTTTTCAAAGGTTTTATGGACCAATGAGACTAGAGTGACTCTTGACAGACCAGTTGTATGGGCCATGGTTGGATCAGTAGTGGCCACAAAGCTCCACTTTGTCTCAGACGCCAGCAAGGTGGAAGTGGGGTAATGCTATGGGTGGGTATTGTTAAAGATGACATAATTGGACCTTTTCAGATTGATGATGGACTCAAAATCAACTCCCAAGCCTACTGGCAGTTTTTAGAAGACACTTTCTTCAAGAAGTGGTACAGGAAAAAGTCTGCATCTTTCAAGAAGACCATGATTTTTATGCAGGACAATGCTCCATTGTATGCATCGAAGTACTCCACTGTGTGGCTAGCCAGTAACGGCCTTAAAGATGAAAGAATAATGACATGCCCCCTTCCTCATCTGACCTAAACCCTATTGAGAACATGTGGGCCCTTCTTAGACAGGATGAAGGAAAACAGTATAGGTCTCTGAACAGTGTCTGGGAGGATATGGTTGCTGCCGCATAAAAAGTTTATCGTCAACAGATTAAGAAACAGACAGACTCCATGAATGGAAGGCTTATGACTGTTATTAAAAAGAAGGGTGGCTATATTGGTCATTGATTTATTTTTTTATTTGAAATGTCATAAATGTTTATTTATACATTTTGAGTTGTTTGTTTATTATTCTCACTTTAAATAAACAAATGAGATGGGAAAATTTCTGTTTTTCATTTAGTTGCTAAATAATTATGCACACATAATTGCATAATTGCATAAATAGTTATTCTCCTAAGAAAGCCAAAACCTCACTTTTACTTTAAATATTCAGGTTTGAGGTTTATTTATATTTTGGACCTAGAGCACTGTAGTTGTTCAATAATAAAATGAAACCTCAAAAATACAACTTGCCTAATAATTGTGCATACAGTGTATTCAGATCCACCATGAGGAGCTTCAGACTGTTTTATTACATTGGTTCACACCCATAGGCTCTCGTTAACATGACATTTAAATTTGTAGAACACCACTATCAAGGGAACAGTCTTCGAAGTGTTTGAAGATTGTGTAAGCTGCTTGTCATTTTGAAATAGACCAAGAGGAAAGAGTGGGCAGTGTGGAGATGTGTGGAGCAGTATGAAGCTGTGTGGAGCAGGTTGGAGCTTTATGAAGCAGTGTAGAGCTGTGTGGAGCAGTATGAAGCTGTGTGGAGCTGTGTGGAGTTGCGCGGAGGAGTGTGGAGCTGTGAGGAGCAGTATGAAGCTGCGCAGAGCAGGGTGGAACTATGGAGTAGTGTGGAGCAGTATGAAGCTGTGTGGAGTTGTGTGGAGGAGTGTGGAGCTGTGTCTGTAATAATGTAGTCAAGACCATTTGTCTCCCAGGGCCATGTCACACTTTGTTTGATTATTCATAAATATAGAAAAGGCTAGTCCCGGAGGGGAGAGCAAGTGTTAATGGGTACCAGTCATGCAACCAAATCGTATTGTGATTAATTACTCAGTCGATTCAACAAATGTTCAAAAAGAATGATGATGTGGAGTTTTTTAGACTAAACTGCTTACATTTTTCATTTCATTTTCCATTTTATTTTCCATACTTATACATACTCTACCACATGAGATATTAGTACTCCTCTTGCTCGTCTACAACAGCTCCAAAGTTCTGTGCCCATATTATTAAGGGGTACAAGGAAAAGAAGGCACATCTGTCCAGTTTTGGGGTACTTGCATTGGCTCCCAGTTCATTACAGAATCCAACATAAATTGCCCTTCATTGGTTTTAAAGATTTAAATGGACTTACCCCTGCATATATTGTGGAGATGCTTTGTTGGTATGCCCCCTCAAGATGTCCAAGTTCAGCCTCCCAGTCACCTCTGACAGTTCCATAGTCTTGGTGTAAGTTAAAGGGGACATGGCCTTTGCTGTGGGTGTGCTGAGACTTTGGAACAGTCTAGCAGCTGATATATCACTCCCATCATGAGTGTCTGGTTTTAAATACAAGCTTCGAACAAATTTATATCAAGTCTCAATCAGCAGCTGGTGAAAGTTCTTTGCTGGTTAAGGACTCTATGTAGTGATGTCACTGGGGGAAAAGGGACTGCTCAAAGTGGGAACACGTGAAAACCACGATTGTAAATCACTTTGGTTTTATATTGGCTCTATAATAAAATCATACTGACTTACTTACTACAATATTTTAGTTCCTATGTCTTTTAGAGTTCCTTTATGCTGTTTCTGATGAATTGGCACGTGGCTTTTCTGAATGGTTTCTCGCCCCCTCTGAGCCACTATTTTAGTTAAAAACTAAACTACTTTTTCTGCTAATTAGTACATGTCTTTACTTGAGTCAGTAAATATGCATATTTTTATATCATAAGCTTCATTCATACAGTGGATGCTGGGGACATGATCCAACCACTTTCTCAAATGGCTGACTTTGTTTTCTCCATGTTTTGAAAGTGTACTCTGAAAATATTTCATATAACAACTAACTACAGATACTAGTCCAAACAGCTGTGGAAAATAAATCACAGAATAAGAAAACATTTGTGCTTAGGTTATATTTTATGTCACATAATAAACATCTGCACAACTGACGTTTTGTGATATGAAAATGAATTTTTTCATCAAAATAAATAGAAAACAATTGTACTACAAATATATTTTAAACTATAGCGCTTGTATTATTCAATGCTGATAGGCTTGACCAGTACTGATTTCTTTTCAGTGAATGTGCATGCCTGAGGACTTGATTTGATTGGGAGCTGACTTGAATGCCACACCCGGTCCACATTTTAGTCCCAGGCACTTTTCAAAGCATTCTTTGAAATTCCATGGCTGAAATACTTTAAAAGAAATAATATTTTGGTAGCTGCTAGCAAACAATACTAGATATACTAAGAAACATCTGCATATGTCGCAAACACTTTAAATTTTGAGCTTATGTCATAGTTTCTAACACCACAATGTTGGATATGCAAATATTTCTCTTAAACAACATCGGCTACAGCTTGGCCCAGTTGGGTCACGTGTGGACAGAAAAAGCTTTCATTCAATGGTTGTGACATCACAGCACAATATAACATTTATAACAATATAACACAATATAACAATATAACATTTATAACAAGAAGCTGCTAACCGGTGGTAGTCCAGTGGAGAAGTAGCTGGACTACCACCAGTGTTGAGCATTCTTGTGATGAGTGACATCTACAGCAAACATGGTCACAGGCAAACTCTCAAAACTTATGGGGTTTCATGGAATAAGCTGTTACCATGGTACCCACGCTGTGAGTTAAGCGTTGTCAACAAAGGTCCTAAAGATCTAGTCACCATACTTTCAAAATACTTACTCATAGCTTCTTATAAAGGTCTTCCATGTGATAGACTATGGAGAAGAGAGGTCCCAGATATGGAGCTTGGTTTTGATTACAATCATCTGTGATAATCTGTGATCATCCTCTGTCCCCACTGGGACAAGGTGTTTTTACATGTTATGGGATTACAGGGGTGTTTTACACAGGAACCAAGACTCAAGGGGGGGGGGGGTACATCCTACTTTGGCCCACAACAGACTACAATAGTAACAATATAAACAATAAAGAGCAGAATAAGTAGTGGTAGAGAAAATAATAATAATAAAAAAATGAAGAAATAAGCAATGAATGTCTGTTTGGACGGTGTGCGCGTATCCGAAACCTATCCTCCATGAGAATGTCTGTCAAGGGCAAGGAGAAGTCATTGGCATTGGGGGTGGCGGGAGGCGCTATGGCAGCTGAGACTGTAGCATTGAGCGGTAAGGAGGCGGACGCACGTACAGAGAGGCTTTATTATGGCCAGATCCAAAATTTTGTCGTTTAGGCAGTCCAGGGTCATAGAGCCAACATGGAAACTGTAGGGAACTCTAAAAACTTCTTTTTCTGTATCATGTGAAGAAAGTATGTTTCTAATCTTTGCAATGTTCCTAAGGTGGAGAAAGGCTGAAAAGTCTCCCTTTATGTTGACAAACTGGTAGCGATTGGCTAGATAAGATTTAAACCAGGAAAAAGCTTTTCCCCAACAACATTTTTGAGGTAAAATTAATCTAGTAAAATGTTGTGATCTATAGTGTCAAATGCTGCACTCAGATCAAGCTATATAAGCAAAGAGACATAACCCTGGTCAGAAGCCAACAACAGGTCATTAACTACTTTAATCAGCGCTGTCTCTGCACTATGATGAGGCCTAAACACTGACTGAAAGACTTCATGTATCTGATACTGATTCAGGTATGAGCTTAGCTGCTGAGCTACAGCTTTTTTCTAGGATCTTGAAAATAAATGGAAGGTTTGAGATTGTAGTTTGACAGCTGACATAGACTGAGGTTAGATGTTTTGATAAGTGTTCTGATTACTGCTAATTTGAATAATTTAAGTACATAGTTTGTTAAATTTCATTTAGGTCAGATAGAATGTCAGGTAGAATGTCCTTAACAATGTGTGGGGGCAGCAAATCTGGTAAGCAAGTGGACGTTTTTAAGCGTGAGATCAGAGATATAAGTTTGGGAACAATTCCCAAACCAGGCATGTAGCTGATGGAGCTGCTCAGGATGCTCTCTGTTGTGGCCCTGTGAGCATGGTGGGAGGGAGATTAACTTTCCTCAGCCTCCTCAGGAGTCACTGCTGGGCTTTCTTAGCTTTGCAGACTGTTTCATGAGTGGCTACACTCTTAATTTACTGGTGTTAGTCCTGCCCCTACAATTCACACCTAAACTGCACATGTACTTGTCACGGTACGGCCCCTCCTCCCAAATGTCTGCCCGTGTGTGCGCGCGTGTGTATGTGTGTTTGTGTGTTCGTCTGTATGGTGATGCCCTCCTTGTGTTTCACACCTGCTCCTCATTGTGTATCATTAGTGTGTGCGTGTATATGTCTTTTGTCTAAATGTGAATATTGTCAGTTTAGCCTGCGTGCTACGTCTTCGTTGTGTTGAGTTGTTTTGTGTTGTAATAAACGTATGTTTCAGTTCTATGTGACTCATCCCCGCATCCTGCTATAACTCCTCAACGTCACAGTACTGACAAGTTACTAATTATCACACCAAGACAGAATTGACAAAGCTAAGCAAGTAGTGAACTAAAACCAGAAGAGAAAAACATAATTATTAGTAATAATAATAATAATAATCATTTATTTTATTTAAAAAATTTGTGTAATTTTTTTTTTTACTTTTTGTATTTTGTTATATTTGACATTAGATTTAATATATCTAATGTACTTTTGTTTACTTTATCCCACTTTGTTTTTCAGATGTCATTGTGTTAATTTTTTCATTTTATTTTTACTGTTTATGTTTTTATTACTCATATATATAGTTTTATTGTTATTTTTATTACTACCTTGTTATGATTCACATAAAACAAAAGTTTGAACTTGCAGGCATGCAGCCCAGCCTACGGGAAGTAGAAGAGGTCTCGATCACGTTAATTCTTGGTAGCTGAGACCTCCCTCTCCTTAATACAATACAGAGGGATCAATAGTCAAGGGGTTTTTCCATTGCCTTTTTTGCTCCAAAATGGCTTTGATGGTAAAGACTGGGACTCTGCTTTACACTACATTACAGCCCTGGCTTTACACTATTACCATCTAACCAAATGCAACCCCATTAGAATCCTTTATGTTGCGTTTGAGTGTGAGTTATTAATTTCGAATGGCTAACTCTGAGACCATGGCGCCAGCTTGTAGGAGCCTGTAATGTGTGCATGCGCAGCCCCTCAGGACACCTCATGGATTGGTGCGACCTCAGGAAAGAAAACCACCGTTGCCTAATTTAATCATTTTAAAGGTATGAAACAAAGCAATTATAAGAATCATACTGAGTCACAGTGGCCTAGCCAAGCTCAAAGAAAGGGGGAGAGAGAAAGTGACGGAATTGCAGACCTAAAAAAAAAACAAAAAACAGTATTTTAATCACTGCTGTTACCTTGACAACCCAATTGGTATTCTCTGGCACATGATGCATTCTTGAATCACTTTATCAGTTCCTTAGTGAGAGAAGATGACATAACTCTAAACAGACTAATAAATAAACAGAGAAGAAGTATATATTATTAACCACGTAATCTCCTTTGTACACAAGAAGACACACATTGCATATACAATCATAAATGCATTACATCACCTACTAACATTGAACATTTTATTAGGTGTTGTACAGTCATGGACTTTAGCTAATCTGTTACCACTTCCTGTTAGAGGTTAGTCACCCCATGTAAAAGGTTAGTGGTAAGGAGGCGGACGCGTGTGCAGAGAAGAGTGAGATTTATTAGGGGAAACTCCAAAGTTAGGATGGTAAATTTAGCAATATGGAGAGTTTGAGAATCCATAACACAAATAAAAGCTAGGAAATTACATACAGAAGCTAGGATAAATGAAGGCTAGGAAAATACAAACATCTAATACCAGAACAGGTTTACATAGAGCAGTTAGACTTCAAAATGGGATTACATACATGGAGGCTCTGATAAGCAAGGCAAGGATTACAATGAACATACTAGACTTCCAATGAACAGCAAAGACACAGGGGACAAGACAGGGTTTAAATACATGAACTAATAAACACTAAACCAGACGCAGGTGCAAATCATGAACAGCAAAAACCAAAGTAAGGACTGGAAATGAGGAACAGGTGAAAGTAATGACAGGCGCAGAAAACAAGACAAGGTGCGAAGAAAACGAAATTAAGGAACAGTAGCAAAACAATAACACAAGACAGGGAAACCATAGAAATATGAACACTAGGAGGGACCAACCGTGACACACCAAACCTCTTCCAGCATTACTAAGTTTCACACCACAGGACCAGACAGCAAATATTATTTCTCAACACATGAAAAATACTGACACTATAGTGAGTGTTTAACTGATACAAGTGTCTGATACGCAAAGCAGTGGCACTGTTTTTTTTAGTATCATGCTGGGTTGAGAACAGCACTCAAAAAATATATCCATCTGGTCCTTTGGTCAGTGATAGAAGGCCAGAGGATGGCAAAGGCAGACTGTTAATGGCAACAGGTTATAGACTCTAACAGTCCAGTTACAAGATGTTTCTAAAGTGTATATACACAAAATTATCTTGGTGTATTTAAACAGTAGATCGCACTGCTCTGTATATTGATGTTCTCAACAAATGGCACTATTACAGCCAGCTGAAAAGAAAAGATGTTTACATTCAGCAAGAAAAAACACAAGTTTCTTTTACAGACAGACTGGCAGCAACAATGGCATAGTATGCTCCTGAATTCTTGGCAACATTGGTAAAGATGAATGAAAGCAGACTGAGAAATGTGTGAAAGAAATATATTAGCTCAAAAATGTAACATCTCAGTGAGATTAAATTTATTCAAAGATGAAATAGTTGTGAATTAAAAACATTTTCCCCAAAGACAGTTACTGACATTCCTTGAAAGACAGTTTAACTGACAGCCTAGGTGACATATACACTATATTGCCAAAAGTATTCGCTTGTCTGCCTTCGCACGCATATGAACTTGAGTGACATCCCAATCTTAATATGATGTCAGCCCACCCTTTGCAGCTATAGCAGCTTCAACTCTTCTGGGAAGGCTTTCCACAAGGTTTAGGAGTATGTTTATGGGAATTTTTGATCATTCTTCCAGAATGACATTTGTGAGGTCAGACACTGATGTTGGACGAGAAGGCCTGGCTCACAGTCTCTGCACTAATCCATCCCCAAGGTGTTCTCTTAGGTTGAGGTCAGGACTCTGTGCAGGCCAGTCAGGTTTTTCTGACCCCGCTCTGTCATTTCATGTGGCGTACCACTTCATGGCTAAGTTGCTATCCTTCCCAATAATTTGCACTTTGTTATAATATCACTGACAGTTGACTGTGGAATATTTAGTAGTGAGGAAATTTCACGACTGGACTTGTTGTACAGGTGGCATCCTACCATGGTACCATGCTGGAATTCACTGAGCTCCTGAGAGCAACCCATTCTTTCACAAATGTTTGTATAAGCAGTATACATACCTAGATGCTTGGTTTTATACACCTGTGGCCATGGAAGTGATTGGAACACCTGAATTCAATTATTTGGATGGCTGAGTGAATACCTTTGGCAATACAGTGTATTCCAATTTATATTTACATTTGTATAAAAACACATACATTTTTAATAACCATTAAATCATATATAATATCTGTTTCATTTGGTTATAAATATGGGGTGACACACAGACCAAACACAAATTAAACAATACAAATGTTTTTCTCCATAAATAAGGTAAAGGCTGTGAAATACTCCGTCACACATGAAAATACCTACCTGGGCAATAAGTAAGAAGTTTCAAACAATAGGCATGAACCCATCCGAAAAAGGACCCAAACATACACATTCTTCATGTTCAAACTTTCTCCAAAGATCACATTGGGTCAGTTTCAAGTGCTGGAGGCATCCTTGGGTCACCAGGTTTCTATAACCACAATTAGATGACAATTGGGGTGGTTGGGACTATGTATGGGATTTTGTGTGGAAGATGTAATTACATGTGCACTTCATCCAGCTTTATGAAAAAATCTTGGAAATAGGATGGAGGGTGAGCAAAGCATTATATACTGAGGGGCTAATCACATTGATGTGTTGAGAGGTTTTTCTCTCTATAAGGTTTTATTTTTCTCATTAGAAGGTTTTTTTCACATTTTCAGCATTAAACCAAGGGAGTACACAACAAACACATTTATATAGCCTTTTTGTTCATCTGTATCATCAGTGTTTGAGGGACACTGAACTGCCCACTATCCATCTGACTCTTAATAATGCCATCTCAGCAGGACAGTGCAATCCCACATGGTCCGTTATATCTGCTAGATATATGTAGGCAGAGCATTTTGGACACACGTCAGCTGGGCAAACAAAGCTCTTCTGAAGTTGTAGGCGGTGAAACAGCTGATAAGTGTTTAAAATATAATGTGCATTTCCAAGGGATTCCAAAGTTCTGATTGTACAGGTCTTTGTCTGTAGGTTTCCTTACATCATTGGTACCAGAGTTATGATTGATGTCATAACCATGAATATTAGTATATGTGTGTGTGTGTGTGTGTGTGTGTGTGTGTGTTGTGTTGTGTTGTGTTGTGTTGTTTGTTTATTTATTTACATGTCTGACAATCATAGATGGGACATTAATGTAGATAATGCTACATGACGTGTGGCATATTCTTTTTTGCTTCATAATACTGAGATTATGAACTGTGGAGATAGAACTACAGGGTAAGGAGACTGAGTGTAATGCGCTGGAGGGCATTGAGGAACATTATGGGTGTTAAAATGATATGCTAATTCTTTCACAAACAAACCAGAGAGACACTTTTATGAGTTTACCTCTGCCTTGATTGCTTCTGTAAACAAACAAAGCTTTAATGAAGAGGAGAGAGAAAAGGATTTACGCATATAATAATATTGCTTATGCCCCCCAATCATTATTTATTTTATTTTTTTAACAAACAGTGCCTACAGCTGTGTCATAAACTTCGAAGTCTGGCCATTCGATGGAGAGAAAGACTGCAATGACCTGACATAACCTCGTCCCTCGATCCAGCCAATCAGGTTTGCATGGTAAAAGAGGAGGGCTAACAATGCCAGGCTCTGCTCCGCTACCTCCCATCCCACCACTGGCCATTCTAAACTGCTCCTTCAACTGCACGCTCGGCAATCTCTCCGCCATTGCCCACGTCGACGAGTGCCATGGCAACCAGCCGCTGTTTGTAGTCATGGCCATCGCTTACAGCGCCGTGGCCTTGCTGGGCGTGGCCGGCAACACGGCACTCGTGATGGTCATCGCACACCAGCGCGAGCTACACAACGTCACCAACGTGCTCATCGCCAACCTTTCCGTGTCCGACCTGCTGGTGGCACTCATGTGTTTGCCGTTCACCTTCATCTACACATTCATGGACCACTGGGTGTTTGGAGCTGCAATGTGCAAGCTCAACAGCCTGGCGCAGTGCTGCTCCGTCTCTGTCTCCGCCTTCTCGCTGGTACTGATTGCTGTGGAGCGCCACCAGCTCATCCTGCACCCTCGCGGCTGGCGCCCCTCCCTCCGTCAAGCCTGGCTGGGAGTAGCCCTCACCTGGGGGCTGGCACTGCTCACAGCCACGCCCTTCCTGCTATTCTCCGTCGTTACAGATGCGCCCCTGCGCCAGCTGCCCGCCCTCTTCCAGGAGCACTACCGGGGCAAGGTGGTGTGCGTGGAGGAATGGCCGTCCCGTGAGTTCAAGCTCACCTACACCACTGGCATGTTGCTGCTGCAGTACCTCGCACCGCTCGCCTTCATCTTCATCTGCTACCTAAAGGTAAAGAAGGAGAGCAATAGAGGGGGAGGGGTGGCCAAATAAACAGCATTTGCTGACTTTGTCTTGTGGTTCAAACTGGTTGTTATAAGAAAACCTTGTACCTTCATTTTTGTCCATTTTTTAACACATTAGATTTAAACATTTGAAAATGTTGACTGCCCATTGTGGTTAAATTTACTGATGAATGGAACAATATAAATGGCCCAAAATTACACAGAATCAGTCTTGTCCAGTAGCAAATTTACTTCTCCTAAAAAGGTTTTCAAATGACAGTATCCAATATATATTTTCATTACAAATGCTAAAAAAGTGGCTTTTTCCTTATTTCTCTTAGACAACCTAAAATTAAATGTTAGGAGGCTTCAGCAGGAAATGCCAATGGTGCATTTCCCATTCAGCAGGAGAAAGCTTGCCATGTAACTTTGCTTTACAAGCTGAGGCAGCCAGACATGCTCGGACAATGAATGGATTACACTCTTTTCCTAGAATGCTCCAAGCAGGCGCATTTGTGCCCAAGACTGTCTGGCTACGGGCAAGGATGAGCAAATGGATAAGACTAGACAGGATGGGAAAAAACTATGCATAAAAGGTGATTAGAATCTAGCACAGTGTAGCTACTGCTGAAAAGTGAGACCTGTGTGTAAATCTCCCCTGGCGGGGATTTGATAAGTTCAAAGTTCATTTAAGTAGAAAGGAACCATTGGACTGTCAGAAAATGAATGGTTGTTTTGCTGGAATCCCAAGCAGAATCATCCTATCAGTTAATTATGATGCACTTAATGAGTTCAGCTGTAAGATTTGGGCAAAATGTTATATTGCCTTTATATCAGTTAGGAAATTGTAAAACCTGTGATGTGGTATGCTTAAAAACAAGCCTGCATTATTTTGACACAAAAACACTCATCAGGAACATTTGGGTTTGGTGAGGATGCTCACAGCACACAACTTGGATGGCTTGTTATAGGGCTCATTTGCATGTTGTTGCCTACTATAATAGCAATATTGCCAATATTGAAATAATGACTAGGAAAGTATTGACATATTCTTTTGCCAAGGCAAACACGAAACATAACCACAAGGAAATATCACATTATTGATAAACAAGAAATAAAACAAAACTTTAAAACACTTTTAAAACCTATAGAAAAGCAAAAAGTGTTTTTTTTTTTATTATTATTATTATTATTTTTAACAGCACGCTGTTTGTCACCTATGATGACTGAGTTAATTTGTGAAAACTATTCTGCGCAGGAAGCTAAAATAAAGGGATAAAGTAGTCCACATGAAGTCACAGAACCTTAAAAATATGTGTTTAAAAACATCAAGGGCTCACAGCTAAGCAATTGATGTACTTAGTGCATAAATTAATTTGATGGTCATTAATTGTTAATTTTGCTTAGTTCCATTAACACTTCACTTTCTCTCATTGCATTTCTCACTATGTCTGCATTTTTATTAATTATATATTTTAATTTATCCATATCCATAATTCAGATTGGCTACAAATGCACTCATATTTCCACCTGAAAATCATCTTGCAGTGACTTCTGACATGGCTGTTGACATTGAGGGGAAAAAAACTCTATTGCTTTGTTTAAAATGTATTGGTGGTGTAATAACTTATTTTTAAATAGCTTTTCATGTCATAAATACATTTGCAAAACCAACAGTCTGTTTTGTACTGCTGGATTATAAAATGTTCTCAGAATTTGCCAAATATACACTTAATCTAAATAAGTATTTTTTGTTGATTGCCAGCCGATTGCCTGTCTCTGGAAACATAACTGACTTGGTTTTTTTATTAGGTTAGCTGAACAAGCTTGTGTGTGTGTGTGTGTGTGTGTGTGTGTGTGTGTGTGTGTGTGTGTGTGTGTGTGTGTGTGTGTGTGTGTGTGTGTGTCTCTCTTTTTCACTCACCTATCAAAATCTCTATGTTTCTCTCTCTCTCTCTTTGTCTCTCTCTCTCTCTCTCTCTCTCTCACACACTCACAAACACGCACACACACGCACACACACACACACACACACACACACACACACACACACAAACTCTCCTCAGAGAAGCTAGATATACATACACAGACATACAAGAACATACAAGTATACACAGGCCAGCATCATAAGGACTGCTGTATTGTTAGAAATGATGTAGCTGAGGTTCTCTGCTGGAACCCAAGAGTGAGTGTGTGTTCCTGACTGAACATGACTAGCAGCCAACATGACCTGGTACGTCAGCTTACTAACAGTTATTCTGAAACACATACACACACACACACACACACACACACACACCACAAGGCTGAAGTTTTGAGCCAAACTGCTTGCTGAGAAAGCACAATGAAAAGATCAGACAAGGGAAAAGAGGGGCACTTTCCCCATCTGAAATGTACATCCATTCTGAGCAGGTGAGAAACAACAGAGGGAAAGATATGGCTGTTAATATGTAGATTTAATCAGTGGAATATGCAGATTATTATGCTAATGAACAAGAAAGTATTCAAAATGAGGACATGAGTTGAGGAGTGTGCCTTCTGCTATTACTGTGATGATAACACAGCATTCAAAATGTTAAGTGCTCTTTAGAAATATTTGGTATTCAGGTGAGGTGATGAATGTACTTACATTAGTCTTAGAAGTTTGTCACTTTTATTCTCAAATAACCTCAAGCTCACACTTTAAATGACCCTTTTCATGCCATTCATTTATTTATTTGTTGTATTTTAAGTATTTATTTACTGTACTAATTTGACAAATTATGTTATTCTGGATGTCCTGATCAGAGAGACCAAATGTCCACCAAGGTCAGGACCTGTCACATTATGGTACTTCATGAAGCAGTCCTAATCAGCTTGGGAAGGTTCTGAATGACAACATTAAAGGAAAATACAAAACCACTCAGAAAACACAGTATCACTTCACACAATACCAACAACAAGGCTAACTCCATTTGAATACCACTGAGGGGAAGATACCAAAATATTTGTGAGGTTTAAATGAAATACATAGACATAGTCTCATCTGCACACACACAAGTGCACAAATGCATGCCTGTTTATTCCACAGCATCATGCAGAGAGGCTGATTTCAGAAGAATGAAACAACTTAGCCTGAGGTATAAATCAGTCATTTCTCTTTGTCTATCTTTCTCTCTCTCTCAGACATACACACACACACCCACACACTTTCAGGAACACAGATACATACTGTTGCCAAAGCTGAGCAGTTTTTTCAGAAAACAAGATTGGTTGTCAGTGCTGGAAGGTTGGCCAACGCTCAAATTATCATCAAACTGACGTGAGAGTGCATGGGTGAGGGGTGTATAAAACAGAAGGCGGCTGGGAGCTATCTGGGTGAGAAACAAGCTTTAAAAGGCTTTCTGATCATTACGCTAAAAGGCACAGAGTACAGATATCGCCTCTCCTGACGTTTGCATAGTTGCACTAAAACATGTAGCAGGTACATGCTGACACACATCAACATGTGGTGGTCCATACAAATACTCATTCTCACACATGCTTATATGAAGCCATACACACACCGCTGAAATTAAGACATTTACCAGGAAAGTGTGGAGGAACTGAATAGCTTCACATGGAGTGTCAGGCAAGTGGCAGGTGTGATAAGAAACAAAGTCATCTTTGATTTCTTTATGTGGTTTGTGAGAGAAATGGAGAGAGTGATAGTGGAGGAGGAAGAGAGAGAGGAGAGAGCTATCAGAATCTGGTGACTCACTATTCAGGGAGACTGAAAATGCATATCTGCCCTCTTTTCAGTCGCAGACACACACAAATAGACACACACACACACCCACTTTCACACATGCATAAATCAGTATGACATGCCAGCAAAGCAAGTTTCTCCTCTTTGTGTTTTTAATTATTTCTTTCCTCTAAGCCAGACAGTGTGGGTGTGTGTCTGTGTATGTGTGTTTGTATCCATCTGTCTGTGCAGGTTTGCCCATCTGTCTGCCTATGGTACAGACCTCACCTTAGGCAGAACTGGCATACACTGTGAACTCTACTCACAACTCTCTGTCTATTTCTCCACCCAACTCCATTCCTGAACTCCTAACCCCACCCTATGACCCAACCCTGCTCCGACCAGATATACATCCGTCTGAGGAAGCGTAAAAGTGCCCTGGAACGCCTGCGGGAGAGCAGGCAGCGCAGTGATGAGACACGGCGCATCAACGCCATGCTCTTCTCCATCGTGGTGGCCTTTGCCATTTGCTGGCTGCCGCTGAACATCTTCAACGCCGTTGTTGACTGGCACCACGAGGCGGCCATGAGCTGCACGCATGACCCGCTCTTCTCACTCTGCCACCTGACTGCTATGTGCTCCGTGTGCGTCAACCCAGTGTGCTACGGCTTCCTGAACCGGAACTTCCAGCGGGACCTGCGCGCATTTCGCCTCTGCAAGCGCTTGTCCACTGCCCGCGAGGAGGAGGGCGACACTGTCGCCATGTCCACCGTTCACACTGACCTATCCAAGGCACCCTTGAGGCTTGGCAGTCCAGATATGTAGGGCAGCCGGACCGCCCCCGCCGCCCACAAAAGGGCACTAGGACCAAGAGTGTGGCCCACCAACTGGCTAGGCAGTGGTGCTCGTATAACAGGTGCCTTGAACCTCTGGCAAATGGCATCTCCATCCCAACTCAATGACCTGCTTGGCGCTTAAGGGGCTGAAGTGTTTATAATGTGCCAGAATTGTTTGACAAAGCCATATGTGCGTGACTGCAGCTATAGCACATTATTCTTTGGGCTTTAATGATGATGAGAAAGTACAAAAACAAGCTGTTTTGTGGTAGTTGCCAATGCTTGAAACCTAAGTATGAAAAAAATATTAGGGGGGTCTCATGTAAAGCAGTTTAGACTCCCTATGACTGAACTACTGCATGTTTACATATTATTTTTTTCTGAACTTCATTTATTCATTTGTAAGAAGATAGAGGCAAGATGATTCCCAGAAGGTATCAGACATGGGGACAGGGACAGGGTTTATTAGGAAATCTGTAGAGCCTTACAAAAATGCTTTGGACAGCCTTCTAGTCATGGAGGGCCACTGAAAACGTATGGAAAAGCCTCCCCTAGGAGGTTGTTGTGCCAGTGTTGGACTTTTTTCAAACATCTTACAGTAACATGTCATCCTGAATCTCCATCAGTCCTTTGAAGATGCTACTAATGCAGGAGTGGATTTAAACATTCAGTAACAACCTTAGTATTAACTAATGTGGTTGGTTTTGACTAAAACAGATTTGGGTTTAAGACAAGACTTCCAGAGCCCTAAACCAAAAAGTGAACAGACCTAAAGCCGGTATATATGTACAGTGCAAAAGGAAAGAGAATAATTTATATAATATGTGTGTGTGTGTGTGTCTGTGTGTGCATGTGAGTGTGTGTATGCGTGTGTGTGTGTGTGTGTGTGTGTGTCTGTGTGTGTGTCTGTGTGTAAGTGTGTGTGTGTGAGTGTGTGTAAGTGTGTGTGTGTGAGTGTGTGTGTGTGTGTGTGTGCGTGCACGCGAGTGTGTGTGTGAGTGTGTGTGTGTGTGTGTGTGAGTGTGTGTGTGACTGTGTGTGTGTGTGTGTGTGTGTGTGTGTATGTTCCTCCTATTTTTCCTTTTTTCTTTTCATCAATTTTGAACAGTGGGTTTCAGTTTGCCACAACATTTATCATTGATTTAACTTGGTAAAAGCTCAAGAATACGTGGCCATTATCTGTTACAAGAATCTGTTTTATGTTTTTGTAAAACTGATTTATAAAGACACAGAAATCTGTGGAATAATGTGGAATAGTTTTAATTTGGTATTTATTTATTGTAACCAGCTATGAATGTAAATGACATATGAACTGAGTGCTGTCGTTAAAAAAACATTCATTAGAAATCTGATTGTTATTTAGAGAGTTGATGTCAGAAATTATTTGTCATCTCATTCATTGTCGACTCTGTAAACCTTTAGATAACTAATTTGGACTTACAGTCACTTTTTCACATTATCTTGAAATATGTATCATATAGATCTGGGGCTAGAGATATGTTTATATAATTCTTAGGTTCAGAAAGGATAAAATGTAGAATTTCCAGTTTAACCAGTTTAACTTTAATAAATACCTCCTTACTGGCTCAATTTGACCAAAATGTTCACTCTACAACAAGGCATATCAGCTGTAGAGATAGCAGTGTCACAGTATGTAGAATGTATGACTCCAAACATTGTATACTTACAGGACCAACTATGGGTCTTCATGGGTCTCCATGGGTCTCTGGCACAGAGAAAAGCAGAATTTTTGCTAATACTGTGTGGTGGATCTTTATAGTATTGCTTTTTTGCCAAGAGCTTCTGCTCTCTATTTCTGTAGCTCCAAAACCGTCCTGTAGGTGGTAATGATTCCTAATATGTAGTGATATGAAAAATATATTTAATGATTTTCTTAAGATGGCTTGCTGAATTAGGAAGCTGTTTATCCTTGCCACAAGAGCTTAGTGACATTGAGACACACAATGATAAAAGTTTCCTAATATATACTGTCATATTAGACAGACTTTCTTTGGAGGGAATGTGTGTGTGCACGTATGTGTGTAGAAGGGGGGTAGTATGTGTATGTGTATGTTTTGAGGTCGTAAGCATGATGTAGTTGATGGTAATGCTGAGTTTTTCATCTCCTGTCTTCATCAGACGAGACCCTCAAAGGTCTTTTCACAGGCTCTTTACAGAAATTGTAAGTGAATGGTCCAGTGGCTCTTATTCCATGGTACAAGAGATACCACAGTGCAGATTTCTACGGTATATTTCAACCACAGTGTGGATTTCAGTGGTTTTCCCCTAGTGTAAGATTTCTGTGGATACTGTAGTGATGTTCTACTCATTACTTTATATATTGTCTCTCTGTTACTTTGTACCTTATTCACACAGATGTAGGCTAATAAAGAACATCTCTTTTCAATGCAATATGGTTATTTTTAATCGGTCTCACACAGGTGAGTATACACACATACACACACACACACACACAGCTGTGGCCTGACTCACTTACCATGTTCAGATTGGTATCAAGTCTGACAGAGAAACACAGCATGACAGCAAGCATTATGTGATGGCCTAGGTCGCTGATGCGGTTACTAATATTAAAGAAACGGTACAGACATTAAACCATTATACAAATGTACACATCCACTGCTTTCACTCTTGTATGGCCCTGAGTGTGTTCCCCTGTTGTTCTGTCTTGGTCGTTTGTCTTTCTATGACCAGACGTCCTTCATTTGTTTACACAGGAAAGGTTTATCCAGGCTCTGTGTGACTGGAGAGAAGAGAATGCCTTTTAACAGATTAAATATCCCTTTAAAGACAAATGCATTTACACACACACACACACACACACACACACACAAACAGGCACAATCCTGTATGCTGTAGTGATGCAACATGTACAATATAGCATTATAAGAGTGATCCACACAGCATTGTAAGAGTGATACATGGTCACTATATTCTGTGACATGTAAAAGCCACTCAAAACTAATCCTGCAGCCATAGAGGGGTCACAGCATGTGCAAGATGCACAGTTACAATAATTATGTAATGTTGGTATGCAATAATTTGTGAAATATCAAACACCTGCTCCCCATCTCATAATCCACAATGCAGTTCAGAAAGACCAAGGTGTGGACAGACTCACAGAGCAGGAGAGCCTGCCTGTGTGTGTGTGTATATATATATATATATATATATATATATATATATATATATATATATATATATATATATTTATATATATATATATATATATATATATATATATATATATATATATATATATATATATGTGTGTGTGTGTGTGTGTGTGTGTGTGTGTGTGTGTGTGTGTGTGTGTGTGTGTGCGCGTGCAAGTGTGATCAGGGTAAGGAGCTAAATGAGAGGGTAAGGAGCTAAATTCCATTGTGAGAATCTCCCTGTGTCTTTGAGCAGCACATGAGCAAAAGCTTTTGGTAGCATCTCTAACAACAGAAACCATGACAACAGTCACCACCAGAAACAGGAGGAACCACAGGTCCATTCAATTCAATGGTGCTTTATTGGCATGGCAAATATTTGTATTGCCAAAGCTTTGATGAAGAAATTAACTTGGTAAACATAAGATATAATGGAAAACAACAATACTACAACTGCTAACAATAATATTAATAACAATAATAATAATAATAATAATAATAATTATTATTATTATTATTATAGAATTGTAATAGGAATATTGTTGTTGTAGTTATATTATTATTATCATCATCATCATCATCATCATTATTATTATTATTATTATTATTATTATTATTATTATTATTATTATTATAAAAGTCTCTCTCCATTCACTGCCACAGGTCCATTCAAAACCCAACAGAGGCTTCGTATTATGGGCTACAAACTTCACAGATTGACATACAAGTCCTGACATCTTGAAATATCTGCATGTGTACCTTATCTACACTGCATCATAAAATGTATTTTCTCTCCCTTTCTCATTCTTCAGCTGACACTGTGAAAACTACAACATATAAAAAATATGGTTATTTTGGATCTGTATGCTTTTTCTATGCATCCATGTTGGTTCTGACTCACAGTACTCTGTTATACATGTTTATGAACTAAACTCTAGTCATGTGACCAATTGAACTTCACATTAAATTAAACACTTCATATTTAACCGACACATTATTTAAAGAGGTACATTTTAGAAACATTGTTAATGGTATTTTTTGTTGTTATATTACATACCTTAGTCAATTTTAATTATATTATAAACTCAAAATAATCATTAATGATATGAAAAATCATTTGAATCATTGAATTAAACGTCTGTTACAGTAGTGATACTAAACTAAACAGTGTCTCTCGATGCTATGTCATCTTGTCTGCTGTCTGTAAACATTGCTTTTTAAAAGATTGTCAAACATCACACTTGCAAACAGGATATGAAAACAAGAAGCAGACTTTATGGGATCAGCTGAAAAGAAAAGGCAGAGGGTCAGGTGATGAGAAATCAACAACAAGTAGGGTATTCCAAAGAAGATTTATGAGATGAAAAACAAAACAGGTGATGACGACCCTGATCAAGTCGCCATCACCTGCACCTCACACTAATTTACAGGCAGCGACATGAAACAAAGTAGTACTCAAGTCCTTGGTAGTCATGTCATAACGTGATATAACACGACACAACATAACACCACATGACGACATGACATGACATGACATGACATGACGACAACGGTCGACAAAGAAGGGGGTTCAAAGCAAGAACATGTGCCCGCGTCTTCTCTCTAATCGACAAAGGATGAACCTCCTCCACTAAAAATGAGGGGGAAAAAAACTAAAACATCTAATAGAAAATGAAACCAAAACTGGAAAAACAGTTATGTAATTCATGTTAAGCAGTTTTTATACTGCAGTGTATCACTTACATTAGAATACCATTTAACTGTATAATTATGATGGAGAGTTTTTAATGGTTGTACAGTTGTTGTTATTGGTTCAACCCTCAGAGAAATGGCGGGGGGAGGGGGAGTGAAGGAATAATGTTTTAAAGATTTTTGGGGGTTTTTTAAACTTGGATACCTGGGAGCGCTGTGTACATGGGATTATAAAATAAATATTCTTTCCATTATAAAAACAAAAAAGAAAGTTTTACTCCCTGAAGTTGTGGCTACCCTTGCCCCTCCCCTTGACCACGCATACATACCATTACATATGGTGGCAGCAGTGTAAGGATCCAGTCCAGGAGGGAACCATTTAAAATAAAGGGAGAAAAGAAAATGCCCCCAAGGAAACAAGGACCAAGTGCAATTGACACCCAACCTCAAGAAAGCCAGACCGTGAATGCAGATCAGCCCTCAATCACTGCTATTGAAACTGTAGAAGGAGATAAGGTGTCGCAACTTAATAATCTCCTAAAAGATTTTATGTCTGCTCAGCAAGTAAAGGAGGAAAGAATGGACAGAGAAATCCATAAACGGGAGCATAGATGGCATACATTACACCATCAATTTGAGCAACTACAAAATGCTAGGCAAGAGCAACAGCTACTGGGAGGGGCAAAGCTCTACAAGAAACACAGCCTTACAATCACATTATAAGGTGCATGAGAGATGAAGATGATGTCCCTTCACAGCAATCAGATTATGCAGAAACAGACCCTGCAACGCACACCATGTATGGGCTGGACAGGCCCTAAAAGGTCTCCCCTACAGGAAAAGGATGACAACTTTTGAAAGAATAGCACATGCATGCAGATGGCCATATGAAGACTGGACTCTGCATCTTATTCCTCTTTTGATCAGGAAAGCTCAAACAGCATATGTCGCTATGAACTACGAACAATCTAATAACAAGTAAAAGATACCATTTTCTGAAAATTCAAAATCAACAGAGAACCTAAACCTAAGGTTTCGTTCAAAGGTGGTTCCAAGCAGCGAGACACTAAAAGAATTTCACAGATGACTCAAAGATCTATGAGAAGTGGATGACACAAAAACACCACACAAAAGAAGAAATCAATGACACTGTCATAATAGAACAGTTCATGGAAGGCATCAACCTAGAATTAAGAACATGGATCCAAGAGCACAACCCAGCATCATCCTGTAACGGGCCAGGTAGAATCAGACGCTCGCAAATTAAGAATAGGAACTTTATTAACGTTCCAGGTGATGGTATCAGATAAATTCAGTATAAAAATCGAAAGAGTAATGAAAGGGAAAATCCAAATCATAAAGAGGTCAAAGTCCATGTCCAAAGCCAAAAGAGCAATACAAAAACCAGATAGCATATCCAAAAGGGGTCAGGCAAAATCAGCAATGAGAACAACAAAGCAAAGGTAAGGTACACAGGAAACTAGTCAAAAAAAAAAAATAACACTCTGTATGCTTGGAAAATTCTAGAGGCAATATTTCGCAGTGATTGAGTGTTTGAAACAGTCTTATATACACAATCTCTCTGAACACACAGGTGAGTTCAATACTCCGGTGAGGACAATCTGATTGAATGCCTCAGAGTTGTTGGCTGGGTGATGAACAGGCTGCTGGGTAGTGTAGTCTGGTTGAGAGTTGGGCAGTATGACACATCTAGACAAGCAGCTGAGCTATCTGAGTCACAAATCGCTGCATGAAGAAACCTCCAAAGCAACCAGCTAGGACAACGGCACCTCAACTATAGCCAAGCTGGTAAGTTTGGAGGGAAGTATAGTGGGAATGGTCCTAGTCCAAAGCCCAAAACAATAACAATTCAATACCAGGCAATACAGCAGAGTTTCAGAAGCAGGACGAGACATTAAAACCCCTGTTTAACATATTCATCAATGAGGCAGAAATAAGTGGTATGTCAGAGAAATAACAGTTGTTTATCATGGAGAATAGACTTTACAGACACAGTTGATTAATTGGTAGTCCCAAAAAGGGAAGGCACCAACACAAAAAAAAAGGAACATACTCACCTATGTCCTAAAGCTAAGGGAGAAGATTGATTCAATGATTTCCATGGTCAAAGAGAACCTGTCAAAGGCACAGAAACATCAAAAGACCTGTTATTACAAGTCCTCGAGAAAGAGAAGCCTAGAGCCTGGCCAAAGAGTCCTCATTCTTCTATGAACATCAGACAGCTGGCTAAATGGCAAGACCTTTATTAGGTCGCAAGGAAGATGGGAATGGCAAGCTATAAAATCAACATGCCCAAGAGGAGGAAAAAGCTGCAAGTCTTCCATATAAACCTGCTGAGATAATGGGTAGAGAGAACAGGCACTGTAGCAGAACAATTATGGGCAAGAATGGTGAGAGATGAGGAGGAGTTACAGGAACAGTACTTCCCTGTGTAGAGCACCAGTAGATACACGCTGGACCTACAACACCAACCATCCTCAAGGCAGCAGGAACTGCTATACCTGGTACCTGATGTTTTTTGCAAACAAGAACCAGGAAGGACAGACATCATCACACACGACATACATCTCCAAACATCAGAACCCATCAGGCAGACATATTGCAGGATACCAGCCCGGCTGATACATTTACACTTACATTTACGGCATTTAGCAGATGCTCTTACAAAAAAAGAGCAACTTACAAAAGTGCTTTGTCATTTACGTATAGAATATATCCTAGCCAGTACAGTAGGTTAGAGTCTAATATACCAATGAACCAGAATACTTTTGAAATACAGGGATTACTGCTGATGCCTAGAAGTGCAAAATACATAAGCCCTATCTCAGTCAACAATATGGGTAGAGTTTTACTAGACTTTGTTAGTCAATAAAGGAGCAGTCAACATCAGTACAATAAACAATATTCTACAATAAGTGCTAGTTTCAGTAACTGGTTCGAAGTACTCAAGGTACGGATCAGGCTTTGACCATTGACATCATCTATGGAGGTGCTGGTCCATTTTTTGCTTCTTAAGCAAGCATCAGGGTTTTAAATCTGATTCATGCAGCTACTGGAAGCCAATGAAGGGAGCGCAGCAGTGGAGTAACATGTGAACTGCAGCTTCATTCAGGACAAGTTGTAAAGGTCTGATGGGTCTTAGAGGACGACCAGTAAGTAGTGAGTTGCAGTCTTCTAGCTTTGAGATTACAAGAGACTGCACAAATACCTGGGCAGCTTCCTGCAAGAGAAAGGGCTGAATCCTTCCTACCATGGAAAAGGAGGCCCTGGCAGTGAAATGGGCCCTCGACACACTAATTTACTACTTAACAGGGAATAAGTTCACACAAGAGATGGACCACAGGACCCTGCAATGGCTTCAGTGCATGAAAGACACCAATGCAAAGATCACCCGGTGGTATCTCTCACTCGAGCCACTCAAATTTGAGGTCTAGTATAGGCCAGGACCTCAGAACCTGATTGAGGACTACCTGTCTCGTCAGCGAGAAGACTGATGATGTTAAGGGAGGGGGTGTGACGATGGCCCTGATCAAGTTGCCATCATCTGCATCTCACCCTAACTTGCAGACAGCAACATGAAACAAAGAAAAGAAAATATACTTACCTCACAATGTCCCAGGACATGATATAACACAACACGACATAACACGACATGACACCACATGACATGACATGATGACAACAGTCAACAGAGAACGGGGTCCAAAGCAGGAATGTGCACCTGCGTCTTCTCTCTAATCGACGAAGGACGAACCATCCTCTACTAAAAAGGAGGGGAAGAGACCATCGACGTGGACACAAAAACACTGAATAGAAAATGCAACCAAAGCCAGAAAAACTGTTGTGTTAAGTTAAGCGGTTTTTATATTGTGCTGTATCACTTACATTCAAATACTGTTTAAATGTATAATTATGATGAGGAGTTTTTAATGTTCAACCTTCAAAGAAATGGCAGGAGAACCAACATATAAAAGCCAGGCAACCAGTCAGCTGGGTGTGACATGAGGAGGCAGAGCAGGATGCAGGAATGAGTCATGTCAAACACAACGAAACGTTTATTGTGACACAAAACAAAGACGAATGTGTGGCTAGCAGGCTAAGCGAGCTCAAACATCGACAACATTCACATTAAAACACAAGACTTATATACATGCACGCTAAAGATACACAATGAGGAGCAGGTGTGAAACAAAGGGAGGGCGTGGCCATACAGACTGACGTGCGCGCACACACACGCACAGAGGTAGACGTCTGGGAGGAGGGGTCATACCGTGACGCCAGGAGAGGAGAAAGGAGGCATATAGCCTATTATGCGAGTTGGCTAACTTGAATGGTAGATTGAATCCTCTAGAGGTGACCAGTAAGAGAGTGCATGGCGCCTGTATAGGAGTCAGACTTTCAAAGAGGAAAACGGACTCTTTAACTCAGCTACTGGTCTGAGGAACAGAAACAGAGACTGCAGAGCCAGGTCACATTAGAAGTGGAGTTTAATTACTCTGGTCTTGCCTTCTTTTTTGAATGTTTTAAAGATTTTTGTTCTTTTTGGGGCACTTGGATACCTGGGAGATGCAATTGTAAAATAAATATACTTTCTATTATAAAAAACATTTACTCCTACCCTTGGCCCTCCCACTCCAACCACGCATACACACCATTACACAGGTCAAAAACAGACAAGGCAATAGCAATGTTAGTAGCATTACTATTTGTTTTGGCTTGGCTCAGTATTTGTAGCAAAGACAAATGACTTTGTAAAAGGTACAAATGCAACAGGGCTGTAAAGGGTTAATAAGTCATTTTTATCACCAGAATGTAGTAAACATTTGAAGTAATTGTTTTTTTCTATATTTTTCTATAACATGGTGCTCACATGAGATAAAGAATTAAATTGCGTTGTAATCATCAAATGAAGCAGTTTATGATCCACAGAATGGGTGGCCAGGTTTAAAATAGATTTAGTACGGAATCTCTGAAACATCCAGTCCACTAGGTGTCAGTATAATGTCTGTTTCATAATGTGATGAAGAACAATTGGAAAAATGACTATGTACATAATAGCCTACTACATACTGTATACTGCATACTGCACTCAGTATATACTGCATACTGCATACTGGTCCCCATAGTAGTATGCAGAATAGCATCCAGTATGCGACAAACACAAACCATACTAGAAGGTCATGTGAACGTATGAAGGTTGCGCCCACTTGGGAAAGGTTTTCCACAACCATTGCGTGACGGGATGCAGTACACCAGGAAGATAGCTCTGGTTGCATGCTGGAATGTTTGGTTGAAGTAGTATGTCATCCTGGTACCTTTTGCATGCTGGAAAAATTTATTTTGGATGCATACAGCATACAGCTTACTGATCTGTGGCCTAATCAGTACTCGAGTGGTATGTAGTAGGCTATTTCAAACAGAGCTGATGACTTATTCCTTTAAATAGGGGAAGACAATTAGAAACACATGTGGGGGGTGGGGCCAGTGATCTTTGAGATGGAGAGGAAGAACGCATGTAGACATGGTAGGGAGAGTGATAAAAATCATAAATCTCGAGCTGTGCATAACCTTTACAGCACATAATGTGGAGGCTTTGCCCAAAATAAACAGTGTTACATTCCCATCATTATCATCTACTCACAGGCATTTTGGTTAAAGTGTCTCCAGAAGTGACAATTTGTGGAAGTGGCTCCAGTCCAGAATGTGAAGATTCAGTTCCTGGATCTATTTTAACCACAGATCCATGCTCAGACACATTATGCATTAAATAAATTAAAAAACAATAACAAAACACCTGAAGCCATTTAAAAAATGAAGTCCTATCTTGATTTTAATATAAGGAATAAATTGCTCTTTTTTATAGCAAGAAAGCTTAGATCAGAGTACACTTTGTTATCTTCTAACGACAGCAACTAGCATGTGTAGTCCTACTGTCAAGGTAATTAATAATAGGAAAGCAATGATAGTTGATGTTGAATAATGCTGAATCTTACAATAGTGGTGGCATGGTATGCAATATTATTGGCCAAGTAGCAGATATGTGACAAATTAATCAAGCATGAGTGTGAGTACATTTACACTGTGGGACATTGCTTATAGTAACATGGGACTGTAGAGTGTATTGCCAATAGCACACGTTTTTATATGTGCTTTGACACATTTATTACAACCCTTGTTTTAAGCCCTCCATATGAATTTTGAGGTGAAGTACAATTATCCTGATGCATCTGGTTCTTTTTTGTAAAAATGTAATAGGTTTATTTATTTGCTTATTTGTTCACTTAATTCTTAATATAAAATATTATTATTATTATTATTATTATTATTATTATTATTATTATTATTATTATGACACTTCTGTCCTACTGGGGTTTTTTTTGTTGTTGTTTTGTTTTGGGTTTTTTTGTAATAAAAAGGTTAAAGTTGAATTGGATCATTTAAAATCTTTTCTAACCGAAGAATACAGGTTTCATTGGCAAAATCTGTTGCTTAGCAACAAGGAGACAGGTATTTCAAACAGGTCAAAGTGTTGCTTCTTGACCAATTTTCTTTTGTAATATTTCATTTTAAAGGACTGCTAGGAAAGTAGCAGTGTACTTTTTGTGTAGTTTTATTTTTTGCTTTAAGTATTGATTAAGATGAGCATAACAAAAGCATAAAGGCGTCTTTGGTATGAGAGAGAGAGAAAGAGAAGGAAAGACAATTAATTATGTGTCTGATCTTTTTCTTGGAGCTGTTCAACTCTAATGACATACTTTGCTGCCCTGTATTAACCTTGTCAAAAGTAAAGGGCAACATACACACACACACACACACACACACACACACACACAATACAATAATGTAAGTCCTTTATTAAGGAAGGTTATGATGACTTTATTACTACAGGGGAGGTTATTAATGCCTTAAAGCTTCATCTACATAGCCAATGCAAATGCAATGTAAGTTCATATCATATGAGAGACTTATGAAACATTACACTTCAACATCGTCTCTCTGTCATCACTACATAGGCACTAATATTCAATGTGTTACAGTTCTTAGAGACACTAATCAATTTTGGCATGTTCATATGTTTTAACATTAAGACAATTTTAACTTAAAATCAAGCCATCAACATGAAACTGAATTGCATTTTAAACAAATGCTTTCTTATTTCTGCAGGAAACTGATCTTTTTCTAAATCTCTCTTTAACACACACTCACACACACACACACACACACACACACACACACACACACACACACACACACACACACACACACACACACACACACACACACACAAACACCATGATTTATTTACCATCATCATATTTGATATATAATACTAAATAATATTAAAGCCACCTCTCTAATATTGTGTAGGTCCCCCTTGTGACACCAAAACAGCTCTGACCCATCGAGGCACAGAGTCCATAAGACCTCTGAAGGTGTCCTGTGGTATCTGGCACTTAGAGGGTAGTCCTGTAAGTTGTGAGGTGGGCGCTCTATGGATCAGAGTTTTTTTCTAGCACATTCCACAGATGCATGATTGGATTGAGATCAGGGAATATGGAGGCCAAGTCAACACCTTAAACTCCTGTTCCTCTTGAACTGTTATGTTCCTCAAACCATTCCTCAACAGATTTGTGTAGTGTAGCAGGGAACATTATCCTGTTGAAAGAGGCCACAGCCATTAGGGAATACTATTGCCACAAAGTGGTGTACTTTTGTGTACACCTATGACGACTAGCCTCAGTCAGTTTAAGCAGTTGAGAAAAATAACTCTAAAATAGCAGCCAATAACAGCCATAATTACACACACACACACACACACGCACACACACACACACACACACACACACACACACACACACACACACACACACACACACACACACACACACTTGATGTAATTACAGGGAGAGGGTAATAAAAAGATGATTGAAATAGTACTGAGATAATGTTCACCTCTGAGCACTCTCCCCTTTATCACTGCTGCCATTCTAGATTAGTCTGCACTGCCCAGGGCTCATACCCAAATCTTTATGATGAGAAAATTAACTCACAGTGTGTGTGCGTGCATGCGTGTGTGTGTGTGTGTGTGTGTGTGTGTGTGTGTGTGTGTGAAGTCTGATTACATATACGTATATGTCTTCCACATATACTGTAGAATTATGAGTTTGTTTTATTATTGTGACACGGAAGCTAAGCAGGATGCAGGAACGAGTTGTGTAAAACAAAGTGATACATTTATTCACACACAACAAAACGCAGCGTAGCTCACAGGCTATCTTAAGGTTAATCACAAACACCAACGATTAAACAACAGGCACAGTAACAACAGAAAACAAGGAATAGGTGTGATACACGGGGAGGGCATGGCCATACAAATGAACACACATACACACACACACACACACACACACACACACACACAGGGAGATGTCTGAGAGGAGGGGGCCATACCGTGACAATTTTGAGCTTGTCAAAATACAAAATGCAGCTTTCATTTGAAAAAAGAGCCCAAACTTTTCCTTCTGATAAAAAAGCCAAACAATATTTTTGTGAAATGGTGTCAGATGGATAATAAGAAAGAGACAAATAGACAGAAAGATAGAAATTATGTACATCGTTGTTTTACTATTCATGCAAGGACTTGCATGCCTTGAGAGAGCTGACAGAGAATTGACTGTGGGGGAACATTTAGCTTTTTGGTTTATCAAGGTTAAGGATACGATGAGATTTAAAGTGTGCGTGTGTGTGTTGATGTCCGGAACATCCAGGTACATCTAAAAAAACATGAACCTTAAAATGTCTTGAAATGGAGTGACATTTACTGTCATGCGCCCTTTTTTTATAATTGATTCATGGTAGATCCCAGAAGAAAGACTGTTCTTGACCTCTGGCACACTGACTTGATGCCAGAAGTAAAATGGACGCTCTGTTGCACTCTCTGCGCTGTCCGGATGATCCAACGGAACACACTCATGCATCTCCAGACTGTTCGCTAGCGAGTCGTAAGAGCTGACATTTCCTTCATATGTTACCAGTTGGTATCCTTATTAGCTTTAGTGTTTATTAATCAGATTAGATTAGTCAATTATTTTCCTCACCTGTGACACAGCCTCAAAATTCTAAATTAGTTTCCCACTTCACTATTCACAACAGCTTTCTCTCCTGATCCTCCTATTAGACTATAGGCATACTTTTATTATGAATGTGTTGATTAATGTTTTCCCTGTTAATCAGGGTGGTGCCCCAATTAAATTTAACATCTGTAACTGAAAATTCATTAAAAGTACTAAATTTACTACAGAGGTACAGAGCCTCACAAGGTCCTGAGACGTTTCCTCACAAGGTTGTGTCATATTTCAAGCGGAACCTCTGATGCTGGAATGTACAATGGAACCAGGGGCTATAGCGCCCGCTGACATCTCTCAGGCACCTTAGAATTTATGGGTCACCGAGGCATGAACAGCGCTTCCTGTAACACTATTACATCCACACACAGAGGAAACAGGCAGAAGAAATAACTAATAACAAAGCTGGGTTGCCACTAATGTAAATGGAGGCCGTCACTGTATTTTGTTCTGAAAAATATTTCATACCATAGCATAAATCCTAATATTTTTAAGCCAATAAATGTAATTTTGGATAATGATTTGAAAGGCTATTTTTCAAGGCAAGAAGGTCATTTTAACAATAAACTTTGGCTATATAGTTTGGTTTACTAGAAACCACCTTTTAGGGTTAAGTTTCATGTCAACAAAATACAGTTTTCCTTGACATAGTGAAACCAATAGTGAAATGCACTCATTTATCCACAGGATCTAAGACCACAACCTGTTAATCAGGATGTATCTGAGGTTCTGACTCACAGAAACAAACAAAGTTTGTGTCAGCACGCTGCTGTACTGAAGCAGAAATATCTCCTGTGCCTCTACCTCAATCTTTCTTCTAGAATCAGATTCAACACTAAGGGCAAATTATACTTTTGAAGTAGTAGTTGAAGGAGAGTCTGAGCAAACTGGCTGGGCTCTTGGCATGCAAAACAGCACGTACTCTGGAAACTGGTATAGGACTCACTGGGTTTTGCATGTTGTCATCTATGCTTTTCATTCCTAAGGTTACTTGAATCCACATTATGTAACTCATCAGCCATGTCCTCTAAAACACTGTCTAGATGCTTTGAGTTTTCTAAAGGCTTAATCAGCAGTTCTGCATTGCCTGCTCGGGGACTCAAATCACCTCCCAAAGACATCTGCATTTAAGTGTTCTTCCTCCAGCGGCTATGGAATAGTAGGCTCCTAGAACTCACAAAGCAAACCCACAGGAGTGCTCCCTTTTATCCATTCAGTTTTCATGATCTTATCAATCAAGCTGAATGCTTTATGCAAGTCACTAAGAATCACAGTAGGCTGTACATTTTTCAGAAGTTCTCAACGTTCAGGGTTAAAATTGTACTAGGAATTATGAAATGGCTGTATGTAATATATTCAGTGTGTGTGCCCAGGTACTCCTTAGCTGCACCACGTTGGAAGCCACTATGCAGACAGTGAACCATACTGTACTAATGGTGCATTCAGTGATGCTCTGGCCAGTGACAGTTTCATCCACAGACTCTCTCTCTGTCTCTGTCTCGCTCTCTCCAATTACGTCCAGATCAGACAAATACAAAAAATAGCATGTCCAGGAGCAATATGTAGGTGTATATTAATTAAAACAATTAATACCCACACTGGATGTAAAATCGTATGAGTAGCTACCAGACCTTTCTCCTCTCCTGATGAACAAAACAAATAAAGCCACATTGTGGATGGGTTACAACAGCATTAAGGTTTGAAAAAGCAAAACCTATATAATGCCACTGAGGCTTAAGGATAAATGCTATGCACAATAACTTCTATTAACAACCCCAGTTTGAGACTCAGTAAGGGAAACACACCTTTATGGGTAGATGGATGGTGTTTTGCGAGGACACCAAGGGGATCCTGTAAGACACAGCAACACATTCCTCATGATGGGGATAGAGTGCAAGCCTGCTGCATGTTTGATGAGGCCTTCTACAGAAGATGCAGACGAGCGGAGCGTTCTTTAAAAAGCCCTTTGAAGTGCTTCCCAAATTGCAAGGCCATGTTGTTCGTTCCATAAACTGCCGCTTCAGTTCCTTTTGAGAGCGGCTGAAGGTAATAACAAAATCCTTCAAAGGGTTCAAGCGAGATGCTCATGTCTCTGTTCAAAGCAGAGCTGTGAGTACTTGTTAAACAATGACAGGCAATTATTTCCTCATAATGAAGTGTTTTATCATCAGGATAGAAAGATGTAATCAGCCTGTTTAGCAGAGTGATGTCTCTGCTTCTATATTCCTCTCTGAGCCAATTGTGTGTGTGTGTGTGTGTGTATGTGTGTGTGTGTGTGTGTGTGTGTGTGTGTGTTTTGTGTGTGTGTGTGTGTATGTGAACAGGTGTATGCTGATCACTGGAGATAAATACAATTACAAGAATGATTCCAGCTTGACATATGGTACCGATGTGAGTAAAAGTGGTCTCCCGCATGTGTGTGCATGTGTGTGTGTGTGTTTTACAAGAAACAGCAGGTGAGACTGAGAACTGTAGTGGAGTTCAGTCTTAGATTATTGATTTACTTAAATCAGGCACATATTCAGAAAGCTTTTTAGCAACCAACCATAACAGTCACATGCATTTCCTTAAGGGGCAGCTTGTTCTTACAGAGGGACACAATGAAAGAGAGAACTGGAAAGATTCTGAGAGCTTATGAGTGCGTGTAGGGCTCTGTTACTAATAGAGGGTGTTTGTGTGTGTTTAGGGAGATGGAAATGTTTTCCTTTGAGAGTTGAGATAGTGAATGTTAATTGCTGATTGAATGCAGTTCATGCATAATGTATTTCCATGCAAACACAGCCAGAAATCCACCCCCTACCTATCTCTAGCAACACCTAACCGCCACACAACACACACGCATGCATGCACACACAAATGCATGAATGCACACATGCATGAATTTGCACTCACAAGATTAAAGAAAAACTTAATACTGTAAAGTACAAAAAAACAAAACAAACCTAACTCTAAATCTGATCATGTAACCTAAGCTAACCTTAACCAGCAGAAAAAAAAAAAAAACATCATTTTTCTTTTTAAGTGTTTTGGAACAAATAAATGCATATATGCATTTGGAAATGACAAGAGTAATCAGATTTTTTTTCTCTTTCACAGTCCTCATTATTTGGTCCTCACAAGTAAGGTATATTGTCACACATGCATGCAGACACACATACACACACACACACATCCGTAAGTTGTAACACACTCTGTAGAGTAGGAATCTAAAAGTAACTTTGTTCTGAATACATTTGTCAGAGGAACATAAGAGCTGCCACCTGGGTGCAGTTTCACTTCACACACAGACACACACACACACACACACACACACACACACACACACACACATATGCACAAGTGCGTATTTCCCTGATTCAGTTTATCAAGGCTATATCCCATGTTTCTAAAATGATGTTTATGCAGATGTATTAAGTATATGTAGCATGATAAATATTTCCATAACATTGATAAAACACAAATGATAAATTGTTTAGCTAAGTATTATGAAATGAAAGATTAAGTCAAATGCATGCATGTACACACATTGAGCCCAGTACATATTATTGTAACTATAAGGTCTTATATTTAGTTAAATGATACACTACCAAAATAATCCTAGTTCTAACCCTACCTAACACAAATCACCTAGGAAAATAGAAATGTTTTGGTGAGGAGCAACAAAAAAAAAACCTTTGTTTATATTACTATACTTACATTGTGATTATATCACACACACACACACCCACACACACAAAAAAAACTTTTTTTAAAAACACACTCAGATTAATGTGCTGTATTTGACCACCACCTAGTGGCCATTTAATTAATTGCACTAAAATCCTTGAACAAAATGCAATATCTAAACATTATGTTTACTTATAGCTGGAGTGGGGTAACGCACAATGTCACTACACTCTAGAGTAGTGGAAAGTTTGTTCTCTGGGGTGAGGAATCACACTTCACTATCTGGCAGTCTGATACGAATCTGGGTTTGGCAGATGCCTAGAGAACAACATGCTTTGGAATGCACAGTCACGACAATAAAGTTTGTTGGAGGAGGGATAATGGTCTGGGACTGATTTTCAGAGTTTGGGCTAAACCTGTTAGTTCTAGTCAAGGGTAATGTTAATGCTACAGCATAAAAACACATTGTAGATAGTTATATGCCAACATTGTGGCAGTAATTCATATCAACCCTTTCCTGTTCCAGCATGATTGTGCTCTGTTCACAAAGTGAGGTATATAAAAACATGGCTGGATGAATTGGAACATCTAGAACTAGTGGCATGTACAGGAAGACCAGTCCGAAGTGAATTGTAGGAATCCAGTCTTGGGATGACAAGGGGCTGAACAAACACCCATCTGGCCTCCTTTGAAAGACATGCACAAAGCCTCCTGATGTTGGAAACCTCACATCTGCAGCATGAGCAGAGGTGTTTTGTGGCTTGCAATACCACACCTAGGTTTCACTCATTTGGTGTGATCTGTGATCCTGGAGTGATCAAAGGAAACGAGATTGTGGGATAAGCAGGAGTCTTCAGAAATATATAACGGGGCTGTCCAGCTGGGGATTTGCTTGATTGATGGCCTGTCACAGCTGCAATATTAAGTAAGATTTATAGATAACAGTAGATGTTTCAGAAAAGGCTGCTTAAAATGCTGCACAGTATAAGGAAGTAGCCAAGACAACTAAATACTAACTACAGTTCCATTGGGTACATTCAAGAGGCTTTCCAGAAGGGGCAACAGAAAACTCTTTTTAGCTTAATCTAAACAGATTTCCAGGCCAGGCTAGAGTGTATCAACCCATTCTTCTGGCAAGTTTGTGTTCTCAAGTAGAAGGACAGCTAAACAGATTTTAGGACCAAGTGGCTATATATCAGATCTAAATTTACTACTGGATTCCTGAGAATTATGTTTCATACAGCAAACAATGCAGGTAAACAGGACTCATTTGTTAAGCTGAAGTCCAGATAGTGTCCACTAGTTAATCAAGTAAGAAGGGGCAGTTGTAATGTTTCCCACTGTAAGTTGTAATATCAGTTATGTGACAGGCCAGTCAGCATACATATGACTGATAAAAAGAGTTCAGCTGCTCTTGTATAAGGAAACAAAAAAAAAAAAGTTTACTTGACATTGGGATATTACCCGTAGCCCCAATGAACTAGAGGAACTCAAGCCTGTGTCTCCAAAACTGGCCTGTACGGCAAATCTTTCATTTAGTTAAATGAAAAGCCTTTGATCATTGCTGTAATTAAATATGGCATTCATGAAAGCCGATATACCAACCAGCCATAACAGTCGCATGCAATTCCTTCAGGGACTACAGGAGCAAAGAGAAAAGAAGAATGAGAACATATGGGTGTGCAATAGACTCTGTTAGTAATAAAGTATGTGTGTATATGTGTACTTAGATACATGGAAATGTTTTCTGTTGAGAGTTATAATGGATGCTAGTTACTGGTTGCATACAGTTCATATGTAATGTATTCCCAAACACATACACACACACACACACACACACACACACACACACTTTTATGCATCCGTGACCATAGATATTATTACTGGAAAGTACCTTTAAAATGTTTCAGTCATATGGAATGGAGGAAAAAAACACAGTTACCTATGAGTTCTAAAATGATTTCCTTCCAGTGACACTGTAATACTATCCCCTTACCATAGCCGTAGGAGGAAAAGGATTTGATTTTTTTTTTTCTTATTAAAAACTGCAGGTAGATATACGAACGAATTCAAAAAGGATCTCAAAAGTTACATTTCTTACATTACAATACTCATGAGGATGTCTGGTTCCCAGAAGATTGACTCTCTTACTCTGAACTCCCACAACCTACTTTTTCACATCACATCCCTTCCTATTAACAGTGGCACAAAAGTGTGTGACCATGTGTGAGTCTGTATATACTGAGTAGGCCCACTCAATATAAAAATAGAAACACATCCTGAAAAAATCACATTACTTTAACATTGCTGACAACCAGACAACAACAAATGGGAATTGTTTAGCCAAAGTCTATGGCAGCATGGACACAAATAATTACATATATTTGATATTTATTTATATACACACACACACACACACACACACACAAAACGCGTACAGCAATGCAAATGCTTTCCTGTAAATCCCATATTGATTTTATCATCCAGTAAACATATAGTTGGATGGTTGGCTCATTGTACCACTCAGTTAATTGTTTCCCATTTCAAGACAGAAAAACAACAATTTCCCAGCTGATATTACCTATTATTGATTATGCTGACATTATCTCTCAAAATACCTATGACACTTATTTTAGTCCTTTTAACGTTTATATAATTATGCATATTTGTCTTGAGGTGTACATATATAATGCACCATTGTTTCTTGTACAATTCATTTAATCGTTGCAGCCCAAATCCCAAGGGCAATTTAATTGCATTCAGTTTATTTTCAAATGTGTTTATTTTAATTGTGCCTGCTATTTGAAACTGTTTTTTTAAATCAGTGTAGATCTCCATACTCCTTAAGACATATGGCATATCCTTTTTTGTTTGTCCCTAGAATTTTCATAACAGCTGTGAGTTGGGGGTTTGTGTGGCAGAAGATGAATAAGATATCTCTATTGTGTATTTATAGTGTATCGTGATGTGAGGGTTTTTGTGTCATATATGTGTCCACATTCTTCTCTTTGTTTTATTGGACCTCCTTGAAAATGAGATGTTGCATCTCGATGATCTATCTTTTCAATAAATTAAAAATTCAAATTCACAAATAAGCACACACGCACATGCATTTAAATGACTGTTCTTGCGCCCCACCTTCTGGTCATTTAAAGCACTACACCAATTGTTTTGAACCAATTGCTGTAAACCACACACACACACAGAAAGAGAGAGAGAGAGAGAGAGAGAGAGAGAGAGTTCACACATTACGTGGGATAAGGAGATTTTTCCACACCTCCCACAATGAACTGATTCAGTCACCTTTGACTAATAAGTAGCTCTACTCCTAAATTATTTACCAAACCCTAATAGGCCTGATCCTAATATTTGTAGTTTTACAGCAATTTTACAATATTTCATTATCTGGGGTTATGTTGTAAGAGGTGATCAAAATTGCAGCGAACTACACACATTTCATCATGATTTTATGATTTTGTGTGATTATTTTGATTATAGGGCTGTCACATATGTATTATCAGATTTGTAATATCAGATTTGTGTGTAATTGTTTTTAAAGGCTACGTATAATGCACTATATTATATAGCGAGTGCGCGTGTAACAAAAGTAATGAAATGTTAACCAGTTTCTGTAATTTCGATTACTGTCCAGAAGGGAGCGCACTTCTCATGAATCACGACGTTGACACCAGTCCAGACTCGATATACAGTGGATTTCACGCCACTCGTCGCCTGGTTACTCAGTGCGCTATCTTGGTATAACGGAAGGCTTTATTTTTCATCAGAAGGCTATCTGAACAGATTAACTTTCCCGGAACAAGTAGCTAGTTACAATAAGCAGCCGAATTTGTTATCTGGGAAAGACGTATCGGACCGCACAATGCGGGGAAACGGGACTCGTTCGCTACGCGGTAGCTGAGCTACTATCCGCTAGTTACCCGAGTCAGAAAGGGCAGTTGTACTGTTATGTTTCCGACTGTAAGCTGTAGCGTCAGTGCTTGGAATAGGCCAGTCAAAATATATGCAACTGGGTAAAGACAGTTCAGTCGCTACTGCTTGACCGCAGGACATCGCCCCCAGCCCCAGGGAGGAACTCAAATCCGTGGCTCCGAAACCGGCCTGAACAGCAAGTCTTTCCTCGTGTGAGAAACTTGTATAGTTTTGGTATGACGATTCAGCTTAATGTAGCGAGTGCAGCTGGAGAAATGTTCAAAGTGTAAAGGGAATAATTTCTTCGCTACAACTGGTTTTAGCAATTTTAAAATCCAGAATGGCGTCTTACGTGGACAGTAGTTTTCGACACGCGATTATGAAGAACCCGACCGACAGGACGCAACAGGTAAGACGAAAATGTAATTTTATTCTTGGTTTTGGTTATTCTTTCCTGTTCATCAGCTGCGATGGTTAATTTCAGTTACTGAGAAAAGAATCTTACAGCTCCTGTAACATAGCTTGTTTTACCATGTTCATTTTTTTCATTCGTGCGTTCAGCTAGCTAACCCTAGCAAGCTAATTTAAACAATCTTACCGTTACTCGGACTGTCCACTTAGTCGTTAATACTGGTAACATTAAATCTTCAGCAAAAGTGTGGCTAATGTTAAACGACAAACCGTTCGTCAAAAAGACGTTTCTCGTTTTGTTTTGTTTTTCAATTTAGTCAGCGATGTTAATTGCTTTTAACAGAAATATCAGTGTTGGCTAGCTAATGGAATTTTTTCCAGGGACTGGAGTGGGATCTCTTTTAGGTTAGTCAGTTTCCCATCGCTGACTCATTACTCCCCACTACTGTAGCTAAGATAGTTATCTTAACATAATTAAGACGGAGGCACTTAAGACGGAGGTCTGACATTTATACAAATTGCACCGTAAAGTAATGAGAACATTTTTTTCTCTCCTTTACTTCCCACGCTTCGTCAGAAGCAACACTTAAACTCCATCTGAGTTGCAAATTGGATTGGGCCTGGGGACCTTTAGGGGGGAAAAACTGTTATGGAAGTCTCGAAGTCATGTAGAGTACAGTATGTATGTCTGAAATGTGTGGAAAAACCAGGCAGTACTAACTTTTGGTGGACTGCAATGGGAAAACAAGCTCTATGTGCATCTGCTAAAATATAAGTCTTAAATATCACAGTTATGTATTTGCAAAGATTTTTAATTGATGACGCAACATGCATATATATGAATAAATTCTGTAGTTTATTAATGGGTTGTCAGAGCAGTCCTGAATGTTCTGTGTACTGCCTTTGTTTAATGCAGTACACTTGCTGGTAATTCTAAGGGTTCTATGAAGCGCAACTGGAATGGTGGATATTTATAGGTGACCTGTACAATGAAGCCTACATGAATTTAGTTTCAAGATGATGGACTATCCGATCACTGTTAAAATTGTCCATCAAACATGAAGCATGATTTGAAATGGGCCCTGTGAGTTCCGATGTACTCGTAGGCTACTCACTGGCATTGCCTAATCACAGAACAGATGCATATCTGATCTAAGACCACGTATGAAAGTTGATTTAACAAGATTTTTAATTTTTTTTTTTCAATTGATACTGCTTAGAAAATTAAGACCTGTCATGTTTAGTTAAATGATCAGAACCTAATCACATCTGCCTTATGGTGCAAACAGCCAGATCTCATTTAATGCCAGATTTTTTTACCAAGCATTTTCAAATATGAATACACAAACACAAATATTAACTGACTGTTAGTAAAGGCGACAAGCTCTAAACATGCAAGAAACTAACCAGGACCTGGTTTCCTGCAACTGTAGCACAAAGCGCATTGATAGATGGTCAAGCGACTATCACTCTAAACTCTCTCTCCCTCATTTATGATCATCTTAACCATACAATGCTTTGGGGAAATATGGCCCAGATTGACTAGATTAAGGCTAGATTCAAGATAATGGACTGTTGGACAGATTGTTGCAGACAGATTGTGCTACAAACATAAAATGTGTGCTAGAATATCTAGTCAGAGCAGAGCCTAGTCTATGAAGATCCACCCCCTGTTGAATGGAACATGCTCTGAGTTTGAACTTGCCACACGAGTCACGCTTTTTACACCTGCGTATCATAGCCTGCCCAAAGGAAGACGGAGCCGAGCTGCAGCGTCTCGCTGTAGGCTACATTCTGAGTTCTTTGGTTTCGCTTACCCATTTCTCTCCTGGAACGCGGGGGCCTGTGGTCAGGCATCTGAAGAGGCACCCGCCTGCCAGTGACAGCACACAGTGTGGGGGGGGAAAGCAACACCGAGGCCCTTTCTCACACTCTGAGAAATGAGTGAGGCATGTGGGTATTTTTTTTTGGGTGGGGGGTGTACTCTTCCTTCCATCATGATGCTCAGGTGCAATTTCTGGGTCTGATCCAACATGTTCTCTTGTAGCTGCAGGAAGCATGCACTCTTTACACATGTATGCACTGTATGTGCATGTGTTTGTGAGTATGAGCGTGAGAGTAGGTTTGTGCCAGAATGAGCGTGTGTGTGTGTCCTTGTATGTCTTTGTTCAAGGATAAACATTGCATGTTTATGCCAGGCAGCATGTGTGTGCATGAGGAGAGTTGTCTATGGGGAGAGAGTGCTCCAGGCTGTGTGTGTGTGGAGGGAGTGCTCTGGGCTGTGTGTGTGGGGAGAGAGCTGTTGGCTCTGTGTGGGTTTGAAGGGGAGGGTGGCTCCAGGCTCTGTGTGTATGGGGGGAGAGAGAGCTCCAGGCTGTGCTGAAGACTCCAGGGAAAGAAACAAACGAAGGAAAGAAAGCACTGAAGAACAATGGCTTGAAGCTTTAAACTCTGGGGCCTTTCTTTTCCTCCCTCCTACAGCTGTGATTAAGATTGTCGATCGGGGGGGAGAGGTCATGTCTCCTCTGTCTACATAGTCACCTTTTAGAAGGAAAAAACAAATCAGATGTCAAAGTTCATATCTCAGAAGTTTAAAAAAAAACTGATAGGTTAGTAATAATATTAATAATGGCGCTTACATGTCTTAAAAGTCTTGGGTCTTCAAGAACATGTTGAGAGATGAATAGATAAAGTTGAGGGCCAGCAGAACTTCCGCATTAAAACAGCAAGGTTCAGCATTCAAAGACACTCAAGCTCCTCTCAGCAGTAGCAGAAAGTGACCCAGACCACTTTTCTTTCGAATATACTTACTTGCATGTAGGTCATTTTGAGGCTTATTTGTTGTGGTAGAAGAGGTTTTAATGGTGGTGTCCATTGCTAAGCCCTTTTATTGTGGTGCCTGGCCTGTTGATGAGCAGTGCTTCTGTTTGTGAGACTCCAGCGAAGAGATGTGTCCTTCAAAACTCAAATGGCTTGAAAGCATGTCCTGGTTGTCTTCTGGTCCACTGGGTTGGGACACACACACAAACAAACAAACAAACAAAAAAAAAAACCCTGCTCCTTCACAGTGATGAAGTCCAGGTCGTTCATTTATCTAAAACACATTAGTAATAGATTATCGGCTTGTAATATTTAATTTCTAATTGCATTTAATAGTTCACAGATTAGTTTTAATAGATTGCAAATGAGTTGACAGTCTCATTAAAGGCACTCGTTGCTTCTATTGAAATATCAGGCAGAATTTTGTTCTTTGTTTATGCTATAGAGAATAGTTATCACTAAACCTGCCGTGAGTACAGTGTGACCAAATCATCGGGAGTGAGTTTACACTTGCCTATTTGTAGTTGTTGTGTTTTTGTCAATGTAAGGAAAATGGGTCTACCTTCCCTTTCACCTGATGTATGTGTGTAGGCCTGTGTTTTGGGCAAATGAGAGGGATGGAATAAGATTCCTTTTAACCGGTTCCCCACCTGCTGACCCAGCTGTGGTTGCACTTCTTTTCCCAGAACTGAACACTTTCTCTTATTCTGACATTCGTGTCTCTGTTCCTCTCTCCCACTTTGGGTAATGATGCGTCAGTGCTGTGTCAGTGCTGATCTGCACATAGAGGCAAATGCAAAACCTTCCATTGCCGTTCATCATGCAGTCACATCAACTTCGCTTTTACTTTCTTGTTTTCCTGTACGAATTATAGCTGACAGACTCTGCTTTGTTGTCCACTAGCTTGGGGCAGCATTGTGGCTGTACCCCACACTGTGGTATAGAAATTATGCTGCTGTTCTGCGTCTTATTGGAAAAACACAGGGGAAGGGGCTGGAAACCCCAATGCCCCAAGACTTGGGCATTCTGAACATAAACGACATGGGCTATTTTAACATTGGGAACATGTGTTCCAATAACACAATACAACTGAAGCCCAAAGGCTGTGTCTTGGAATTAGTTTTCTCACGTCAGTAGTTTGTAAGCAAAAATCTGTTCTGCTGTGGTGCAAAATGTTTGTTTTACGATAGAAATTGTTTGTTCATGTTCAAGCAAATTGTAGCCATACAAGATCAAACCTTAGGTTAGGGCTCAACCAAGGGTTCACATGCATTGGGTAAACAACTGCACACCTCTGTTGTAAAACAACTACACAATTACACATCTCAGTTGTAACACAACTGCTGGATAAGTTGTCTGATGCATCATGTTTCAGAATAGCCCCTTGTTAAACATATTTAGTCTCATTTGTAAAGCCTAATCTATTAACAAAGGCACTGAAACTTTTTGATTTTTTTGCACTCAGGCACATCCTTATACGTATGCCATTAGGAAATCCGTCGGAATAGGGGAGTTGGATTTGTTATGAATGTCTAAACACATGGTAAGTGAACTAACACCGCCCATTACCGGGGCTTATTTGAAGGATAAGCTTTCTGTTGTCAGACAATCGTTATAAACCTGCATCAGCCAAAAAGCATGTTGAAATCAAAAATCCAATTTTGTGCTAACTAGTCGTCTGTGAGGAAGTCAAGGTGTTTGCCACTGAAATGTTCTGTCGAAAGACAGAAGTAGCCATTTCTGCTTTCCCCACAGCAACCAGGCAATGACACCACCCGCACAGGACTACCCTTTTTGGTGCGGCCTACTGGAATGTGGGTGATTCAGGGGGTTAAAGGTCCTGTTCTGAATTTATCCACTCTTCTGGTGGGCAGCTGCTGCCATCAGTCGCCGTCAAAACCGCGTTTAGGGCAGCGCATGAGCGCCGCTCTGGCATCCTGACCTTTGACCTCCCCATGGTTGGGATTACTTATAGTGTCCCCATCCCTCACTTATCCAGCCAGTACTCTGACGATCCCCACCCACCCACGACCTCTACCCTTGACTGCCGAGGTGCCAAAATTTCACGCCACACATGTCCCACGTGTGCAACCCATTAAATGTTTAGCGACAGCAAGCCTTCTGGCCTGATGCCTGTACGTTTTTGCTGTCTGCTGTTTTTGGTCACTGTAGGTCAAGTTATTTCTAGTCACTTTGTCGTCGTCCTCTCTCCCCCCCCACCTCACCAGACATCACAACTGAGCCAAAAAAGAAAAACACTGTAGGCTTGGCTGAGCATGGACCCTTAGTGAAAATACTGGACAACCTCTCAGCAGATGCTTTGCTAGCTGCCACTGCACCACGACAACCATCACTGGCCAGCTTCACTTGGATTTGCTCCTGAACAAACAGCAAAGGGCAGCCTTTCAGAAGGCGGATGTAAATGTGTTGTAAATACTGTTTGTGAAAACACGTAATCTACTGATAAAACGCAAACATGGGCAATCCATTTGTCCCTTTTTTATTAAAGACCCTAAAAACTATGCCTTTTGAGTGGGGAAGCTTGTTGCACTAAGTTTTAGAATATGAGGCAAGAGCATGGATTTATTTTGGTTGAATCATTGTAATTTCCTGCTCCCATAGCTAAATCACTGTGTATAGAAGGCCTCACTGGGGTGCACTGCATTGTTTGATTTTGCTTGGTTTGAAAGAGTTTGAGAGATGTGCATTACTGCTGCAACTACTACTACTACTACTACTATTATTAATAATAATTATAATAATATTAGTTATTATTAAATGATCGTATGCATGTATTAAAATGAAAGCAGTTTATGTACATTTGTGTAAACCAACTAGCCAGACAACACACTATGTTGTGCCAGGTTGGGAGGGGGGAAGAAACTTCAAAACTCAAATGGTGATACTTTGGACTATCACCAGCAGCCATCTAAACCCCTTCAGGAATATCATGGGTTTAGTCAATATACTCACAGTACACAGTAAAAGAAAATGATTGATTCATTTTCATATTGGAGCCTCCTTTGACATCATTACTGCAGTGGCCACGGTTGTGATGATGAATAACAGTTCATATATTGTGCAATGCTAAAATCAGACACAATTTTGGCAGTTACATAGTACTGGAAATCAGACACAGAGTGATATTTGGTTAATTGAATAAACATTAAGCAAATATTAGGCATAGTTGGCTTCAAAGTAGATCCAGGTGAAGTGACACAGTATTTGGATGCATTTATGGACATCAGCCCATATTTCTAGCTGTTAAAAATAGTCTGTTGCAGGCTACTGGCATGACATGTTACTTCTTAAATTAAAATACTGGCATGATTTGACAACCATTACCATCCATTGGTTTACATAGTGGTGCATAACATTTGCTCATTCATTAGCTCATCTCGGTTTTAAGATCTGTGTTCCTATACTACTCACGTGGTTACCCATGGGGAACGGAAAGTACACACGAACAGTCACACACAGCATGTGTTGACTAAGGTGTAGTTTAATTACAAGTGACTCAACTTTAATGCACGCAAGGACACAGCACACACAATTCAAATTCTTTACAAAGTGGGAAACTGTGTACAGGTGTATGTGTGGTTGGTTTTGCTACCAGTAAGTATGGATGGTGTTTCCAAACCAATGTGGAGAGAGAGACTGAAAAACAGGATGTCAAAAGTAGGCAAGATCCCTTTTTTCTTGATTCTCTCTGTACACTGGACTTTTTTAATGACCATTTGAGTGTCAGTTCAAAATATCACTTAAGTCCTTTAATCTTTCCTATTTAAAAAAAAATATATTTGATTTGAGTGTGTTTTTCACAGTCACGCCATCAGAAGTCTAGACAAATCTGTGCAAATATTATGTTCTAACAAAGAACACAGTTTGTTTCAGTTTGTATATCTCTTGGTCCTGGTTGGTTCAAGTTGCACGTGCTTTTTATTGGTTACATTCTGGACATTAACCATTGCATGCTGTTTCATCGATTTTAGGATAAATGCTTAGTTTCAGACAAGCATCCTCATACTAATTTTTATCTCATAAAAAGACCAGTGGATCCCTTAGTCTATAGGGCGGTGCTCTTAAAGACATTATTTTTATCTTGGTGCGAAAGGTAAATACTGCAGAACCCTTTAGTTCGTGACTCATTAAGAAGGAGATCCTGAGAAACAGAAACTGGGTGCAGGATCTGATGTGCACGCCAGCGTTCAAGGGGTCCTTGACTAAGTCACTGATTGACTTTGATAAAACCCATCAGACTAGCCTTGTCATTGGACTGGAATGTTGAATGTAATCGTGTCGCTCACTTGCATGCATGCGCACAAGACTAGAAGCATATGCCCAATAAATAAACAAATACATAAATAACCAGTACATGCGGATGTGCCTGGACTCCCACCATGGGGGGAGCACTTTCTTGTGTTCTGCTACACGGCGCATTTCCAACAGAAGCCTTTTTTGTCTATAGCTGGAGCGGCTTTTAATTAATGGGGGCTTTGCACATACCATGAAATGGCTGCTGGATGGGAGGCATGGTTTAGACCATCTGCGGGATCCACTGCCAGGTTCTCCAAGTGGAAGTCAACCTTAGGGGCACATATGACACGCGACATCGCATTCGTTTGATGAGTGAATTGCACCAGTCTCAGGGGGTGGAAGGGTTATAATTCATGCACTTTTTAATTGAGAGCTCATACATTGATCTTTTCTTTGAACTACCTGTAGACTTCTCTCACAGAGAGGAAGTCTACAGAAATGCACCAGAATGCCATGGACTGTGCTACGGATGTAGTGGATGAGATTAGGTTGAAATATCACTGGAGTGTTTCTTTAAGATGCCATATTACTGTGTCCAGCAGTAAAGTTTCAGCATTGCAGTGGTCCTATCTTCCTCTTCTGCAATGTTATGAGTTCCGGCCCTGAAGGTCCTTGTCCATCACTGATGCTTACTGTTAGAGTGGGTGGATGGGTGGACGGTGGTCCAGCAGCTGTAGGCAGGCCAGGCAGGCGTGGCCGAGTGCAAGTCCCTGGAGCAGAAATAAACGCCCACCTCGCTCATATCCACATATCGCATCCTGTCTCACGCTGCCTCTGACTTATTACAATTGGATGATTCGTATTAGTTGATGTACACTATGACTGTTTGCATTGTTAAGGTACATGCACAGTGGTGGACAGAATGATGTAAACATGTTGGTGTACTTCAGCAGCTGACTACTTGAGCTAAAACAGAAGAGGAGCCTACTGTGGTGGAATAGGAATGTCTGGAAGAGTTGAGTATGCTGTAATTGAGCTCAACAGTTAAAGTAGCTCAGAAATCTTGTAACATAGATGGTAGACTGCACTTACACAGTGCTGACTCAACACTGGAAAATTGCAAATTACAGAACTTTGTGACGTGTGTGTGAGGGAGAGATGCAGAGAGTGTGTTTGTGTGTGTAGAGAAGGAGAGGGAGACGCAGAAAGAGATGTGTGTGTTATTGTTGGAGTGTGTGTGTGTGTGTGTGTGAAGGAGAGAGGAGGGAGCGGAAGAGTGTGTGTGTGTGAGAGAGTGAGTGTCTGAGCGTGTTTGCACTGGCCACACGTGCATGAATATGGAGCTTTATTTTGGGCCATGGTCTCTCTCTGCCACCCAGCTTCCCCATTATAAGAAAACGAAGAAAAACCTGCGGCCTCTCCATGGTGGCGAGAGGTTCCATTTTCAGCGCTTGGTTTCTGATTCATACAAGGCCCCATTGCTATTTCACTTCACTTTCTAAAAAAGAAAGAAAGAAGGGAAAGGCCAAGTTCTGCTTAGCAGTGCTAGCCCAGGCACAGCCAGCCGCTCCCGTTTCACTGTAAGCAGAGAAGCCGCAAAGACTTGAGACAGAGCAGCCCAGCAAATCGAGATCAGGAAACAGAGCGGAGAGGCGGAGGGAAGGGGTGGAGTGGGGTGGGGGACGGAGGCGCGGTCTGGCATTTGCAAACATGCCTTTCTCATTAACCATTGATGCAGAGTGCACTGCGTCACGCAGACCGGGCTGCCTGTGTTTGGATGTAGTTTGGAAACAGGAGAGAAGAGGGTTCTCAGCAGAGCTGAAATGTATACAGAAATGGGAGTGGCACCCCTTGCTGGTAGATGGCTGCAACTGCAGAAGTGTTTCAGTGAACATATTTGTCGGGATCATTACAGGCCTTGTCATTACTATGATTACATCATTGTTTAAGTGCACACAGGTGCTTCATTCATTTATTCATTCAGTTTATGACTGTGGGAACTCACTGAAGGAGTTTGTGGGCTGTACAAAAAGCATTTGTTTGTGTGTTGTAATGTAATGTGTCTGTGTTGTGCAGGACCTACAAATAGTATACTCCTATCTGCATGGCATGGAAGCACTGTCAAATCTGAGAGAGCACCAGCTCAGGTATTTTACCTCACGTCCAGGTCACATGAGTGATCACTGTCCACATGTGATCACTGAGTAAACACCTTGCACTTTGGTGCATGAGCATCTGTGCTGACTGTTTTTCTTTCTTCCAGGTTGATGTGTGAATCAGTTCGGTATGAACAGCACGATGCCAATGAGGTTTTGTACTAGTGAGTATAAAACACACTCGTGCACTTGAGCTCTAATCTAAGTCAGACAACTAGAGATAGGTGTCAAATGATTTGGACATGTCTTTGTGCATTTGTACATGCCTTTTCTGTTAATCTGTCTCTCTCACTCACATGCACACACATACAACTTGCTGTGCTTTAGTAAAACCAACCCCACTCTGGTCTTGTCACGCTGAGTCAGGACATTAAAGCAGAAGTGACAGTATTCGAGCTGTTCCTGCAAGTCCAGTTTCCCCAAAAGCGCTGCGGCATGCAATCATCCTGAAACCCCTGATCTCGAACTCTCAGCAGCTGTTTCATCCAAGAGAGAGCAAGCAGGAGGACCACCCGGGGTTGTCGACCTGGGAAAGGTCTGGCGGTCTGGCGGCAGGGGGTGAACCACAGGAGATGGTGATCATATTTTGGGGGGGGGGGGGGGGTTCAGGGTTCTGCTCTGCTTATGCGCTTGTCAAGCTTCTCTGGGCCATTCTGTTGCTCATACATTTGCTGTAGTGCAGGAACGGGTTTGACCTAGCAGACTGAGATTATCCCCTGTCAGACCAAAAGTCCAAGTAGAAAATTTGCCTTTGGCATCATAAAATGTGGGGTTTATTGTTGCAGCTACACGCCTGTGCAGTCTAACGGTCACATTTGTCTCTGTGTTGCAGCCCGGATGACCTCGGCACGTGCTGGTACATCCTGTTGTCCGGCTCCGTCTTTATAAAGGAGTCCATGTTTCTGCCGCGCAGCAGGTGGGAGCGCGTTCCTGCGTAGGTGCTTGCTGTTGCTTTCTGCACTTCTAAATCTCTCTTGCTCTTTCTCTCTCTTGTTTTCTGTCTCACTGTCTCTCAGCTTTGGGAAGCGCTCTGCAGGTGGCCTGCGTCGAGGGTGCGAGTGTATAGTCCTTGAGGCTTCAGAAATGATAGTGGTAAGTTGTGCACGCACAGGCAAGTGAAAAGGTGCAGCCGGAATTGTGTGGCAGTAAAATAGCCGTGCTCTCAATGAAAGAGTTGATCTAGGGCCAAGCAGGCCTGTTGGGCAAAAACAAGTGTTCTGTTTAACAGATAAAGAAATAAGCTTTAGAATTGTATCTCCGGTGTTTCTCTCTCTCTCTCTTTTTCAAGCTGTTTCACACAGTCTCCCTCTTCCCTGTGTTTTCTCAGGTGGACTACATGGAGGACAGTGACGAGTACTTTCACAGACAGGCATCGCAGCGGCAGTCCAGGAGAAGGTTCCGGAAAATAAACCAGCGCGGAGAGAGACAGACCATCATCGACACGGTTGAGCATTATCCCGCCAGCAAGCCTCCCCTGCCACCAGGCTACCACACGGTAAGTACAGAAAAACACACAAAAAATATTTAACATATTTTAAAAGGGTAAAGTAGTTTACTTTCTAGTGGAAGAACCACTTCCATGTGGTTTAGGGTACATGTTACAGTGGCTACCCTTCCGTCACCTCCACTCACCCCCACTCCTCCCTCTATCTTTTCTAAGCAGCGGACTAATTTAGTATAACTGAGTTTGGTATACTAATTCCTTACAATCGGTGTCATCTTGATGAGTTAATCTTAATGAGATCGTGAGTTCTCTTTAAATTCGAAGTGTACAATCTGTAACTTTTGGGGTTTTTTTGTTTGTTTGTTTTTTTAACCCACCCCCCACCCCCCGCCCCGCCCCGGCTACAGGAATGCTCAAAATCCCAGGTAACCTTCCCACCGTGCCTTCAGCCATCCCATAATACTCCCTGTATTTCCTAACAGCAATGTTACCGCTTGTGTACCTTTCTGCTAGTTTCTCCTGCCTTTAAGCACATACTAACAAGCTAAATGCACACAAGCATGAGACTTCTCTCTTCCGCTCTTGAGCTCATACGCCTTGCCTTTCTCTTTCTGGTTAAAACAAAACCATTGTTCAGTGAACTGTCTGTTATTGCAGGATCAGCTCTAGTGACTGGTTTAATAGGGTAGTGGGGGGCACCTGGCCTCAAATCCCACCCCCATCCTTCAAAACAGTATCCAGCCAACACTTGGTAATCTGTGTGTCCATCGGAGATGGTGAATGAGCAGGGGAGGTGGGGTGTTACTCACCTTACCTCTGTTAGGTGTGTTGCCACGGGAGTTTGCTGGATAACAATACAGCCAGCCTCAAGTGAGCAGCGTGTGCTGCCTGCAAGAAAGACAGAACAAGGCAAAAAAAAAGGAGGAGGAAAACTGAGGAGCGAAGCAAAGGCAGAGAGGGAGGCGCTGGGTGGAGATCAGCAGAGCATTCCAGAGGATTAGACTGACATGAAGGTGGAATAAACAAAGTGAAATCCATTTAAACTTTTTGGTTCTGAGTTACAGATGTTATTGTCTGTTACAGATGTTGAATATTAGTGTCTTCACAGCAATAGAAATGTCCTTTTGAATATTTTTTTTATGGTTTTAGTAAAATATTTTGTGTATGTTAGCTTTTTTTTTTTCCTCCCCTGAAAGATGTCATCGGGGTTAGAGTTTGTGTTTGCTTGCTTGCTTGCATTACATGTTCAACCTGGTCCAGCCTCTTTGAGAACATTTAGAAGAAAATTATTTCAGTTTTCTGTTCTGTTTCGATTTATTTCAATCTGACCCCAGAAGTCGTAGCACATCATTTTACATGGCAAATGGCAACTAGTCCCTTAATCTGCTCTGAATTTAATTAAAATGGGGGGGTGGGGGTGGGGGTGGCAATTGGCACTCACTGAAAGCATGGAAAGTAGACCAAGCAGAGGAGGATTTAGCATCTTAATCCTTTGGTTTATCATAAAACTAGATGCCAAAAGGCATCACATACATGCAGTATTTTTGTTGTCAAATGCACACCAGAATGTATATATATATGTGTGTGTGTGTGTGTGTGTGTGTGTGTGTGTGTGTGTGTGTGTGTGTGTGTGTGTGTGTGTGTGTGTGTGTGTGTGTGTGTGTGTGTGTGTGTGTGTAACAAATTGTCCTACTCTTTCAGCTTCCTGCAGATTTTTCTAAGATCCACCTCTCGGACAATCTCCACTTGCACGTGTCCTCCAGCCAGTCGCGTTCCAGCATCACCAGTGATTCGGGAAGCAGTAGCCTGTCAGATATTTACCAGGCACGCATGTTTTGTCCGGCTCCTTGCTCTGCAATGAGGCCAGCACACATTGCAGGCATAGCCCATGAACATCTGGAGAACACGCAGGCAGAGTTAAACCCTCCTGCATCAGAATTCATCTGTCCTATCAGCTCATAGCCTCTGGATTACTTCTACCTGCCCCACTTTTTGCACAACTCTTAAGAGTAAAACACACACAAACACGAATGGGACATGCAGAGCACTCGTAGTCTCAGAATCAAATACAAGTTCTATTCGACCTTCCATCAATCTGGACACATGCAAGAAGCCCGAATGTAATGTAATACATAATCCACACCAAGCAGTGGACAAGGAGTATATTAATATCTCAAACTGCATACAGGTGTAGAGAAGTATCTTAGTATACAATAGAATAGACTACAAATCTCTGCATTACTCTACCCATTACCTTCACATTCCATAAACTAGAAAATCTTATTTAGTGTGTGTGCTTTCTCCCTCCCTATCTCCCTCTCTTTCTCTTCCTCCCGCCCTCTCCCTCTCCGCCCACCCCCCAATCCCTCTGTAACTTTCAGGCTACTGAGAGTGAGTGCGGTGATGTGGATCTCAGCGGGTTGCCTGAAACAGCAGTGGACTCGGACGATGATGATGACGATGAAGATGTGGGGAGGTCCGGGGACCCCCTCATGAGTCGAGATATAGTGAGGGACTGCCTGGAAAAGGACCCCATGGACCGCACAGACGACGACATCGGTAGAACGCGCGCACACCACCTCCCACTACATACAGCCTTTCTCAGCCTGTCTAGCACTTGGGTCAAAAGCTTTCAAAATTGGGTTGTGGGTGTCCTACTTTATCCTACAAATAAACACTGGTTAATAATATACTTCAACACCAGCATCCTTCAGGATGATGCAGAGACAGAGAACCTCCAGTAATCTATAGACAAGACAGAAACAACAAGGTCATGCTCAAAAGTGAAATAATTGACCATTTGGATAATAACTGTGGTACTATAGCCTGCAACTGCTCTGCATGTGCTACATGTAAATGTATTAACTCTCACCCATATTCCTCCTCATGCTTTACTGGATGTCTGTCTCTTGCAAGATATGTTAGAAGTTTTACTTTGGAAAAACCTGATCGTTTTGTTGAATACCTTCTGACCATCAGAATTAAGGATGTTTCACTAGACATTTGAATGGGAATTGCATTAATGGTGTATCTGTTTACAGTGCTAGTTGTTGCTATGGCAACAAGAAACTTTCTTGATGAGTCCAGTGGAATTAATGTATAAAATAAATTGGTTTCTCCTCCTAGAACAGGGGTATGAATCTCGGCCACTTAAAGGGCCGTTTTAAAAAAAATCTCAACAAATCCATCGACCAGAGACTGCTTGTGATTTTATTTCATGCTTAAATATTATTTTTGCTATAACTGGAACTGTTTCAAAATATGCCATAAATGTAACAGCAAAACAGGCACTTTTTTAGTAGACCTTGAAATGTTGTATGAGTACTTGAAATATTCACACACAAAAAAAACTTCAGTAGCACTTGTAAAGTTGATGATGCACCTCTGAAACCTCTCTGGAAACCTTGGGTACTACACTGCAATTTTGACTACCTCTGCATCTTTAACTACAGTACACTGCAGTTACTTTCTGGATTTTTGTGTGTGTTTAGCCTATTGATTTTTTTCAACTGAGATGATGCTTAGTCAAAGATTGTCAAAGAAAGTCACAAAAGGAATATCTTTCTCTCTCTCCCTCCTTGCCTCCCTCCTCATCCCATATCTCTCGCTCCTCCTTCAGAGCAGTTGCTGGAGTTTGTTCAGCAGCTGCCGGCTTTTGCCAGTCTGAGCGTGTCTGTAAGGAGGGAGCTGTGTACTGTCATGGTGTTTGCCGTTGTGGAGCGTGCTGGAACCATCGTGCTAAACCACGGCGAGGAGGTGAGGCGGGAAACATACCAGCTTTGCAGTACTGTAGGTTTTTTTGTTTGTTTGTTTTGTTTTGGGGTTTTTTTGTTGTTGTTTTTTGTTTGGGGTTTTTTTTTTTTTTTTAAGTGCCAGACTTTGTGGTGATCATCATGTCATGAAGAAGCCTTTATGGGAAGGCAGAGCTTCACTTTCGTAGCACTGTTTGTGAGTGGAGGGTGTAATATCAGGAAATATAAAGCTGCAGTTGGCTGGCGAACATTTTGAGAACAGAGGCGTAAGGGAGACCACAGTTGATGTGCAGCAGGGTTACTGTGTTTTGGTAGAGTGAACCCCAAACGTGTGTGTGTGTGTGTGTGTGTGTGTGTGTGTGTGTGTGTGTGTTCACTAAAGCTGGACTCATGGTCAGTTATCCTGAATGGAGCTGTGGAGGTGATGTATCCAGATGGACAGTGTGAGACAGTTGGCATGGGAGGCAGTTTCGGGGTCTCCCCCTCCATGGACAAAGAGCTGATGGTCGGCATCATGAGGACTAAAGTGGACGACTGCCAGGTGAGAAGGAGTGTGTGTGTGTGTGTGTGTGCGTGTGCGTGTAGCTCCATGTATGTGTGTGTGTGTGTGTATGTATGTATGTAATATTTCTATAATCTGTTTAGATTATATTTTGTTTTGTGTGAGGGCATTCGAGTGTGTTTGTGCACAAGTTTGAGGGGGGGTTTTGTTTGGGGTTTTTTTTTTTTGTTTGTTACACTATAATTTTAACAGTGTTTCAAGCACACTTAATTATCCTTTGGCTGACTTAACACATTTTTTATGGGTTTGTGTAGTTTGTGTGTATAGCCCAGCAGGACTACTGCTGCATTCTGAACCAGGTGGAGCAGAACACTCAGAGGCTGGAGGAGGAGGGCGAGATTGTCATGGTGAAGGAGCATCGGGAACTCGACCGCACAGGGACCCGCAAGGGTCACATCGTTGTCAAGGTGACAACTTGGGGAGGAGTGATTTTGTTTTGGTTAAGTTGCATTATTTTCCAAATGGATCGCTGTTGTGGCAAAGGAGATTTGCACAAGATTGTGTTGGCAAACACTTAAGCCAAAGGTAACATGTCTCACAGGGCACATCAGAGCGGCTCATCCAGCATTTAGTGGAGGACCACACCGTGGTGGACCCCACGTACATCGAGGACTTCCTGCTTACCTACCGCACCTTCCTGTCTAGTCCTCTCATTCTGGGCCAAAGAATGCTGGACTGGTTCAATGACCCTAGTTTACGTGATAAGGTATGCTTGCAGTTGTCTGTATGTCATGTGTACACACATGCGTACACACACACACAGGTAAAGCCCATGTTTTATTCTCTGCCTTGTCCTCTCTAACACTCTCTGATAACACCCCCGCCCTTAGGTGACAAGAGTCATATTGCTGTGGGTCAATAACCACTTCAGTGACTTTGAGGGAGACCCTGGCATGACCACCTTCCTGGAGGAGTTTCAGAACTGTTTGGAAAGAGAAGTATGAAAAGACTCGACCCTAAACAAACAAGCCAGAACCCATTGTAAGCTCCTCCCTGCTCAATCCCCCTGCCTCTCTGCCTTTCATTGCCGGTTTTACAGAAGATGACTGGCCAGCTGCGTCTCCTGAACATCGCATGTGCTGCTAAGGCCAAACCACGTTTGGTCTCCATCACAAGGGCCTCTCGGGAAATGGCCCTTCCCTTCACTCTGATTGGTGGTGCAGAGCGGGGGACACGCCTTTTCATTAACAGTGTAGAAGTGGGCAGTAAGGCAGAGGAGGCGGGGCTTAAGCGTGGAGATCAGGTTAAAATACTTCACTTTGGAAAATTCTTAAATGTTTCTTTAACTCACTGATGATTTTCATCCAAATTTTTCTCTCTCCCTGTTTCACTCTAGATATTGGAGGTTAATGGACAGACATTTGAGAATGTGCATTTGGCCAAAGCCATTGACATTCTCAAGAACAACTTGCATCTTTCCATGAATGTCAAAACCAACCTTTTAGGTGAGTCTGTTTACTACCCCTCATGCATCCCCAAGTTTATATTGACACCCATTCATCAAATATATTAGTAGCTCTATTTGCATGTTTTTGTCCCTTTTGGCAGTATTTATATACAGATCTTCTAAAAACACCCCTCTCTCTTTCTCTCTCAGTCTTTAAGGAACTGGTGACCCGGATAGCGGAGGAAAGGAAGAACGGGGTTCCTCACCTTCCTAAAATTGGTGATGGGAAGAAAAGCTCCCGCTACTCTGTTCCTGAGCTTGGGGTCACTCCTGGGGTCATAAGTCAAGAGAAGGTCAGCAAGAAAGTCAAAGCACACACAGTGGGCGGCCGCAACAAACTGATGAAGATTCTAGACAAAACGCGCATCACCATCCTACCTCAGAAACCATACAGGTACCTCACACATGCATGCATTCACTGACACACACACACACACACACACACACACACACACACCTACCTACATGTGTGCACAGACCAACACACATACATCTGCATATGCACATGCGCACACAGTCACACTTATAGGCCACATGTACAAAGATTCACTTGCTAGCCTTGTTTGACACTGAATTGTTTTCTCAGCGCTGCATGTTCATTGAATTGCATGGAAATTGATGTTTCTTCTTGATGACAGTGACCTCGGCTTGGGGCAGACGCAAGATGACAGCATCGTTGGCCTGAGGCAGACCAAGCAGGGTCCTCCCACCATGCCTGTCAGCAGCAACTTGTCGTCCAGCAACCCTGATTTGGCCCAAGGCCAACAGCGCATCATTGACTACAGCACACAGCCACCTGGTAACCATCATCCTCCAACACACCAAGCTGTTAACAGCACATGTAGAGAAACATCTAGAACAAAACCATTTACCCAGAGCACAGCTTTTCTGTTCTCAATTCCCTTCTTGCCTTACTGTCTGTTGCAGTGCTAACTACATTGTGCGTGCGTGCGCGCATGTGTGTGTTTTTGTGTTTGTGTCTGTGTGAAGGTATGAGTGCCCTGCTAAACAAGTCTGTAATACTTGTGATATTCTAACTTTTTCCGGAACCTTCTTCTCGCTCACAGCACCTGGATTCACTCGTGAGTACTCGCACACTGCTGGGCTTTTCACCGCTGCCCCTGTCTCGCCCTGTGTCTCTCTCTCTCGCTCTCTCTCCCAGACACCCAGACCTGCCAACTTGTACGTGTTTTGCGTAGCAAATGCGCTTTTTGACATCAAGGTACTCTTATACAATTTGTTACTCCAGTCCGCATGTGCAGTACAAAAGACTAGGCTTGTTTTTTCTCTAATAAAACAGATGAGCCAAACTAGACTTTAATCTGAAATGACTGAAAATATCTTAGTAGTTTTGAAGTCTGGTGTGATCTAGCACTGAATGATTGGCCCCCTTCGCACTGGAAGTCTTGGTCAGCAACCATTCTCAGATCGTGATTTCTTTTGTGGACAAGAACAAAAAGTATTGTATTCCTCTATGATTCCACAATCTGGTAGTTCCTTCAGATGATGCCTCAAGTCCTCAAAATCTGCCGGAGAAACACATCTCTTTCATGCTAAAATGAAATATGGGTTTCAAGCTCAGTATGGTGTGTGACACTAGACAGTTCCAACATCAAGATCATGTTGGGTGAAAGCATGAGGAACTTCTTTTTGGATACTTTTCAAAATAGCAAACTCTTTACAAAACTCATTAAACTCTGGAGGAATAAGGCTTATTCAAAAGTTAAGATGCAGATCAATAATACATGTATGACCAGACAGCTTATTAGAAGACTCCAGCAAAGAATGGGCTATTTGCTTAGGAGGACTCTAAGAACCATCATAGTTTTCAGGTGTTAAATGCATATCTCAGTCAGTCAGTTTACACTCTGAGGTGACACATTCTGAAGGGAGCATGATGCCACGCCAAGAGATGTTTTTCCCTGCAGTTTGGATTTTGCTGTAGGATTCTGGGTTTATATCCACAATCTGATTTTGGACCAGCAGCCCTCCAGGTATGGGGCACATTAGTGGCTCTTCAACCAGAGCTTTAAACTTTGATCCAATGCTTTCTGGGTGACCAATCCAGCCAGGCTGTGCCCTCACATGACACTCCAATTAGACCACTAGGCACTTCTCTGTTTTCAGAACTTTGTTTTCTGAAGGATTTGTGAAACTTTTAATTGTGAGCCAAACTGGCTTTCACCAGGTTATGGCTGTAAGGTTATTTATCCTCTTACTGAGCCCCAATGCAACTACCCTCTCTGTCCAGTCCCTTCTCTACATGCTTGGCGAGCAGCCCAAAATCAAGAGACCAGAGTCAATGGTAGTCAGAGAAGCTCTAGTTTATTATTAGTAGAGGGAAGTTATTTGTAGGTTTTTGCAGGGAGGCGGAGTGTGTGTGAGGAGAGCTGTTTGGGAGTCAGCCAACTGTTGGTGATTATCATAAGTTCTAGAACATTTATAGCAGAATTTAATCACTCTGTGATGTTTATCCACAGTCATTGACACCGTGTATTTTGGAAAACTACTGTCATTTTCCTTCTTCTTGAGTGTCAGCTTTCGTAGCAGCTTCAACCTCTAACTGTTGTATTTTCCTCTAGCTGCTCTGTGCATGTTTATACAGCAGTAATCCCCTCTATAGTCATGTGAGTCTTGGCACAAACCTTGGCTGTACTGGAATTCATGGGGCACTGTGTCCTAGACTCTTAGCAGGCTTTTATGTTCATGGGATCTGGTGTGTAGCAGAAGTTCATAAAATGGAATGCATTTCTTTGCTGAATCAGCCAGTGCCTCTTTGAAATGCAAGATGACAACCAAAATTTCCCAGCAACCCTGGTGAATTACTTCAATAACTGAGCATCAGCATTTCGCTCTGTAAGGCTGCTACATTCCACGACATTTTGTAAAGTAGAGTGGAGCTGGCAGAGATAATCAGAAACACTCTCACCATTGTTCTCGTGGGTCTCCAAGACCTGAATGTGCACCTTTTCGCCCCAGTTACATAAGCACTGACATTGTCCAGCTCTCAAAGCTAGGCTTTTGTAGACACATTTTAGGAGGCTCAGTTATACACAGTGATGTTCAGGGAAGGGGACACAAATGATGCAGTATTATTTGATACTGGTGACATTCAGAAAGACTGACATCACTGAAGACTTGTCTAGCATGGAATGGAATATGCTGAAATCCACCTCAGTAGAAGGTTTGGCAGAATACTCTTAGTTTCTGAGGCATTGGAGCTTGGAGTTTGCACTTCTGAACCATGCTTGCCATTGTGCACCACTAACACACGATGTACCTCGGATAGAAGTGGGAATACAGAATTTCATAACGGAATTTTCCGTTCTTGGGTAGTACTTATTGAGACTATTGGGCTTATTTGCTTATCCCCTCTAAACTATCTGATGGCACGCAGTTTCAAATCTACTGGACTGACATGATGTTTAGTGTCTGTTCTCTGAAGTAAATAGTTCTATCATCTATTACTCACACTAGCAACCTCATGCTGTTTATTTCTGGTGATTTGTTCCTGAACTATAGACTCTGTTCATCTATCTGAATTACCTGTCAAGGGGGGCCATCTCCAGAATTACATTGCTCTTTATCCAAAAACATGGGAGAAAGGTTCTCCTCAAACTAGCAAAAACCACTTTTAAATCTGAATATACCTACATTTTTACTACACTCTCCGGGGGAGTAAAAACTTTCTGTACCTCAGCTGCAGTATTACTGTGAACACAGGGTCAGAGCCAAATTTTGCATACACACTTTGCTGTTTATAATGTTATCGACAGTTTCCTTTGAGTACTTCTTTACAAATTAAGTTATTTATCAGGTAAATGCTTAAAATTTATACTCTATACCTATAGCAGTTATAAAATTCACTCAGGTTCCACATTGGGTGCCATTTTCCTTCTCCCCTATGTAATCCAGGAAAAAAGAAAACAAAATCTGAGTGGATTCAGGTAGCTTTCTACTATATTAAGCTCAAAATAATATTTTCTGGAACTGTAGTGTGCTTATTTACCTCAATTATGACTATGCTCACTTTAAATAGAATTTGTTCACAGTAAAATTAAATGCTCTTCTCTTCCAATTTAAAGAGAATGAATCATGTGTATGATTTCAATAATAATTCACAAAGGGAAAAGTGTGCATTTAGTGTGTGCATCTGTATGTGTATGTGATCTGTTTGTGTATAAGTGATTTTTTGCACAAAAAAAACACCCAATGCATTAGGCACTACTCTGTACGCTCAGCTCAACATTTCTCGGTCCGGCTCAGCACCTGTCACAATGAGAAAAATTTGTCATGTTATGAGGTAAAATGGGGGATTCCTTATTACCTTGAACAGTGATGCCTGACAGTGGATACAGATAAGCAGTTAGCTGAACTTAACGACCAGCTTATACCGCGCTGATATTCTAACCATCATGCACTCTCATTCTAGTAAATAATAATGTGCCCATGCCATTGTAAAATGGATGGTAATAACTGGCGACATGTGTCTTAACAAAATACACCAAAACTGAGTTCTCTTAAAGTGACAGGCTTTTAATATAAACCCTCTATTCTAGAATATTAAAGCAGTATATTGACCTATGGGTTACATCATCAGAGAGAGAACAGCATTGCTGATCATGTCTGACTCTTAACAGGTTGAAAGTGAATTATTAATCTATGACATCACTAAAATAGATCTCGCTCCCCTCTTTATTTTTCAATTAAGGTTAGCAGGTCTGGATACGTGTCTTGTGCCCGCTTGCGCTCTCTTGCTCTCTCCCCCTCCCTCCCTCTCTGTGAAAGCCTGTCTTGGGCTTTTTTCTTTTTCCAGTTCTGCTCAGCACATCCTGGCTCCAGGTACCTGTCTTGTGGTTCTAGGTCTAGGTCTTCTTGAGCTGCTTTAGAAAGTCGTCTTACTTTCTAGATGACTGTCTCTTCCTCCTAGTTGCTGCCTGTTCTAGATTTAACTATTATGTGCTGTCACTTATCTCTATGAGCAGAGATTTGGCAGTGTCTGGATCTTTTGGCTGTATACCTGTACTACTTGCACTGTTCTGACTTCTCTTCATAATCTACCTTTCTTGTTAGGTAGCGATCACCTTCTTTTTTCCCCCTCTAGTTGTGTTTAATTCTGTGGTGCCAAGAATGATCTTCTGCTTGTCTGTTGTAGTCCTAGTAGTCTTGTTTCTTGCTCCAGGCCCCTAGATACCGCCGTTTAATACCGTTTCTCTCATTTCCAGTGATATGGGTTTCAGATTGTGACTTGCCCATAGGTTGATTTCATAGCTACTTTGGCCACCCCTGGCCCACATGCATGTGATCGGTGTAATGACTTGGGGTCCCTGGTGCAGGCTCCAAGACCTGGCATGATGACCCTTGAACTTGTAGGCTTTCATTCAACTCCGCCACCACCTTTCAGTCTGGCACCCCAAATATGGGCACATTTTGGGAATCACCATCAGAAAAAGCAGACCAGAGATTGGTTGGCCTTGAATATCGTTTACATGTTCTTTCAAGGTCAATTTTCTTCCTCTTGGATGGGACCCCTTATTGCAGTTCATCTTCATACAGACATTAATGTGATTTGCAGACAATATCAGACTGAAACTGCTGACTTGGAATGGAGTGAAAGCTTTCCAAATTGCAGGGCGGGTTTTTAGAGGACCTGTACAAGCATCGTTTTGGTTTGTTTTTCCTTGTTTGTTGCTCTGCAGAATTACAGGATCAGGTGCTGCGCGTCTTCAAAGCTGACCAGCAAAGTCGTTACCTGCTAATCAACAGAGACACCACGGCCAGAGAGGCGGCCAACCTGGCGATCCGAGAGTATGGTCTGACAGCTGGCCCAGAAGCTTACTCGCTATGTGAAGTGTCCGTCACGCCAGAGGGTGTCATCAAACAGAGGAGACTTCCAGACCAACTCTCAAAACTGGCAGACAGGATCCAGCTCTGTGCCAGGTGGGCTTTCTCACACAAACTCGCCACACTTGGGACTCCTGTTTTTATTCCAGATTTAAGCATGACTATTGAACAGTAGTCAGATAGTCAGTGTTGCTTTTAGCCTTGGCCATTAACTTTTGCTTTCGTGTGTGTGCATGCGTGCATCTCTGTGTATGCATATGTGCCTTCCTTTGTGTGTGTAAATGCACCTCTGTCTCTCAGGTACTACCTTAAGAATAACATGGAGACAGAGACACTGTGTTCGGACATGGAGGCTCAGGAAATGCAGCGGGAGTCCCAGGTGTGCCTGTTGTCTCTGAGCTCCGCCGAAATAGCAAATCAGCTATCGGCACGCAACTACCTGCTCTTCGCCAGCATCGAGCCCACTGATTACATCTTAGACCTCTTCAAACTCTGCCCACACGACCTCCCCACCAGCCTCCGTAGCTTCGAGGACCTCGTAAATCAAGAGACCTTCTGGGTCGCTACGGAGATTGTACGGGAGCCCAACCAGTCCAAAAGGATGAAGATCATCAAACACTTCATAAAAGTCGCCCTACACTGCAAGGAATGCCGAAACTTCAACTCCATGTTTGCCATTATCAGGTTAGTCCGTAGTATTTATAAGTCAGGACTCTGGTACATTAGTGGATTAAAAGAATGATGAAATTCCATTAGCATTAGATGTTTAATGCTAAATTTTGCATTCTGTGGGTCAGGCAGTGGATACAAACTAAGGATTTTTCATAGTATTTACACATACTATGTAAATACTATGAATACTATGAAAAGTTATGATACTGGCAGTCATTTACTACCATCTACTACTGTTAAAAGCTCTTTTCAGATTAATCAAGGGATCTCTCTCTCTCTCTCTCTATCAACCCCCACCACCACCACTGCAGTGGCCTCAATCTGGCACCTGTGTCCCGTTTGCGGGCTACATGGGAGCGCTTGCCTGGCAAGTATGAGAAGCTGCTATCCGAGCTGCAGGAGGTGTTCGACCCATCACGCAACATGGCCAAATACCGCAATCTGTTGAACAAGCACAACCTCCAGCCACCGGTCATCCCCCTTTACCCCGTCATTAAGAAAGACCTCACCTTCCTCCATGAGGGTAAGGGCCCCAATGCCCTGCTCATGGCCCGTGCATCACCACCGCTCTTTTAGGGTTGAGTAAATGAGTCTGTGTCTCTGTAATTTTGTGTATGTATGTGTGTGTGTATGTATGTATGTATGTATGTGTGTCTCTGTGTGGGTCTCGTACATGTATTATAGGTAATGACTCTAAGGTGGATGGTCTAGTAAATTTTGAGAAGTTGCGGATGATTGCACGTGAGATCAGACACGTGGTCCGAATGGCATGTGTCAGCACAGATCCAGCGGTGCTCTTTAGGACCAGGTACACAAGCATACGCGTGCGTGCGCGCGTGCATACACACCCTCTCACTCAGTGCACTCCCTTGAGAAGAGTTACCGCAAATGGAACTTCTACACAGTGATCAGCTCTGTGCTGAACCTTCTTACACAGCTCACACTTGCGCCCACAGCTGAGTGTTGTCTGAGTGTTGGGGCCAGGTCGCTGCCAGCTGTGTGTTGTGCTGCTGGGATGTCTGACAGGGCTCTCCCTCTGGTCTGTGGCCTGTGTTCTGTGGGCTCCACTGTCTAAGCGCCTGTCTGTCTCTCTGTCTCTCTCTCTGCTCCGTGAATGTCTTCCTCTCTCTCTGGTGTCCTCACGGCTCGGTGCTTTAGGAAGAAAAAGTGGAGGAGTCTTGGGTAAGTGGGACTCTAGCTCATGCTCACTCTTTTACTCCATCTCTTCCCCTTCGCCCCCCTCTTCTGTGTCTCTCGTGCTTTGTCTCTTCTTCATGATAACTTTGCTGTGTGATGTGCTATTAACCTAACTCTGATTTATTCATTTAACCAGTTTTGGGTAAACCACGTTAGCAGTGCTCCTCACCTCTCCTCTATTCTTCTCTCCTCTTTTGAAAAGGCATGGGCCTTAGCCAGCTGATCACTTCTTTCTTTTTCTTTCTTTCTGCTACATTCTTTTTTCCCTCCTTCCATTTCCAGATTGCAAATAACCTCTGAATGCGTGTTTGCGTGCAGGTCTTTGAGCCAGGTGAGTGGCTCGTCTCTGGCGGATGTGGGCACGGCGGCCGGGCGGAGGAGGGGCCGACGCAGCTCTTTCCTCAGTGCCAAGAAGCTCTACGAGTCAGAGCTGATGAGCAGACGTGTGCGGCAGTACCTCGATACACTGGAATACGACAGCAATGAGGATGCCTTACACACACACTCACTGCAGTGGGAGCCCGCCACCAACATGGGTCAGCACACGCGCGCGCGCACACACACACACATGCAAGTTCTCACTTAGACTCCTTCTGCTCTGCCTGTTATATGACATGTTAATATTTGATGTGTTGTAGAAACACACTGTGCTGGTTCATCTGTTTTTGTTTGTTTGTTTGCTTATCTGCTGGTGGGTGTTTGCCTTAGTGAGCAAGACCACTACAGAGAAAAAACGAGCTGATGCATCTCCAGTCAGTCAGAGAAGCCCCACCCCAAAGCACCCCACTCGCAAGAAGCCACCTGGCAAAGAATTGCCACCATTCGGTGAGAACACACACACACACACACACACACTCACAGAAGTTAATCCAAATTTAAAATCTGATTGTTTTTGTTTTGTGTGTGTGTGTGCGCGTGTGTGTGCGCGCGCGTGTTTACAGGCGTCCCTTCCCCTGGCTCCCGGCAGAAGATTCTTTCTCTGTCAGAAGAAGGGCATGATAGACAAAGAAGGCAACCAGAAGTCTGCCAATCAAACATTGGCCCTATCCTCTCCACCCCACCCACTTCTCCTAATGGCATGCTGCGAAAAGGTGTGAACAGCATAACCTGACGTGGTTCATTAAAAGTGGAGGGGTGTCCAGTTTTACCTGCAGGGTTGTATCCCAGCCGCGCAGGAGCATGCCTGAAACTGTGTGATCAGCTGGTCTCAGTCTTCAAACGGCGGATCAGGTGGTTGCCTCTGCTTGATTCAGCTGAACACCTGCAGCAAGCACCAGCCCATTAGCGGATAAAATCGGAAACCTTTGAGCTCGAGTGCACAGATAGAAAAGACACCATCGATGAGTTGAATAATATCACTGTTTGCATTTCTTAAACAGCAGACACTAAGATGTGTGTCTGTATGAAGCATGTGAGCATAGCATTGTGTGTGTTCACTAGGGCCATACCTGTCTGGGAACGAAGCACCTGATCAGCTGAGTGTCCTGAGTTCCTCCTCCTCTGAGCTCGCTGCAAGTGAAGACCACACACCCACCCACATGCGGACCCTCTCTCATCCACATGCCCTGGCACACACACTCAGCACACATCGGACTGAGCTCGACCAAATCAGCCTTGGGTAGGAACACACCCATGCACAAGTGGATATGACTGTTTCTGAATCTGCACTGAAAAGCAGGCAAGGAGTGGTCAAAAACAGGCCAAAGCAGCTAAGCTACAGCATCTTCAAATGCCCAAAGAAGAATTGGTTTCCAAGATATTCTGATTGAACATCATTAATATGGTTTGGGAAGTAGCCCAGATTTTAATTGTTCATTGATGAATCAGTTGAGTTATTCCTTGATTCGTTCATTGGTTCACTCTTTGTTCCTCTCAGCTCTTACTCATTGACCCAGGATCAGTGTGATCGCACATCACTGGATGCAGCTGACAGCGGCCGGGGCAGCTGGACCTCCTGCTCTAGTGGCTCCCACGACAACATCCAAAGCCTTCCACAGCGCATAGGTTACTATGACAGCCGGAGCTGGGAGACTCTGTCAGAGGGGCAGGGGATTGGGCGGAGCCAGTCAGCCACGCCCATAGGCTACTGGGGTGATGAATCGGAAGGTGACACAGGAACGATCAAGCGAAGGGGTGGAAAGGATGAGGTGCCGAGTGTGCAGAAGAGTGCGGCGACTCGACGCGAAGGGCGTTTCCGAGAGCCGCCACCCACACCGCCTGGCTACACGGCTCTGTCTGTGGCCGAGGCAGAGGAGGTTAGCCATGGCCATGGCCGACGTCCACCAGACTACAATGCAGCCCTGCAGAGGTCCCGCCTTCTTAAAAGGTCGTGTGACTTAGAACCTCCTCCACAGCCACGCCCATCCAGTCGCATGCACGGATATACCCACTGTCCATCACCACGGCGACCACCGCGCGACGGTGAGGATCTTTAGTTTGTTTAGTTTAATGGTCAGTTTAGAACGTGCAAATCAAGTCAAAATAATTTAACATTTCCTCTCTTTCTCTCATCTCAGAAAATGAACAGGTGTCAGCAGTATGAAAAACAACTCCATGCCCCTCAGCAAACAGCAGCCAAGCTGACATTCGCCCAGCACACCATAAGTTTTGCAGTGCTATTAGAAGCTACTCATATGCAGGTGAACCCAAGCAAGCCCTGTTCAGACTCCTTACTTCTGCTGTCAGTCGACTGGTGCCTGTGGTTGCTGTCTGTTGAGTCCATGAGTGAGGTCAGAGGGGCTTAACATCACAAAATACAATTGGGAGGCATTTAGATCTCCTTTCTTGAGAATCACTGTGAGAAATAAGAGCAAGATATTTTGGCACTTTGAAGGAAAGACAAATGAATGATGGAGAATTGCCAGCTTAAACAAAAAAAAAAATCATGGATATTTTTTTTTTTTTTTTTTTTTACCATGGAAACAGTGTTATTTTACATGTCTGATGTCTACGCAGTCTGTTGTGTATATGTGTATTGAGGAGAATGGGGGGGTTTGGAGCTGCATGCAAAGGATACTTGAATCAAAGGCTGCATGTATTTGCAGGCAATATTAGCCCTGTTCAGGCACATAGAGCAAAATAAAACTGCCAGTAATCGACCTCAGAGGCATCTTTAGTTCAGTGTTACAAGTGTTCAGTTGATCAGTTATTGTGCTTTTAATCCTGTCTTATCTGTTTATATTCCCACCTAATTCTTCAGATGTGTTTACCAGCACATTTTTCTTTTAATTATTCATTTTTAGAATTGTTTATTTTATTTTAATGTTGAATCAGTTTGATTCCCCTCTTTGCCGATCATGTAATATAAAGCATACATTGTAAACTGTTGCACAAATGGGGATAAACTTGTAAAAATAGAATGTTTGCATAGTTGCTATTTGTCATAGTTATTGCATAGCTATTTTTAGCTAGATTATAATGACATAATAGAGATATGAAAAGCCTCCTCTGTCTCCATTTCGTTACCAAGTCGTATTTTCATGCTGCATGTATTTGTATGTCTTTTAAAAAGACAACTGGCAATAGTCTTGATCTCATTTTGTATTTTTAATACAATAATTGTAAATATTGGTTATATTTTAAGAGTTGAGAGATATATATATATGTTTCAGGTAACATTCAGCTGCCATGAGTTTCAAAGACTGAGAATAAAATACTGTAGCAATGGATTGCCTCCTAGTTTTGTCTCTACTACAGTAGAAGTGGCATAAACCACAAGACAAATTGGCATAAAATCTGCGAATAAAGTTTGATCTCTTAAAAGACCTCATAAGTAACTGAACTGCCACACTATGGGTCTCAAGTTGCAGCTTGATATTAAGTTCATCTTTTTAAGTTCTTAAAAAATTACAAAAGAATGCTGCAACATCAGATTATTTTTCAATAGTAGAGGAGGGGACATTTTCTCCTTGTCTTTGATCCTGCCCCTGTAAATTATAAGATATTCATATGGGGAGCAAAAGTTTATTTACAGGCAAAACACTATATAATAATAGACTAATAATACACAATAGTAACACTAATGCCAAAAAGCAATAATACAAATTCATTATTTCCTGTTGTGTATTTTTAATCACTCAATACAGAAAGTGCAGGTATGAAGAACCTTGATATAAGCATCTTTGTTCATTCTGTGCTGGGCTGTCATCTTGTGACAACCAGAGGAGGATGGTTTCCCTTTCTGAATCTTGTTTAACCTGAAGGTTTCTTTCTCTTGCTTTTAGAGTTTTTCCTTGCCACTGTTACTTTGACTTGGTCATTATGGACCTAGACCTAGATAAACTGGATAGGGGTAGTTGTATTGGTACGCTGTAAAATTGTTCTTTGTAAGTGAAGAAAAGTGGGAAAAAAAATAAAGTGCAAGCTCCAATTAAATAAGTTAAACTACAGGTAAATAAATAACTAAAGTATTGCACAATAATTGCACTGATAAACTGTCATCTTGGATTGTTTTGCTGTTAACAATTATATTCTGGTTATAATCTATAAGTATAGATTACAAGTCTTGTAAACTTGGCTAATATTTAAGAAATACATAGTAATAATTAGATATTGCTGATTACATCTGATTATGAACCAAGACAAAAATCCTACTCCATTTATTATCTCAGCCAAAAACTACTATTTCCAACATGGGTAAATGTATAATGGCGCCTGTATGTTGAAGCTGAGTTCCTCTTTATTTTGGCTTCTTCCCTCTCTCTGTTTTTTGGGGGTTGTTGACTTTAATAGCATCTGCATTCTCAGAAATATCTCCACTCTCCTTTTTCTGCTGTGAATTCCAAGACACGTCTTATATGTAGAGACTCCTCGAAACATGGAATTATGTATCCATCTGCAAACCACTGTACAGGTGAACTCTTTCTTTATGTGGTCTAATCACTGAGGTGATGTCAAATAAGGAAGTCACAGATTGCTTGCACCTCTATTCAAGTCATGAATCACAATAGCAATGCTTTTTTTTTTTTACACTTTCTTACACACCATTTAACTTTATTTTTACCCCAGTTTTGTCCCAATATTACTAGTTTACAATTCCACCCTCTAGCTGAATAAGTACCCCTGCCCCAGCCATCACAAAATGCTTTAAAATGGCAAACAAAACCCAAAACACATGGTAGGAAAAGAAATACTGCCATCTACGTAGATCATAGAATAACAATAATGGCCAAGAAGCATCCAATGATCAGCTCCAGGGAAATCAAAGATGATCTTCAGTTACCTGTGAGTACTGCAACAATCAGAAGATGCCTACGTGAAGCCAAACTATTAACCCTCGTAAAGTACCATTGCTAAAAAAAAAAGACGTGTTGAATAGGTTATAGTTTGTCAAAGAACACACTGGCCCAAAGAGAAGTGGCGCAACATTGTATAGACAGATGAGAGCAAAATTGTGGCCTTATTGTAGACCCAATAAGAACGGACAGTTTGTGAGACGACCCATAAACACTCAATTCAAGCCACAGTACACTGTGAAGACTAAAACATGGAGGTACAAACAATGGTTTGGAGATGTTCTCATACTTTGGAGTCGGACCCGTTTATCGCATACCAGACCTCATGGACCAGTTTGAATATATCAAAATACTGGAAAAGGTCATATGCCTTATGCTGAAGAAGAAATTCCCTTGAAATGGGTGTTTCAGCAGGACAACGACGCCAAACACACCAGCAAGCGAGCAACATCCTGGTTCCAGACCAACAAGATTGATGTTATGAAGTGGGCAGCCCAATCCCCAGACCTCAATCTGATTGAGAATTTGTGGAGTGACATCAAAAATGTTGTTTTTGATGCAAAACCTGAGAATGTAGAAGAACTGTGCAATGTAGTCCAGTCAGCTTGGGCTGGAATATCTGTTCACAGGTGTCATATGTTAGTTGACTCCATGCCACACAGATGTAAAGCAGTTATCAGAAATAAAGGTTATACAACTAAATATTAGTTCAGTGATCAACAGAAGAGCTAAATCTGTAAACAACTTTCAGTTTATACTGTAAATATTCGAGTTGTAAATGAAAATGAAGACACTGCTATTTTTTTAACAGCCCATTATTCTTTTTCCTTCATTTTCAGTTAAGAAATTGATATTTTGTTCATATTTTCATTTGGAGGTGAATGTGCAGTGCTCCCAGTGCCTTTGTGTATATGAAAATAAATGTTATTATGGGGATTGAGCATTTTCTCAGCTGTTTTAAACACACTGCTATTATTTTGCACATAACTGTATATAAGAGCAGATAAAACATATGAAGGTGCAGTCCAATTCAGGTCAGGGATTATATGTTCCTGTGCCACATGACAGAATGTAGACGTTTTTTATTTATTGTTATTGCAATGTTTTTCTCTTTCTCTAATTTTGTCCTATCAAGTGTCCTCTTCTACAGGCTGAATTTCCAGGCTAGGGACAAATTTGAAAGTTTGAATTTTGGTGCTGGTCTCTTCTCTACCTTAAAGGTTAGCCCATAAGGTAGGACATTGAGCATCAGAGCTTGCAAGAGCTTGATGGGATATGTCTTTGCAACACTGGGTATTTTGTAGGGATTCTATTTTATTCTCTCTGTCTTTGTATTTTATGTCATGGTTTATAGCTTGTAGATTTATAGTCTTTGGCGTTGCCAATATGGTTCAAATGAGGTACAACTGTATTATCAGACTTGTATCTCTCTTCCTTTTTGGCCTACTGTATCAGAGTTTGATCTCTTTCTCACTCACAAATAAATACTCATTTATACATTTTACCTTTTACTTATTTAATATTTATTTTATGGGAAGCATGATATGATGTCTGCTTAAACATATAGAATTTTAGGAAAAACTCATATATATGTGCACTTGATCAGAAGACAATCCCATCACCAATGTATTTGTGATTTAGTTTAGGAGATGTTGGTTGGTTTTGTTTTTTTGTTTGTTTGTTTTTTTTGTTTGTTTGTTTTTACTTTGGTTTGATTTTATAAGGTTTGGGGTCTTAGTTAACTTGTATTTTTAATTTTTCTTTTTACTGGCACCATCTGCTTCCTCATCTTTAATCTGTCCAGCATGTAGAAATCATTAATACAGAAATTTGACAGTTCATAGTACTTAGCATGTGCCTTCTTCATTGTCCCCAGTTCCAAACTTTCCTGGATTTGAGAGGTCACTCTAAGATCTGTACAGCCCATATGCTGTTGGCCCCTGCCTATTATAAGTGATGAGTTGGCATGAGGTGGTAACACTCTGGCATGGAATAGAAATACATCACTACATCACTCAGACAGTAAACCATTACGGTCCAGTCTTGAGAGCAGTCACTTCCTGCTTCCCTATCACTTCCCTCTTACACTATGACCTGTTTTGATAATGTAAGGCACTTCATAGATGTGGTTGTAAGTTTGCTGGTGTCTTGAACACATACAATGGTTATCTGTGATGATACCAATTCCAGTTCATCATATGCCTAGACCTTATTTTACATAATATATAAAAAGCAATCTACAATTTACAATTCACAGCACAAACACAATAAGTATAAAAAAGATAAACCTTCCAATTAAAACAGAACAACATAGCAATATAAGACAACTACACATGTATAACCAGTACTGGAAGGAAAGAGGCTAAGAGCCTGAATGAGGAGATCAGACAGCAATTTCAATCTAAAAACTGGATATTTAGATTTGTTTTGACAGAGCAATAAATTAAATAAATCAGTTTCTTTGTACTACACGACCTCTACATACAGTAGCATATAGGATGAACCAGTGTTGCCGTACAAATCCGGAACCTTTGTGTGGGCGCATGAACTGGGGACCACAAACACAGAAGAACCGATGTGTGTAAACACCACGACTGTCCCCCAAAAACGCGACACGTGCGCTCAGCCGATTTCAAACAGCAGAAATGGCAAGCTGTTTTTATATATTAAATGTAACAGTGAACGGGACTTTAGCGCGTCTCGTAAACTCATGTGTTCTTTTCTTGTTAGCCAAAAGCAGCAAAAGGGAAGGGAGCGGTGGAGAAAAAGGTGGTGCATCCATACAGCAGGAAAGCAGGGTACCTGGCCAGAGCAGCTATCAAACAAGAAAGAAAAGAAAAGCAAGTACACTACTTTTTAGTGGATTGTTATCAGTAGGCTAGTTGTTAAGAAAGCACTAAGCCCTTTAGTGGGGAGTTTGATCAAAACATTGTAGGTTATCTTCTTAGCTCGCCTAAAATATACAGCCTGTTTTTGCAAAATAGTAACTTGTCTGAGACAACTTAATTACGTGGCTACATATTGGAGGGGGGAAGCCTTCGTTTTACTTTCTTCTGCCTGCACGTACACCAGCCAACTGTCTTTCATTAATCTGCTAGCTAGCTCGACATCGAAACTTTCATAGCTAGTGTAGCTAAAATCCGAAAAGTTCGTAAATACGCCCCTGAATTTCTGGCTAGAGAAAATATCTTGAATATTTTTCCAGTCTGGCTTCCGTCAAAGCACCATCATGTATCACATGGTATTTAGAAAGAGATCTTATTTTTTTTACTTTTAGTAATAACATATTTAAATATGTTATACAGCGTCAGCCCTGAACATTAAAGTTCCACCTCTGGTGAAAACTGAGCATTGATCTTCTGGGCATGTCCGGTTTAGCTTCTCTTTCCGGTCAGGTGAAGAGATGGGTTCATTACTAGGTGTAAGAAATCACCTAGTCGGTGAGACACATTTGGGTAATGTTTGTTGAATTGAGTTCTCTTTTTCTCTTTGCAGGTTAAAAAGTGAAAAAGCCCAGCGTTTAAATATAATTAGTAAGTCTTATACTTCTTCATCTTCATTTGCTTTTGATTAACAGAGGCATCATGTTACATTGACATCTGAATTCAGTAAAGTTAATGCTAATCATTTCTAAGTCTGGCTGTATGCAGGTCATGTGAAAGAAGTAAATCCTGCCTCAACATATTTCAGTAACTTGTTCTACAGATTGTAGTAAACCTGATTCCATAGACCTTGCCCCCACCGCCATGTTGCTGTTTCTGTAAGCGTTGCTGTGTAGGTGATTATATAATGTAGTCTGCATGACATTGCACTGGTGGGATCTATACATTGGCCAACTACAAAAATTTGTTTATTTCTACACTAATTATCTCTCCACCTAGCAGCATTTGTATATAATAAATTTATCTAATAAATGTGTCTTTAAGTCACTGAATAGAGTATGTGCAGTATTATGTAGAGCAGGGTTTTCCATTTCTACCCTGTAGACTATACTTCTAATGCACATGTACTTCAAACACACCCATGTAGATGCTGTTGCAGACCTTGATTGACTGGATCATGTCTATTAGATCAGGGTTGAAACTACTCTTTTCTGGGCAGTAGACCCCCTAGACAGGAGTCAGGCACCCCTGGTTGGGTGAGCTTCATTAGTTGCCTCTAATTTCCACAGGGGAAAAGCTGTTGTGGTTCCAAAATCAGTTGGCCACTGACAAGCTAGAATATTCTAAGGAAGATGCTTGTGAGATCATCGAGAGGTAAGGATACAGATACCAGCACTAGCCACTGGAAGTTCAATTGCTTAATTGATTTGCTCAATTGTCGCCCCTCCAGGCAGGGTGAGAACTCGTGACTGTAACGGATGATGCCTTCCCCAGGTATCTGCACCGCTTTGATGGAGAGCTGGAGCAGATCGAGCTGGCGAACAGTATCAAAGGCCGGCAGGGGCGGCTCCACGGCTCCAGGGAGGCCGCCGTGAAGCAGACGATCGAGAGAGAGAGGGCCCAGTACGAGGGCGCTGGCTTTGGTAGGTTGTGATTCACCATACCTTCCCATTGGGTTAATCAGAGATTTGACGTGTGGAGGGAACCACTGGTCAGCTGGTTTCGAAGAGGGTTGACCCTGATCAAGCTATAACTTGGGTGTTATATAGCTAGCAGCCTGCATGGTTAGTAATGGGCCATGAGAGAAACTGTGGTTGGTTTAAAATGGATATCTGAATAAAGAAATGCAGCAGTGTCCAAAAACAATTGCCACCAATTTCATGTTGAGCTAGGAGTAAAAGCGTGAAACACACACACACAGAGCAGTTGTATAATAATTTGGCATAATTTGTAGTGTATTATGACCTTTCTGCTTGGTTGTACTTCTTTTATTTTGACAGAGATCCCAGATATAATGAACTCGAAACATCTAAAAACATTCAGGTGAGAATACTCTCAACCCTTCCCATAAAGGTATATGTGAAATCCTGAGGAATCTTGATTTGTGTATAAAGAAATGGGAATCAAAAAGCAAATTAGCATGAGATGTGATGAGAGAATTAAGTCCTTTAAACAACTTTATGAACTTTTATACAAAGTAGTTTTAAAAAAAATATCTTGGGCATGAACATGAATCAGTCCATGATGGGATTTTGCTTAAATTTTGATTAGACTGGTTTGATTCGTAAGGTTTTAGGCTTTTGTTTGCATGTAGGTCTACACCAGAGGTGATCAGTCCTATTTGTGAAGGGCCAGTGTGGCTGCAGGTGTTCACTCCATTCAAGCTGGGAACATCTGATCCAACTGTAAAGGCTAAAGCCAGCTGATTACACAAATGGAACAGGATCTGCTCCTAAAAACCTGCACAAACTCCAGTCCTTTGTGTATAGGATTGGCCAGCCCTGATGTCTGCCTTATATTGCTCCAGTGTAGCCTGCTAGACTGAGAAATTTCTGTAATTGACTCACTACAGCCTCATTTATTGAAATAAATATCAAAAAGCATTTGCAGTGCATTGTACCAGTGGAAAACTGGTCCCAGTTTCAGAATCCCAGAATCATCCTGTAAATGTAACCAAGTGTTTGTTTGGTTGTTTAACAGGGAGTGGAATGGCGACCTGAAGAAACTGCCCAACATCAAGATGCGGAAGGTTTCAGCAAAAAGGTCAGACAGCAAATGTACTGCAGCACAAAAGTTGCACGCTGAGGAAGAGGAGTATATGAGTGGTGAGGAAGATAAGACATCTCTGGACTCCGATGAACTTCTGGAAGACAACCTCCAGTCTATCACATTGTGAAGTGAGGCCATGCAGCTATCTTGTTCAGTATGGATGACTATCTCTATAAAGTGGAAAAGAGTGAGTTGCTAATGGACCTTGAGGTTTTTCAGTAACAGTGTTTTCGTTCCTCTCAGCCAACGAATCCCTCCAGGACTTCACCATTAAACCTAGGGATGAGTAGCTCATCATTTACTTTGATGGGCAAAGTTATTTTTGACAAATCAAGATTAGTTACAGGAGCTGAAAACACTCCAGGCAGACAAATTATGCGTAAGATTGTCCAACACGCACAGTGCCAATAAAATGTATAGAGACATTAAAATAAAAAATGAGAAAGAAATGAGACTGATTATATTTCTGTGAAAATGTACCAGGGTAGCTTCCTGCATAAGAACAGAAACAAACATGCTTTTGTGAATCCTTAAGCAACATCATTTACATTTTGTATAATTAAATTGTCACCGAAATCTATTATGGGCAGCATAAAATTAAATATTTCTAAAATGTATGTATATAGAGCATCACAGAGCTTTTTTCTTTTTAATGATCTGCAGTGTTTTAATATTTGCTCAACTTTTCAGTGGTTAAGCTTGTACTTACTACATGTTCCTGGGGTACAACTACTGTCCCAGCCACTAGCCAAAGGGATATATGATAGTTGAGTCCGTTTTGCTAAATCCTGTCATAGTGTATAAAGGAGATTGAGGTCATGGTTGGGAATTGAAATGGAAATTGGAGTAAGAGGCCATGAATAAAACTAATGGTCTTTCAGTACTTCTAGAATTTTGGAAACATGTAAAAACAATTAAAAAAACAGCAAAGATTTTAGACATCTTAAGACAACCAGTTCACCAGGAGACTCTTTGAAGCAGACATATTTTAAAGGTTTTTGCAGATTTGTTTGCAGATTTTTATCTCATTTTAAGACTTGAATTTAACAGTCTGCTAGTAAAGGGACATGAGCCGTGTCTTCAATTGTGCCTATTATTTTATGAGCTGTCACAGGACAAGTGTGAAAGTTGGCCGAGCTAAAAAATACTTTCTTTTCTGATTCCGAATTGCCATTGGAATGCCTTTATGCAGCAGCAGTGTTCTACCAGGGGACTGCACCCCTACAAACTCTTCTCATGACAGGCATAGGGGAATTTATAAGTGCTTTCCATATTCCCTGTGCCTTTTTTGCACTCTGCCCCAGGTTAAACACTACCGTTCTACCACTGCGGCAGTACACCTAACAAAAAAAGTGCACACTAAGTAGTGAACAACCACAACTGGGATGCAGCTGCCTTTATTTTAGTCCCGTCAGTTCTGAGTGTCAAAAATAGCCCACCATCGTTTCCACACAGTTCTCCGTTAAACAGGTGCTATCTCCGCACATCCTGGAGGGGCAGGGCAGGAAGCACCTGTTTGGGTCTGGGGAGCAGGGAAGACTGACTGCTCTGGTATGCCATATGCGCCTGGAGCTGGCAGGACCGTGTCTCCCACATGGCAGACGTTGTCGGGGCAGTTCTGCACAAAGATAACACGGTTGAATGCCTTGAGCCGCCTCCACAGCTGCAGATAGACTTTGCATTGGATGTACATGAAGATGAGGCCTCCGGCGAAGCTGAGGACTACCACGGTTAGCTTGGTCCAGAATGGCCACTCCAGAATCCCTACAGCATGGAGAGTCGAGTAAGGGCATGTCATATAGCAAGGATGGGTGAGCAATAGGGGCATTTTATAGTGTTACAGCATGACATTCCACACAGACTGATTGCTGTCAATGTTACAGTATGACATTTCACACCATGTGAAGTGTCAATATAACATGACACTTCACATTAGCAGTGTGCCTGTTGCCAAGCATTGTAGCATGACATTGTATACAGCTATGACAGCATGCCTCTGCCATGGGGTGGTAGCATCATAATTCCATTTTCCATTATAGCATTAGAACTCAACATTTTACATAGCTGAAGTTTATTTAATATTTAAATATGAAGATAACAATGGATAATGTGTTATAAGTAGAGCTTCACGGATGGTTCTAATGTGGAATTTACATATGAACAGTTGCATTATAGAGTGGCACTGTATCAGTGTGTCTAGCTATTGTTAAACTACTGCATTATATAATTGTAAAAGACATCGCAATCTTCTGGGCATGTAAATATATACAAAAGTACATTTTGTACATGTTAAAGCATGGCTATAGTGTGGTGTTGGTATGTGTGTGTGTGTGTATGTATTTACCATTGTTCTTTCCTTGCCGAATCTCCTCTGCAGTGCGGTTAATGAGGATGTAGAGGGACCAAATGACACATGCCACAGGCACCAAGTGAAAGGTCACTGAGCAGAAGATCTTTCTCCGCTCACTAGAAGACATCTGCAGTTTCTCCCACTGAAAGACAGAGAATCCAGAGGAAAGGGTTAGAGAGAGATGGAAAGGCAGCAGTAGACTTCAGTATAGTTAAATGGTCAAAGCAAAATGAACGAACTAGCGAATCTGTCATGAACCAACTCAATTTGAAAATGTTTTCTCCTCATAATATCACTTGATATCCACAAGGTGGCAACATCAGCCCTCTGTATTCCTTTCTGTTTTCATGTTATGGAAAATTATTTCAAAACAGTAAAAAGGTGTATTTATGTATCTGAAAAATGTTTAGGTTTTCATGTTTTGTTGAGATGTGTGAGGATACTTCTCTGCCATGTACGCTGATATGCATATGAATATATGCTGTCAGATGTATTATCTAAACTTCAGTGACTGGGTAATGAAACATGACTGATCAGAAAGGCAAGACTACTTCACCAACTGAGCATCTCAAAAAGGAGAAATGCCATACATATGAAGGGCAGATTATAAATCTTTACCTCAATCCCATTGAAATCTGGGGATATGATCCAAAGCAGGTCATTCAAACTAGACCAAAAGCAAACGTGAACTATAAGCATGGTGTAATTGGTGTGGGGAGCTAGACTGCTCCTGACCTCCTATATGTTCTTCATAAAGCACTTGGTTGAGCTTACCACCAAAAACGGCATTGCCACCTGATAGTAGTATAAAATTATATATGCACGTTTGTAAGACTTAGATAAAGACATCTCATTTTGGGAACCCTTTAGGCAGATGTCCAATTCATTTCAAATTGATCGCAAACTTTTTATTACAAATATACAATAAAATGAGGGTTACCATGGAAACTGCACAGTAAAAAGCAGTAAAGCGCAGCAATCAACTGAAGTGAGTAAAAAATTGTATACCTTTTTGTGTGCATGTGTATCTGTGATCTTAAATGTAATGTACATCACAATGTCTGCATTATAAATCATGTGCTTACCCAACAGACTGGGGTGTTTCAATAGTGAAACTGAAATTTGAAATTTACATTTGTGTATAATGTTGCACACTGATTTAGCATGTGATGTCATAATATATTAATATGGTAGATTTGTGTGTGTGTGTGTGTTACAGATGTCACCCTTATCAGAGAGAGAGAAAGAATTCAGGGGTACTGTTCATGGGTATATTCTGTGGTTTTCCCCAAGATGTGTCTAGGGGAATATGTGCCCATTCAGTCAAAAGAGCATCTGTGAGATCAGGCACTGATGTTGGATGAGAAGGTCTGGCTCATAATAAGCTTTTCTGTTCATGTTAAAGGTGTTCAGTGGGGTTGAGGTCAGCACTCTGTGCAGGTCACTGGGGTTCCTCTACACCAAACTCAGCCCACCATATCTTTATGGACCTCACTTTCTGCATAGGGACACATACTGGAACAGGAGAGGGTCCTCCCCAAATAATTCGCTAAAATATCTACCCCTAAATCTAATGTTTAAAAACAGCACAAGACCACCAAACTTTGCTGTTGGCACCTTTTCCTGGCATGTGCCTAACCCAGATTTGTCCATCGGACTTGCAGCTAGTGAAGCATGATTCGTTTTTCCAGAGAACACATTTCCACTGCTCTACAGTCCAGTGGTAGTATAATTTATGCTATTCCATCTGACAATAGGTATTGCACAGAGTGATCTTAGGTTTGTGTGCAGCTGCTCAGCCATGGAAACCCATTTTCATCAAGCTTCCAGAGGCAGTACTGAATGATGTTGCTGAGAATAGGCAATTTATACACACCTGCTCTGCTGGTATGTGATCTACTGCTTCATTGCTAAACTGTTATGGCTCCTACATGACTTCGTTTTACAATAACAGCCAGGGCAGATGTAACAGGGTATAAGTTTTACCAACTGACTTTTGACACACTGGCAAACTTTTACTATGACAGTGCCACATCTAAAGTTATTAAAGTATGACCCATTCTATTCACAGTATTTGTCTATGGAGATTAGGTAGCTGTTTGTTTGATTTTATACACCTGTTAGTTATGGGTGTGGCTGAAACACCTGAACTCAATAACTAGGACAGGTATCCACATATGTTTTGCCATATACAGTATGTCTTCATGATGAACTTGCATGTCTGGGTGTGTACGTGAGCATGCACGTGTGTGTGTGTGTGTGTGTATATGTGTGTGTGTGTGTGTGTGTGTGTGTATACCCTGCGCAGGGGTTTAAGGTGTGCCTCCATGAGGAACTCATATTTGCAGAGCTCACAGCAGTGTGTGTCTGAGCTCTTGATCCACTGGTTCAAGCAGCTCTGGTGCACGAAGCGCAGGCTCCCTGTACACTTGCACGGAGTGATGAGAGCACACTCCTCATCGCCCTCGCTGTGGCAGATCCTACACAAACATACACAACAGGATATACTCTTTTAAAGACCATCAATCCGAAGGTCTTACCTACCTATTTTTCAGCCTCTCTATCCAGCCATCCAACATTTGCGTTCTCTCTCTCACCTGCACACCTCCTGATCATCATCACTGCATGCTTGCTGAATGCTGCCATTTTGAATGTATATACTTGTGTACTTTTGAGCTGTCAGGATAGTCATATCTTGGTCTCCCAACCCTTGCTCCTCATGTGACCTTGTAATTAGTTGCTCCTTCTCACTGCTCCTCCTGTTGCCACACCCACTCCCTCTTCTGTGACTGGTCGTGTTGCTCCTCCCTCTTTATGGTAGACCTCGTGGCTCCTGAAGGTGACCCCTGTACCCTGCAGGAGCTGTTTTTCTTTCTGGCCCCTGTCCAAGTTGATGGGCAGGACCTCGGCTCCGCCCTGCACATGCATGTGTCTCTGGTGGGCTTTCTTGCGACTCCAGGAGCACATCTGCCGCCACCTCTGCTCGTCTTCGGATGATGAGTCAGCGGGCACAGGAGTGTGGGGGCATGGACTATTTGACTGCTCTGTGCACTTGGCGATGCACCTAATTACCCCACCTCTCCCACCATTGTCTTGCGGCTGGCGATGAAGCCGTTTACCTGTCTCTTACTGTCGGGGCAGGGTTGGAGGTATTTCATACAGGCATGGTGGGCGTGGTCTGATCTTAGCCATCCTTCCCACACTTTACCAGAGCACTAGGACTGGACACGGAAACGCACAGACATACACAACATCGGCAATGAAGAAGACAGAATACAGCATGAAATGACAGTGAAGAGAATGTGCAAGGCAGAAAATCATGGCATGTAACAAGTACATAAAAAGTTGAAGTGGGTGATAAAAAGTGTGGGGTCTGCAATGAAAATGGCCTGATAATTGCTTTGTATTTTTTATTGGATTGTTATATTTGTATTGTTTCTGAGTGAAGTGTTTTAGTCTATGAGTGTGTGCTCAGATAATCAGTAGGCAGGTGGTTCTGAAGGCAGGATGTAGAACATTTTTTCACTGTAGTTTGTTACTATAACTTTGTACTGTCAACAAATTGGATTCGCTGACATCTGATACAGAAAAATGGAGTGTCAGCGAAATGTGAATATGTGGCATACTGTTAAGAAACCCTTTGCATTGAATAAAAATTCACACAGAAAACCTGGTAAATTAGACAAAAGTTGTCCATAGACAACTAATGAGTAAAATCTTTGACTTGAAAAGAAATAGTTTTTGCTCCAAGACTTAGCTGCTGAAGCAGTTTTTCTCCAACGTACAGAAATCCAGTTTCAAAGAGCATATGACGTCTACATTTCTCTCACGCTCACTCCACAGATTCGTGTAGATGAGGAAAACACTGATATGAGAGCTGCCTCTCATGACCATGAGCAACAGCTGTAGCCCTACCCACCTGCAGATGTCCTGATTAGAGAGAGTGACCGATGTTCGACAGGCATCATTTAGTGTGAGCCCTTGGGTGGAGCTACTCGCCTGAAAACAATACAGATTTTCCAGGTTATTTAGCAACTTAACAGACATGGATTAAATCCTTATATACTAGAATACTTTAGATACTATTTACTATTAGCTTGGTATTTACTATTAAGTGGTGTTTAAGAACACCACTATGAATTACGGGGTTATACTCCTGAATGCTCTTAAAGGACATGACATGACATGCTCTAATACCAGCTAATGCATTGGGTAACTTAGCCAAAGCTTATTCAAATTTCAATTACAAACCAGCGAGACTAAATTGTTGGAATTAAAATCAACCATCCACCCAAGGGCAGTTTCTGCATGTATGTCTGCCTTTGCAGAACTAAAAATGCCAATAGATTTCTTAGACATTACACAGTTAAACTTTGGTTTGATTTGAAAAAACAATAGTGGGGGAGTAGCCAACTAGAACACGAATAATGGTGAAACAACCTAAAATTAAGTTCATCAAACTGAATTAACCTTCATCTTACAATTTTATGACATTTAGCTGACACTTTTATCCAAAGCACCTTACAATTCTGACTGAACACAACTTGAACAACTGAGAGTTAAGAGCCTTGCTCAGGCACCCAACAGTGGCAACTTGGCAGTGGTGGGGCTTGAACTGGCAACCTTCTGACTACTAGTCATGTACCTTAACAAATGAGCTACCACTGTGTTTGTGCACACCTGTCTATGTGTATGTATGTGTTACCTTTGAAATGTTGCTTGAGCGACTCCCTGATCGACCAGGTGCTTTCTCAATCTGAGAGATAAAGGGATTAATTATGTTTCACCTGAACATCATAACCCCCCCCCCCCCCCCCACTATAAACAGTTACACAAAAAAACCTTGGTATACTACTGAAACAATCTTACATAGCCCCCCATGCCACCCACACACAACATATTTGTTTTATGACATTTAAACATTCAGACCCTACCAACCTTCCTATTGTTTTATTTTTAAAAAGGTCCCCATGTAATATAATTTCTCACATTTTACTTATGAAGTAGACACACATATGATCCATTTGGACAAATCAGATCCATACACACACACATACACACACACACACAAACACATGCAGGCAGAGTAATTCAGCATCCGGTTATTGCTTTAAAGGCTGAAATCACAGAGTGGATATCCCTCACAGATGAGACCTTCTAATCAGGGTAAGCTAAAAGCATTAGATTAAAAGTAATTGCAAATATAAAGATCCATTGGTCTGTATGTTTGTTTTTTAGTGGGTTAAGTAGACATGTATGAATTGTCATTTAATGTGCATGAATCTCTAAGACCAACCAATCGCAATACTGAAGTTAGCAATGCAACAAGGCACCTCTGTGTGTTTTGTATATGTGCATTTTTTTTTGTGTGTGTGTGTGTGTGTGTGTGTGTGTGTGTGTGTGTGTGTGTGTGTGTGTGTGTGTGTGTGTGTGTGTGTGTGTGTGTGTGTATTTCAGCCTTTGCACATGTCTAGAGACAGAAGCTAGCAGAGAGCTTGCATTTCATTTATTTTTATTAAGCAGTTTCCATCTGAGTGACACAGATACAGCACATTGAATACAGCTGTAACAAGTCCTTAGGCATCCCCATGAAACACTTCCTTTTATATATAAAGAGAGAAACAGTGCTCACATTCATTCTTGTATTCAAGTGAATTATTTGGTCAGCCCAAATAACAAACAAAGCCTAACTCATGCCTCACTTGAATGTGAAACACGAGATTGTGCCTTCATTGGCGATCGCCTGGGACGAAGCTGTTTTGACTCAAAGTCCACACGGACCTCATGGCATACTTTAGTTTTCATTTGTTGCCATTTGAAGTAATAGAAATATGCACATTGGAAATCAGAGTGTGGAACTCAATCACATAAAATACACAGTACAAAAATGCAAAAAAGAATTACATATACACTATTTTGCCAAAAATGTTTACTCGTCTGCCTTCACATGCATATGAACTTGAGTGACATCCAAATCTTAATCCAAAGAGTTTAATACGATGTTGGCTCAGCCTATAACAGTTTCAACTCTTCTGGGAAGGCTTTCCACAAGGTTTAGGAGTATTGTTTATGGGAATGCATTTGTGAGGTCAGACACTGATGGTGGATGAGAAGGTCTGGCTCGTAGTCTCCACTCCAATATCGGGTTGAGGTCAGGACTCTGTGCAGGCCAGTCAAGTTCTTCCACATTTGCTTTGTGCACTGGTGCGCACTCATGTTGGAACAGGAAGGGGCCATCCCCAAACTGTTCCCACAAAGTTGGGAGCATGAAATTGTCCAAAATCTCTTGGCATCCTGAAGCATTTGCGGTTCCTTTCACTGGAACTAAGGGGTCGAGCCCTTAGTTGCATTGCGCTTGGTGATGTAAGGCTTGGATGCAGCTGCTCAGCCATGGAAACCCATTCCATGAAGCTCGCTACGAACTGTTCTTGAGGTAATCTGACAGCCACATGAAGTTTGGAGGTCTGTATCAATTTTCTCTGCAGAAAGTTGGTGACCTCTGTAGAAGCAGTCTGCATGCTTAGGTGCAAGGTTATATATAAAGCACTTAAGCATGCAGACTGCTTCTACAAACATTTGTGAAAGAATTCTTTTGAAAGAATGTGTCGCTCTCAGGAGCTCAGCGAATTCCAGCGTGGTATTGTGATAGGATGCCACCTGTGCAACAAGTTCCTTGGGTCCTTGGGTTTTTCATGGCCTGACTTCTTGCAGTCTGCTGCAGAGATGAGGCTTTCTTAACTGGAGGCTTTCTTAATCTTCAGCTCATTCCATTAAAGACCACCCACAACAAAACCACCCCATGTTTTGTTCCATTCATGTGGTCATGAATGGAACAAAACATAACAAAATTGAGTATCCCACCTTTATACTGTGAAGGCCTTCACTGGGTTTGGAGATTTTTTAATATTTTGTTATCCATGAGTGGGTATCAAATCAGTGCAAAGGTTGATGTTTGACTATGACTGCAATCATCATTTAATGTGAATATGAATGGTGAATGGTACATCACCAAAATGACCTTAGGTGTACTTGACGCCCAAAATTAAATCAACACAGATACCCCCTACTCCATGGTTTAGCATTATGCCTCGTGTTGCGCTAAGCCTATGAAAACCGAACTGTCAGATCACAGTCAACTAAAAATGTCAAGTAATGCAAATCTTTGATGGATGTTTCAAACACCTAAATCATTAACCACAATCATCTACAACATAATCACCTACAACAAGTTAACCACAATCACCTGCAACATATTCCTGTGAATTATGAATCCCCAACATATCTGTAAGTCTCTCTCTCTGGATCAAAGGCAAAAGTAATAAGAGACAGCAACATGGAGATCCAGAAATGCATTTTGTTGCCCCTAAAAAACTGTGTGCACTCTTATTCTTAATCCAGCAGAGTTGTGGGTTTCTGAGTGTTGATTGCTTTTGCTTATTTATGGGACTATGCAAATGAGACTATTAGTTAATATCAGGAGCACAGTTTTGCTATAAGTAAACAGCATGTGATTTGAGAGCTGTGATATGGAAGAGCTGATCACAATGGTGTACGTGCCAAAATGAGCAGCTGTGAGAGTCTGAAGCTGCTTCTTTGCTTAGTTCTTGCTCAATAATGATTAAGCTCAGAGGTTGAGTAGATCATTGGTTTTGTTCACACCATTGAATCAATTTATCTTTCACTCTCAATAGAAAATTGAATGAAAGCTTTATATTAAGACTTTCATATAAAGGCTTTCATAGAAACTCATATAGATATCTTAACACCACTGAGCAGTGATGCAGTAATTATTTTTCAATCAGTTCCTAATGGAGGTTTTTGTTCTTTAACCCAGAACCAGTTATCGCTAAGCATAAATGATCTGGTGTTAATCCCTGATAGCTAGGACATGTGTGTAAATGCCCGAAAAATTAAGATTTGTGAGTAATAAATTCTCTTAACATTGTATAATAAATTAAATAAATCAAAGAACCATTAACATGCATGACAATACCATCAGAGTTCTTCAGGAAATAACCTGATGTATATCTGTATGATGTATATATATGTATATCTGTTTAAAATAATTAAAATGTATAGCTTACTATTTCACTCTCTGGTTGTATTTTTGCAATATACACAAATTTCATGCATCAAAACTAACTAGCACATCGACCAAACAAGCCACAATTCATATGAATTCAAAGCTGAAATTCTATATCAAGTTTGAAGGCTTTAATGCCTAGACAAATAAGAAGTAAAATGTCCTTGCAGACCTTGTTTTACCCATCAGAAATAACTGTTTGAGTATGTCATGTTCTTTCAAGTACTGAAATAAGTAAAGTCTTGTGAAAGGACATTTTACAAGGCTGAAATATGGAAGAAAAACAGCACTGGATATAGCCAGATAAATGAGTTTGTGGTGATTTCCCTGAGCTCTGAATAATATCTCTTCTAAAACATTTGCTTCAATATAACATTAGTGCACACTTATAAGACATATGTTTACTTTTAAAACAAATTTTTAAAACAAATTTTAAGCTTCTATGACCCAACAGAGATAAAGTCTTCAGTATCTGTTTAAAGCTTCATCTGATTCACTTATCTGTGTGAACAATTTCTCATGTTGCTAGTTAGATTTGAGGTATGAAATGGGCCAGTCCAAAACCAGGATTCCTTTAGAGGTGATTTGCCCAACACTGAACTGCCTTGTGAGAAAACTAGATATGAATCAAGTACTGAATCTAAGAAGAAGGAAATGGATTTCATTAAGCCAAGAAAGTGGCCATAGGGATAATTAAAGAGATGGAGACCATGAAAAAGGAAGATTTCGAGAAGCCAAACAGGCGCATTCACTCCAAATTTCCACATTGCCTGCAGATTGAGTATCCAGACCTTAATGATACGACTGTAAGACAAAAAAACATGATCTGCTCTTATTTGTTTTTCCAGAACACTAATAAGATTTTGACCTTGGCAGGTTAAGCTGAATAAGGGTTCTGTTCTATTTATCAATATGGAGGAACTACCTGGAGACAGAGGTGACCGTGCTAGTGACAACGTCCACAGCTAAGATGTGAACATGTGTGGCCGCAAAAGAGTCCATTTGATAACAGGAAGTTTGGCTAGGCTTGGCTCCCCAAAACATCAAATCCTGAAATGACTAAAGTAAAGAACTTTTAAAATGAAATATTTAATTCTTTCAGATAATGTCTTTGTAATCCAGAACAGTTCTGGTTTGCCTCTGAGATACTATCATCCTACAAAGGACTCGCAAATGTAGGTAAAACACAAGTACACGAGACTGCTACGTTTATTGTGATAAGAAGTGAAACAAAGAAACAAAATGTTGCACTGAATGACACACAACATATGAATGGCACAAACTTGAACTGGCAGAATAACCAACAAAATATTGCCACTACAAGCCTAAAGGTAGAACCTTCATACATGTATACACAGGACACTATTAAACTCCTGCTTTCCATGAGTGTAACAGCTGTCCCCTTGTAACACTTAGGGTAGGGACTTTTTTTGTTTAAAAAAAAAAAGAATCACTTCCAGCGCTTAGTCAGTAAGTAAGCAATCTCAGTCTAGATCCTTACACACTACTCCTTACATTCTAGATTTTTACATTCTAGATTGTCATTAGATGTCATTTTTAGATGTAATTTCTTCAAATACTTGTTGAGGCATGTTTTGAAGCTCTAAGTGCTTTGTTTACACCTTCCTTTTCATCAACAGTAAGATCTACAGTAAGATAAACAATGATATACTTCTGGTAATATTATATGTAATTATAAGGCCATGACATATAATTCCAGTAAGATTCATCCTCAATGCCTGCCTTGTATTTATCTTGTATTATCTGTATTATGCAATTACAATCAAGGGAAAACACTAAAGCAAAATACAAGATACAAGCTAACAAACCAGTGGCTGTGTATCATATGAATGCTCATTATGCTATGTTTACACTAACTGCACAACACCAACTCTTAAATTACACTCTATTACCACCAGCATTATTCACCCACCAACAAAAACACACACCCACACAAATTACTCTCTTTTGTTGGATCTTTGTAGGAGGAATAATACTGAAGTACTGTGCGTCTACCTCGACTCAAATCTCTTGACGCTTGTTCTCATTTGTATAAACACACATACATGTGTTTTGGACAAAGGTCCTTCAACTGCTGTGTGAGAAAGGAGCTTCTGAAGCTCAAGAAGGTAAAGCAGTTTATATTCAAAATCTGTTTTAAGATATTTCCTGTTTAGTAAGCGCTTAGTCAGTCTAGATATTCACAAACTCTCAAATTATGATTTTTAGGACACTTTCAGAAGCAATTTCTTTTTCCTTGCCTCCTGTCTAGAGCTTCAGAAGAACTCTGCTGGCATGGCTGATGAAAGATGAAAGACATATATAGTCACATTTATTTCAACGTGTGGATCTAGGCTTACATATCCAGGTGGACTGTAGCATGTGTTCCTTGCATTCCTTTTGGCACTCAAGTTTCAATTTCTAGACGATTAGCCCTTTGGGGTATGTTATATGTGTATGTCAGACCACTGATGAACTGGGTCGTGCATGTGCATATGTGCTCACCTCATTCTCTTTACTTTTATCTCTAGTTCTGCTAGAACCCCAGCCATTGCTTGTGTTCTCCTTCATGGCAGGTACCACAGAAATCTGCTGCATGGGCATATTAAGACTGCTCGGATTTACACCATGAAGTTTACACCATCACCATGGTCCTTGCCAAAACAGTATGGGGAAGCCACTTCAGTGGACATGCATGGATCTATTCCGCCACACGGTGTCTGGTCGAGGTTTCAGCCACAAACCTCAAAGTTTGGAAACATCTGGAAAGTTGGCCAGTACGAGAAAGCCAGCTGCCCTCATTCCACCTGGGAACTCTGAGAGAGAGAGAGAGAGAGAGAGAGAAAGAGAAATAGTATAATCATTGCAGCCTGAGCCACTGTCAGCCCAGTCACTGAACACATGTCTTGGAGGATGACTTAGGGGTTATTTTAGCCCAAAATCTCCTCCTCCCTCTACAGGGACGCCATAGGATCCTGCAAGCTAGTGATCAGCTTAGCAGCCGCAGGAGATCCACGCTCCACCTACTGCCAGTTTCAAGGACACCTGGCCACACCTGGCCATGCACTCACAGAGCCGGATACTTCTAAAATATATGATGCTTCAAAATATATGACTTTGCACTTCTGAACTAGCACTAATACATGAAAGCAAGTTAATTCGCCATTTTTGTTTTGACATCAAGAAACTGATACTGATAGTGCGCTGAACAGTGTGCTGAGAAAGTGTTTCACTGTGCTCTGTCACACTCAGCTTTGGTATGTGTGGCTTCATCACACTCAGCTTTCTCAGGAAATGTGATAATTAGCAGTTTCCTGAAGGGCGGCTGTAGTAATAATACTTCTGGGATACAGACAGATGTCGCAGGCCCACTTACCCTTCAGCTGCAGCCAGGTTTGTAAAAGTAGGTTGAGTGATAAAATGAACCCTTTCAAGTTTATATGGTTTATAGGTTTACAAGGCAAAGGAACTGCCTGAAGTCAACTTCCTATTTGTAGGCATTCCTTTTTTCAAGGCCTTTTTAACAGCTGGCATTCTTTATAAAGGAAATTATTGTAAACATGAATCTTTTTACAACTTCATATGCACTTAAGCAAAGTAAAACTGTCAACAAGTAACATGAAACCTAATTTTACAAGGAATAATTAAATGTTAAATGAGCAATAAGTAATTTTACCACCACAAAGTGCAAACAATATTGTGAGTGATTATTATTTTTACTTTTTTTTTCTATAAACCACAGCTGACATGAAGAATGAATAATCAAAGAATGAAGATGAAAAATAAAGGTCAAGTTCAAAGATCAAGAATCAAATTGCTTTGCTGTTCACATATGAATGAGTTTATGTTCCATTGAGCAGCTACCCCGAATGGAGGCAGCCATGCTTAAAATAAATTTAGTAAAAAAGCTCTAAAATCTAAAGGCCACTAGGTGTCAGTATAGAAGCTATTTCATAATATGAAGAAGAATCATTGGAAAAATGACTTATTGCTCCTTTAATTTAATTAATTTAATCCAGACATTAGGACAATGATGCAATTTGGTGCCTACACATTATTCTTTACTCAGGTTACCTGATCAAGCACATTGCCATTTATTCTACTATCAGACACACTTATTCAAAGATACAGATAGAAATAGTTTGCAAAACTATTCATTAAGATAGTACGCACAGAGTATAGGGACACCTGCTACACACAGGTCCTGATCAGAGCCTGCTGCTCTGGAGAACAACGACACTTACTTAAAAAGTGTGTCTTACCCACTCAGTCTGAAAGTCATTCTTGCAATTAAATCTTTTACAAATATTTGTTAGAGCTTCTTGACACCACACCCTTACAGTATGCACCCTTTCACTTTCATGAGGAAAGCAAAACATTTCCATTATGGGGTGACCTGCACCAGTGTCCACTCCGCTGCATCAGACCAAGACATAGCACCCATCACTGTGATGGCCCGGTTTGTAGTCACTTTCCAAAAAAATTAGCGGTGATCTCTTAACTTATACCAAGCCTAACAATAGTGTCTGTGATTCCATACAAACTCCTCTGTGGAACTGAAGAAAGGCAGTTATTGGGGGCACAAAGGAAGAACCAGACATAAAGTAAGAATGCAGGCCCTCTTGCAGGCACCATGTCAGGGGTCTGTGGTTATCAGATTTACCTGAAGACAATAACCTGTTTATGTCTGAAACCCACTCCCCTTTGCTAAAGTGGAAGAGCTGCATTTCTTTTCAGCCACAGTGCTATTCATCCATGCTGTGGCCTGGAAATCAAGGTTCTTTCCTGCTATGTTTCTTATATAGAGCCATGAGAGACTTTTTCACTGCAAGGCACCCATAGAGAACAACGGGTGCACAGTCCAGCTGTACATTAATCTCAGATGCTATATCTGCCATACAAATCTTGACCACTTTCTTACTAAAAGGAAATCATGTTCTGTTTAGTTTTTATTTTGTTTAGAGCTTAATTCATGACTTCAGCTGTGTGCCTTGTCTCCAGACAAGCTGTGAATTATTATATTCCTGTGGAATAAACAGAGCTTCCTTGTCAATAATGATGATGATATTACAATATCAGTGTTGCAGTGTTCAGCTTCTCTCTGTTTTCTTTGTCTACCAGCTTTTTCCAGAAATTAACTGAGGAAGAGGAAGAGGAACAGGGTCACAACAGCACAAATGTTTGGGGGGGGGGGGGTGAGCTTTTATGTGTTGACATAGGTGCTGTCACTGCTGTTCAGGCTGTGCGCAGAGACATTAAAACCAACAAGCCCATTTCCTGCCCTGGCCAGTCATGACTGAACCCGCTCCATGTGCCAGGCATCAGTCTCGCTGCACAGCCGCCATCCTGACAGGTAAACACACAGCTCTCATCGGATGATCACATGACTTGGCTCAGAATCTCAGTTCAGTATCATTAAGGCAGATTAGATTTGACACATTGCCAAACAGTTAACACTGTTAATACTGATTCTTGTGACAATAGGATGGTTCAACAGATTTCTGGTTGTCCAGTTGTTAGATTGGAAGTGTTATTGAACATATGATTTTGGTCCCTTGGGCTTCAATGTAATAATTCTCAGGAGGTCACATTTCAATCTTGTCAAAATGTCATTGAGAGTGAGGATATATGCATTTCTTCAGGCCTTTTCAAATATGGTGACTCATCACTTCACTGTGTGGTGTGATGTACAGGGCATGTTAATCAGCAAGGCAGGTGAAACATGCTTACCATTGTGAGGTATGTTTGTAGCTGAGCAAGCTATTGTTCACCTGAAGTTAGGAGCATTGTTTTGGTTATTTTTACAGGTTGCAGTCCATCTCTTGTCATGTACTATTAGTCAGTACTCTCTCTTAAGGCCCACTGCTAGCAGGATGTCATTTTGGTGGTGGAGTTATTATCAACATGGCTGCGACACTGGCATGGTAGTGGCAGGACAGATGTTTTGGATGCTGTGTTCATTGGGCACAGCAGTTTTACATGCAGCTTTGGCAAGGCTGGGATGAGAGTGGTCTGCTATCTTGTCAGAAATATTCAGCTAGCAGCTGTCTTTACGTGAGAAACTGTAGGATCACTAGCACAAAGTGCACAGCACAAGATCAAAGGCTCTATCCACACACCTATAAGATGTTTCTAATGAAGGTTACTAATAAAGTTTTTCTAAGATGTAAGGTATGTCAGAACTCTCTTTCTAGATTTTATAACCTTTATAATATTTTATATCTAGATTTGTTAAACTCAGGTGACATTTGAGTCCAGCAGTTTCAAAGTTTAATATACCCATATCCTTTTGGGGTACTGTTTCTGTTTATTGCTAAAGATGCAGTGACAACACCTCATGTTAACTAACAGAATTAGTTAACATTACATAAACTTCAGTATTAGTCAACCATATGTACCATAAAGCAAATTGGCTAAAGTGAACACTAAATAGTGAAGATGTAACGGCCTGAGTGCCACAGTGTAAGGAGCAGGACATACAGAATCGCTTGACAGAAACAGACATTTATTGACGAACATTGAAGACGTTGGCACTCACATCTAACACAAGCGGTGATCACAAGCTCAGACATTCAGACGGTGGACGTGAACAATGACTGACAATAACACACACACTGACAAGAGTAAACCAATTCAGGTGTGTGCTTAACGTAGGCATGTTTACAAATACACAGTTAAGGCAGAACTCCCACTGTACGCGGCAGGCCATACTACATGACCGGTGGAAAGGGAGCGTTCTGTGACAGAAGAAGTAAAAAAATATATATAGTGTTACTAAATTGTAAAATGTTATCTAGTGATAAGAAGCAAAGTCGTGTGGTTTCATTGGTTTTTTAAATTATTTCAATTACCTTATTGTCATTACTTATAGTTTATTCATGCAGACATTCACGGTTTGTTAATGTTAACTACTGTATACTAATAACAATAATAATACAAAGTCAAAATTCCAAATAGTAGTATTAAAAGTATTAACCTCATAGATCTGGGAGCACTCCCTGTTTTAGGTAAAAGTTTCATGGTGGACCTTTTCACTGTTGCGTGGTATTTACCGAGAATTTACAAGAAGTGATTACACAGTAAGGGTGTTGTCTAATGTTGACTAATTCATATGAGCCAAATGGCAAAGTGATTTTTGCCACTGGAAAAGTTAAGTTTTTTTATATCCAAACTGTTTAAAAAATAACATTGAATGTCTTTGAAATGAAGAGAGGCCTACTTTTGTTCAGCTTCTTATAAAGAGCATGGTTCCTTTGTAAATAACAGAATTAATCTGACCACTAAAACTGGGCTGAGTTCCTCTGTATAAATAAAAAGACAATTGTTGCTCTTCCGAAATGTACATTCCACTTGGTCTCTTTTACTTAGAGTGCTGGGTACTTATCTTATTGCTGTGGTGAATGCAGGGGTTGTTAGAGATGAGAACCATCTGTGAAGATGCCAATTTGCCAAAAGATGTCTTAAAATGACCTCAAACTGCTTTAGTTACAATTAGGAATTTGCAAAGCAATGTCTATTTACATAATCAAAAATCAGCATAAAGTAGGTTAGATTGATTTATCTCACCTTGCACATTCTGCCAAGATCTGTGATACCCCTTTCTAAATCAAAACTGCTATTCAAAAACAAAATAAACAAGGAAACACTGCCACTGATACAAAATACCAGTGTGCCGTAGGATCCCAGTTGATCCCCCCCCCCCCCCAGTATCGCCACCTTGAGGAGAATTTACTTCTTGCCTAGAGAGAGAGAGAGAGAGAGAGAGAGAGAGAGAGAGAGAGAGAGAGAGAGAGAGAGAGAGAGCGAGAGAGAGAGAGAGCGAGCGCTATAATACAGTTACATGAAGGAGGCAAATAACAGAGATTAGCGTATGGTTTATGGAACTATGCATGCGAAGACTTAAAGGGAAAGCCCCAGTAAACTTCCTTTAGCTAATGTTCTTGACCATTCCCTGACTTAAGAAGGCCTTCAGGTACAAGACAACCACTTTGTAAATCAACATCAAGCTTAGTTTATACAGGAGCAAGGAAAGAAAGAAACAAGAATTTAGTAATGATTTTAAAACAACTATTAGCAAAGATTTGCAACGTGGTCTGCAAATCTGCGAACCGACACTCGCTAAATGATTGTGCCTCGACCTAACAGACCATGAACTCTCTATTCAACTCCTATCTGTGCCTGTATGCATGTGCTAGCTAACGTCATGCCTATCCCTAAGCAAAGTCAATTCACCAAGTATCCCAATTCTACTGTCAAACCATACTGGGATAGTTGACGTAAAACTTTGCTAGTTACACAAATCACCTACGGCCTCCTCACCGGTCACTGGCGTTACATGCATGCTACATTAGAGTAGGTTAGATAACTAGGCATAAACAGCGGTTGCCAATTAGCGCATGTGTGATGAAACGTGTAACAAAAGCAAATAAGGCTCAGTCACAGTGATGGGTACAAACACAAATGCATCAACTACATAGCGATTTCAGAACTGACCTGACAACAGGATCTTAATATTGTCATTGATTCATTTGTTCGTGTCTTCTGAGTTTTGCACAGTTCCAGTTATGTTGCATAGCAACAAGGCAGTTTCAGACTCCTATGTGAAAACGCGAGGGCAAATCTAATAACTTATAGGCTGCTATACTCTTCCTCAAAATCCAGCTTGCAAAGAGGACTTTTAAATGTACCACGAGCGCGCGTCGCTGATGGCTCTATCAGCTTACAAAGAGCACAACACGCCTTGCTGTCTGCTGCTGCTTTCGTCTTTTCTCCTCCAGCAACGCAAACTCCCTGCTCAGTCAGTGATGTCATGCGGCAAAAACCGTGCCTTTCGGAACTGCAACAATCTTCGAGGCATGCAGTCTGTGGACGTGATGAGTGCCGCAGTCAACGTGCAAACCGTTATTTCCCACAGCTGAGTAAAGTCTTCTAGGATTTGTCATTTCATGCTGGCAAATTCTGCAAGGTCTCCGTCATTCCTTCAAGTAGCCATTCGTGAACAGCCAGTTTTAGCTTTCAGACCTTGAAGAAGGACATAATAAAGCAACAATAGGATCAGGTTAACCTACTTACAACAAGTGGTAAAAGTACTGGCCTATTTTATAATCCAACGTCATGTCTTTTTCATGCTATACAGACAAAATGTCATAGCATAAGCCACGCCCGTGCTTCTATACGGCTATAACAAGTGTTTTCTGATTTACTTCGTTTTACAGTTCGTCTGCTCCTTCCCCGTGTTCTAGTATCCTGCCCTGGCCCCGCCCCCTTACTGACCAACAACACCTGTCTGGTTTGTTACGTCACTGCATGTCTAAGAAATCACAGAGTCCCCTGTGGTCTTCCATGTGTCTTCTATGTGTCGACTTGCCTGTTTGTTTGTTTTCCTGTGATCTGGTTTCTACTTCTAGTTCTATTTTCCAGTTGTTGGGTTACTGAGTAATATAGGTGCACCTATAATAATCCTTACTTATGACATGCAGTCAGTATTTCCATCTATGCCTCCCTGCTGATGACTCCTTACAGTAACTTTATTGTCAATAAAATGTATGTTTGGCTGACATTGTCAATAATGAGTCACATATATGACTGACTGACTAAAGGACGGGCTGAAATTTATGACGTACAATGACACAGAATTGCATGTTATCCTAATCCAGTCAATCATTGTAGGAGCACAGGAGGGATACCAAGGCCAACAGATGTCAAACTGAGATAGAGGACGTACATACAGGTACACACACACACACTGTTGTGGATACTCACAAGCACAGAATATGGACCCACACTGTGATAATAACACACACTCACAGTCAACCTGGGGTTTGTATAATTATTCAGTCCGGTTAAACCGGTGTGTCGTGTGTGTGTGTGTGTGTGTGTGTGTGTGTGTGTGTGTGTGTGTGTGTGTGTGTGTGTGTGTGTGTGTGTGTGTATGTATGTATGTATGCGTGTGCAGGTATCTAAGCTATAGCGTTCATTAGCCTAACTCAACCAGTGGCAATATGACCCAGCCACACTGTGCAGCTCCTCATCATATTACATTACAGCATGCAGACACCAACAAGCACACACACAACCACTGCACTCTGTGGATGAGAGACACCCAAAAGTGTCGCGACCTCCTGCTGAATTTGCTCAGGCCCCACTTGTAAGTATGGTGCATCCTGTTCATGGTGCGGATGTGGTGAATGTTGTTTTTAGTACTGATGATTTGGAACTAGGACACACTCTGAGGGCTTCAGGTAGGACTGGAGTTGGTGGCTGTTTCATTGTTGTTTCATAGTGTAACATGGCACTATTATTTGCAGAATAAATGGTAAGAAAAAAGACTATAAGTCATCAAATATAAGACTTGGATTAGTTTTATAGTGATTTCAAGTACTGCATATATTGCATTATAATCTCTGATATACATGTTCTTTGTCTGATAACAGTATGGTTATATAAGAAGAAATACTATTGTGTGTGTGTGTATATATATATATATATATAAGGGTATAAATAATAACAGTGTCTGTGTGTGTATGCATGTTTACGGGTTTACCACAGCAGATGGCCTCTCCCTTCACTGAGTTGGAGTACTACATCATTCTTTTTTCTCTGCTAGTCTTCAGCCTGTTCACCCTGCATGGTATGATGCATGAGAGGTGCATACGTACCACAGGTAATAACACGTTCATATCACCCCTCTCCCCTTTACCTTGATTGTGCAATCAGATTTTATCTCATATGGTGGCCATTAGCCATCCCCAGTGGGTGCGCTAGCACAGGGAGCTAATATAAACCTTTTTCTTTTCTTTTTTTTCAATCAGGGACAATTTAAACTGAGAACAGCTTTCTTATAAGCTTTAATGGACTTTGTGACCAGTTAGTTGAGAGCTACATTTAGTCTCTATAAACCATGTTGTGTCAACAGTCTCCCTAATGGATTTCCTGTGCTATCGCTGTATAAGATTTTGAGCTAATGTTAACATTTCAAAAGAATTAGTGTTGTCAGTCTTTTTCCCGTTTAACTAATCCATAACTTATCCCTCATTAAATTTAGATGTGGAAAGAGGAATGGCAGGAATTTCTACATACTACAAACACCATAATTTAGTATACTAAGAGGAAAAGTAGCATAAGATAAAGGTAAACTGCCAGTGGCTTTGTATTGTAAACTAGACCCACCTGGGACCTATGTAAACAAATCCAGCTAGTTATACAGCAATGTGGCATAATGCTCTCTCTCTTTCTCATTCTTTCTCTTTCTCTCTCGCCCTCTGTCTCTTACTCCCTCTTACTCACTCCCTCTATTTTTCTTGCCGACTCTCTCCCAGAAGAAGGAGAAGATCGTCAAGAGCCACTTATAGTGTGAGTGTAAGATTCAGGGATTTGGGGTGAGAGGCACTTCAGCACACTTTATGGACTAATCCACTTCTAAAGGCTCCACTGGCATCAATGTGATGAAATGTGGAACGGCAGGACTTTGCAGATTAAGCCTGGTCTTGGATCAGTATTGCTCACCTGGATCAAAGAGGCTTAGGCTTCTGTATGACAGGGACTGAATCCACTCTTTATGGCACTTTACACACTCAAATATGCAGCAGGGACTGATAAAGTGTGCATGTGTGTTTGCATAAAGGGCCAGTCTGTAAGGTGTGTGAGGTTTACTGTGAGCAGCATTAAGTGTATTGTGCTGATGTGGTTTATAGACTGCTTTTAGAAGATGAACACTGTTTAGTCTTAAGAGATACGTATTATACTCAAAGATGTCTGAACATTTTAAAATCTGAAGGTAAAACAAAAAATAACCTCTCTCTCTATTTCTATATATCCAATGGACTTAAAGCTCAAAAACTCGTATTTTACATTTGCAGCTATGTCAGCATTTACTTATGTATGGGCAGAAGTCATTTGTACAAAGTCAAAGTACTTGTTAAAAAGTACAGTCTGCAGATGACTGCACAGTTTCACCGATTAAATTTAAATATGTGTGTCCGACACACTTCCGTTACACCAGTCTCATGCTTTCATGTTTTCTCATACTTTTTGCTCCAGCAGTTACATTGTGTGACACGCCTTGCTAAGTCACACAGAATTGTGGCTTGGTGATTAGCACAGTGGCCTCTCAGTGCTAGGCTCTTGTGTTTGAGTCCCTATCTGGGTAGAGTTTCCATGTTCTCCCAGTGTCTGCCTGGGTTTCTTCCTGCAGTCCCAAAAACATGGAGGTTGGTTTGATTAGATACTATAAATTGTCCTGTATAAATGTAACTGGTGTGTGTGTATGTATATATAGGTGGATGTCTGTATGTATGTCCACAGGGGGCTGTGGTTTCTGATGGAGAGTATGCTGTGTGTAAATTGGTTTGTGTGAGTGATTGTGTCTGTCTGTAATGAAAGGTTCTCTATAACTACTAATGATGGAATTATTCTAAATGTGATTAGCTTGTTTAAAGAACAATATTATGCAATAGAGTTATAGAGTCATTACACCTTAATCTGATGTTGTCAATTCTTAACTATATGATTAACATGTTCTTCTTTTGTCTAGATAGGTAACATAATTGTTAAACAGTGTTTATAAAATTATATTATTAGGCAAGGAAAACCGGGTACAGCTGTATAGCATGTTTCATATGCATAGGTACAACTTAAAGTGCTTAACAATCAAAGGACAAAATAAATGTATTAAATAACAATATCTAAAAATATACTATCATAGTAATTAAAAATAAATCGGAGTCAAAGGAAAAACAGAAATGTGTACAACAGTCTGTGAATTTAGTCATAATTTAATAAGGCATAAGGGAACACAAATATGGTCAAAGTATGGCCACCTCTGGGATCTTCTGGGAGCTGATTCTGGCTGTGAGCAGCGCAGATGCTGTCTTACCATGTTCTGCTGTAAGTCTGGGCACTATAGTCGCCAACTTCCTATTAATCTAGGTTTTTTACTGCAGTTGTGTTCTTCTAGCATGTTAGAGACTTATTTATGCCTTAAGATATTCAGGTAATTTGTATTTTTGTTAATCCCTGGTATAGTGGTTTCATATCTTGCTTTTTCCAGAGCTTGGATGAGCTCTCTAATAGGGTTGTAAGGCAAAGAAATTATTATAGATTGAGAATATTTTAATTTCTGATTATTTTGAGAAATACACTTACACCACTTCATGATGAACACTTTATTTAGTATAAACACCTTGCAGAAGCACAGTTTATAAAGCACAGGCAATGTGTTGCCATGCAGTTTCTGTTAGACAGCTTCCAGTGTTTGGGTAGTGTTATGGAGATCATATTCTCAGACTTCGAGTTGGTCTTCATCTTTTTCTAGCCTTCACTGTGGTCTGTGTGTTCAGCGTCACTGCCATTTATGCACATGACCGAGCAGATAGCCAAGAAACATCAGTTGTGACCACAAAGAGCTGACACGCACAGCCAGATTCCGGAGATATGTGACCCTGAAGAGTCGGCTCACTACTTCATCGTTATTTCATTATGCTTATGGGTTGGTTTTTTTTACATCATGTGTGAGCATATACAGAACAAATGCTCATGATTGTTGACGAAAATTAAAATCTGTCTTTTTAATCAGTGAGTTCTAGAGTATTTCATCTTCAGTGGCTCCATGGATATTCATATTAAAATTCCACAGACCTGATTGGCACACTTCCTAAAGCTCTCATACATAATGCCACCAACTGTAGGTACTGGAAGCATAAAATAAATTAAAAATACACCTTAGCTGTGTACCTAGGTTTATGCTTACTTAAAGGCAATTATCAATCAAAACTACAGCTCAGCCAACTGTTGCACCTAAACTGCATTCTTCACAAAATTAAACTCCAAAAACAACCCTGCACCCTGCACCTACCACGCATGAACGCACGCCCAGCCGCACACACGCACGCACACATATACACACACAGACAGACAGAGTGGTAGCTCAGTGGTTAAGGTGCTCATCTTGTAATTGGAAGGTTGCCAGTTAAAGCCCCACCACTGTTGGGCCCTTGAGCAAGACCTTTAACCCTTGACTGTTCAAATTGTATTCAGTCAAACATGTAAGTCACTTTGGATAAAAGTGTCAGCTAAATGCTGTAGGTCACATGACCTTGTAGTATAGTTTGTGTTTGTTGCAAACTGGATACTCAGGGACCAGTATATAGTGGGTACTGTATGTTCCAGACTATTGCAAACAGCCTCTGAATCAACCTATTGACCCCAACCTTCTTTTCTTTGAGGGATAAAGATGTCTGATGTGGTCCAACAAACCCATTGCCAAATCTAACTTTTGAATCAATATTTCAGTCTTCACAGGATGACTTGTACAAGGACACTGTGTTTTAGCAGATATTGTTTCCTCTTGACTCAGTAATACTTTCAATTCCAAAATAGGAATAAATGGATGGGCAAAGGAAAACCAGAAGTATATGCAATAATCTGTGAACTTGGGCAGTGGTTAAGGTACTTGACTTGTAATCACATAGTTGCTGGTTCAAGTTTGCACTGCTGGGCCCCTGAGCAAGGCTCTTACCCCTTTTGCTCAAGCTGTACTCAGTCATAATTGTAAGTTGCTTTGGATAAAAGTGTCAGGTAAATGAATTTAGTTGTAATTTAATAAGGGAAAATAAATATTTTTAGTCTTGATTTTAAAATCTTAAAATGATGGCCACCTCAGATCTGGGGGCTCTGACTTTTGAATCAATATTTCATGCTTCACAGGATGACTTGCAACAGCACAAGGATACCATTTTTTCTCTTGACTCACTAATACTTTTACTGAGTCTCAGTAATACTTCTAACAAAGAAATCTTACACAGTGCTACTTTAAACCGATAATAATCCCAGCACAACAGTGAGGAAACATCTTATCAAAAGGTAAATGCTATAGTTAGAAAAACTTTCCTTTTCAAGGCAAAGCATAATTATTTGTGTAGTGTTTTTCCTACACAATGGCAATGCAAAATGATTTACACAGATATCATAAAAGAAAATTGTAATATATCTAACACCTCAGGAATGTTTTTTTTTTTAATGCAAAATAAAAGAAAAGTTGCATAAAACAATTTATTTCAATAAAAAAATGTAATAATAAAATTAAGCACAATTACTACAAGCAGCAAAGAAAAAAAATGTAATTAAGATCAAGGCATGGTTCCAGCCTGAAACATTAATGTGTGGTTTATATGTTCCTTAATTAAACAAAACCAGCTATTATTTTACAGGACTGTGGAAAAGGATAGGAGGAGCGGGACCGTTTATGTTAACGAGAAAGTAAGACATTAATATACATTAGAAAGCACCTGGACTGCTGCATCTTCAGTCGGAATACAGCCTCTGTGGGCCCACTCTATGGGCACCCTACTAGGATTGCAATGCCGGGAGTCACTAATAACCTTTCTTCTGGGATCCTTTCTAGGCCTCACCCTTTTTCACTGTTAATTTCCTCCCCCTTGGCCAAATTACCTACTGTCATGGTCTCAGTTGTAATTATTACCTGATCTGTGTTAGCATCAAAAACACCAACACACTGCCGCACTCCGCCAATCCCAGACAGCATGCATATCTAATTTAGAAACACTAATGACAAACTAAAATGTTATTAGCCGCCCCTGAATCTTAACCGTTACCCCTGAGCCTCATATCAGTTCATTCGTACAAACTGTGGCTTTTCGTCTGTTTAATGCCAGCGTCGTTCACCTCAGCCCGCCGCTTAATGAGAAACATGCAGGCATGCTGGTTTGTGCCTTAATTACTTTCAGACTTGATTACTCTTATAATAATAATAATAATAATAATAATAATAATAATAATAATAGGCCCTGCGGCAAAAGTGCAGTTATAAAAGTGGTGTTTTGTGTAATTCAATAAGTATGATTGAAATTTATTCATTGTATCATTTCTTTTCAATATTGTACACTCATTATTTGTTTCATATCGTAATTCAATTACTTGGGACTGAATTTCCATTAGGTTAATATATATGATTAGAACGAAATGATACGCGTCACTGTGAATATACTGCCCTCTACTGGCCGGAACTCATTCATTTGTAGACATTGTAGTGACGCTCATGTACATATACCGGATGTCCACATGCACGCTTTTTAGATGCATTCAGTAAACAGAAAGAAACAAAAATGACCAACAGAACATCACAGACATATAAAATCACAAACATAGATGTAAAAGCATATCAATTTGGTTTCTTATTCATTCTCTTTTTTATCCACTCCTTCTGTCTCTCACTCACTTTTCCCTGCCAGTTTGTTTCTACAGGTTCCTTTTTTTTTTATCAGTTTACTTGGTTGGAAAAGACATATGTGCAAAACAGAGAGCACACATCTACACCTGACCAGTTAAATGGCTGTATTACTTTTCATGGATCAGAACTGATTCACATTAGCATATCATATTATAATAGACACTGTCACGGCATTTTATAGAGCAAATCTCTTATAGTTTATATATATGTTACAGTAAATCTATATTAATGTAGTCATCCCAAATTATATCAATATTTCCATGTTATCAATGTTTCAGAATAGCATGTTTTCAATGTATTTCATTCTGACTGAAATAAACAGTACACATCTACTAAATTAAACAGAAAAATCCATACCTACGAAATGAAATAGAAAAATACAAATTTCACTTGCTGTGTCACAATAATAAATATACTATATATATATATATATATATATATATATATATATATATATATTGTTTATAGTGTTCATGTTGATGAATACATGAAAAACGAGATGGGAGAAATATGGTGTGTGTGTGTGTGTGTGTGTGTGTGTGTGTGTGTGTGTGTGTGTGTGTGTGTGTGTGTGTGTGAGAGAGTGTAAGAGAGCAAGATATCAGGGGCGTGGTTTTGGAGTTCGTTTCCTGGAAGTACCTATATAAGTGTTGTAAACTTTAGGGGAGAGATTGCAGTGTGCATTGTGTGTGTGTGTGTGTGTGTGTGTGTGTGTGTGTGTGTGTGTGTGTGTGTGTGTGTGTGTATGTGTGTATGTTGTGAAGTCAAAGAGAGCTTTAAAGGAAGGTTAAGAAGGAAGGTAAAGGGAGGATATCACTCTTATCTGTTCTAGAAACAATAAATAAAGTTCAGCACAGATAACACTTCCTGTAACACTTAAATTGTCATATGCTTGTGTGTGTGAACATGTGAGTGTTAGTGGGTCATTGTGTATGTGTTTGCTTGGGTGGGGGCATTGTAGGGATTAAAATTCCACATGAAACATAAAAGCTTTAATATTGTGGAGACGTTTGTTTAGTCATTTGGTAAATCTCCATGAAAATAAATGTGTGTGTGTGTGTGTGTGTGTGTGTGTGTGTGTGTGTGTGTGTGTGTGTGTGTGTGTGTGTGTGTGTATGTGTATGTGTATGTGTGTGTGTGGGGGGGGGGGGTGCGCGTGCATGAGTGCGTGTGTGATTCCTTAGATTGCCACATCATGTGTTCTTGATCTTGTAGCACTGACCTGACATCTTGCCAGTTGGGAGAGGAGTGAAAAAGGTCATTGTATATTTGTGTGTGACTGTGTGTCTGAGAGAAAGAGACCAGTCTCATTAACCCCTTTATTATAACATCTACATCGTACCTACACTTTATTAGATGCCCTTAACTCTACACGCACAGTTACAGATTGTAGTCCATCTGTTCACATTCCCAACTCATCAACCTCTATTAGTCTCTGGCTTCTACACTAATGCTGTCTCCATATCATCTGGGGGTGAACCATTCTCAACGCAACACTAATACATGGTGGCGGCATGACTGTGGTTGTTGAGCTGGTACAAGTTTATCACTCTCAGCAGTGTTGTTGGGATTTTTGATATCATTGTCAAGGGACTGAGAATTATCCAACACCACAAAACATCCAGCCAGCTGGCCTGTGAGGTCCGAAAGTGATGATTGATGGGAGGATAATGAATGGAGATTCCAATAAAGCAAGGTTTTCAAGCCAAGTCATTGTGTAAAAAGTAATGAGATAGTTTGGGATTAAATTTAGTAATTGTATATTAATGGTAACTCCAACACAAAGCCACTGGAGGGAGTCTGGGCTGAGTGTGTTCATAGCATCAGTATAGGTATTATTTGAGGAGGCAGGTTAATCCCAGTAATGACATCTAATCCCTAACAAAGTAAATATTGCAACACAGAGTGAAAGACAGACATGACAAACTGACGAGGCACACACAGACACACATGCCAGACTTGGTGGCTGCACCTGTCATTAAGGGTTAGAACACACGCACCCACATGCATATATTAACTTCACTAAGTCAATTTACTACCTATCATATACATCTTAACATGAAACCAAAATCATAATATTTTCTCTGAAATGGTTCACTTAGGTCTTCCCACGTGATTTTTTTTTCTGTTACCCACTCTTTCTCTTTCTACCCATCTTTCTTTCTTTCTCTCTCTCAAACAGACACATTGACTTTAGTCTATCGGTACTAGTGCCCATGGATACCAGGTGTCTAGGAATAACAAAGCGTCTTTATTAGCATATTCAAATTGGAAGAATTGAAGTTTGGTAGAAGACAGTGAAGAGTTAGAAATCCCTCAGAGCACACACACACACACACACACACACACACACACACAAACACACACGCACACCACATGTGGAATGCATGCGGTCTAGAATGAACATTTCTGCAAACATCATAAAGCAGTAAATAACCTCTTTGTGAGTCCGCACACGTGCACACACACAATTGCGGGGACACACACACACACTTGTTAAAGGCAGGCTTTAGACTTGAAGTTTTGAGTTGTTGGTCTGTCTCCCTGCCTCATCCATTAATAGCATGCTGTGTTCTAATCCTAATTGGCATGAAAAAGGCTTGGAGAATGTGTAGTCACACACACACACACACACCTGAAAAAATCTATAGCAAGCAAGATATATCAAGTAATACAAGGTCTAAAACTATACAACTCACAAACATGCACATGTACATCCACAGCGCGTGCGTGCGTGCGCGCGCACGCACACACACACACACACACACACACACACACACACACACACACACACACACACACACACACACACACACACATTAGTAAACTGTTAAGATCTCCCAAGAAATCACTTGTGGGACTAAAACTCCATGGTAGCTCTAGTATATTAATCAAGAGCTGTTGTAAATGACACATGTGCACACACACACACACACACACACACACACACACACACACACGCGCGCGCACAGCCAAAAGTGAAGACTAACATTTTACACACTTAGCCTTAGCCTTACACATATGTGTTTAATTATGAACATAAACATATGCTGATGTAAATAAAGAAACACATGCCACAGTAATAACACACACACATACACACACACACACACACACACACACTTTCTGCTTACTTAGAGATCTCATACACATTAATGCACAGACAAATTGTCTGATATTTACTTCTATTTATCTGCTTGATGGGCCTTGTTTGCATATCATACTAGTTGTACCCTCCTAAACAAAGGCAAACCCATTAACAACTCAAACTCATTACAACACAGACAGAGAGCGAGAGAGAAAGACAGAGAGAGAGAGCGAGGGAGGGGGAAGAGTCTGTATGTCTAATACCATTACCACACCAGACCCATAACATACTCATAGGACAGTATTTGTTGAATTTAGCATCACAGTACCTATTTGTGACGTGCACAAAGCATCCTGCTGTTCTCCCTGTCTCCCTGCCAGACTTTCCCTCTCCCCAAGATGCTGCTTGATATACAAGAACATTTCACAAAGGCACCACACTCCACAAGTTATATACCTTAAACTATAACTATATATTATATACAACATACCAAAAGCATTTTCAGAAACACTCCAGTATTTAAGAGCAGCTTCTTTACTAAAGTGAAGTGAGATGTATTTAAAATATGTGACAGTAGGTGGTGGTGAGATATTATATAACTAAGGTGAAGCTCTTCCAAAAAGCCTGTATATTAGGGAGGATGTGAGGGTTAAAAACCTGCTGCTTTTATGTAGTTGTTTAGAAGGCAAGTTTGAATTTGTTAGAGAAAATCGAGACAGAATGTCCTAGAAGGTCAAGATGGTGAATCTCTGGTTTACTATTCTGTAATATACTTTATAACTTTAGGTGATTTATAATGGAACTTGATACATCCAACAGTCAAGATGATGTGTTCAAAAACTAGCCAACACTACAAAAATCTGTTGTCCCTAAACATCAGCAGCTGCTTAGACCTAATGTTCATATGTGTATCGGAAGTACTTGTGTGTGTATGTGTTTCAGGCTAAGACTCCTGGCGTGAGGTTTTGTTCCTGGTAGTGTAGTGGAGGTCAATAGCAGCTCATTAGTGTAGTGAGAGCTCATAGATGTAACCATGCCCAGTGTTCACAGCTCATTTGCACGCACGCATGCACACACACACACACACACACACACACACACACACACACACACACATACACCCTTTTACTGGCCTGACTGAACAGTCATCACACACACACACACACACACACACACACACACACACACACACACACACACACACACTTCATTGACCATTGCTTCAATAATGTCTAACCCAAAGCAGACAGACTCTAAGTTACACAAACACTCTCATTCTCTCAAATGCAAGACACTCAGCTGCTTACAAAGACAGTCATAAACGCAACCACACACTTGCTATTCACTCTGACACATTTACCAAACTTTGCTGTAATAACACACCTCAGTAAAAACATACCAAGCATGCTGACTCTGATTGATAAACTTGGCACCCTGCAACATCTCTTTTGCACATGTACACACACACACACACACACCCTCGCAGGATCTTCCAAACCCCCACTTTGACTTGGGCCATTCTGATGGGGGAGGGTACCTTCCTGTGCGCTCTATTACCTTCTACATGTGGGGTCAATATGTGCAATGCAAAGTGTGTGTGTGTGTGTGTGTGTGTGTGTGTGTGTGTATGTGTGTGAGATGAGGTGTCCCTTGTCCCCACCCAGTCTAAGGGTGGGTTCCATACCCTCTCCCCTCTCTCTCCACCCCTTTTCTCTTGTCTGTTTAAAGAGAGGAGAGCCAACATTGTTCTGACTGGACATTCATAATAGCTACAGGTCATCGATCCCTTTCCAGAGAGAGGGAGAGAGAGATCACGTCGTAAAATCTGGACAGCCTGGGACATTGGAAGCAGCTGGAAGGTCTTTCCTGGATTTCCACTGGTGCCGCGTCCCCTCCGTGACTTGAACATTAACTTCATACTTTAAAAATTAAAAAGAGTGACAAGGGACAAGAAAAAAAAGACCGGGAGTAGCTCACACTATCGTACGGAACGTAACTGGCATCTGTTCTTCTGAAGAATCTCTGTGCAGCTTGCGGAGTTAAGCGCCGAAATAATCAGAGATATCGGCAATATGAAATTCTTACAGCCGCTCTACCTCCTGCTGCTTCTGGTCACAGTGTTGACGCTCGTTAGCGCACAGAAACCAGGTAGGGCGCACACTTCTCAAATAAAAAAAAACTTTACGGTGAATTGCAGCGTTCTCATGTTTTTAATGTGACTCTACATGCAAATTGGAGATGATTTCTAAAACGCATTTGGCACGACGCATTTGCGCACGGGCCAAGGTGAACTTGTGGAATTTATTAGTAGGCGTTTTACAACGAGATGCAATGTGATGTACGCCAGGGCTCAGAGCAGTGGACTTATTTTTTTAATAGGGCTATGGGAAACTAGAAAATCAATGTAGCGTAAGACGTAGCTTTTGCATTCTTACAATATATTTACGAATCCAAACTGTGCTCTGCGTATTAGTTGATTCTCAGAAGCAAACTGGCTTCACGATTGCAGTGAAATTGCTCTTTTGATTCATTAGTTCAGCACCGCAAACATAAACTAAGTAAACCGATGCCTAATGGACATTCCGAACTGCCGTTTGAGGAGCCGTTATCTCCGGCTGACTGGATCGCTGGTCCGTGGCGAGAGAAGGTTCAGTGACTGTTGGTTTGGGGTCACTGGTTTTTAGTGGGTTCTAAGTGGTGGTGCTTAGCGCCTTGGCACTTGAGTGGAAACCGGAGAAGCGCATGTCTCGAAGTAAACTAAGATTCGTAGACTTACAGATGCGTCTCGTGTATTCTCTTCATTCATTAATTTCACTCCATAATTAATTAAGTTGTTTTAAATGTCTCCAATCAGACATGATTTCAAAAAGCAAGAAAACAAATAAAAACATTTTCCAGTAATAGCTGCATAGATTATCTCAGCCTTTTCAAAATGGTAAACCATATTCTGGGTTATTTTACAACCTGAGGTGTATACAAAGATTATTCCGTTTAGCCTATACATTCCACTACCCCACTGTCGTGGCGGCTATGTGCAATTAATCTTCTGCCTGCGGGCGCTCAAGCACCGGTGCCCATTGTTAATCAAGCTGTTTGAACACAATGGGCACGAGATATTAGCATACGGCTACCACCGAGAGAACAAGAATGAAATGGGGGAAGGTGAAGATGAAGGTAGTGTGTGTGTGTGTGTGTGTGTGTGTGTGTGTGTGTATATGTATGTATATATATATATATATATATATATATATATATATATATATATATATATATATACATACATACCTTTGGTCAAAGATGCGCACATACATTTACGCGCACCACAGTGCGCGAGAGTCAGGCAGTTGCTACGATCACCGTTAAGCGCGTGATTGCTATATTGGCCTCTAACACACGTGAGAACTTTTACAGTTGTTTTAGTTTTCCGCACACTCCAGCTGTCTTGTCTTATCCCCAGTACTGGGGAGACCTTCGACACAGAAACACTTTTACATTTTAAACTGTACGTTGAAGAATCTTGATTAAATAAGATTTTCGATTATGTTTCAGATTTTTTGAATTTGCGGCGAAAATACCGGAGGCACCACTGCCCACACAAGCGCTGCCTCCCACTTCACTCCAGAGTACCTTTTCCCTGAGGTAAGTTTACACACATATACTCAAAACTGATACTCAAAACTGAGAACACTGAGTTCCTGAAATTATAGTTAAACGGTCAATTAGACGAAACGCATTAGACTTTACAAAGGCTGTGTACTGCAATAAGTCAATAGGTATGAATTATCTTCATTCCAGTTTTTAAAACAGCTGCCAACAAACAGCTAAAATACCTTGAGAGGTCATGACACACATGCCTGTGTTAACTGTGTTTCATTTAAGAATGCAATAGTTTATCACTCATTTGTGACCTGTATGTTTGTATCACAGGAGGGAAACCAAATTAATTAGCTAACAAACAAACTTTAATAAGGGTAGCAATAATGTCAAGCTTGAGTAATCACCCTGTTCCCCCACACACACAAAGTGGGTAAACAGTTTGATACTGACAGTGTAATTGATGCGTCTTTTAAAGTTTAAAACTTTCTCTTGGATTGGGAGGAGTAACCAAAACACACAGACACACACTCAAAGACCACAGAAGAGTGGTTACCTCACGTACACCAGTGAAATGGACAGAACCAATCACGGCTGGGAAAAACCCTACCCCCACATCTGTGTGCAATTCTAATACTACTCTCCCACTAAAGCCCAAGTGGCGTCCTCTCTAGCACCAAATCTTCATTCAATCACTCATTACAAAACATGGGTGGTCAGGTTTTGAAATTAAAGGAAAGCTCAGGTTTTACATTAAAAGGATAGCCAAATGTACAGAGACGAAACTGAAGTGACTATCTTTAAGTTTACATAATTTACAAAATAATTGAGGCCCCCCTAGTGTAATATATGTTTGCAAATGTGTAAATTAATAGGTGGGTGAAAATGTGACATTTTCAATTAAGTCATAATATGAAATAATGTATAATTAAAGTAGGTAAAGGGTATGGAATATTAAATTATATCCAGATGTGAGGGACCCTAAGTAATTGGGATATAACACCCAACAATATCCCCAAATCCTTCCGTTTTAACGATTCGTGGATATAATTGGCTGTTACTTCCTATTTCAATCATGTTTTGCTTGACCACCAACGACCCAGTATCATGTAACTCAATGCATGGTACTGCTTAGGTTGAAAGATGTGTGTGTCAGGTGTGAATGTGTGTGTGTGAGAAGCGACACTGTATCTGCAAGAAGAAACGCTCTTTGCGACACCCGCTCGGAGCCGCCTACTGTTTTCAGACACTCCGGAGGGGTCATCACCTTTCCCCTATGCTCTCTGACCCCCACACAATGAGCTGGAGTCAGCTTGCAGTTAACACACACAGACACAGAGAAACACATGGATAATAAAAGAAATGGGCCCGATGTAAAATTACAGTCCAAGTCTGACCAAGTCCGTTTTCTTCTCTGCCCAGGCTACCTCCGTCACTGGCAATAAAAGAAATGCAGAGATCGGGTCTACGGATCCAGAAAGTGCTGGTCCACACAAGACAAACCTCACGCCAACCGGAGCTGAGAGGACCCACAAAGCAACACATGCAGCAATACACCAAATAACTTCTTACATACAGAGATGATGGAGGACGTCTGTGACTCTTGGTCCTTCTGTGCCACTCTGTGCACATTTCCAAATGCAAGAGAAGAGAGTGAACAAAATAGATAGCATTAAATCTGTGAACATAGACCAGAACAAACTCCAGAGACACAAAGGAAAACGAAGGCATATAACTGACGAACACAGCCAACAAGAAATCTGACCAATGAGTGTCCAATCACTGTAAATAGAATGAAATGAATGAAATGTGTTTATATGTAAGTTATGCACTTCAAAGTTTATCATTATTGTTATTAAATAAAAAGTATTCTTTTCAAAAAACATTTTCTTTGTAGAGAATTATTCTTTTAGCAGGGTTTACGTAATATATTTGTTACATAAGATTGAGAGAACAAATGAATTGAATTCATTTTAATGATTAACATTTTTAATTTTTAAGTTTCAAATTAAACTTTTGCATTTAACTTGCATCAATCAGTAAAGTGATGAACTGAAAGCTTTATCAGCTCCACATTCTGTTAACCCACTCTATGACCCTGACCGAGACAGTAATTTCATTCCTTGTAGTTGACCATTTACCAATCTAAAAAAGGTACTGCCACCTCTCATACCATAAAGCAGGAGTTTAAAAAGTCACTTAAAAGTGCATGTTTCACTGCTTCAACAAATTAAATTTTATTATGGGAAAAGCTCACATCTTCCATCAAAAAACAAGTCAATACAAAACACACTGAATTAAACATGAAAAATACAGTACCTAGTTCAAACATAGAATGGCTAAAAAACCCTCATCAATGCAATTTAGATCCATATGAACAAACAAACAAAATAAAGACACTTACATTTTTGCCAGTGATCAAGATGGGGATCATGAATTAATACATCTTCAAGAGTCCCCCGTATAACATATTGCAGCAAAACGCTTAACGCGTTTGTCACCATGGGAACATGAAAGAAGCGTTGTTAGGGAGAGGTTACCAAGGCTCTTTTTCACCATTAGAAGCCCTGTGATTAGTCAGCCATGACCACAACTGTCAGTCAACACGGACACACGTGCATGTTTAAAGTGCGGAGATGAAGGCAGTTAGAAGGAGCTCAGTCTCAGGCCCCTGTTTCCCGGGCTCAGGCCCTGGCCTGCTGGGAGGACAAGGCCAGGAGTCTCTTGCTCAGCTGCGTGTTGTGCTGCTTCAGATACTCTATCAGGTCAGCCTGTTTCTCCACCACCTCTTCAAGGCTAGAGCCATCCCTGTTTCAAATAACACACATCATTAAGTGCATGTGCACATGGATACTTAAGAATATTCAACTGACATGTTCATATCCTTTTCTCTATAATGTAAGTCTACAGTGGCGGGTCACCAGGCCATGATATGAGCAACATAATTTACAAAAAGAATGGATCTTCCCAGAGAACACCAGTGCCATCACTGGTGTGTGTGTGTGTGTGTGTGTGTGTGTGTGTGTGTGTGTGTGTGCGCGCACACGTGTTAGCGTTAATGTGGTCGTGTATGTGTGATGGAAATGCAGTGTTTCTGAAAGGAAACAGAGTTTATATGATCTGTTTACAGACCCTTCGGCATGACTAGAGGGTGTGTTCGGGTGTGTTTGTTGGGGGGTGTTTGTGTGTGTCTGTCTCCACCTATGGAGATGCTAATTAGAGATTTGGGTGGGGAGGGGAGTTCTACCTAGTAATTTTAGAGCACATTTCAAGCTCAAGTAACAGCACTTAACTTAAAGAAAATGTGTTTGAACAGCAAAGCGTTACACTTTATTTGTTCCTACAAACCTCAATGCAGTTTGGAAGGTCTTTAGTGCAAAATCTTAGTCAGTTTGAGAAGAACGAACTTTTAATTATTACAGCCTTGTGGTTTGTGTGTGTGTGTGTGTGTGTGTGTGTGTGTGTGTGTATTTAGTATGTTTAAAAATTGCATTGCGGGTATTGTTTTAATTGTGCCGTTTTATTCTTTGGATATTTTTTGGTTCCTGAGAACTCAAAGTGCTTCTGGTGTTTGAGTGCAGTGGGCTAATGGGTCACAGTGGCCTGAAGCAGGGTGTAAGGCCATCTGAACATGTGGTGTCTCAGTGCACACTCATTAACGTTCACCCATCTAACGAGCACTCTCGATACCTGAAACCCGTCTCTGTGCGCGTGACACTGGTGCCTGCAGAGAATGTGTGGGAGTGCTCCTCCTCACTGACATCTGGGCTTGGACTCTGCTTGTTGAACCGCAACACATGCACTGCAACACAAGCAAACAGGCACAAATGCAGTGGGTCAAATGAAAGAACCTTCTGGAAAAAGAAATGGAATATTCTTTATCCTTTCTCTCATTGACTTCTCTCAGACTGTGTGTGGTCTAAAGACAAGCCTCTTCTTTCTTAGGCACTAAGGATTACAGCAAATATAGTACGTGTTCTAATAATATCAAAAGGAGGACAACCCCTTTTCTCTCTTTTGGCAAGTTCCTTCAGATGTATAGATTATCTCAGGGGTGTGAGAGATATTAAGAGTACCCCCTCCAGTAGTAGGTGTGCGAGAAAGCAAATGTCATGCGTGTATGCATATGAGACAGGATCCATGGCCATATCTTGGTATCAGAAACAAGAACATTCATGGTGTGGTTAAGGGATGGGATAGCATGTTATGATGGGATAGGTGACACCTGTGTATCCCCCCCATGGATCTCTAGTCTCACACACACACACACACACACACACACACACACACACACACACACACACACACACACACACACACACACACACACACACACACACACACACACACACACACTTCTGCTAGAGCCTCACCATGGCAACAGCAATTGAGTATGCTCTCATTCCATTCACCAATCAGAATTCAAATTACAGGTTTCAAGGGACACTATAGGAACAGAACTAGAAACGGAACCGAGGACCAATTTGAAATCTTAAAATGCACAGCATTATGTACAAGGGGAACCTTCTCTCTCTTTTTTCCCCCCTGAAAGAGCAGCACTGTAAATTCAAAACAAAATGCTAGCATGCGATATCACCTTGATATAAAAACTATAATGATACATATACAAAGAAATTTGTATTGAAATTAGATTGCAAGGATGTGCAAAACAATACAATGTTTTAGTAAAACAGTTATGCACTGCAAAGGTTTTCAAATCGGTGTATAATCTATGCAGTGCCAAGTATGTACACTGACACTCAGGGGCTGACTAATTCTTAATGATCAATTCAATTATCAGAAACACCCACCTGCACACACAGTAAACCATCTCTCTCACCTGGAGGAAATGGGGCCCAATGGGCCATTCATTTCTCTCACCAATGGAGAGGGAGTTCTGATAATGTGCACTCACCCACACACAACCATCTGCCAAAATACTTTCGCATATATTACTAACAGTACTAACATATACTGCTTCAGCAATGAGCTCTGACATTTAATGTGGAGAGATAATTAAGGATAATTACACAGATCCGTCACCACACATCAAAAGGAGCTGTGGAATGTTCTTTGAGAGCGAGAGAGAGAGAGCACTAAGTAAGTGTGTGACATTCCTCATATCAATGTTAAACAGTAGCACTTCCCTCTGTCAGAGACACCATAAAAATAAACAGTCATAATAACCGTAATCTCTCTCACACACACACACACACACACACACACACACACACACACACACACACACACACACACACACACACACACACACACACACACACACACACACACACACACACCTTTCAGAACTCTGCACTTCAGTGTTTTTCACTTCAGCTGTTGTTACCTATACCAATCAGCTAAACTTCCAGCTCTAACATAGATGGAGCCAACCCAAGGAAGAAAATATACATTTAATATCCATTTGGGATATCACCATATTATGGATAGAATTGTGTGACAGAACGCTGTGTGAACATGGCCTTTATTTGTATTGTAGGTGGCAGAATCAGAGAGATTTATCGTATGTTGGGACCAACTTTGGTTACAATGCAATAGCTTGTGCAAGTACATGCCTTTAAGGATGCATATTATAGCTTTGCATCAAGAGATATGCATGTGCACACATCACAAAGCCACTCCATATCACTGAGCACTGATTGATCCTACATTCACCTTGCTACTTGTTTTAGTGCCACAGTCCATGCGTCATTCGTTAGGTGTCCAGGTGTACCTTCCTGCCTCTCTCCTCTCATCCCAGCAGTTACGTTATCCCAACCCTCATTCCATGCATATCCTCTTGCTCTCTCTTCTAGTTTTTAAGATTCTGTGCATCTCTCTCTCATCCATCACTTTCCATCTGTCCCTTCCTCCACTCCAACATTCTCTCTCTAGAGAACTTTGTCCTCCAAAAAATCTGAAAGTAAGCCAACATTATGTACAGAATTTTGGATACCAATCACATTCCCGTTTATCGGATTCGACAATGTCATCCACGCATCACTTCACGTGCTATAGGGTTAGGCATTGTAGGTCAAAAACCCACACTTGCTCCCGCCCTCCCTCTCTCATTCCCTTGCTCCCTTTGAAGGGCCCTAAATTGGCTTTGAAGTGCAGAGGTGGCATACGGCCCATGCAGAACTCTGCATTCATTTTCAAATGAAGAGGCAGAGGGAGAGAGATGTGACATCAAAGGACTAGGAGGGTGACACAGGCCTAACTGCACCTTCCTTTAGGAAGAGGGAGAGAGAGATGGAGAGCAGAAGATAACTGGATGGAAGGAGAGATGGGCAAATGGATAGGGATCGCTCATTAGCACAATAAACATGGGCTTACATATGTATATCTCAAAAACTATATAAATAAACCCAGCAAAATTGTAACATTGCTTTTCAGCTGTCAGGGATATTGACATAGCTACAGTCCTAACTGTAAAGACATATATACATATACAGAAATTCAACACAAACACAAATATAACCATTTTAGGTGCAATTCACTCAATATGAAGTGAACATCCTCGCATGCAAGAAAACACAACTCAAGAATCACACATACACAACCTATCGGCAGAGTTCAATCATACTGCAGTAAACTTAAGAAGGTGCGTCTCTGAACATGGTCATGCTTCACTTCACTAATCATCCAAGGAATCCAGGTACTGATAGGCGTGTGTGTGAGTGTGTAAGTAGGATAGAGGGAGAGAGTGTCAATAGTAAGACAATGCCATGGTTTTTTGGGTGGAGTTGCTTCAGGTTGCCTCTGGCAAAAACACCAAACTCTGAGCCCATCATGAGACACCTCTCCCCAACCCCCCACAACCCTCCCTCGCTGACCTCAGCTGCACTTCACTTTAGGAGGTACCACTGTAATGGATCCACCCCAGCCCAAATGAGAGATACTGAGAAAGAATAAATCAGGAAATGAAGAATTAGAAAGAAGGAGAAGTAGTAGAAAGAGCATGCACGAAGAATTTGTAAAAGACAGAATAAAAGAGAGAGTGGGAATAAAAGGTCAAAAGAGTTGGAACAGAGCAGGCAGGAGAGGGTGAAGTCTGGGTGATTGTCATACAGCTGCCTGGTGTGTGTGATCCTGAAGGGGATAAAGACTGTAGCCAGGCCATTGTGATGCATGGGGGTAGTGGGGTGCAGGTGTGTATGACACAGGCGTTTTATAATGTGCATGAAAAAAAGGCCTTTAAAAAGCTCCATAAGATTATATTGAGGGGCTGGGGTCAATTAAGCTTTCGTTACAAAGATCCTCCTGAGTGAGCGGGTGAGTGTACCTGTGTATTTGGTCAGACATATGATGGAGGCGAGTAGCTCCACACAGATGATGACGATCAACAAATACACTGAGAGATTTCTGACCCTTTTGTCCAAAATAGAGGAGGGTGCCATGACTACCAGTACTGCTGCATTACCTGCAGAAACAGAGAGTGAGTGAGAGAGAGCAAGAGAGAGAGCGCGTGAGAGAGAGCGAGAGAGAGCCACACATGCTGCCACCTAGTGGTTGGTTAAAAAACTTTAATGAAAAAGTGAGCATTCTTGCAACAATGCTGTGTACACAGACTCACCAGACCAGAGGAAATGTTAGTGTGTGTGCGTGAGTGTGTATATGTATGTGAGCACACTGTTTGTACCTGCAGAGTGTATGAGGAGGGGCATGTGCTGCAGCTCCCTGGTAACCCTGTAGAAGCGCAGGTATCCTCTCCTCCTCGCCATGCTGTGCTGGTGCTGCACGCACCTCTCAAACAGGAAGACCAGCAGCCACAGGGCCGTCTTGGCCAGCAACACTGCAGCAACGGTGTCGAGCCCGGAGAGCGCCACCTCGCACTCCTCTGCATGGTTGCCCACCAGCACGCACACCACTGCCAGGGTCACGCACAGGCCCACCAACACCACCTAGGGGGGCCATGGCAACATGCGGATGACGTGCACAGAGGGCACCGATGCGATCAAGGAAATGCCCGCCACATTTCCCCTGTCTCGAGATGCTGACCGATCATCGAGTGCTCTGGGTTAAGAGAGGGGAACAGCAGGGCAGGGGGTGCCAGAGCAACTAGTACAGTAATTCCCTTATTGGCAGTCCTGGAGTACTCCCACAAAGTGTACTTTAGTGTGGGTTGTTCTGATAATTACAAGCTCTTCTCATTGTGTTGAAATGGCTGTGTCAGCACACAACCACAGCAGAGACATAAGAGCCACATACTGTCCCAAGATAGGCTGCTGGAACAGAGAGCTAACTTTAGGTGAAATCCAAAGTCAGCGTTTTCCCTAATCTAAACACACCTGGTTGATCAGCTAATTATTAAGCTCTTGGGAATTCTTACTGATCTAATCTACATTAAACTGAACACTTTAGCTCACCAGCCCATGAGTGTGGCTTAATAGGACACCCTCCAGTTATGAGATCTTCATACTCACATGTACTACCATCAGTAATCCTGCTGTCCAGGCAGTGGGTAATTTCTGGAACTCTCTTTTGATGGATGACTCTAATGCATCTTTGGATATGAGCGGCCCATCAATCAAAGGGTCATCCTCTGTACTCTGGGTTAAGTCTGTGTTTCTGTTACTTTGCTATACACACACACACACACACACACACACACACACACACACACGTATTGTGGAACGGAACACAATTTAGCAGGCAAACTTCTTTGAAGTCCAGGTGAAAAGAATAAACACAAATGATCATGTTCGTGTGCTACGACACACTATCACACTACAAAGCCATCCTGCAAATAGTGTTCCATGTCAAATATTTAGGAAACTAAACAACAAAGAATGGAAAACCTCATACTTTGCTAGGTTAGCTAGCTAGAGACAGCTAGGTCTCTATCTAGGAAAGGTTAGCTATTGAAATAAACCCTTGACGAAAATGGCAAAAGAACCTAGTTTGCCAGTGTTCTTTTGCTACGTACCACGTTTGCTGAGAGTCGTTTAGAATCCATCACACACTTATTTGGCATTCACTTATGAAGTGAAATGTTCAACATGACTCAAAACAAAACAAAACAAAACAAAAATCTTATTTTACATGGTCGATACTTATGGACCTCGAAAACATTTCAAAATTCACTTCCGGTGGGTTATGTTTCAGCGTGTCAATATAAAAGTCTTCGTCCCGCTTTCGCCAGTTTTACACTGACCACATGGCGGCGCTCTAACCAACGTCAAGGTCTCATGGAGGAAGGACGTTACAGTCTCAAGAAGCTAGATAGGATAAGCAAGTAATAATAATGGCTTGTGTATGGAGTCCCTGTGAGGAAGCCGGAGAAGAAAGCGCGGTTATTGGTAATTATGCACAAACAAACTCTATATTCATTTGACTTCTCAGTGGATTTACGTTGGGTGAGCTGTAGAGAAAATCCAAAGAATACCCTTAAATTCCAGATGCACACGTGGGATGATAACTGCTAGCATGCTAGTTGTGCATTGAATCTCTCCGAGAGTGATTCTTACATGAGTAAAGGAGGCCGTACCGACAAATTAAGTGCCACGGAGCTCACGTTATACCAATAACACTACCATTATAGCGTTGGATAGCTAGCCACACATTTTCTCTTTTATAATAATCTTTGCAGTCAAATTCTCAAACGGACTCGTGAAAGATACCGACCAGCTAAACTTCCAGCTCTTCAAACACGTCGATGGAGCCAATCCAAGGAAGAAAATGCGGCGGATTGTGGTAAGGATATCCCAAATGGATACTAAATGTATACTTTTAATAGAGTTGTATGACAGAACGCTGTGCGATCACGGCCTTTATTTGTATTGTAGGTGGCAGAATCCGAGAGATTGTCGTATGTTGGGACCAACTTTGGGCCCGGCTCCTTACAGTGCAACAACTTGTGCAAGTACGTGCCTTTAAACGGTTCCGTGTGTGGCCGCGGGTTTGTATACTGGAGTTTACGATGGGCTGTGATTCTTTGCAGATATTTTGTGGGGGTCTTAGATAAAAGGAACAAGATAATGAAGGTACAGAGTGCTCAGCTTTATAACCTGCAGCCCATTATACCAGGTACACACACAAAGTGCCCTAAGAATTTGGAGCTATATAATATACATGCAAGTGTGCTTTTCTATTCTTAAACATTATCAATATATCAAACAAATATTTTTTGGGGGAATATTTGCACTGATGTTATGTGAACATGTGGGACATGGTGAAAAGGGAAAAAGAATATTATTTTGATCTCTATGGTCTTTGTAGGAGAAAGTGAAGCAAATGCTGAACAAAACAAGACCCAGACTTACAAAGAAAGGGTAAGTCATAGGGTCATGCGTTGGACTTACCTGAGCTGTGTTTGCTCTTCATTTCCATATTTCTTTCCCTCTATTGCACAATGCACATGTGGTATAGTACCAATTCTACTATTTTATGTTTGCATTACATTGCGTTACATACTTGTACATAATAGATGTGATTCCTGTTAATGTTTGTGATATTTTATCTTATGTTTTATACTATTGTTGTGTTTAGCGCCCTTGTGTTTTGTTATGGACGGTGTTGCTGTGACACGCAAATTTCCCTCAGGATGAATAGAGTATTTATTATTCTTAAACACCGCAAGGACAGAGTTGATCCTAGGTCAGCAGTCTTGTTCTGAGGCTCACCACACATGGACTCAAAGTGTGAACGCGCATGTGTTTCCACAGGTGGACGCCCTTATCGAGGCATTTGGCACCACAAAACAGAAGCGTGCACTGAGTTCCCGGCGGATGAATGAGGTGGGAGACGACATGCTGCAGAAGGCTGTAGCACGTGCTGCCAATACCATCATAGAGCGAAAGGGCCTAGAAGGTGAACACACACACACGTAACCTTCACACTGTAGAGGGGGTTGTATGCTTGGGCAATGTATTCTTCTGACCTAATTAGCACCAAATGTTACAAGAGAGGCCATGAGATGAGCAGCCCTGTTTGCTATGAAATGTCATGTAAAAGTTGGGCAGGTCTGTAGGTCATGGTAGGGGAAAACATGATCATCCAAAGAGATTGTCTTATAATAGCAGTAGTTCAAATAAACCTAAAATTAAAAGTAAAAATAAAATAATGATGTTCTATGTTTTTCTCTCTTTCTCTGTCTCTGTGTTTCAGCATTAGAGCAGGAGGTTGCAGAATGGCAGGCTGAGACGGAGTCCACTCCTTTTCTCCCGCTATGCAACAGGGATGCAGAGAAGCCAGAGGACGTTTACCCACTCAATGGCCGTATCCTTCCCATGTTACAGACACCATCGTGGCTGGTTTCAAAAACATGCAACCATGCACAAGTGCTTCAGCTTCACAGGCTCAGGCTTTGGTTTCTGGCATGAATCCTATAGATTAATATCAGGTAGTACCACCTAAAATGTAAGAGGGTTAATTTGATGAAACTGATCATGAATCAATGGGAGTATTCCCTGGTCATCACTGTGATCAGGCGTGGTTGGCTTTATTGAGGTTTAGCAGTTGTAATGATTGACATATGACTAGTTATAACAAGGATCTAAAGTTAATCATGCATGTAACAGTGAAGTTGTTGTTGATAGCTGCTGAGTGCTGACCATAAGCTCCTTAATAAATGTCCTGTTAGTCCTGTCTCAAGTCGAGTTTGAGTTGCTCAAGGATGTCGGTGAAAAGATGGCACGACTGACCTCAGAAGACCTGAAGATGAAGGAGCGCGACATGTAAGTGGAAAGATGAACATTTTGGCTCAGCCGTGTTACCATATTGGGTCACAGTGTCTGCTCTAGTGGCAGTTGTACGACGGCCATGTTGGCAGCTGTTCAGTCCCAGACCCCTGATTGATCTCTGTGTTCTGTAGTCCCATGTCTGTGCTGAGGCACCTGCAGTCCCTCCCCAAGCCAGCTAAGGCTCGGCAGCAGCAGGCCTGCTGTGCCTGGTACCTGGCATTCCTCATCCGCATTGCCAAGCAGAGAAAGCTTAACCGCAAATGTGAGTACCGGCAGTTACAGTGTACATGTGTCTGGGTGCAAAAGGAATTTGGCCACTGAATTTATTGCTCTATTGCTTTTGTTGTATGTGTTCTCTTTGGAGTCATTTTTTTTTTTTTTAAAGATCAATTTGGATTACAATTGTCAGTAATTGCTGGGTCTCTGGGTTTTGCTTCTGGAAGTTGATGAGGATAGCTGTCCCCGTGTCATCTTCAATAAAGTGCAGAAAAACTTCACCGTGGAGAAATTTGATAATGGAAGGTGTGTAGTACAGTTTAGTGAGAGCTGTAATCTAAATTCTTGAACATATTTTTATTGGGCTGTGTTGATCATAATACATGTACAAGTTTTCCCTTGAGGAATCATTTTATACTGCATGCAAATTTATTTCTGTAAATGGTCAGTGGGACACACTTAATTGTTGTCGTTTCCCCCCCCCCAAGATTGAAGAGTACAGTGCCAAATTCCATGGTGGTGAAGTTAGCCTCCCACTGCCTGGCCCTGCTGCTTCATATGGGAGACCAGACGGCTGACCTCACACTCCTACACAGAGACTTGACCATCAGCGAAGTCAAGTCAGTCTCATGCACACAAATATAAGAATCACATAACCACTCAGTCATGAAACCTAATGTCTCCTCTCTCCTGTCTGTTTTTTCAGTAATTCCCTTGAAAGCTACATATAGCATATCTCTCCATCACAAGGAGATGAAACACTGAGAAATGTCTGTCCCTTGCTCGTGGTAAAACGTGTTTAATAGCATCGCCCGGTGGATGTAACAGGCAAGTAAGTGGTGCATGATGCAGTTCGATAGCATGACCCAGAAGTGTTCTGTGTGCAGGATGATTGAGTTGGCGAAGGCCATGGGGTTGAAACTGTCCCGACAGCCCACTTTCACCAGCTTGGAGGAGTCAGGAACATGTAACGAACACAGGATGGCCAGCCTGGAGCTGCCGCTAGTGCGCTATGAGCACCGCCTCCAGAACAGGAAGCGCAAGAAGATGACCTAGAGTCAGCCAGCGGTGCCTCATGCAAGGCAGGCCCACGGTCAGCCTTTGATGGGTTCAGGGTTTATACTTTTGCTTTTTAGATTTGTTTTTCTGGGGTTTAAGTAAGATGTGTTCTAGAATAAAATATAGAGCAACGAAAATACAGGAACTACTGCCTTGTTTGTATGGTGCAGCCAATCACGTTCACTCTTGTATTAAGTACGATAGCTGTAAATGGTTGCATGCACTGTAGAAAGGTCTGGTTCTTCTGGCTTCTTGATTTGTGTGGTGTATGCACTCAATCACATGTGACCTACACAACACCAGAATAAGGGTGATTATTCCTGCTTATAACAAGCAACCAAGGGAAATCCAGCCTCGTCCTCTCTCTACAATCATTTCATTCTCTAGAAGGTGCAAATGTCATGCTGCTAAAACTAGGCTACTCCTATTAATGGGGAACAAGTGATTTGAAGATCAAATGTGTCTCATGGTAATTACACAAAAACGTCCATGTCACCTCCATACACAACTGAGATTGTTAAAAGGAAAAATAGGATAAAATGACTTTGGATTTTATTAAAATTCCAGGTTTTGACTCTTTTATAAAACATTTTTTTAAGAAATATGTTTTGGCTCAGAACAATCCTAATGAGTAAAGGTATAAACTGCATTGTATGGTTGTCAAAATTTGACTTTTCATTTACACAGTGAGGAACCAAACAGAACTAACTGGAAATTTACAATCCTATAGACATTGTATAAACTTAAAGAATGTTAGTGTTCCACCTCAAACATTTTCTGTATATTTTTGAAAAACATTAGTTGTGTGTGTGCACTAAAACAAAGACCAATTTTGAAATATTTTATAAATTTCTATTTATGCTATATAACAAAAAAAAATGAAGGCATACAGTAAAAATATGCAGTTTTAGACAGCATATATTGCACTATTCAGGGTAAATGGCAAAAAAACCAAAACATTTTATTCACAAATAATTCAGCATAGAAAACCTTTGCTGCAATTGCAGCATGAATGCCATTGAGCTGCGTTGCCAAAATTGACACATTAGCTTGCCCTTTAATCAGCCAATACTTCACAATTTGAACACATTGCTTCTAATAGTATCAAACATATTCAATGATAGTTTGACATTCATTTCATAGCTATGTAAAGAATGGATCTTTTACATTGCCACTCAGTGTTAACCTGTTGGCGTCTAGTTAGTGAGTGGTTGCAAGTGGTTACAATTAAGGAGAAAAATCCCTTTAAAATGTGCACACCAGCATAAACCTCAGTGGGGCCGGCATGAGACTGAACAGCATTTCATGCCATGGTGCAGCCTGTGGTGTAGCATGCTGTTGCTATGGCAGTGGACTGGCTAAAGGTAGCAATGCTTTGTCCGTTGCTTAGATGGGGGCGCTACCACTACCTGTGAGCAGAACTGCAATTCCCATGGTGCATCTCACCTGTTTACTCTATTCAGCCCCATCTGTTACTTGGCAAGGATAGGGAAAAACTGTACAGGGCATCATTCAGTGTCTCGTTTCCCACTGTCATTACTCTCATGAGTAATTCTATATACTGTGACAAATAAAATAGATTTTGTATTAGATGTTTTACATTTGATACATATTAAAATATATATTTGTATTTATGTCAAAGAATTGGAACTGAGAAATGTTAAACATTCAATTAAGTTACAACTATATTCACCAGGCATCAAGCGCAGTATTCGTAGACAAAATGTGTGACAAACATGGCCTGCTGGCTCTGCTACACTTAAAATTATGACGTCCTGGGTCAATCGTTGGTCAGCTGGTCTACTTATACGGTCAGTGAAAATGTACAAATTAAAGGCAGCTCTTTCGTGCTGTTTGAAGATCAGCAACAGCCAGTCAAATTCACGCCAAATCGTTTTGTGCCAAACTGAATTCAGAACAACTTCAATGATACAAATGACAGCTAATAGACACCATCTGGACAGCCAATTCTTCAGTCTCATTTCCTCCCTTCAGAAACTAAATAGAGGATGGTCGCATTTCTTATTAGTTTCTATAATCCAGTATCTTTGACAGTTTTTTTGGAGAATGATGTTAGGATTAATGGAGGAACTAGTGGAACAGATGAGAGCTGTTGGGTATGACTCATAATTCTATATTCACAGCTTGGCTTGAGTTTACTCAAATTGAAATAACTGGGTTAAGGTTGAACACAGAGATGGGAGTCTGGAGCCCTTTTCAAACTTGCTTCTAAACTAAAGTTGTTTGAGTAATGCATTCCCTGTGCAGGACCTGCAAATTACTTATGAGATGCATATATTTCTAGAAAATAATCCTTTGAAGGCCATCTAATCAGTATCTCCCAGTTGTTTTATACTTGACTTGAGGATTGAGTCTTAATGACTTGTGAAAGTAACATGGCTGATTTGCTCATCCAACCGTAAGCAAAAGCAATATTATTGCAATGTTTATAATTTCCATCCTTCTCAAAGCTACAAGTTACTAAGAAGAGGAGTTTTCAAGGGAATTTTGGGATTGGGACACCACCCATGAGTGCTTTAAACCAAGAACATTGACATAGTTGGCTTTAAATGCCACTGTCCCCAAGTGAGATGGAATCTTTAGTCCTCCAGTGGAACAATGAGAATAGTGAGTTGTCTGCCATCAAAGTATGGAACAGAAGATGCTGCCATTGCTATGGCAACCACTCTCCACAGTGGCAGTAATTCTGTTTGTCATGTTAATGGCTAGGTGAGCGGGGCGTGCGGAAGAGATGGCATTAGTTGGGTTGTTGCCGAGGGGGCGGGGGGGCGGGTTCTCCAGAACCCAGGGTGTGTTTGGTCTGAGAAAGAAAACAGATGATTGAATTGAAACTAGCACTTCTTCCAAGCAAATAGGAAAAGAGACAGTGTGATGGTATATGACTAGTCTCACTTACGTGTGGGTAAGCAAAGTGTTACTGACTACAACACACTCTTGGTTCAGTGGATCGGTGTATATGGTTGGCCTTTTGTTGACTTGGTACACCAAGTTTTCCTGAACCACACCCCGAACCTGTTCTTTCACAGAAATGGCACAGCCCCGCAAAGACTGAACACGGTTTCTCAGAATCTGCAGGGAAAAAAAAAAAAAACACACAATCTTTTCCATGTTCCTTTTGTGTCAAATCAAGTGGAATAAAAACAAAACAAAAAAAAGCTCACCTTCACATCTGCGCTGTCCATCACTCGTATCCCGATTGCACCATTTCCAACCACGTCATTCTCCACAATCTGCCCATCACCACGGTAACAGATGCCATGGCAACTGTTACCATAGATGCCGTTGCCACGCAGCTCCACCCGGCACTCCTTGGCTACGGTTACCCCCACCCTGCCATTGCCATGGACACAGTTGCCGACCAGCCGGGTCAGCTGAGCGCTCTGGATTATTGACATTCCAGCCGCTCGGTTGTTGGCCACCAAGTTGCCCACCACGTTCAGGGCCTCACTGCTCTTCACATACACTCCCACTGCTGAGAGGGAATGTGTGCACAGACATATAATAATATACACACACACAAATTTATAGAAATAACAGACAAAAACAAACAAAACATCTCCAAACACTGAAAACTAAGCAAGTAAAAAGTAGAGTGTGTTATTTGATTTAACATTGCTAAAGTGCTGGACAACAGAGCAGAGAGAGTGGGTGTGTGTACAAAAACATGTTTAGAAAGTGTAGTATAGAGAGTGAATGAATGAGTGGAACATATGATGTTTCACACCTCCGTTGCGGCTCATGCAGTTGTTCTCAACTAGGGCTACGGTGATTGGCCGGCGAGCTGAGAAGCGTTCGTCCTCACTGTCCATGTCGCTCTCCCATGCCAGGTGCTCTCCTTCCTCATGGAAGTTCTCCTGGCCTCCCCGTTCCCTCTCACCTCCACCACCACCACCTCCTCCTCCTCTCTCCCGTTCCTGCGTGGGGCGATAGCCGTCTCCACCTCCTGAAGATTCCGGGTCCTTCCGGCAAAACACGGCCAGCCCATACATGCGGTTATTGGTAATGTAGTTCCCAGTTAACTGAGGGAGGCTCGATGACATCACCCATACACCACAGCCCCTGTTGGCTGACATAGTAAACGTGACAGCAAGCATTTACAACAGGGTCTCTTATAAGGCAAACGGCAGGAATTGCCAGTCTTAGGGGGAATGCAATACCTCTAGCAGATAAGAAATAGCATCATAAGAATACAGGATGTGCTCACCATAGATGTGGTTGCCCTCAATAAGGCCCCTCCCCCGCTCCCCCACTACCACTCCATCAGAGTAGCCATGGCAGATGAAGTTGTTCCGCAGTATAGGATCACCTCCTCGACGGATGTCAGTGCCACCCCACTGATTGTGCCTAATTATATTCTCTAGTGGTGTGAGAGAGATATCATTACATTTGTGGCTTAAAATATGATTGCATGGCCAGGCAAAATGAGTACTGGAAATGACAGGAGATGAAACCGCTCTGTCTACTCTCACTTTGTGCACTACAGAGGAATGTTGTTCCTTGTCATACGAACCAGTGATCAGCCCCCTTCCATTCTCATTAATGGCAATGCCAGCAGCAAGACCTTGGAAGATATGGTTCCCACTGAGAAGTCAGAAAAATTAAATAAGTGTTCTCTGTGTGTATAAACACCAAGTCATCAAAACTGACATAAGATTTGGAATACCTGGGATATAAAAGTCATTAATTTTCCATTGCTAATATAATGCACAATCTTAACATAAGAACCAAACCAACACAAATTCATGACTACCTGACCACAGGGTTGCCGTTGAAAAGAATGTACACCCCGGCCTCTTTGTTGCCGTAGATCTGGTTGCTGCGGATGGAACCCTTCCCGTTGCCCAGGACGACAATCCCGGAACGCAGCCCGCTGTGTATTCTGTTACACTGTAGCCATGGAAAGAAGGGAAGAATGAATGAGAAAGATAGAAGCTGAGAAAAAAAAAAAAACAGCAGTGATATGAGGAGCAGAAGCAGAGCAGAGGCTCCTACAAAAATCCCACTCAATCAAATCTGTGTCTACGTTTCACTGATGCACTGAAGGCATGCTCTTAAACAGTGACTTTCCAATGAATAATTTCATGCATTTAAATAAATGAGTAAATATATGCTTGTAGTACTAGTAAACAGAAAGAAACTTTTGTATGGGCAAAAACGATGGCACCACGGTTATTACTGCGGCCAAAGCCTGTGGGTCATTCATATGTACCAGGATGATGGGATTGGCTCCCTTGCGGATATCCAGGCCGGCCTCCCCGTTTGAGTGGATGTTGTTCTCAGCTATGAGGCCTTGGGCAGAGAGACGAAGGAAAACACCAGACGCTCGGCAGCCGCTCACCTCGTTACGCAACATCACCATCTAACGAGAGAGAGAAAGAGTGAGAGAGTCTGGCCAAACAGCATTTACGGACACAGTTTACACAGTTAGAGCACCATGACAGTCTGCCTGATCACATTGCATACTGTAAGTTCACTACAATCATTTTCATTCCTTTGCATTTCTTGTTATCTGTATGTGCAGGCAATTCATGTTAATAGATATAGATTCTGTGGCCATGTTATTAAGTCCACCTAATAAAATAATTAAATATTATTTGAAATAACCAAATCAAATATGTTTTAAAACACTTACTCAACCCACACTTACAGGCCTTACACTGTACTGTCTTTGGAGTGTTACCAAATAAGTTGTCGCTCACAGAAAGCAGAGACATAACTACTGAAAAATCCATTCAGATTATGCTTCAGCTATATGCATGTACAAATGCATTTATAAATATGGATTAAAAATTTCCAGCACCTGGCCTGAAAACAAAGTGCTTTGGCACAAGTACATCAATACACTGTTTTATCCCAATTTGTTTGGCTGATCCAACATTGATTACTAAAATCTCATAAATATTTGCATCTTCTTAGAAAAGGGGTTCTATTTCTGAAAGAGGTCAAAAGTAGCTGTATAGGATACAAGACTCCAACAAAGTCAGTCAACTGGAGTCAAGGTACAACAGTGGTGCCATTTCAAGAGGTATGACAGTCTATTATATGCAGCTATACAGTAGTTACACCAAAAAGTGGCCATTGGGTGTAAAAAGTATTGAAAGACAGGTAGGTATACAAAGGGATACTGTCTGTCGTCTGTTGTGTGGTGAAACATGAAAGCCCATGTGTATGTGTTTGCAGGTGTTGGTGTGCCTAGGGGCTTACCTTGGCATTCTGGATACAGCGCACCGCATAGTGGAGGCCACGGAACACGTTGGCCTCCAGCCTGGCATGAGCATGGTTGCACAGGTGCACGCCCCCCTTGCCGTCTCGCAGCAGACAACGGCGCAGCAGACAGCCATGCACGGAGCCCGCTAGCTCCCGTGCCTCTGCGTCTCTGTGCAGCTCGGTGGCGAGGCTCCGGAGAGGGGGCAGGCCGCCCATGCCGGGGTGCTGGGGCTCGGCGAGGTGCGTCAGGCCATGCTGCTTGTACGCCAGGGCACGCTCCTCACGCCGTTCGTCACAGTTGTCTTCCTCGCTGCTGGACTCGCTTGATGCATCTGCGCTGTCGTCTTCGATTGCTGTGCACTCCTGGCCCGGGAGAAGACCTCCACGTGGAGCTTTCTGTTTGGTCCAGCTGGTTTCCCAGTCCACTTCCTGTTTAGTCCAGTCCTCCATGGTGACAGCGTCTCCTAGAGGCACGTCTCTGTGACTGACTCCACAAAGACTGTCTGTTGTGTCCTGATTGGACACATCTGCTGTTGACTCGTTGCTTGCTGCCATGGTAGCTGCAGTTAAAGACTTGGCCAAAGCAGCCAAATGTTTGCAAGCCCAGTTTCGCTCAGAAACTGGCGGGCCTTCCACAGTAACAGAGGCAGAGTCACCACCAGAGAACTCACAGCTGTCCATCAGACTGATGGCCACGCCTACAAAATGGGCAGAGCTTCCCTGGGCGAATGAGCAGAAGCGAGCCTGACAGGTGCCTGGACCCCTAACGTGCACCTGGCAGCTTTCAAAATTACAGTTGTCCAGCTGGACATGACCCGAGGATGTCTAGCAGAGACATTAACAATAATATATGAACTCAAATAATTCATACTGTCAGGTAAGATTTTCAGCAGTTTACTTTTGTGATTCATTTGTTAACTCTGCTACTGTTTAGAAGAAAGTAAACCTTATACCCACACCAGAATTTAGAACATAAATTAGGGATTACTGCATACTAAAGAAGTAAAAATAAGTTCTAAATACCACCAGAATCAGATCAAAATCCGATTCTGGTGGCATTTAGGTAATTAACCAACATACACCACACACAATAGCACACCATTAATACATTGGAGTTGTTAAAGCCTGGTCAAAAAGTGGCTAAACATCACAAGATGACAAAATTAATTAGCATATTCATGACGTCATTGTGTCGTACTTGCATGCTGCCTAGTGTCAGAGGTGTCAGCCCTTTTCATCTGGTTGCTTCTCTCTTAGACTCTGTACTCTCAAATACTGTTTTAATACAGCATAATACAGCCAAATAAAGCAGTTATCATTTACATATTTTTGTTATCTGTTGTTAGACAATGGAATGAGTTTGAAATGAATGAAACATGGCTCATTAACACTACGTTAACCAGCCGTCACTTCCAAGCAATTTCCAAATTTCTGCCTTGCATGTCTAAAATTCTTTTTAGAACTTCAACATCAACTAAAATCAACATACTTAGAATTTGAATATAATGGCTGTGCTGTGATTTCAGCTGCATTACAAGTAAAATGATTATTCAGAGAGAAAATTAGAAATGACAGAAAAAAATAAAAAGGATATTCTCTCATACAGTGCGCAGCCTCCATCTGGGAGACAAACCCCAAGAAGGAAGTTCTGTTTTCACTCATGGATAAAAGTATATATTTTGCATTGAAAGTATTTGGAAATATTGGTGCTGTCTGTCTCGCACTCACTAAAGCGGTCTAAAAAGTCACTAAATCTAACAACATAGTTGCCATCATTGAACACACCGAACACACATTAACTGCACAGTAAAGACATTCCGTTCTGCATTATTGAATTTAATGAAACATGGCATCACGGGATACTACAGTGTAATGGTAGATGCTACTTAAATAAACTGTTTTTAATGTAAACTGGGCAGGGATTCCCAAAGGCATCGTAAAACAATCTTTAAATGGTGAGTGAGTGTAATACATTTAAGATGATTTTACGATGACTTTGAGAAATGGGACCCTGTTTTTAGAACCCGTGATCTCTTTGCCTCGACTGAGGTGGAATAATTGCACAGTAAAGTTTATAAAGTTTGTACAGAGCAACTTTGTAGTCAAACATTTGGGGTCTGGCCATGTATATAGTTTTATATAAGGACTGACCTCAAACAAGCAGATCAATACTTTTACAAAACCCTGACTTTTCTTCTTTCAAGCCTTATTTATGTAATTATGTTGGGTAATGTTTATCACTTCTCACCAGCAAACAATGAGCCCTTTTACTTTTAATCTAGAGATCTGTGATTTAATGATGAGAGGTTCATGATTTTGAGGATCAGGCTTCTTCAGTTAACCCTAGTCTTCTGTAAACACTGGACAGTTGATAGTTTTTTCCATTTTAGGTTGTTCTGTGGAATCTTTCTACTCATAATCATGGTTGATTTGATCTCTTTATCCCAGAACATGCTAATATTCCAAATTAATAGGCCACATATTTTAATTTAAAAAATAATAATTAAATATTATTTAAATAACATTTTAACAAATAAAAAAATGTAATAAATATTTGTAATAAATAATTGTATTAATATTTTAATAAATAACAGCTACCATTCTGAAGTTCTGTCATATTTGTCTTTTTACATTAAAAAAACAAAAATGTATCATTTTTACCCCAATGCTTTTGGAAGGTTCTGTATGTATGTGCATATGTATGTGTGACTGCTTACCTTAAACACCACTGGTGAAAACCACGCTGGCATCAACACTAAATTACACAGCCTGGCAGTCGGGCATTGCTGATCGAAGCTGACCAGCAGAGCCACATCACCCAGCCTGCCCATACCCACGATCTCCACAGGCACTTTCAGGGTGACCTCTGCTTGCTCCTCGTACACACCTGGGAAGAGCAGGAGACGGTCGTACGGCCTGGCTGCCGCCAGCGCTGCCCTCAGCGTCATGTGATCACAGCCGGGCGTGCCCACACGCCACACCCGCCGGTCTTTGCGGCGGCGAAAGAGGTGCAGGCAGGCAGAAGAGCGCAGTTCGGCACCGTTCTGCGTCCATGTGCGACTGGCCAGCGAATGCTGCCGCAGCGCCTCCCGCCAGGAGGGTGGTGCCAGCTGAGGCCGCCGGGGCCAGTTCGGGTGCCGGCACTCGGGGCAGCCGAGGCAGAGCTGCCGCCAGCGCGTGCTGTCTAGGCTCAGGACCAGCTCGCGCCACGCCCGGCACACCAGGCAGCATCGGCCCAGGTCGGCCAGGGGCAGGTAGGCCAGGATGAGCCGCCACAGTTCCACGGGCAAGCCGGATGCCTCCATCTCTGCCACGGAGTCTCACCACTGTACCTAAAGCGGGACATCATCTTAATGGCCAAGAGGGGATGGGTTTGAGCAGACTGCTGATGATTTATGATACAGATGAAAGTAATCTGGAATAGTGTACAGAGGATGATTACAAGGTTATAAAATTTAAGTTTGCATGGTTGAAAGTGAGCCTTTAAACCTGTAATTATTTATTAAAACATTTATTTAAAAATATGTCTTGGTTATAGACACATCCTACATATCAAGGTTTTTTGCGCTTGCTTTTATCTAAGAGATGTATATAGCAGTATACTGATGTTTAGGCACCGCCGACAGAATGTAGTTTGAGTTTATAGCGTTCCCTTAAAAAAAGCCACCAAAGGCAAAAAAAAAAAAAGGAGTCTGGGCGATTGGTACGTCATCAAAAGCCGCTGTCTTTAAAATGTAAATCCCCGTGTCTACATTCAACAGAAGGTGATAGAGAAAATTACTAGGAAGCCTTTAATGCAACTTTGTAGCGTCTTAATGATAAAAACGCCGATCTTATAACATAGCCCTCCTCATTAATATACCAACCTACGCTGGTCGGAACTACTAAGCATGGCATCATAGCCTATATCCCGGTATTTTACCTTGGTCGAGGCTATTCCCAATATGATTTCATCTTTACAGTCCGTCCAGGGAAAATTGATCGAGGAAGGTTGTTTTCCTCGGCGTTTCCGTCCCGTTTTCAAGGCGGGGAGAACTGGGATCTCGCATGACCAGGGGGGCGGAGGTTGTTCTCGAAATGGACTGACTCTAAACTCACCGAAGAAAGATACTTGCGTTCGAAGCTTTTGCCAGACAGTACGGCCTACTGTATGATAAGGTGTAACGGGTTTGTTAAAAATCAGTATATTTAATCTTATTATCTTCAGGCTCTAACCATATAATCTGGAATTTAGAATTTAATTAACGCGATTCACAATTAACGTGAATATATTTTTATTTCATTTAGGTTACTGTGATCTTACAGAGGAAACTTTAATGTTAATTTCTAAATACCGGCAGAGGAAAAGTTTCAGACAGTGAGCATTTAAGCTAAGCTTTTAGTTAAAAACTGTTTAAAAACTGATTTTGCATAATGAAGTATAGGCTCAGTAAATAGTTTTAATTTTCTTATTAAATTACGCCCTTTATGATAACCCGAAGGCCACCTGCAATTCAAAGCCAGAAAAAGAAACTGGAGCGTTTATTTGACAAAATAAAAGTTCTCTGTATTGTTTTGAATTTCTGAAAAAGTACGATTTTAAATATTCTTATTTCTAAAGTGATGTTTTACATTTATTCGTTTGTTTAAATATTTGTTTTATTTATTTATTTATTTATTTATTTAATGCACCCACCTTGCAAACTCTCCGAGAAACATTTCTGAGATTTTTCTCCTTTTATGTATATGAGAGGGAGAGAAATCTGTCTTGCCATATATATGCAGATGTCTGTTTATTTAAAATATTTGAGATAAATTTGCAAACCTAAAGCCTAAGCGCAATTATTAACTATGGAAACTGATACAACCGTATAAACATTATGTGTGTGTGTGTGTGTGTGAGAGAGAGAGAGAGAGAGAGAGAGAGAGAGAGAGAGAGAGAGAGATGATGATGATGATGATGATGATGATGGTGATGATACATGTATACAGGACAGGAGTGGCACACCAGCAGCACTTCACTACCACTTCAACATGGCTGCGCAGGACGAGCTAAGTAAGTTTGGCTACATAGCTATCTGTGTGCTTATTTCCTCAAAATTGGTTACGTTTAGAGGGGTTGTCTGTTAAAGCTGGGGATTTCTTAAAATGAAGGCCAATATTTTTATTTTTTGCTTAAACCTCACAGCGCTACATGATTGTATGATTTAAGGCTAGCTAACAGGGAACTAGCCGGCTATTCAGTGCTCAGGCCCAGTGCACAGTCATGGTTCAAAATGAAAGTAAGTTATGCTAGCTAGCTAAAATATATGTTATGTTTGTTGATTTTAGGTTATTTAATTAGATTTACCTGTTTGCAGGAAATGTTTTATGTGGCTCGCGTTTGTTTATTATCTAGCTACTTTCATTTGCAGCTAATACATAAAATTAGTTAACATCTCTTGATTGAACCATAATCTCTAAGCTAACCCTATATAGCCTACAGCTGCCAGGCTAACGATAAAGCTACAAAGCTAAAAAAAAGTGTTGTCATTTCAGTTTTAGGGTCGCATAGCTTGTTGTCATCCCTAACTTGCCTACTTAATTACTTGGCTGAGTTTATTTGCAGGTTGCAGTAAGAACGTAGGTTAGCTGGCACAAACCAGTGCCAAGGTATTTAAGTTATTGGGTGTTCAAATGGACACGGATTCAGTCTAAATTTCGATTATGCACGCAGAGTTAGGCTAGTATGTTAATAAAACTATGACTATTTTGCTAGTTACATCCATGGACAAGAACGTAATTCCTGTTCATAAGCAATCCTGTTTCTTTCTTTCTCCCCCCTGCTCCTACTCTCCTGCTCTCCTGCTTCAGATCAGTTGGAACGTGTGTTCTTGCGTTTGGGCCATGCCGAGACAGATGAACAGTTGCAGGACATCATATCCAAGTTCCTACCACCTGTTCTCCTCAAATTGTCTAGTGCTCAGGAGGGTGTTCGCAAAAAAGTAAATGCCCTTTGCCTTCACAGTGTGTATGTGTATGGCATCTTTTTTCCAGATAGGTTTGTTTGTTTTGAAAGAGAAAGCAAGATAAGAGAGAGAGATCTCTTTCTCTGTCTATTTCTCTCTGCACATATACTTTGGGCAATGGTAAAAAGAGAACACATATGCTTTGACTACTTAGCCACAGAATGTGCAGTCAACTTTAAATGGTGTTGTGCATTGTGACATTTGCTTATATCAAAGTAAATTGTGCTACTCTTTGTGAAGCAATTGCTGTTGTGGTCCTGCTCTGTTCAGGTTATGGAACTGCTGGTTCATGTGAATAAAAGGATTAAGAGTCGGCCCAAGATTCAGTTGCCCGTGGAGACGCTATTAGTGCAGTACCAAGACCCAGCGGCTACGTCTTTTGTTACCGTATGTACAAACTCACAGTGTCTTCAGCAGGGAGACCATCTGCACATTTATCATAAGATATTATATATTGATTAATAATGTAATTCTCTGCCTATTCTACATCATCACCTAAAACTTATCTGCGTATGCCAGATATGCCCAGTCTCAATAATAAATCAAATTCTCTTAAATATGTTTATTACATAGGGTAGTTTTTTGGGGGGGGCGGGGACCCCCAATAATTCCTGCTTACCACTACTCATATAATGCGTTAGGTTGGGTGGTGCAAGCAGTGCCATGAAACCTTATATACAAGTATGCATTCCAATAAACCAATTTTGTACATTGACTACTCACTTTATTAAAAAAATTATATTTATTAGAAAAACTTAGTTTTTGTTAGCTGTTTTCCAACTCTTTGTTTATGGTTCGTTTGTAATAACCGGACGGATAGATCACTATAAGTACAGTGCTGAAACAGATGCATGTAAAAGCTCTAATAACACTTACTTCTGTGCCTGATAGTAATATACTAGTGGAACAAATGCTACTATGGGCACTACCTTGTCAGTTTTACTACAGGGTAAGTAGTGGGCCTTGTAGTCAAGCCCACTAATAAGTGGACTTATTCTATGAGTAAATGACAAAGCACTTTTGTAAGTCACTCTGGATAAGAGCGTCTGCTAAATGCCATAAATGTAAATGTAAATGTAGTCAGACACTGACCAGTGATGAGCAGGGTAGTGTGTGGATGCGAAGATGTTCTTAGCAACACAGCCTATAACTGTGACTGTTATATACACCTGTAAAATAGGTGTAACTTGGTGCAGCTATTCTGCTCTAATAAAAAAGTTATAAAATTGACTTTATGAATCACATTCATTTTAATTTTGCTTTGCTTTAATCTAAAAATAAATTTAAAGAAATAAAACAGTAAAACATTGTACAATCATTCCCTTTCTTTTAATGTATTTTTCTTCTTTTAAATTTATTTGTAATATTTCATCACCTAATTAGTTTTATTTAAATAAGTTGTTTTATGTAATGTTTTCGCATTTTGCCAAAAACCCATTTTTATGTCTGTGTAAATCTCTTTGAATTTCCCCTTTGTATGCAAAGTGCTATACAAATAAACTTGCCTCTCCTTGCCTCTTTTAACTAGTAACTAAATGTGTTTGCAGAATTTCACTATAATCTACATAAAGATGGGATACCCCAGGCTGGATGTGTCAAAGCAGTGTGAGCTCGCACCAACTCTGCTGACAGCAATGGAGGGCAAACCTGAGCCTCAGCAGGACAGGTGAGCCTCGTTCTCATCCATGGGACATGGCAAACGCAAGCAGGGAAATTAATCTTTCATACAAATAAAACTTTGCCAACCTTACTGTTGTGTCTAAGTGTGTGTGTGTTGTGTTTCTTTCCAGTCTGATGCATTTGCTCATTCCCACATTGTACCACATGAAGTACCCCTCAGAGCCCTCTAAAGCTTCACCCTTTGTCCTCACTGAGAAGCCCAAGACTGTTCACCAGCTCCTAGAATTCATGCTCGATGTCCTCCTGATGCCTTATGGGTATGTAGGAACTTCACTGTAGTTTAGTTCCTGGGAAACCTATGCATTACCAATGAAGCTCTATTTAGTCAGGCATCTAAATGGCTGTGTAGAGTCTGGTTGTTTTAGGTAAATGTCACCCCGTCTTCACCATCACATGAGTCAGAAGACTTTTTTGGCTTGCTTTTATTTCTCTTCTTTCAATACATTACCCCCTTGCATTAATCATTCATCAATTTCAAGACAACTAGTAATAAAAGTAACAGTTTGGAGCCCGGCTAGAAGGGCTTGCTGAAATGAACAACAAATGCTTTTGAATGGAAAAAGTCCATATCAGCCAAAATACACTAAATATTGTATTCCCTAAGATGGGTTTCTCCATTTCCTTTAGGAGGTTTTAACTGCTAGCTCTTTCAACAGGTTTGTGCTGAATGAGCCACCCAGTCGCCCAGCTCCTTCCTCGCCACAAGGGGGCACTGTGGCAGGAGCTGCAGGAGCCGCAGCAGGGCAGGGCCTCCCTCAACCTCCTCCAGGGATGAGCCTCTATGCTGTTAAAAGGGTCATTGGGGAGGCGCAGTGGAGCCCTGAACAGTTGGAGCAGGTTAAGCCCCTTGACATTTTAAAGGGAACTATTACTGTCAGCTTTTGTCTGTAAACAAAAATTAATGGAGTGTAATTTCAATAAAGATAATATTTTTTTTTCTAGAAATAATTTATTTCCTCACCCATGTTACATGGGGTCATTGTATCAAAATACATATATTAAAATATCATATTGTGAAGTATTTCCTAATATCCAGCTCCAACACATTGTGCAACTTTATTCTGGTTAGGCTGTGAATGAAGCCTTAATATAACATTTTAAATATACCTTAATTGTGTGCAGTGTAAGCTGGGGATTGTGAAGTTCATCGAGGCACAACAAGTACCAGAAGTGGAAACAGTCATCCACCTGGTTGTTGCCTCCAGTGACACCCGGCATAGCGTTGCCACGGCCGCAGACCTGGAACTGAAGAGCAAGCAGAGGTATAGTGCCTTATGGGGTGGCAAGTACATGAGTCTGAGAATGATTACATCTGCTGTCTTCTGTTTTGTGTTCCAGCATCATCGACTGGAACAATCCACTTATTATCAACAAGATGTTTAAAGTTTATTTGGGTGATATTCCACTGAAAACCAAGGTAAGTTCCTCATCTTGGCAAAGTCCAAGGAAAACCTGTTGATTGATGTTGAATTTAACTATGCAGCAAAGGTGTTTAGATGTCGGTGCTTGTTTTGGAAGGCTGAGAGGACCTGGCATGCTTCTGTATTGTCATTTGTTTGTTCATTCACCCAGGGTGTCACGGTGAAGCGGGAGCTAAAGCATGAGCCTGTTAGCACCAGGGTGAAGATGAAGATTCTCCCTCATCTGCTCCGCTCCAGACTCGCCGCCGAGTGCTTTCCTGCTAATATCCAGGTGAGGGAGATATAGACAGAAAGGAAGATGTAGAGATAAATGTGAGAAACTAAGGAAGGGGCTGTGAAAATTTGGAAAGAGGAGGGGAGTATAGAGAATAAAGGTAGAAACTAAACATGTAAGCAGAAAGAGATTGAGCTTATACAATAGGTATTAAATCCCCTAGCACTGAAGTCCTGAAAGTGAGAGTGGGTGAGTGTTGCCTCTGGCAGCAGATATGCCTCGTAAAAATGTACAGCAGCTACACTTGCTGTAGTAACCATGTGGAATAAACTCCTGGGGATAAAACAGCTACTGCCTACTGGGCTTTAACACTTTATGGAGCACAGTCAAACTGGTGTGATCTGTTGTGTGTGGGTGGGTGGTCCCTGTGGAGGACAATCGCACGTGTGTGTGTGGGTGTGTGTGTGTGGGTGTGTGTGGGTGGTCCCACAATCTGATCACAGTGGTGTGACTGGAATGTCAGAAAACGTCAGGTCCACTTAGGCTCTGGCTTAGTAAAAACATAGAGATAAGTTTCATGGAGATAGCAAAGCACTTCAAAGTCATTCTGGTCAAGAACGCCTGCCTGGTGCTATAAATGAAAAATGGAAAATTATACATTTTATATAAAAAACAAAGATTCATTCTGTTCTGTGACTTTTTTTTTCTTTCCAATAAACCTGTATGTCAAAACTTTAAAAAAAAAAAAAAAAAAAAAAAAAAACATCCCAAAGAAACTCACTCCTGAAAGATTTGAGACTAAGAGGAAGATAGTCTTAGAAAGTAGGTGATTTATAGAGAGAGAAATTGAGGAAACAGATTTCATTGATACAGTATTAAAGATATCTGGAAGTGTGCATCTGGAGTGTAATCTTTTGTGTGTTTCAGGTCGTCTACGATGGGCTGTTTGGGGCCAATACCAACAACAAACTCCTCTCTCTCACACTGCAGTTTGTGCACCATATCTGTGTGGTGTAAGTGCTGATAACATTCTTGCTGTGTCTAGAACGTTTAGAATGTTTCTAGCTGCTCTGGAAAAAACAGTATTCAGAAATGTAAATGTTGCCTTGAACTCCATCGGGGAAACTCATGCAGCATCAGGTGTTTTGCATTCGACCGAGCGGCTCACCTTCCAAATGCACACGTTTTCTATTTGTAATTTTACGCTGGCTAGACAGTAAGCAGTGAAAGCAGTAGCAACCCTCTCTGCCCCTGTTGTTGTGCAGCACTATCTTGAACCACGGCATTTCTGCCTCACAGGTGCCCCGATACCAACAAGCCACTGGGTCTGATGCTCCTCAACGGCCTCACAAAGCTTATCAATGAGTACAAAGAGGTAGACTGTGCCCCAAACACTGTTTTCTTATTTCAGCTTCAGCTGCTCTTCATGCACTCACTGACTTTCACATAATTTTAACAGCGTTTTGTAAGAAAAGACGATTGAATGTAACATTATACGGTTGGTGGTAATAAAGGTTTCTTTTCTCTTCATCAGGATCCTAAATTACTGTGCGTGGCTTACTCAGCCGTTGGAAAGCTTTCAAGGTAATCGTTGTTGTTGTTGTTTGTTTTCCTTTTTAAAAATGTTTGATTGTAAGTGTATCCTGAGCCACGTTTTATTCAAACCAGTCCCTCACCGCCCTGTCCTGCATGTTTTCTTAGTCATAATAACCACGTGTGTTTTGTCTGCGTTACAAACAGCCGAATGCCACAGCTCTTCACTAAAGACATCGCCCTGGTGCAGCAGTTCTTTGAGTCCATGTGCAAGGTGAGCCTGACTGATATTTGGGTCATCTGTTTGGGCTGTGCAGTTAAATAATTTGGTTGCTCAGCCATTGCAATCCAGTTTACACTGAAATTTTAATTATCTAAGTGTATGCAAGTTTAGTGAGTAGTTTAATTTCTTCTGTAACCTGGAGCACCTGTTCACACCTCCAGATTTTAGATCATGACTTCGAAAGATGAGTCTGACAAATGCACCCTCTGCAAATCTCTGTTTTATTAATTTGTTAATTTTATTTATACATAACCCCTGTTAACAGGAGGAAGCTGATGTGAGATTAGCTATTCAAGAGGCCTTGTCTATGATGGTGGGTGCATATGTCAACCTGCAGGGGGCGCTACTCAATCTTATGGAGGCCCTGGTAGCTGCTTACATTGGAAAGGTTCGTGTGATAACTCACTGGCCTAGGGTGACAATTCACGATTTGGTTTTGGATTTATCTACATATTTATACAACTGTAAACCATGATTGTATTCAGTGTCATTACTTGTGGTATGAATGTGGCAAAAATGAAGAGTAGAATCAGTAGCATTGGTTAGTTTGTTTTGGTTAAATTTATGAAATTGATTTGTGGATGTTTGTTTGATTTTTATCTTTTGACATTTTTTAATGATGCCTCACCTTAGCCGGAAGTCCAAGTGCGTCAGGTGGCGATGAAGTTTGCCAGCAGTGTGTTTGCACCTGATCACGTGCCATCCAGATACCTACTGCTGCTAGCAGCGGGAGACCCGTAAGTTTAAATGGATAAACATACACAAAGCATATACGTATAAACAAATTTTATATGTATATATTGTATATATGTATGTATATAGGTATATGTACATATTCTGCACCAGCTTGATTACAAATGCCTTTCTGCATCACAGTGCCTGTTTGGTTTACACTACTTATTTATTTCTCTGGAGCCTTGTTGTTCTCCACCACTCTGTGGCTCCTCCCTTTTGGACTTGGAGGGGTGATCAGGTCATATGCCTTGCATATGTTCCTGTATGTGATCGCTGACATCTGGTTGTGTCTCTCAATGTATGCGTTCATCACCTGCATCATGGTACTTGCTCCTCGATTGTCTCAGAGACTCTTTTGGGCAGTCTGCATCTTGGGTTTTGCCCAAGTCCTGCAGTGACTGACATATTGCTTGATCTTGTGATGCCATGATTAGTGTCTTTATGTTGTGTTTCAGTCTTGCCTTTTCCAGTCATTGGTAGAATTATTTTGTCAGACACCTCTGCTGTTTTGTCGGCACTGCATTCTTTGGAGGGACTACCTCTGCTTCCATGGTGACCATGTCTCCCATATGTTTGAAGCACTCATAGATGTATATAGTAGTAGTAAAATTGCAGTGTATTACACAAAGTTTCCAAAGAAACAGGATGTTTCAGACAGCGGTTCTTCACTCTGCTATGCAAGCAAAGTACATATGTGTGTACACACAGGGACATGTATATTCATTCAACATCTGCACTATGGAGGTTCCAAGTTTATACATATGAAAGATATTTCCTTAACAAGTTTGTGGTTGTACTATTGTCCTTGATCTGTGAATCATTCATTTTTTTGGATTAAAGACCCCCTTAATTCAAGTACTGTTTGTCAGATCTGAAAGAAAGCTATTTAAGACCAAAGAGCACTCTAAGGAAATTGGAGGTAAAGTTATAGACATGCACCAGTTAGGAAAAAAGGTATAAAATAATATCTAAATGTTCAGATATCCCAGTGAGCACTTTTGGATCACTTATGAGGAAATGGTAGCTTTGTCATACATCCCAGACACTGCTAGACAAGGGTCGTGATGTAGCTCCGTTTCTCAAAATGGTCACTTCCAAGCTCAACTGGACCTTTGCAGAGAGCTTGTCAGCCTACCTTAATAGGTTTTGTTTACTCGTATTGTCTTCTGTTGGGTTTTAGGCAAAATTAGGCACCATTAGCGCCACTTGCAGAATAACATGGTTCACATTAGGTAACTGCTACTTCACCTGTGTGGGACTGTCACTCCCTGTCTGTGCAAGTGCTCTATGCTATACTGTGGCAAGACTCCTAACTCTACAGATCCCTACTTCTGTAACGTGATTGAAAATTGCAAGTTGCTCTGGATAAGAGCAGATGAATAAAATGAAAACAATTCAGTCCAATCAAGCTCTGTGCACATGTCACATTTCTGTTCTGATTAAATGCATCGGTGCATGTAAACAGTTGACCTGAAATCTTTAATCAGAATAACAAAAAATGTGTATGTTAACTCAGGTAATGATATTTGGAGCTCTGCATGCAACTGGCCTGTGTGGAAAGGTGGCAGGAAAGAAGCCATTGTTGTTGATAAATACTTTTTGGAACATTCCAGAAAGGTGGGGGGCAACATCGTGTTGTGGGAATGCTTTTGCTTATCAGGGATTTTGAATCTTGTTAAATGTGAAGGAAAATATGGGGAGAGATTCTGCAAAACGACTTGCTTCAAGCCACTGAAATATTAAAGGTGGGACAGTGATCTCAAGCACAAGGCCAAAGCCACCTAGGAGTGGTTGAAAAACAAGAATGTGCATGTTCTACAATGGCCAATGGAAATTGTGTAGTACTGTTTGCAAATTGCAGTGTGTCCAATTTACCTGAACACTTTGGAGTGTCAGGAAGAATTGGTAACTGAAGGGTAACTGGTAATAAGGGTATTGCAATAAGAATACTGACTGGAACAAAGTGCAAGTGTCATTTGTAATCCAGGGAAATCTTGTTTGTGTGTCTGTAGTCGTGAAGAGGTTTGTGGAGAGGCCCGGCGCACTCTAAGATCTCTCCCTACCAAGAAGACAGAGAAGGAGAGTTCCAAGCCCATGCCATCATTTCCTGAGATGGTGAGCTACATCCAGGAGAAGGTAAAATGATCTGTAATAAATTATAAACAATATTAAACCATATTAAATGGTTTTATTCAGTTATGTTCAGATAGTATAATGGTGGTGTCATCTGGACAGTTTGGATGAGTTGTCTTCATATAAATTAGGCTGCTGTGAGGATGAGGACACCTGCCAAATACATTGTTGGAACCTCAACCCTTCCTTTTAACCCTGCTACCTTTGAAGAGGTGAGTCAAAGTGGGTGTGGGTGGGTTTGTTTATATAAAATGAGAGAGAGGGATAAATAATGGGGAATTTTTCTTTTTTTCCCCTTTCTAGATTGTTCTGTACCTCAGGATGTGTCTGGCTCATAGTGCTGGAGCCACACCCACCTCCCAAAGTTTTGTTGATATGCAGGATGACGCCCCTCTCATTGGGCGCTATGTTCGATCATTGCTCGCAAACGAGGCCCCTCCTCCTTCCTTCACCCTCAAAGGGGGAGAAGCCAATCCGGTGCAGGTCTACATGGAGCTGCTGCAACAGCTTCTCTCAGCTGTTGGAGGCAAGTCATATACAGTGAATATGGTATAACACTGCACAGTTTAGTGTTTTCACATTAGAAATTGTTAGGTAAATATTAAAGGCTTCAGCGATTTGAGGCAGTCATGTGAGAGGATGTGGCTTTTAAAAACTGGATTTGCCTTTTTCTGTCATGTTTAATACTTTGTTTTCCTGATATGGAGTTAGCCTAGTCTTGGACTAAGTTCCATTGATGAATTGCCATCGGAATGGTGATTGGCATGGGCTTACACGTAACCTCGGTCAGGGAAACCTGTCTGCTATTTCAGACAAAATCATGTGTTCTTGTCAACCCCAGCACTTCTAGTCAGTATGCGATTAGATATTAAGGGATTTATGGTGTAATTTGTGTGTTTGTGCTGCAGGTATTCCTGTGATGTATTGCCTGTTGGAGGTAGTGTCTGTTTTTCCTCAGAAGCTTGCTCCCAGATTTGCCAACAGAATTGACTGGATAAAAGTAAGTGCTATATAACGAAAGTTTATTTTGTCATCTGACTGACCAATTGATAATATTGACAATATTTCCATTAATATTCTGTTTGTGTGTGGGTGTCAGGGTCTTATGAATACCAGTAAAGAAGACATGCGAGAGCTAGCAGCTCAGCTGTATGCTGTGGTCGTCTCCTCCATGTCTGGCAATGAACTCAAATATGCTGTACAAAACCTGATCAAGATCAGCAAAGACACTCATGTATGTACCATAGAATCAACAATGACTTTGTTATTTACGGCACTTTTTAAATAGTGTCATGTATCATAGCTAGTTAGGTTGTTTTATTTATTTATTTATTTTTATGATCATAAACTATATCAAAACTGCTCTTTTTTACATTTAGTGAAGAGATGTTTTGTTTATTTTGGAAGTTAGTTATCTTGGAAGTTAAAGGGCTGCTTAATTGAAAGGTATCAGGTAAAATGCTTATAGAGTTTTCTCTTTGAAATGCAGAGCCCTGAGACCCAGCATGGTGCCATTTTGGCTCTAGGTTATATGGTGGGCAGGTACATGAGTAAGAGGCAGGGCTTGGGATCAGATGACTCCCCTAACCTTGAGCTAATGAGTGCCATACCCAAGGACGAAGAAGAGCTGATCACCATGGCAACCCAAACTATTGGTATGGCCACTTATTCTTTGTAGACCATGTAAATAAGTAAATGTAGCCTCTCGTTTTCTTTCACGCTTATTGAGGTCGCTGAGTTGCTGGAGTCACCGAGCCATTCATTTCTCTGCAGGATCGTTTTTGGAAAGCGGGTCCCCATTGCTGTCGGTTGCCGCGGTGACAGCCCTGGGAGAGATTGGCCGCAACGGCAAGCTTCTGATAGCAGCTGAGGGTGAGGGCTTCACCAAACTCAGCCTCGTGGACAACCTGCTTGCTAGGATACCATCTGGCAAAGAGACTGGCAAGGTGATGCGCACATAAATTTTATGGACACACCATTGCAAACTTGCCCTCATCACACATGTGCATATCAGATCCTGGGACACATATACAGGCATATGATGTGATGAACATTATCACAGCAGGAGGGCCTGTTGTGTCTTATGTAAATAAAGTGTTTTCCTCTTGCATTGTTGATAGTTTTTTATGAGCTAACTACGCTTTGAGTGTATTTATTATTGATGAATGCTGCATTTTCCATGGGCAGATGAAGGAGCATGCAATCCAGACACTGGGATTCCTCCCAGTGGGAGATGCAGAATTTCCTCATCAGAAAAAACTCCTACATGGCCTCATGGATTCAGTGGAGGTAGAGTTATAACAGCTTATTAGTCTTATAATATGTATAGTAAAACACAGAATAAGTAGATCATGTAGAGTATGTGATCATGATGTAATGTCCTTTTAATCATACTGTTTTATGTAACTTAATGTTCTGTAATGCTATGCTTTTTTTTTTTTTGCTCCCCCCCCCCCCCCATCTCCCTCCTCCTCCTCTAGGCTAGGCAGGTGGAACTGCAGTTCACAGTAGGAGAGGCCATAACTAGTGCTTCTGTGGGAACCTCCTCTGGAGCTGCCAGAGATGCCTGGACTTGCACTGAAGACCAGTACTGCCCCCCTAAGAGTGAGTGCGTGCTCATATGTACCTAACACAAGTGTTTTGCAGTGTCTTGAAAGCGTTATTTACTCCTCACTGTGTGTGTGTGTGTGTGTGTTTGTTGTTGTTGTTGCTGTTGTTGCTCACTCTCTCTCTCAGATGTAAAGAATAACGATGCAGTGCCCTGGACACTAACCGCCATCTTGTCGAAGTACATAGGGAGTCCCAATCCTCACGTGCGGCAGGCAGCTTGCATATGGTTGTTGTCGCTGGTGAAGAAACTGAGCCAGCACAAAGAGATTCAGGTAAACGCACAGATCACATGCCCATACGCACAATCCACCATATATCCAACTTTCACACTAGTCACATAAAACACAAACACATGCTGTCTTGACACAAGATTTCCAAGGACAAGTTAACACTGGTGATATTAAAGAAAAAGATTACCAATGATTATACTGCTAAATAGGTATTTAATATAGTTGTGTGACTTGACTGTTTTCTGGGAGCATCAGGACAGTATTCGGTGTATCGCACAGGTAACATAAACTTATCCTTTCCTTACATGTTCCTTTGTCTTCCTGTCTTTGTTGCAGTCTCATCTAAAGGAGATCCAGACGGCTTTCATTTCCATCCTGTCTGATCCAGATGGTGAGTCACTAATTACATCGTTCATCAATACATTCCTCTTGCCTTACCATGTAACTGTCGTACTTGGGGTAAGATGTGTTATTAAATTCAGGCCAAATCACCAAAAGTATTTTGAGATGTTGGCTTGTTTCTTTTTTTATTATAGTGATGCTGTATAACTGTACATATTAATTCTGGTGTGTTTCGGTGTATGCCTGCACGCATGTGTGTTCAGAGCTAAGTCAAGATGTGGCGTCTAAAGGCCTAGGCTTGGTGTATGAACTGGGAGGAGAGCAGGATCAACAGGAACTAGTGTCAACTTTAGTAGAGACTCTTATGACTGGGAAAAGGTATTTAATAAGCATATGTGTTCCTTCATTAAGTATTAATAAATTGCCATTACATATTCAGGACTATAGATCTTGTATGTTGAATGAGCAGGTCCATCAGGTTAAATGTATGCATGATTTATTGATAGTTCCATTAATACCATTCCGCTCTGCCATTTGATAGTGGGCAATATAAAACAAGATTAAATATTTAAACGGATGGCTTTTAAAGTGTGTCTGTGTGTGTCTGTGTGTGTGTGATTGATTGATTGATTGATTGATTGAAGAACCAAACACACTGTATCAGAAAACACTGAGGTCTTTCAGGGTGATGCTCTTGGTAAAGCACCAGATGGGTAGGTCATTTATCTCCCCTGAATACACTGCCCAATATGCTTTCTGTTTGATACATTGTCATTTGTGTGTGCTAATGGAAGAAACATGCATTTTTCTTTTTAAGTTTTTAATTTGGAATTTATATACACTTTTTGTCCATACCACTAGTTGAGATACAGATTTGTTTGGTTTGACAGGCAGAACCTTTCTACATACAAGGAGCTGTGCTCATTGGCTAGTGATCTGAACCAACCAGATCTCATTTACAAGTTCATGAACTTGGCCAACCACCATGCTATGTGGAACTCCAGGAAGGTAATGTCCACCAATTAGAGGATGGATGTGTTAGTGAAATAGAGATTTTAATATAAATAGTTTTCATATGTTTGTTCTAATTATATATTTAGGTAATAGAAAACATTTATTCATTTTTATGGGGAATTTCCTTCAGTGGAAGTGCTGCTTCATTTAGAGGTTTAGAAGTTAAATTGCCTATAGACATGGCAAAAACTGTAAAGTCATGCAGAATTTGAAATCCTTTCATCTTGTTTTCTCCTCTGCTGTAGGGGGCAGCGTTTGGCTTTAACATCATTGCAGCAAAGGCAGGAGAGCAACTTGCCCCTTTTCTGCCTCAGTTGGTGCCTCGCCTCTACAGGTATCAATTTGACCCCAACCTGGCCATCCGACAGGCCATGACCAGCATCTGGGATGCCCTCGTCACTGACAAAACCATTGTGAGAGATCACCAAACACTGCTGTCATACGTACTGCATTCCAGTTTGGCTCTTGGAGCGTTTTTCTTAAGACCACTTTATCATGATACAGAAAATCATAGACCTTTTTAGGTTTACATTTTCCTACTTTATCTAGGTTGATAAATACTTAAAGGAGATTCTTCAGGACGTCATATCCAACCTAACCAGTAACATGTGGCGAGTACGAGAGTCAAGGTAAACAAACAATTTGAAAGAGAATATTTTATGGAAAATGATGAATTTAACTGACTGTTTTTAAGTACTCCAGCCAGTATCAGTTGATTTATTTTTCTGTAGCTGTTTGGCTTTAAACGACCTGATTCGTGGGAAGCAGGCTGATGACATCATTGACCAACTGTCAGAAATGTGGGAGACATTGTTCCGAGTTTTAGATGACATCAAGGTAAATGGCTTGGTACTTATTAAAACAGATTGTAACAATATCCCTCGTGTAGACTAGCCCATAATTAGCTTGTCTGGCTACTGTGCTGGTATCTAGTCAGTTAATACTGAATTGTAATAATTTAGCACTTTTTACTGGTCTGTGTGACTTTTGCGTTTCAGGAATCAGTACGGAAAGCGGCAGATTTAGCCCTGAAGACCCTCAGCAAGGTAAAAGCCTTTACTGGTATTTCTGCTTTACCAGTAAATACTGTTAGAGCTAACACTGAATGAGAAATCTATTGCATACAAGTCGTCATCATCAATTGCATGATTTTCTAGCAGTCACTATTTATTTATTTTGGTGGAGCAGGTCTACAGGTGTTTAGCAAGTGTGTCTGCACGCCTGCGCCTTGGCTTGTCTTGCAGGTCTGTGTGCGTATGTGTGAAGCGATGGGTGCATCCGCTCAACGGACAGTTGGCGTGCTGCTGCCCATCCTGCTGGACAAAGGCATTGTCAGCAATGTGGCAGAGGTGCGCGCTCTCAGGTAGGCTCAAGTGCTGTTGAGCACATTAGACACACACACACACACACACACACACACACACACACACATTACATACACACACACACATTACATTATGCAATCTGGGTATTAATCAGTGTGCTTATGTAATACGGGTGGGAACAGCATTGAGACCTTGGTGAAGATCAGCAAGGCAGCAGGCAGCCGTCTGAAGCCCCACGCCCCACGCCTCGTCCCCACTCTGCTGGAGGCACTGAGCATGCTTGAGCCGCCTGTGCGCAACTACCTCAGTCTGAGAGCCACGGAGCAGGAGAAGGTGAGTCTAGCCTAAACTGCAGGCCAGGGATGGTTCAAGTGCTTTCAAGTACCAAGTGTCTTACAAGGAGAGCACTGAGTTCTGTTACTTATGGGTTTCTTGCTTATGGCAGAGCTTTATGTTAAAAAGCTATTCATGGATCTAACTTAAGGTAGCACTGAGTTAACCGAGCCGAGCTACAGCAGGTTAAAATCCAACAACCATAAACCTGTGTAATTGTTAAGGAATAAATCTTAACTCTGTAGTGCATACTTTGACTTAAAACCCTTATATTCAAGATCATATTTATTGCTATAGTGTGCTGTAGTGTAATAGTCTTATTCCATATTTGTTTACAACCAAAGTTATTTTTGATAAGGCAAAAAAAGACTAAATCAGAAATGCATTACATCTGTGTGTAAATGTTGACCAATATGAAATCTACTTTCCCTGTCTATCCTCAGAGTGCTTTGGACAGTGCCAGACTGAGTATGGTCAAATCTTCGCCCATGATGGAGACAATCAACATGGTAGGAGTTTTGTAATCTAGCTGCCCTCTTGGCTTTCTCTCTTCCTTTCCCACAGAGATTTTTTGACCTTACTAGTTATTCACATGGATGGATCTCTTAATACCATAAATTAATATATAAAGCACCCACAATAGTTTGCATATTGTTGTATACATTTATTTGACTGACGTGTGTGTGTGTGTGTATATATACAGTGTCTGCAGCATTTGGATGCGTCTGTGTTAGGAGAACTGGTGCCAAAACTCTGTGATCTACTAAAAAGTGGAGTCGGTCTTGGAACCAAGGTAAACATGTAGGCACACATTCCTGTATTTACTATCTTTGTGGGATTGTTGTTTTGTTTTCACTGAAATATATATTACTCTAGCTGAATGTGTTGTGGCCTACAGTTTACTATAACTTTAATCTCATTAACCAAAAAGTAAACAATTCTTGCCTCTTTCAGTTTTTCAACCAAATCTTCAAAAGAAATTAAAGCTCTAGCTAAATGTCCTCAAAGTGTCTTTTTTTATCTTTCCATCTGCTGGGATTATTTGATCTCCACAAATAATTCAACTAGAATAGTGCACGCACGTGCACACACACACACACACACACACACACACACACACACACACACACACACACACACACGCACACACTCTGGAGTAACTGTTACATGGTTTCCAGGGAGGCTGTGCCAGTGTGATCGTGTCCCTCACAGTGCATTGTCCTCAAGACCTCACACCTTACTCAGGTAACACACCCCCAGGATACCACTCCCCTGCCCTCATGTATATATGAGCACAGACACACTTAGAGAGTAAGCAAGCATCACCTTCACCGATGTTCACCTATGTGAGCATGTGGTGCCTCCGTTTACAGGTAGACTAATGAGCGCCCTCCTCAGCGGGATCCATGACCGCAATATTGTGGTCCAGAAGTCTTTCGCCTTCGCTATGGGTCATCTGGTCAGGGTGAGCACACTCCGGTTCAAGATCCGCTTCCAGTGACCATAAAAAAAAAAACAAAACACTAGCGAGAGTGTTACAGGCCACGGGCATGGTGCCTAGAGCGGTGCAATAAAAAGCGCTCCTCCTTTACCTTGCAGACAGCCAAGGACAGCAGTGTGGAGAAGCTTTTGCAGAAACTCACCACCTGGTACTTGGAGAAAGAAGGCAAGATAGAAAGGAGAGAGCTTTTGATGGAGTGTTCATTTTTTGCCCTGCTCTAATCTCCATTAATCGTCTTCTCTTTTTCCATTTCCCGCTACCCCATCCAGAGTCGGTGTATAAGTCTTCCTGCTGCCTGACGGTGCACGCCATCAGCCACTACAGCCCGGATGTGCTGAAAGCAAATGCCAGTGCTGCCCTGCCTCTGGCTTTCCTGGGCATGCACCAGCAGTCCGACGAGCAGGAGCATGGGGATAGCACCGATGCAAGCCTGTGGGCCGAGGTGTGGCAGGAACACGTGCCTGGTAAGAGAGGAAGAGGATGCACAATACTGAGTATTTGAAGTGATGGATGGAGTTGATTATCACCAAACAGTGTTTAACTTGGCTTTAAGTAACTAGTAATTATCAGTTTTATTTTACATAAAACTAATTTTGGGCTTTTTATATGTTCACTCTGCCTTCGTCCCTTTTATTTGTGTCTTCAGGCAGTTTTGGGGGAATCAGACTGTATATGACCGAGCTCATAGCCATTACCCAGAGGGCTTTGCAGTCTCAGTCATGGAAAACGAAGGCGCAGGGTGGGGCTGCCATGGCAACAATCGCTAAGCAGCAGACAGGCTCCCTCGTGGCCCCTCACCTGGGTATGGTGCTGAATGCCCTGCTGCAGGCGCTCACTGGGCGCACCTGGGCAGGGAAGGTAAGCACTCACCAACATGTGCGCATGCGCACACACACACACCAATCAGCATGCGCCACTATGCACTTGCACACCAATCAACAGGCTGCAGAAATTCAGCAATATATTTGAGTTTATTTATTTTGCTGTTCCATTATTCGCAAAGCTAATGGAATTTGTGTGCTATTTTTGTGGTGACTCATGGAAATGCCTTCATCTGTGCTTTCAGGAGGAGCTTTTGAAGGCTGTTGGCTCTGTGGTGTCAAAATGCAGGTTGGGCACCTTTTTGTTCTTTCTTCCTGCTCTTTCTCATATACGTTCTCAGCAAGACTAGGGCAGCTTTTATGTGATTTTGTGTTTGTTTGTGCGCCTGCAGCGAGGAGCTGCAGAATCCTGTGGCAGGTCAGCCGACTGTGTCGCAAGTGCTGGACTTGATCCTAAAGGAGTGTAAGAAAGAGAGTCTCGTGTACAAAATGGCTGCCCTGCGAAGCACGGCAGGCATTTTGGAGGCCACTCAGGAGGATCGCTTTCAGGACATGGCAGATATTTTGTTTCCTCTCATCAAAAAGGTACGGCAGTGGGGTTGGTCAGGACATTTCCGAACTATATTTGGCTTCTTTTTGCCTGTAAGGCATCACATGCTGGAGTGGGGGAGCTGTCTGCAAGGATCCAGTGTGGCGGAAGGTTCTCGTTCCAACAAAACCAGAGCGACACCTGATGCAACTGTTTGAGGTCAACTTATTAAACAAGTGGAATCAGGTCGAAAACTGTAGCCACCCTGGGGCCTATGCAGAGGATGATGTTCCCCTTACTCTAATCTTGAGTTGTGTAGCCAATGTCTGCAAGTTCATGTAGATATCCTTGTTTCATTTATGACATTTATTTTTTGGGTGGCGGGGTGGTCACCAGAATGAACCTACAAGTGCTAGTTCACCAAAGCACGATGATGATGAAGATGCAAAGGAACGAGAGCTGCAGACCGAGGTCCTTCTTTGTGCATTTGAGACCCTAGGAAAATCCTGGCCATCTAATGCACAAACCCAAAGTATGACTGCAATAAAAATAGGCATACAAAAATGAATAGAAGTTTATTAAAATACACCCATTCATCCACCAGTAACGTAGGTTAATGTAGTAGTTTATTAATGTGCGTGTGTGTGTTTTTTGGCAGGTCGCTATCAAGCTGAAGTTTGTGGGCTAATGTGTGACAGGCTTAAACTGAGCACATGGAGGGTTCAGCTATGTGTTCTACAGTGTATGAAAGCATTCTACCAGGGGTGAGACATCACCAGTAAAAGAACCAAAGACGCTTAATCTGGACAATGAACATCATTACTGTTCCTGATAATTTAGCGATAACGGTAGATTGTATTGAATCTAAGTCCTACTGGTCACTGACTTTTGAATTGTGTGAATGTTTTTAAAAAATTGAGACTAGATTTGATTTATAAAAGCATTTTCAGTTAAAAATTGTCCTAATAATACAGGATATATGCCATCTTGATGTATGCTCTGTAAAGTGTTGATTTTAAACAATGAATACCTTCTTGTATGAAGACCCATATGAAGGCCAAAAAGTCATGTGCTTTGGTTTGGTAATGTAGGTTACTGCTGTTGGAGAAGGACCACAAGAACGCCACAATACTGACTGACCTTCTGTCAGAAACCTGCACTGGCCTTGCATCACCACTAGGTTGGGAATGACATCAAAGCGATATCACTGTATGGCGTGGTCAGCCAAAGAGTCCTTTATTTACAGGGTATGCTTTTTGTTTTTCTGTTATATATCTGCAGAAAACAGAAGTTATTCATCTGTAAGAACAGAAGCATTGTCCATTCTGGAACTACTCTTGAAAAAGATTGGAGGTAGGCTAGTTTCAATATTTCCGTACTACCACTGGCAAGAAACTAATAGCTGAGCGATGTTTAAAATATAGTTTTTTCATTTACCAATTGTGTTCTTGATAGCTGGTTTTCTGCAGGCACCAGGCTGTTAAAATTGTACAACTTGCTTTTTCATTTAACAGCTTGATTTTGTTCTGTGTGCACAGAAAGTGACCAATGGGATTCCCTGTCTGAGAAGAGTCGGCAACAACTTCAGCGTTCTCTTGCTACCATGGAAACAGACAGCCGTCCTGAACTCAAGGACAAGGCCCAGATGCTGAGGAGGAAAATACAGGGCTTGCCTTAAACAAACCTGTCCACATGTAGAATGATTCTTCTGGAATCTTCAGACCATTTTAGTCATCCCATACCAAATCTCATGCACATCTCATATACTGACTGACCTGTTGAAGAATAAAAACGCACCTGGACGGTCCTGCACCAAATAAACCGACACAGTGGTTATTTCCAAGCCAAAAGATTTAAAACCTTCTCTGGGTGACTCAATTGATTTTTCCAAAGAACCTGTACTTAAGCTCTAAGTTTCCTTCTCACCTAAATTAACTTTTGGGATATGATGCAGTTCTCCTGAGCATCACATCAGTAGCCATTTGGGCTCGTGTTACTTTTCTGTTTCTCACATCGCTGTTTGCACACTATCTGTGCCAACCAGAGCCACCCCATTCTGGTGAACATTTTTCTCCTTGCTGTGAGAGTCTGACAAGGTTCTAGCCCTCTCACCTAGCCATGTGTGTCTGCAACTAATGTACTTGTGTCTTGTTTGTTTTCACCAAGCAGCCACTGCCTCTTTTAAAATGCTTGTCTACACTGAACTAGACCCTCAGTGCATGGAGTGACTGCTAGAGCTTTCTTATGCAAGGGAGCAGTTTCTAGTAATGTGGTTCCCTTCTCGGCTTCCCTTTGTTCTGGTGCTGATCTTACAGACTGTCTTGGTAAGAGGAGTTACAGCATCCAGTTCAGTCCCCCCCCCCCCCTTTCCTTTTTTCTGTTAGTATTCAGAGTTGGAGGAAAGGGAGAAATGAGGCCATGCAGAAGCATCAGAATGCGAAATAAGAGGGATTTGGCTAAAGACTATATGTGTGTATTTAAAGACATCTTCATGTAAATTAGACTGATGTATTTCCTTTACCAGTGTTTGCATGTTATAAGGTGTGGTGTGTTAAATAAAATATTTTCAGAAAACCCTAAGCCAAGGTGTTTTCTAATGAGACATGCTGTTGGCTCCTGCTCCATCTGGATTTTAAAGATGGCTTTAAAAGCCATCTTTTAAGGATTTATTGATAGGCATGTGTTTCCATTCAAATGTAAAATTTCAGGAAGGGTGTTAAAAAACAACTCTGTTGAGGGAAGACTGCATTATCTCACTTTGAGGCACATTTCTAGATTTGGAATGCCAAACACTTCTAATGGATTCCAACCACAATAATGCAGACCTGATCCAAGTGCTTATTAAAGGAAACCTTATTAGGACCAGGTGTGAGCTTCATTTAATTGAGTAGTAAATCTTGAGCAAGGTTGAACACATAACTCCCACTAAACAGCAGGCCATAGTTGTACTTCCAGCTTTCAACTCATTGCGGTAACACTAACAGGGTTTTGCTTTTTTGCAGACCAGATAATCCACTGCAGTTTCATCAGGGTCAGCCTATGATATAAGTTTACCAGAATTATGGATCGAGAGCATCCTTTTCCAAGGACTTGAAACTATTATTCTGCATTTATTTACATTGGTTCCCAGTAAAATTACAAATTGATTATAAAATACTTCTAATGGTCTACAAAGCACTGAATGATCTTGCTCCACAGTACCTTAGTGAAGTCCTAGTGCAATATAACCCACCACGTCTGCTTAGATCAAAAGGTGCAGGCTCTTTACTAGTACCAAGGATAAGAACATGTACTGCAGGGGGCAAATCCTTTTCCTATAAATTTTTCACACTATGGAATAACCTTCCTGTGAATGTGTCAAAACTCAAGAGTGTCTCAATATTTCAGGCTAGGCTGAAAACCAATCTCTACAGTCAGGCATTTTATTAACTACTTCCCATCTTTGGTAAAGGTATAGATCTGGTAGTCCATGGTCATTGAGAGTTAGGGTAAACTGTGATGTTATGATGCTGTCACTTCACTTTGTTACTCAAGGTTGTTGTCTGAAAGCTGATGTTCCAGGGTACCCTCATGCCTGTGGTTCCTTCTGGCTCTTTCCTTTTAGCTGTGTTGCCATAGATAGATCTGCCAGAATCCATCTTTGAACATTACAGTTCCATAATTTACACTACCTCGTACATGCAGATGCCTAACAATAAATTCTTTCTGCCAACATACACCAACCCCGTGATGTCGTTACTGATCTTCATCCCACCACCCCCTGGTGTAGCCTACCACACCTCCCCCTCAGCCAACTACGCCAACGGCCTTGGACATTCTCATGTGGGTTGGATTTCAGACATGCACACACCTTTGGGACCAGATTAGGACTTCTAGAAAACCAGACTTCTGTTTATATTACTATATACTATTATATTAGTGTCTGTTTTGGGCCACAACTTTGAGTCTTGGTTCCTCTCAAGGTTTCTTCGTCATACTCTAGCGAGTTTTTCCTTGCCCGTTGCCCTTAGCTTGCTCAATAGAGGCTTGGACATGTGCAAAGCTGCTTTGTGACAACTATTGTAAAAATCACTATATAAATTTGACTTTGAATTATATAAACTACTTAACCATCACATAACTGCACTAGGATTCTTATGACCAATAAAATGCAATTTGAGCACAACTTGTATTTAAACTTTTATTGAAATTAGCTTAACAGGATGAATAAGAACAGCGAAGGCATTTGATGTGCATTTCAAAGATTATGGCAGTAGAGAGTAGGAAGATAAAAGAAGGATAGAAAATATGAACATACTGTACAAAAACAGGATCATGAAAGCAAACCCCATTAGACTCCTGTGTTCTCAGTATTGGGGGGGGGGGAGGGGGGAAATCACTAACCTGTTAGTGCATGATGTATTTGACTACTACAATAAAATAAACCATCAACTCCAAATGTACAAGGATTTCAGGTAGGTAAAAAAAAAAAAAAAAAAAAGTCTAAAAAATAGGTCAGAAACAAACAAAAACAAACCCAGCCTAACATTATTGGTTTAACATTATTTTTTTATAGTTATCGAAGCACATTTGAATAAGGAAGCTGTAAATTTATAGCTGATAAGTGCATCCGCATGCTTTATCGTCTGTTTGTGTGTAGCTGTTTAACTGGCTAGAATCTGCCGATGGCGTTTCTCCTTTGTCTTGGCTTTGTCTTGGGAGCGCTGGGCAAGAACCTTTCCTTCGTGCGTCTGCGCTGTGCGTGTCACCATGGAAATGCCGTCCACAAACTTGGTCTTGAAGAGCACATTGGCGTTGGTGAACATGCCGTCCTTCAGTGACACCACCACAAACTACGCAATGGAAAGAAGGAAGTGATGTAAAAAGCACTTTTCAGGCCACTTTTGAGCAAACTGAAGCAAATTGACATGCATGCAAAAAAGTGTTTTACTTCCAACCCTCTGAAGTAAACTGCTGCAATGTAAAAGATCAGGCTAGTATTATAAATGCTTCCTTTCATGAAGTCCCATATACTGTGGTTTACTGCACACACCATAAGAACAGACACTGAGCCGAGTGAGGTTTTTCACCTGGGAATGTGTGAAGTGTGTGCGCAGCATCTGTCCGATGTTCTGCGTGTGTGAAAGGTCAAGGGCGGCGTCCACTTCATCCAGGATGTAGATAGGAGCTGGTTTAAACAGCAACATGGCCAAAATCAAGGAGAGTGCTACCAGAGACCTGAAACACACAGACACATATCATATTGCCGTGTCCACAGTGTACAACCATACATCACAACAGCAGGCGCCATTTTCCAGGCTCGTGGCTGGCTGACCTTTGTCCTCCACTGAGTTCAGTCAAGTTCTCCTTCCACGTGTTGCCGAGAGCAACCTTAAATTCCAGCCCATCCAAAACACCACAGCCCTCGGGCGGGGCCAGTCGTGCATCTGCCCCCGGTAGCAGAGTGGAGAATATGGAGCCAAAATCCTTATTCACCTACACACACACACAGACACACACAATAAGTAAGACCATTTGATAAATCTTAAACCATGCCATGGCCTATGATGGTACAAATATTACCTTTTGCCAAGCCACATTGAGTGCCTCGTTCTTTTTTTGATCCAACTCTTTGATCGTCTCCAAAATTTTAGCTTTATCATTCTCAACAATCCTCTTCTTTTTCTTGAGATCGTTGTACTGTGACAGATATATAAATTAGGTCCAGTTCAACAGAACTAAAGACACGTTGGATATTAGTATTCTCTTTTGTAAAGCATTAATGAAAAACCTATTTGGATAGGAGATTGAAAAACTGCGACCCCATCCTTTAATCTCCTTAAATATCAGCCCTGCAGTTCAGTCAACCTCCCGCTATAAAAGCTCATCAGATAAAAGGCCGTACCCTTTCCTCTGCCTCACTAAGCATGTTCATGGCTCTGCGGTTGACAGTCCTCTCTAGCTTCTCCTTGGTCTCTTCCAGTCTCTTCAGCCTCTGGCCTGCTTCTTTAGGGCTGTTCGCCTTGAAGTCGTATGCGGAGTTGGGCTGGCCAAACAGATGGCGTTCGGACGAGATCCAGTCATTCTCAGCCAGCATGCGCGTAACCTACACATGATGGGTGAAGCACACTCATCACTCTTGTGTACGCTCTTCGTAACCCATGCATCACAAGTCTCTCTCACTCACACGTACACACTCACACTCGTATGTGCACACACTCCCACACCCACCCACCCTGGCAGCGGCGTCTGCACTGTCCTTCTTGTGTTTGCTGATGATGTGCTCGAGCTCTTTGATTTTGAGCTGTGCGTCGTTGTTTTGTTCTTGAAGCTGATTGGCCTCTTCACTTTTCCCTTTGATCTCTCTCTCCTGCCCCAAAATCACCTCTTTCTGCTGGGTGAGCTGCTCCTGGGCTCTCCGCACTGCTTCCTGCGCGCGCGCACACACACACACACACACTTTAGTCAGTCAGCTCATATCTTTGCATATAGGCAACATCTGCCATAAAGTGTGATGGTACACAGATAAATTACTTTACATCTCCTGCCCTTCCCTTCATCCTTTAAATGGACAGGTCACACACTCAAGTTACTCTGAAAGGAATTCATGTAGTACAGTTTCTTTACTATACCAGGAAACCAGGAGAGATAGGGAGAGGATTTCAGAAACCCTGACTTAGAGGAAAATTAACCGTGATGCAGACAAAAAAAAAAAAAAAAAAAAAAAAAAAAGAGTTAAAATTAACTTAGTAGACCTTCATGCCATCTGCATTCCCCCTCTCTTGATATTCCAGTAAGTGTTGTGTCTGTTTAGTAATGAGAAGTTGCAGCCTATTGGCTGAAGTCTGCTTGACAATTTGCATACTCTTACCTTATTGGCCGCAACCTCGACTGACATGGCACTGATCTGTTCCTGTATGGCTTTCATGGCCTCATCCACAACCTGAACCTGCTGTTCATAGCCAGCCTGCTCACGCTTCAGCTCTTCCAGCTCCAGAGCGACAGCGTCAGCTTCCTACACACACAGGAAGGAGTGAGGGAGAACATAAATGTGTCACACATCATACAGCTGCCAGTGGAATCAACTCACTGTTTACTGTTGGACAGCATCAGTACAAGAAATACAAAAAACCTTATGTATCCTAATACACCATTTCAATGCAACACGCCCACCCACATCCCCCGATCCAATCCCATGTCCATCACCAAATGGCTGGCTGACTGCAACTGTGCACCACCTCGTGCTACAGCGTATGCGGAGGGAAGTGGCGCTGGACTGCATACCTGCTGCCTCTCCTTCAGTCTCTTGTGGTAGGCGTCCGCTTTGCTCTTGGCCTCGTTCAGCTTGCGCTGCGCCTCCTTCAGCTCCTTCTCCCGCTCCACCTCAGCGTTCTTCATCTTGTTCTCCAGCACTGCGTACTTCTCCTCCGCCTTCTTCTGCACATCTCTTGTCGTCCTTAGTGTCTCCTCGCTCTCCTCTAGCAGGCCAGGCACACGAACGAGTCACTCAAAAGACTGATGACTCGCCATGTGAGTTACCTTTGTTGTATGTGATGCATGCATGTGCATGTGCACACACACTCATGTGTGTACCAATGGTCTTCTGGAGGTTTTCCAGCTCCTCCTGTTGCTTGTGGAAAGAGCTTTGCTGTAGTTTGGTCTCCAGTATTTGAGCTTCCTCAGTCTTCAGGTCCAGGTGCTGCTTCAGCTGGCGATACCTGCCAGAGCAAAGTGATGGATGGAGAGAGAGAGAGAGAGAGAGAGAGAGAGAGAGAGAGAGAGAGAGAGAGAGAGAGAGAGAGAGAGAGAGAGAGAGAGAGAGAGAGAGAGAGAGAGAGAGAGAGAGAGAGAGAGAGAGAGAGAGAGAGAAAATGAGAATAAACTCACACACACACACAAACGTAAGAGATCCATCAACATAATTAACCCATATCATGGAAGGATAGCAATCTGTGTGAAAGGAAGCTGCGGTTTCTCATTGTCGCGTCTCTGGTAAGAGCGGCGAGGGCAGAACACATACACACACACCTATTAGATATAGATTCTGACGTTTGTCTTTTTCTCTGAGTGGAGGAGCAACTATAAAAAGATGTCTTATTTCTCTTCTTATATTTCCTGCCCAACACCCAGTGTCCACCCTCAAAAGTCATTTGCTAAGTACTTTTTTGTAGACCAGTGTCAATCAGTTACTTTTCAGCAGTTCCTTTGAGGTTGCCCAGTTCCATTTCCAAGGCAGCAAGCTCCGCCTCTTCTCCCCTCAGTTTATCCTGAACGTCTTTCACCTCAGCCAGTTTGGAGAGCACAGAGGCTGTTTGAGCACGAGCCCCTAAACACACACAGACACTTATTTTCTTTTCCAGCCATTATTGTAGTGGTTTGTACATGTATTCAAAGTAAACACAAGTAAAAGATCACTTTATTTAAACATAGGCAGTCTCTCTCTCACACACCTCCAGTCAGTGTTCCCTGTGGATCAAACACATCCCCTCCAAGAGTGACCGTTTTGGTGTTGACGTGCTTGTCAAAAGCAACTTGCTTTGCGTTGTCCAGAGTGTCGCAAACCAGTGTGGTTCCAAAAACATACTCCATTGCCTTACGGAGCTCGGATTCATAACCCACTAGTGACAGGGCTTTGTGGACGTTATCCTCCCCCACCTGAAAACATGACCAGGAAACAAAACGTTTAAATCAGTACAATGTAGATGCATCAAACTCAGTCTAGGAAATACTGTTGTCAGCTTCATCAAAGTTCATTACCAGGTTTTTAGCTGCACGGACTACTCCATCATTGAGGGTTCGTGCAGAGATCTTGTTCAGTGGGATGATGGTGTATCTACGTTTCAGTTCACCTTTTTCTATAATCTTTTTTCCAGTTACCTGGAAGTCAGGCATTTTGAATAAAAAAAAGAAAAGAAAAGTGTTGTGTAAACATAAGAACTGAATCAGGACAAGATATTTTCAGTGGTTAAGGTACTTGCTTAGTAATCAGGTTGCCAGTTCAAACCCCACCACCACCAGGTTTCCATTGTTGGGCCCCTGCGCAAGGCCCTTTACCATCAATTGCTCAAGTTATATTCAGTCATAATTTTAAGTCGCTTTGGATAAAAGCATCGGCTAAATGCCACTAATGTCAATTTCCAAGTAAAATAAAGCCAGACTCTATATTGAGCTCTTACACTAACACTCTCTCACACGAGCACGCACACACACAGAAATGCACACACCCAAATTCACACACGCATACCCATTCTCACAAACTCGCTTTCAGACAAAGACTAGGAGACCTGGGGGCAGGTACTCATGTTGCTCACCTCGGTGTCCACCACCACGTTGTAGAGCCGGCCCCCGGCCACCACTTCCAGAGCCGTGGCGTTGTACACATCGGTCACTGTGAAGAGGTTCGCCACAAGGCCCTTCACTTTAGTACGGTCCCAGCCACGTTCAGGGTCCCTGAAGTGGCACAGTGCATTAGTTCCCCCATCTGTGTGGGCAATCCACAAAAGGAAAGCTTCTCTCCAGGGGTACTAATCAAAATTCACAAGCACAGGGATCATTCTTATGTACAGACATATACACGTGCACACTTACGTATATTCAAAGCGGAGATTGGGGAACTGGCTCATGAAGGACTCGTGTGTTTCTCTGAGCTGGTTGACCTCCAGAGACAGCTGCCTTTTCTGCTCGATCAGATGCTCCTCTCGGCCATCTGAATGAAGGAACGAACAGAGACAGACAGACAGACAGACAGACAGACAGACAAATAGATTCATCTGGAAACCTGGTGTTTTTTGGCCCAGTTATAAATTGGAGTAGTCACTAAATATCTGGGGCACGATGTTACAACACGAGACATCGTGTGACATCAATAGAAAGGTCCAAGCAAAACCTTCATAGTTGAGTTTCTGCAGCTCAGCTTGGAGCTTAGCTCTGCACTTCTGCACGGCTTCCAGGGCATCCTGGTCTCGCTTATATCCGCTGTCCATCTTCTTTACCTGGGCCTGTTTAGTCTTCAGCTCCTGTTGGGCATGCTTCAGCTTCATCTGAGCCTGAGCGTGAGTGCGGAAAAAAAAACAAAAAAAACAAAACCTTTTAACACATATACACAACCTTTACAGCACACCTGTAACATGTCTAGAGCGAAAAAACGTTACCTGCTTGGCCTCGGTCTCTGCCTTGCTCATGTCATTTTTGCAGGCCATCATTTGGCCCGCCAGCGTGGCCTCCTCTCCATCTTCATTGGCCGAGAGTCCAGCAGACACGGCCTTGAAGCGCTGCTGTGCTGCTTCCAGCTCCTCTGTGTCCTTCTGCCCCTCTTCCTGCACTGCCTTTAACAGTTTCGTTGCCTTGGCAACCTCACCTTCCTTTGCAGACATCATCTTCTTATCCTATGATTTAAAAAATGGTAGAGATTAAAAATAGAATGTGCAGCACATGGAGTTTTATAAATGTTTGTCACTTAATCCAAATAAACATAATATAAAGCTTATAAATACACTGTGACCATGTATGTCTACAAGAAACAAACTATATCAATACTCCGTACCTCCTCCATGTTTTTAATAAGCTCTTTTCTTTTCTTGGTTTCATCTTTAAGGTTTTGTTTCTTCAGGTCAAGTGCACTCTGAGCTTTTGTGTCCACTCTCTGAGCCTCAGCCAGAGTCTCTTCTAGAGTCTTCAATACACCTGCCACCTCCTACAGAAAGAAAAGTAAAATAAACTACCATTAATTCATTTCATAACACTATCGATTACGTTTTAAGTGTCATACTACTATTGATTGAGTAGAGGGAGAACTGTCCAGACTGCAGTTCTGCTTATATATTCTCAACCTTGGGCTCACATCCCTTTTCGGCGTGCTCGCATGAATACTGTGCATTGAGCTCTGCACCAACACATGCATACCAAGACCAACCACATCACTCAGTGAAGCTGGTGAGCCCTGGGCCACCAGCCAGGGGGAGGGGCTGCACAGTTTGGTGTGAGTCACCTTATCCCGACTGTGCTCCAGTGCTTTGATCTCCTCGCCAAGCTGGCGCACGCGGGCGCTATTCTGATGCAGGTTCTCCTGCAGCTTGACGATGGAGCCCTGCATGCGCTCCAGGTCTTCAGACGACTTCAGCTTGGTCTCCTCGGCACACACAAACTGCCATGCCACGTACAGGCGGCTCAAGTGCTCCATCTCCCGCATCAGCTTCTGGTACTCCAGGTAGGAAGAACGCTCCTGTGGGAGGGTTTCCACCAGTGTCAATGCCCGCGGAAAGGGGCAAGGCTGTTTCATTGAATACTAGGTAAACTTGCTGCTTTGTCATAGGTTTTTCAGGCATGGATTAAACCTAGGAATGAAATGCTAGCGTCTGTGTTAAGTAACCCCTGCAAAATATTTTATGGGTATGCTTTGAATTAATTTGGGTCTGGAAAACCTGCATTTCATTGCTAAATTGTCACAACAAGAGAAAAAATATTTTTATGGACCTCTTTCAGTTTTTCCATAGCAGGGGTGATCTCCTCATCCAGGATCTACAGCGAGAGAACACAACAGTCTAAGTGGTGAAAGGGCAAGGTGCAACCTGGAAATGCACACAGTGAAACCGCAGGGTGCAATCTCAGAACATACACGCAGAGAGAGAGAGCGAGAGAGAGAGAGAGAGAGAGAGAGAGAGAGAGAGAGACAGACAGAGAGAGAGAGATACCGTCTGAATCTCTTTTAGTTTAGCATCTTTCTTCTCAATGGTTTTCTGAGCACTGATCTTCTTGCACTCATACATCCTGGTACCTGCAGCCTCCTCTATCATTGCCAGTATCTGCAACAGGATGGTAATTGTGAGAAAATGCACCCAAGTTATGAATGACATTTAGGCAACCACAGGCAAGCTACAATTGAGAAGCCAGTCTGTGTGTGTGCACGTGCGCATATGTTACTGTACAGAGAAAAAGAGTTTCATAAAATGCATATAGCAGCATATGAAAGCATTTATTCAGGATTAAAATGATATTGAGTGATGGTCACCTCACCTCAGGGGGTTTCATATTCAGTACTTTGGTGATTCTTCCCTGAAAGTGAAAACACTGTTACTGCAAAAAGCTAAAACAAAACAGAACTTAGCTCTACAAGAAATCTTACACAAATAAAACACAATGCATCTATGTAACCTTTTTTGGACGCAAGATTACCTGCATAATAAGAAAATGAGGATTGTTGACATTCAGCCCAACAGAACAGAAGAGATCCTGCACCCGCATATTATTCGCGTTTACGCCATTAATGAGGTACTTATTGCGGCCACCTATAACCACCTAGACAAAAATAAAACGTGTTTAATTTAGCGAAATTTCCAAATTTGACCGGAAAGGAGAAGGCAGCTCCTGGCCGACATAGCTAGCTACCTGTCTAGTTACTGTGATCTCGTCGTGTGTCTCAAATCCCAGCGGGCTCTGTTTCTTGTTGGAGTTGTCGAAGGTAATGGACACCGTGGCTTTAGTGATCCCAGCGAGTCCGTTTTTGTACACCAAATCTTGAAGATTAGATGCTCTTACCTACACACAATGTGGACAAGACAACGCAAGATACCGAACGAAGAAAATCAGTTATTTAGAAATACGCACATTGACAGTTAGGTTTAGTTTCTATCTTTAGGTATTGTTTAACGTTGGATTTCTAAATTTAAATTGCTAGCTAAATATTAACTAATCCCAACATATCTAGCTAGTTATAGCCAGCTTCTTATTAAACAGCAAAATACACATCCTGCAAGCGTTTTATCGCGAGCTAACGTTACATTAGATAGCTAACGCTAGCTAGCTAGACAGGTCGCTAACGTAACTGTCTCTCTCATGTACCGATCATAAAGGAGCCACCCAGCCTAACTAACGTTAGCTGTATTTCAAAACAAAGTGCAATCTTTCCTGGTCAACAAGGAATTATCTTAGCTGATATATTCTAGCTAGCCAGTCATCTTATTTCACATAGCTAGGTAGAGTTATCTCAGCTTACTTGCTTGTTAGCTTGTTCGTTATTGGCGCGGAACTAGTTAGCTAATTAACTATTTTACTTACTTGTGATAAATTGGAAATACCGAGCAGAAAGCAAATAGAATCGAGTATGTTTGATTTTCCGCTGCCGTTTAGTCCAGTGATGGCGTTGAACAGGGGATCAAAACCGTTTATTTCGGTTCTTTCCGCGTAGGACTTGAAGCCCTCCAATATAATTGACTTTATGTACATTTCGAATTCCTTCCAAAATTAAACGTAGGATTCCAGTGAAACACAAACAGAATGGTGCAAAAGCGAATCAAAAATAATAAAAGGAGTAACAAACGTGTGTTCGACGTAACCGCTTGGCGGGTCAGGATAACTAACCTAACGACAAGCTAGTTGACTTAACTCAACTTCGCGTCTCTCAGTGTAAACGATTTCGAAAGTTGAAATTTGGCGCCAGTTTCCGTCCTCGTTCTTCTGTTGTATTATCCGCACACTGCCACCTACCTATCGAATGGCGCGTGTGGGAATTCCTACTACGGTGTAATACTAATACTACTACTACTACTACTACTACTAATAATAATAATTATTATTATTAATTGTCATCATTTGTAGAGAAATTGGTGGGGGGAAACAAATAGAATTAAGTCAGGGAACCACTGAGGTAAAGTACAACTGCAGAAATTTCAGAGCAAATCCGTTGACGTTTATTTATATTTTGGGAAAACATGTAGATCATAGGTTATTCACTCTGCCCAGGGCTGAAGCTGTTCAAACGGCTGCAACTGGTCCTTTATTGTATGACTTTTCCACTGTTTCAGCAGTACTGAATACACTACAGGACAGATGCAACGCACAGCCCTTACACGGCACAAGGAGTTTTAATTCAGCAAGTGTACAGCGTATAGACTAGGCTTGCAGAATGTATTTATTTAGGCACAGGCAGCTTCATCCTAGAGGGCTACAACAGCACGGTTGTTTTTCTTTTTGCAGCACCCTTGCTTCACATTATCATGATTGAAGAAGAATAACACTTAAATCTTGCAGAGGGATACATATGCAATGTGGGAGGACACGGGGAGACATCCTCAAGAGCCTAAAGGTATCTCCACAAGCCACTGATTTTCCATGGGAAGTGACATCCCTAAACTTGTTGCCAGTAATGCAATTTGTAAAGCAATTTTCTCTGATATCCACAATCTGCTAATATAATGTGCAGAATGAACTGGGTTGTTCTAAAGAAATAGATATGGTATTTAATTTTACCAACTATTTTTTCTGTCAACTTCAATGAATATCAGCATATTTACTTCACTCATCTAGATGGTGCTGGAAGTAACACTGTTTAGATTGGGGTTGCATGCGTATCTATGCCAAAACCAATTAGTGAACATATTAAACAGATGGATGTGACATGACGTGATGTCATGAATGATCTACCTGAGTCTTGAGATTTGACAGTGGGCAATGTGCCTTTTGGGACGGATTTAGGACACGTCCCAAATTTCATCCCCCTACCTAGGGAACAGGGCATAACGACAGACATACTAGGTTGAAAGCATAGAAGCAGATTCGCATTAGGACCATGCAGTCGCCTCTGTTCGAATATATGGACGTGGGCTGGACGTAAGTCCAGTCAAAATTCTGGAGACGCAGCTCCGTGTGCTTATGTCTGTCGCCGAGGGCGACCAGGCAGCGGGCCAGCGAATACTTGGCGGCGCAGCTCACAGCTTTCACGGGACGCACTGTGTCGAAGTGCATCACAAAACAAGGATCGTCCTGTTGGAAGAGAGACACGAAAACAGCAGTGGGTAATAGATGAAATTTGTGTTAAAATAACATCAGTCAGCAAAATACACTATTAAGGTGCTGATTACACATACCAACAGATTAAAAGAAGGGACACTCCAAGCAACTATTGGAATCTCCCCTACTATCCATAAATCATAAGTACAATTTATTTTTGGCATATCCAATTATTGATCACAGACAGACAGACTGCATAAATCTGTATGTTCAATGGCAAGGTACTTAACTGTGGGAGAAAAATACCAATGTACTGTATGTTTTTTCATCTATAACATGGAAGAACTCATCAACTAACAAAGTAATGATTCACAAAATGAATCAGGAATAACTGGCTCACTGTATCAGGGTCCTTCCCATCCAGAACCATTAGCTCCTGCAGTGCCCAGACTTCTGTCTTCACATAACTATCCTCCAGGCCAATACGCCGGGATTTCTTACAACCGTTATGTTGAGCTTTCTGGCACCGCACCACTGAGATCTGGACCTCTTTGCTCTTAGAAACTACACATGAATAAAAAACAAACACACACATGCACACACCTAGGTCTATTTAAAAACCCTTTTCCTCTGTTACTACATAAAGGATGAGTAGGGATAGGAAGCAGTTGGTTGCACTGATTATGTTGTTAAAGTGTCATAAGTACTGCAGTAGAAAGTAGTTTAATTGTCCTCTAAGTAAGTTATATGAACAAGGTGTTTTTTTGTTCACAAAATGTAATTGTATTCTTACATGCAGTTTCTAATTTTCAAATATATTTATAAAATGTAAAAACCTTTTAAAATAATTATCTTTTTTTGTTTAGCTACAGTTACAATGAATTTACAGTATTTGGCATTTACAATTAACTGGAGCTCTTTATCAATTGACTAGTCACCCTTTTAAAAAAATATCTTTAATATACATAATAATAATACTCCTAAAATCTGAAAAAAAGTAGGCTCACTTTTTCCCTGCAGTGGATATTCAAACATGCCAAGTTCAACACAAACACATTTTTGCTAACGTGCATGCATGTGCATATGTACGGTTGTCTTACCGGACACACAAAGGAAATGTCGACCTCTTTGTTCCTCTTCAATTTCTATAAACTCCACCAGTCTGTGTTTCTCTGGCCTGAACAGAACTCGCTGCATCTCTTCCTTCAGCAGAGATGACATCTCAGTGAGAGTAAGAAAGCAATGGAAGACAAAAGAAAAGAAAGATATTTGATGTAAAATGGAAAATTGAACTCCCAACTGCTTGCAGTGATTGATCTCTCTCTGGCTGTATGTACCTCTAATACCTTTTCTCCTCTCCCTTCTCTCCCTTTCTCTGAGCATTATTAGTTATCAAATTCCATTTTCCCTTTAAAATGCCTTTATAAAAGCACCAATTAAAGATCAGTTGCTTTGAGACCACTCAGAATTTCTTGCGGACCTATCAACCATAAAGATTCAATCTGTATTCGTTTTAGAACTGCATAATTTATGTGCATGAAATTCATTCACACAAATGCACACCCTCCTCTCTGACTCTTAGAAGCAAGCATACACACACAGAGAGAGAGAGAGAGAGAGAGAGAGAGAGAGAGAGAGAGAGAGAGAGAGAGAGAGAGAGAGAGAGAGAGAGAGAGAGAGAGAGAGAGAGAGAGAGAGAGAGAGAGAGAGAGAGAGAGAGAGGCAGGCATTTATTGTTGTTGGGAAAAGATAATCAATATTTTCCTGTGTTCAGCTGTCATTAGATGAGAATGAACTGACGCCATATAACTGGGTTTCAGCTGGGAAAAAACCACCACTGTATTAGATTGGTTCTGTTTACGTAAGGAAGGACTGATGGTAAAGTGCTGTGGGAAATCCTGTGAGATCTGGCTAAAGTGGTTTCAATTTACTTAAAATGGAAAGAGGCGAGCCTTCCCAAGCTTGCCACAAGCCTCTCACCCCCCAACAAAATAATCCAGCCAGAGTCACAAGTTTGCAACCTGTATGATACAAAGCGGAGTATGAAACAAGTCTTGAATCTCATATGAACAAAATTTTATGAGGATGCTGGTCATTACTGTTTAAAATGATATGGAACTTACTAGAAAATATATTTATTAGCTATCGGTCTAACTACAGGCTTACTAGCTATAGCTTGCTAGCATGCTTGCTGTTCAAGCTAACCTTTCAGTGTGCGTTTTATAAAATTCGACATCATTTTACCAGTGTCCATTTTTATTTCTGCATTGACTCAAATATTTTATACTGAAAGGTGATGATTGTGTGCCCATGCTGAATGCTTAATGTATGAAATAAATAAATAAACAAACTGCACAATCAGCTCAGAACTGACAGGCAAGACACTCCTGTGAGTTTGGTTGGAAAAAAATTAGTCAAGCAATCAGTTAGATTCTTGTTTTTTTCCCCACACACTTAAATATCACAAGTCTTAAATCAATTATTGAATCGCAAGTCAGTTAAGCAAAACTATCAAAAATACATCAGAAGAGCTGTGCTCAATTCACTAACTGATATAGTGAGCAATATTAAGGTAGTGAATGATTATGTGGATTTTGTAACAATATAAAGAGTGAAATAATATAACATCATTGAATTCTTGTTTTTATTTGGAAGTAATTGTCTTATTTTAGCAGGTGAAATTTATTTACAGCACAGAATTTACCATATTCTCAGGCTGCAATGAAAGTTCCTGCTGAAGAGAGGATCATTGTTTCACAGGGGTGTGGCTTATATGAATGAAATTATGAAAGGATCCAGCTGTACAAAAGTAACATTCAAACAAGTAAATACATCTTGTGTTTCACTTTTTTTTACATGCTGAACAGGTGTTGAACTATGACTTTGCTGCCAGATTTATACATTCTACAGTATGTTAGCATGTGATATGTCAGTCAAATTTTAAAACAACATTTAAGTTTATGTATATCCAGAAAGCTTTCCAAAGCTATCCAAGTTTGTTTAAAATACAAACAGCCTAACTCGATATTAGCAAACTACATTAAACATTAAACTGCTTTTAAAACTAAAATCTACTTGTTGCTCTGATTAAATCCTACAATGATGCTGACTTCTCCCTTAATCATCAGACTTTACCAATTTTCTATTCCTACACTTGCATGTCTGTGTCTCTCTGTCTGTCTGTCTCTCTCTCTCTCTCTCTCTCTCTCTCTCTCTCTCTCTCTCCATGTCACGCTGTCCTATGCTGTTGACGTTTAGATAGGTGCAAGGCTATGTCAAATGGTCTGGAGTTACTGTCTTATTCTAGACAGACACTGCATATGATATAATGTCTGAACATCATGGCTGAACATATTGCACCTGCTATGACATTTACATATTTCTGAATACTCATCTGCTTTGCCATCTATATATTCTCATGTAGCTCTGAATAAAGTGTGTGTGCTTCTCAGCATCTCTGACCCTGTGACATTAATTCTGAGAATTCTCAGGGCCCCAGGGCCCTGAATGAAGATCTACTAGACATAAGGTGAGGCAGACAGTGGGACCAGAAGGACAGAGTTAAGGAAAATAGGAATATTTTCCTTATACCATTTATTGTTTATGCCATCATAACAATGATGACCATCTCGATGGGATTTATTTATTGTCCAGATGTCAAAAGATGTGGGATTTTGTGGATTTTTTGTTTAATCCTCTAGTTAAAACCAGTTTACACTGTGCAATTTCAGTAGTTTTATAAGTTTGACTGTATGAGATGATGCCAGTAAAATCTTGGCAGCAATCTGTCCAACTGTGTGATATTGTGATATGTCTTTTTAAAGTTGGACTGTATGATAAAGATTCTTTAACGACACGTGTGATTAAAGGAAATTACTTCTTTCAATGAAAGTAATCAAGGAGTGCACTGTGAACTTCAGCAGAACATGGGGTCACAAAAACAAAAACAAGCCTTCAGCATAACAGTGGCAAGAAGCCACTGCTCTTCTTTCAACTTCAGCATTTCATTTACATTTCACGATATGTAGTAGATGAGCCTCGTAGAAGCGGTCACACTTTGATCTAAATTTTCTGACACTACCCGAACTCAAAAGTCATCCATCTTTGGTAGCAGAGGCACTAAAATTGCCTGCCACAGAGTATGTCACATTGTGCATTCTACATCTACTGATCTTCACTCACAAAGATATTCATCTGTGATGTGCGATTTGGGCTATGGTAGCAAAATCAGGCCAATTATCACACAGTGTGAACCCAGCATTAGGCAAAAACTAAGCACGTGAGCATATAAACAACACTGCTGAGTGTAAGAGGATGTATACACAGAGTTAATAGCAAGTATGCTGCGGCCCTTAACTCAAGCCCTTTCGCCACTGTCCACCATTGAAATCTCTCCTTTTTTTCTCCTAGGTAAATTTTTTTTAAATTAAATGACAAAAGATACACAATTGACAAAAGATAATAATGAAGGAAATTATTCTGTTACAAATATTAGATTAATATTTGTATCATTACAGTATTATCTCAACCACGGATTATCCTCTATCTATTAGCTCTCTATAATCATCACTTTCTATTAAAAAAAAAAAAAAAAGATTTTTCTATTGCTTAGTATCAAATGACAAAAGTATTTTGAAAACTAATTTACATAAACAGTATTTTAGAATTAAATGATTCCAAGAACCACCATCAAGATGTTTCCCAACCAGAAGCCCTGGGTAAACAAAACCATCCGCGTGGCTCTGAACTCTCCCACTGCTGGCTACAATGCGGGGATCATCAGCAGGAACATGGACGAGTACAAGTCTGCGGCATACGGAGCACGCAGGGCGGTGAGGAAGGCGAAGCGGCGCTACGGGAGGAAACTGGAGTCACAGTTCCAGCAGAGTGGCTCTAGATCCCTGTGGCAGAAACTACGGACGATTACGGACTACAGGAGCCTATCCTCCGGACTGATGAGTGCGGATGAGTCTCTGGCGAACGAGCTGAACACATTCTTCGCTCGCTTCGAGGCTACATCTAGCAGCGCTAATGCTAACAGCGCTAATGGTGCTATCGGCGCAGCCAACGCCGCATGCGCAGAGCCCATAGAACAGCGCCCTCTCATCATCACGGAGAGTGACGTGAGGAGAGTGTTCAAAAGAGTGAATACCAGTAAGGCGGCGGGACCAGACAATATCTGCGGTAGAGTCCTCAAAGTCTGCGCATACCAGCTATTCACCGACATCTTCAATCTCTCCCTGATGCTCGGTATCGTCCCATCCAGCTTCAAGCGATCCACCATCGTCCCCGTCCCGAAGAAACCTCGACCCTCCGGCCTCAATAACTACCGCCCTGCTGCCCTCACATCAGTCGTGATGAAGTGCTTTGAAAAACTAGTCAGAGATTTCATCACATCTACACTGCCAGCCTTTACGGACCCACTGCAGTTTGCATACCGCCACAACCGCTCCACTAATGATGCAATTGCACATCTGCTCCACACCACACTGACCCACCTGGACAAAGGGAGGGGTAATTATGTTAAAATGCTGTTTATTGACTACAGTTCAGCATTTAACACTATCATCCCCTCCCTACTCACTACTAAGTTGGAGAACCTAGGACTGCATACATCCCTGTGCGATTGGATCTCCAACTTCCTAACAGACAGACCACAATCAGTACGGGTGGGCAACTGTGTCTCATCCACCCTCACCCTCAGCACTGGAGCTCCTCAGGGTCATGTCCTAAGCCCCCTGCTCTACTTACTGTACACCTACGACTGTGCAGCCACTTCCAGCTCCACCATCACTGTCAAGTTTGCTGACGATACCGTCGTCATGGGCCTGATCTCGGACAACGATAAGAGGGCCTACCTGGAGGAGATTAAACACCTGGAAAACTGGTGCCAGGAAAATAATCTCCTCCTAAATGTCAGCAAGACAAAGGAGCTGATTGTGAACTGCAGCAAGAAGCAGGAGCGGCACTACCAACCTGTGAGGATCAATGGAACCATGGTGGAGAGAGTAGATTCAGGTACCATGGTGTTCACATCTCGCAGGACCTGTCCTGGTCCCGCCATACCAACTCCCTGGTAAAGAAGGCTCGTCAGCGTCTTTACCACCTCAGACGCGTAAGAGACTTCAGATTGCCCTCCAAGGTACTGTGGAACTTCTACACCTGCACTATCGAGAGCATCCTCACAGGGAACATCACAGTCTGGTTTGGGAACAGCACCAAGCAGGACAGACAAGTACTCCAAAGGGTAGTGCGTTCAGCAGAGCGCATCACTCATACGGAGCTTCCTGACCTGCAGACCATCTATTACAAGCGGTGCCAGACCATGGCCAGGAGGATTGTGAAGGACCCCACCCATCCCAACAATAGGCTCTTCTCTCTATTGAGGTCAGGGAAGCGCTTTCCTTCCTGAAGACCAAGACAGAGAGACTGAAGAGGAGCTTCTTCCCAAAGGTCATTCGGGCCCTGAATCAGGGAAACTGATAAACTGTGGGGACCACCACCACCATGTAACTGTAAATATGTCAAGTTGTACATTGTGTACAAACATATATACATATCCATATATACATTGTACATTGTGTATATAAACATATTATACATATATTGTACATACATTGTTAATATATTTTGTATATATATATATATATATATAGATATATATTTCCCTATGCACCCCTGTTTTTTTCCTCAGTTTGGACAGAGCACTCTCAAACCATTTCACTGTGAGTTATACTGTGTATGACTATGTATGTGACAAATAAACCAAACTTGAACTAATGATTACGTGAGTTGACTGGTAAATATCTAGCAGCCTAACAGACTGTGGCAGCAACATTCAGAGACAGACTTTGTCTTTGTCTTGAAGAAGTCCATGTAATGTTAAACCTATAGCAAATACAAACTAAATATATTATCTGAAGGCTAGCTGTGTGCTTTAAAATGTAATGCTTAAGCAACAGCCATAAAATATGTCTATAGCTAAAACATTGCTAGTTGGGACTAACAAAATATTAACAGCTAAGATAACAGTATTAATCTATCATTAATAAAATTATTGTCATGGTAGGCTGGTCATCCAGCAGGAGGGAAATGCCCATTTCTGCTGCGGACCGCATCACACACCTGCCCGCAATCACAATCACCTGCCTATTAACTTGACTCACCTGAACCTTATTTCTGTTTTCGATATTTAAGCATACAGGTACCTGAAGTCAGTGTTGCACATTGGCAGACCTCAGAGCTACATGCTCCAAATGACTATGATGCTGACTTCATCGTTTGCTTAGTTTTCCTTTTTATCACTGCTTCGCAGCCTATTGAATTAGGGAAAATGAACTCTTATTTTTAACCTTGCCTCTCACTCCCTCTGTGCCACCACCGTCAGAATGATAAACACAATCTAAAAATGAATTTGTTAAATTCTTATATTAAATATTAGTCATGCATGATTGCATTAGCTTATGGTTTATGATGATAAAGGCCCACTGTTAGAATGGTTTACCTCTTACTTGAGGTGTCAGTGTCATGATTGGCCCTCCCTAGCATCCTGTCTCCATGATTTCCCTGTCTCATTCATTGGTTCCTTTTCTCCATTCCTGTTCTAGTCCTTGTTTTGGTTTTCACCTCATTTGTATCACCTGTGCATTGTTAGTCCTCATTACCCTTTGTATGTAAACCCTGCCTTGGTGGCTGTGTGTTTACTGGTCACTGTGTTAAGCCTAGCCTCTGTTTGTAATCCATACCTTTTTGTTCTCTGTAGTTGGATGAACAGAGTGTTTGCTCTGCCTGTGTTTCTTAGCCTGTTCGTGTAGTTTGTGTTCCTTATTGTAGCCTGTTAAGTCATTTTCCTGTTATCGTGCATTACTTTGTTTGTTTAATCATGTATACTGGATCTGTCGGCATTGGCTCTATGATCCTGGACCGTACTAATGACTGTGATTATGGATTTGCCTTCTCAGCGTATGCGTCCACCTCCTAACTGCTCACTGTTACAGTCAGAATCTGTTCCTTGTCCTCTGCTACCTTTAAATTTGGCATCCCCCAATATTCAATCCTAGGCCCTTCTTTATTCTCATAATACATACTTTCCCTTGGCTCTGTCTTTTGTTATAACTGAAAGCGCTTGCTCAGTGTCTGAACGACATCAAATTCTGAATAGCGAGGAACTTCCTTCAACTAAATGAAAATAAAACTGATCTAATTATATTTGGCCCCCCTAGCACTGTCACTAAGCTTGGCTTGACCTTCCCCTGCTGCTCAGTTTGTTTTAACTCAAAAGGTTCTCTGGATTATATATGTTTTTTCTCCATAAGTAATGAACAAAATGAGAAAGAAAATTGCTTATTCCAGATGTTTTTAGAAACATTTTAAACTTGTACAATGAAATCTAATGGGAGCAATATACATATTCATCACAGGCTTAAGTCACTTGAGTGTTGGAGGCACCTTTGCTGATCCCAAGTCTGTCGTGTTATTGCTCAAACAAGCAGGCTATGAGAAGGCTTGCTTCAAATCAGTGTTAGTTTAGCAAAAAGCCATTTGGAAAAGCTTATTTGATTCCAACATTTCCTCAATTATAAAATGTAAAACGGTAAAAAGTAGAACTGCATAAGTCTCCTCATCATATGGCAGCTACCAGCCTGGGAGAGCTATTACATGTAGCTAAAGATAAAATTTACCTTACCTATTTATCTGCACATCTGTTGTAAAAATCTGTTGAATGCTATATTGCATTGTTATGAAACTGTGCTGCTATTCACCCCCACTCCTTAAGCTTCACTCAGAACCAAGGTTCAATCCACACTGCTGTGTAATGTCTTTGTACAACATTACATTTAATTCAACATTCTGCTATCACACTGAATTCAGCAGTGATTAAAAATGTGTTTATTTATTTATTTAGTGGAAACGGGTCAGGAAAATGCCAACATGGATAAGACGACTTACTACTGTACTGTAACTTTAATGATTGATTTAATGATTCATTTGAGAACTCTATGACAGATTGCAGCACATTGTTACAGCATGCACTCACTCACTGGCATGGGTGAGGGGCACACAGACCATGCACTGTGTGAGGTGTTCAAGCTGAAAAAACCCCAGTTTAAAAAGGGCCTCCACCCTGCTTCTTGTGGGTGGGTCCCAAAACTTTGACCACAAATGGGAGTAAGAATAATTTATACTTTCTCTCAGTATTCCCATGTGGGCAGTGATGAACTACCACTTAACCCAGCTGCTGTCCTTGTTTCCTGACACTGATTCCAAAGATTAAGGAAAGCCATTCTTTCCCTGACTCCCCAGACCACTGTATGCTCATGGTCTTTGTGTAAAATAATAATAATATACTGGCTTGCAGGTAGAGTAAATCTGGTTGAACCAAACTGTCCAAAAAACAGAAATGTATTTCAGTAAATTTGATGAAGCTGCCATTGCACAAGCAAGCTGTAACATTAATCAATTTTAATCAACTTTAAATTGTATTTATTTATTTATATAATTAATTAATACGTTTGATGTATTCATATTTATGTATATGTTTTACAAATATAATTTGGGTTTGGAAATGTAATTCTACTACATTGAGTAACTCCACTGAGTAATACTTACAAAAATAGTAGTCACCTTATACATAAATAGCATGGTCATCATTCTCATCTTTCAAAGTTGGGCTAAGTGAATGAGTAATTTTTCACCTGAAAAAATATTGTGATGCTCAAACTGAAACACTTCAAAGATTCTGGTGTTGACATTAATATTGAACAATTGTAAATTTGTATTAAATCACTGCTGGCAGTTCAGTTAGTATATCTAAAATTTGATACACATAGTTGCCCCATCTGTGTTTGTAATTTACATGAAGGTTTAGAACTCTCTTTATTGATGTTTATTATTTGAGTCTAGTCAGTCCTATAGATATAAGAACTGCAATCCCAGATTGGAAATATCAACAAAATCTATCCTAAATTTGTTACTGAGCAAACTTTCCTCAATGAAAGTTGAAAAGTCAATCTGCAAATGAACACACAACTTCCTAACCAGAACTAACCAGAAGCAGTAATGTTGAGTACCTCACAGCCTATCAATCTATCAGCATAAGTGCACAACAAAACTGTTTTATCTTCTCTATTCTCCCAATGATTGCATGGTCATTGACCTCACAGTTAAATCTGCAGATAGCACCAGCTTTATAAGACTAATCACAAATACTTATAAGAGCAATCTTATATATTCCATATCTGATAACAATCAACAGACATGTTACTGGTCCTGGCATGAGCAGTTTCAAGCATACCAAAGCAAGTCGCTGAACCTGACAAGAATTGACAAATAAAGTGATTACGACTCTGATGAGGAAAGCCATCAGCAGAAAGAATCAGAAAGAGTCCTTCTCCTCCATAGTTTGCATCATTTAGTGTTTTGTATTGATTCTTGTCAATGTGTATTTGCTGACTTGTACTTATCCTCTTGTCAGAGAAATATATTATTTTACTCACTCAACATCTTGCTTTGATGTGAAGGGAAGATAATAAAGCCTGACGTGCCTTGGCTTACCTTGAGTTATGCAGATGTAAGTCACTCTCCACACCCACAGAGGCAGACTTCACCAGGCTCGAGTGTGCAGCGACCTTTATGTTCTGGTGGTGTGCTTTTGTCAGTGGGGAAATTTGCTCAGAGCTCCAAGATACCTTTGTGTGCTCAGATCCGTACTCCACGCAGCTCTAATGCTCTGCTTCCAGGAGACCAATACAGAGGCAGATGAGGAGGTCAGTGGTACAAAGAAAGAGAGAGAGAGAGAGAGAGAGAGAGAGAGAGAGAGAGAGAGTGAGACTCGGGCTGGCCATGATCTTGTTGTTGACCCAGGAAAGGGAGCCCGCCACCCCCATAGATACAAACTTACTGTATCTTACTTACTTAAAAATGAATGTGTTTTCATTATAACCAATATATTTACAGAAATAAGAAACACTGCATTAAATGCAATGCAATGCGCTGCTTCTATTGTAGTGTCCTTTGTCAGCCAGAGAAGGATGGGACCCCCCTTTGAGTCTTGGTTCCACTCAAGGTTTCTTCCTCATGCTCTAGGGAGTTTTTCCTTGACACTCTCACCCTTGGATTGCTCACTGGGGGCTTGGACTCAGACATGTAAAGTTGCTTTGTGACAACAGCTGTTGTAAAGAGCTATATAAATACATTTAACTTTGACTTTAAATGGATGTGGTTCTTGTTTCTCTTAAGAAATGATCAAATGATGTACTTGAAGTCCCTTTATGAGCAGATTGCACAGTTATGACAGTGTGTTCCAAACACTTAAAAAATTATCTTGAGAAATAAGAAATGGACCACACAAAAGCAACATTATAATGACCTCAACATATTCTTATTGATAAAATGTAAGATGATAAAATATAGAGGTCTCTAATTTTAATATAATTTTGCCACAATCCCTATATAATATTTATTACTAATTTATATGGGGTAAGAAATCTTGCTATAATTTACACATAGGATCTGTGAGATTAGCTACTAGATTTACTCATTTCTAATACACAAAAAGGTCCTAGTGTAATATATAGCTTTTACTGGTTACAATTTCACGACATTATTGCTGGCTGAAATGTTAATTTACATTAATAAACATTATCTGTCTACTGCTATTATTAACTGGGAGACATGGACATAATTTAAATTCTTTACTCACTTGTCTGTAACACACATCTACACACATCTCACCAAAATATTAATATTTAATAAAAAGGCTTATAGTAACAATAATTTGGGTATTAATATATGCATTCATGTCTCTTTGAAATGTCACAGTTTTATAGTATATAATAGATGGCAGAATATTTACTGGTGAAGGAGTGAGCAGTCCACAAAAACAAATCACATGGTGAACTTGGATGGGGCTAAAATCACTGAGGAATGCAGCTTCTTCCTTACCCCACCACCCCATGTGTACATAATATCAATAGGAATTGTCTCCCTATTACAACACTCTGGGAGGACTACTAAATGCAAAATGACAAAATTTACCGAATTTTCATTTATCTGCAATTGTAATTTTATTGATTTAATGATTCAAATTTAAGCATTTTATGAAATAAATTGTAGCATCAAGCATTTAACATGTTCATTAGTTACTAATACTTATTGCATGCACAATAAATAAGTAAGGAACTAATGGAATCTGTACATGTGGTCTAGGGATTAGATGCATGTGAAAGAATTGTTCATTGATGTAGGGTAATATTTCCCTCAGAGCACAAATAGGGGTAAGGATAATTCATACTTTCTCTCAGTATTCCCATGTGGGCAGTGATGAACCACCACTTAACCTAGCTGCTGTCCTTGTTTCCTAATACTGTTTCCAACGATTAAGGAAAGCCGTTCTTTCCCTGATTCCCCAGACCACTGTATGCTCATGGTGTTTGGATTAACAAAACTGTCCAAATACCAGAAATTTATGTTTTCAGTGACTCTGATGAAGCTGTCATTGAACAAGCAAGATGTAACTTAATAGATTTTTGATGTAATATTTGATGATGATTTATATTTATGTATATGTTTTACAAATATAATTACAGAATTAGAATTTTCCAATTTATGTACTCTTATTTCTCATACGACATTGGAAATGTAACTCTACTTCAGTGAGTAACAGCACACTTCCACAGAGAGAAATGGTTCACTAGAAAACTGCTTTCTCTTCTTTACTCTACTCCCCCAATGATTGCACTGTCATTATCCTCACAGTCAAATCTGCAGATGGCACTAGCTTTGTAGGGCTAATCACAAACACTTATGAAAGCAAGTAGCAAATGGTTCATAACATGTCTCAAATGACAATGTCCCATAACATGCCTCCCAACAACCTGGACCATAAAACTGAAAAAGTTAAAAGACCACCACCTTACAACCTCCCTTTTAATAAAAAACAAACAACAATTTCACCATGTGGTAATTCTTTCATTTGCATCCTTTAATTTCACTGCTCTGCTGAGCTGCACAATGTCGTCTGCGTCTTATATGACTGAGACTGCCAATCAGATATAAGCAATGAAATCCAGAGTGACTTACAGTAGTGATTTGTCATGTACTCATAGAATACATCCTAGCCAGTACAGTAGTTTAGAGTCCAAAATACCAATGATCTAGAATATTGTAGAAATACAGGGATCACTGCTGTTGCCTAGAAGGACAAAATACATAAGGTCTTTTTTAAACAATGATAAGTGCAATAAGCAATAAGTACTAGAATTTGTTAGACAACATCAGTGTAATAAACAATACCCTACAATAAGTACTAATTTAGTTAGTCAATATAGGAGCAGGGTCAGTTGTCATTAAAGATTCCATGAAGACTTGAAGCATGGCATTTCAAGCTGAGCTGTACTTGAGGGTCAAAATACTTGAGGTATGGATCTCAATGGATTTCCAGCAAGTAGTGAGTTGCAGTAGTCTAGCTTTGAGATCACAAGAGACTGCACAAGCACCTGGGTATCTTCCTGTGAGAGAAAGGGCCCAATCCTTCATATGTTACAAAAGATGAATCTGCAAGACCGGGTTAGATTAGAAACATGAGTTGAGAACGACAACTGGTTGTCCAAAGTTATGCCCAGGCTACAGGCAGCTTCAGATGGTGATACCAGGGAATTCTCAAAGGAAACAGTGAGGTCACGGTAAGGGCTGAGGGTACCTGGGATGAACAGAAGCTCGGTTTTACTGGGGTTGAGCTTCAAGTGGTAGGCTGTCATCCATGACGTAATGCCAGTCAAGTATGCTGAGATATGTCTGGAGACCTGCACGTTGGATGGTGGAAAAGAAAGAAATAACTGAGTGTCATTGGCATTGCAGAGGTAGGAGAAACCATGAGAAGATATTACTTCACTAAGAGAACGAGTACACAAAGAGAAGAGAAGAGGGCCTGATACTGAGCCCTGTGGAACACCAGCGGAGAGTCTACATGGTTTGGATGAGGATCCTCTCGATGTCATACTCTAGATATTAGTAAATATGTGCCACCACCCCTGCCGAGACGCCTCGGAGAATGGCTAAATGAAAAAGGCAGAGGACAGGGCAGCTGGAGTTGCCGAGTTCTCAGAGGTGATCCATGTTTCTGTTAGAGCCAGGAAGTGGAGGAAGTGGAGGGATGCTAATGCTGAGATGAAGTCAGCCTTCATGAATGGCACAGAGTTTATGCCAGACCTCATAGCAGTTTTTCTGTTGCTATGAAGAAAAGTCAAACGAGAACAACCCGCTGGGGATTTCCTAAAAGTAATGTGCATTTTTGACCTGCAATAATGTGGGTTTATTTTTCATAAACATTCCTGCTTTTGATTTTAAAAAGCCATTTCGTTACAAACATCGCTGTTATATTTTGGAAGTTATTTGTGGTTCCATGTTAAACCAAAGTCAGTACAGGGCTTAGCATGGCAAGCCTAGCGAGTCTAAGTAGCTAGCCTAACGATGAAGCTTCTTAGGTGTTATTTAATAAATGCCATGAGATCTAGCCTAAAATTAATTTATATCCTAAAAGTCATGAAATATATTTTGATAAAATAGGTCCGTGAAATTAACTGACGTTCTTGTAAAATTAGTAGAGTCCTATTATAAGCGCCTTCTATTACACGTATTATGACCTCACAACGTTGCCATGTGACCTCACTATTTGGCTACAAATAGGTATAAATACATACGGTCATTTAATGAGACAAGGTGCAAAGCGTTGAAACAATTTGTAACGTGTCCGAGCTGAGACAGGAACGTTCACTGACGGTGAGTATACATAAATTAAGATAGATAACATTAGCTAATTATGCTCGTAAATTTCTTTTATTATTTATTACCTCGGGATATATTTACTGTCACATCTTAGGATATACAAGGTAAACACAATTTCAAGATGCAATTTTTGCTGTCACAATAAGGGCCATTTTGTGAAAGAGCCTAGCACTATAAAATAAGGTGGCACAAGAGGGAAAGGCCTGCAGCTAGGTCATAGTCTAGTTCTAATTCTCTAGCTATCCAGCTAGATAACATTAGCCATTACAAAGCTAGGTAAACTGACCATATATAAATAAGTGTGGTTTATGTGAATATAATTCGATTGATTTATGTATTTCACTGTTGGCGGGTTTTGTTTTCCTCTGTAGTCTGTAATCTCGTAGGAAATAGCGGACTGTCTTGCCAAAATGAGTATCCGCAGCAATTTTGCTTAGTAGCAGCGCAAGTTACTTAGCAACGGTCTTTATTACACGTTTTAAATAGGCGCGTGCGTCGCTACCGGTCTTGCTGCAACAGGCGTAAACTGGTCTATGAAAATGGTTTTAGCTTCTACCAGTTTAGTAATTAATCCCAGTTGGTGCAACTGATCCGTGGAGACAAGAATTCAGAGCGGGTGTCCAATCAGTTCTGTCGCCCCTCAAGTTCACGTCCCTTTAAGACATCAAATCTTCGGGCACGCGCGTTTACTGAAAAGAAACGAACTCCGACTGAAACAAGTTCATGAAAGGTGTTATGGAGACACTTCTTAAGTCTGTCATCGACGTTGAACAACACAAGGAGGAGTATCAGCACTGTCATCCCTCCGCTTCGCACGTGACTGTCCGTGTCGCTCCCAATCCCCGGACATCTAACTACACCTTTATTACCTTGATTTATGTTCGTATTTAAAGCCTCTTGTTTGGTATTCCATTTGCGAAGTTTCGTTTGTTACAGCGAACGCGTCTGATACCTGCTATTATGGTTCCTGCCTTTTCGCCTGTCGTCGTATTTTGGATTGTTTTATCAAGTCTTTATTCTGCCCAATAAAGCCATAAATTTGTAGTCGCGTGCGACTCCCGTCTTGCCCGCTTCTCAAAACTAAAACTATGGTTTAATATATATTTGTAGTGTAATTCTTTTCTATTTATTTTAATTAAACCATAATTCAAGAAACGTCAGTTGTACTACGTTTATTATCGTGACAACATATCAGCACGAACGTGTTCTGATGGTCATTAAGAGCATAATGCGATTAGATTTATAGACCGATATATTGATCGAATTATTTTTAATAAATGAAGCAAAAACAAGCTTCTGAAGGAAATACTAATATTTTCTTAATACGCTTTCAAGAAGTGGTGGGGACAGTGTAAATTGCATATATGGTTTAAAAGGGCAAATGTGGGGTAACTATTGGCAATTGTCTCGGGTATTTCCAGTGCTGTGTCTCAGCTGAAAACTAACTGTGGTTTACCATGTTCCACAGGTTTTAAACTGACAGGATTTTGGTTGAAACAGAATACATTCTTTTAAGGTTAGTAGCAGCAAGTTCACACCTTTTTAGACACAATTTACATGATGGATACCCTCCTATAGAGCTTGATATCAGAGGTCAAAGCACATTGCTGTTTTACAGGAGGATACTGAAACCAAAAATATAGATGTTGGCACCATTCCCCCGCATTGCAGCGTGAGTTGCCCCTTGTTCCACATGGGACACCACAAGGCTGCGGATGAGGAAAAGCCAGGAGAGTGGCTGAGGAAGATGAGGGAGAAGCAGCAGACTCTGAAGGAAGTGAGAGATGTGGCAGCATCTCCTGCAGATGTGAGTAAATGTATCATAATATATTTTCATACAGAAGCCATTTTATACATCATCTCTACTTTGGGTTTTCTGTTTATTTGTCTGGAGTTGGTATTTTCAAAGTGTCCCATTCTTAATATCATGGTAACCAGAATGATGTCATTTTAATAACATTCTCTGTAACATGTAAGAATAATCTTGGCTCTGCAATATGAAACACTAATTTTTGTGTTAGGTGTACAGGTAGCAGTCTAAGCAGTCACAATGACAGCAAGCTTTTAGAGTGTGTGACAGCAGTTGTCTGGGCTGTTATGAATAGGAGAGCTTAATTAATTGGTTCTTGTTCCCTCAGAGAGGCTGGATTTCCCAGTTTAAGTGGGGAGTGGAGAAATTGCAGGCAGTTCGGTACACTCGACATATCGTGACGATGTAACTGTAGACACACAAAAGACTCAGACACACAAACAAACACACCTACAGACACACACATAAGGAGCAGTAACGCAGCGCCTGCTATCAGCCCCTCAGCTCCCTGCGGTCTTGGCTTGGCAGCCCTAGGTCCCCCCCAGGAAATTCTAGGGGGCATTGCACTCCCCCTCTGGAGTGACCGCAAACTCCAGTCATGGCAGCAAAGTGTTTTTGTTAGCCAGGGGGCAGGTGGCGAGGACTTAGCAGGTCTAGAGGAGAGAGGGCACAGAAGATTAACTGATGAGAAATGAAAGAATTAGTAACTGTATCCAAAGAGAGAGAAGACAGAGAGTCAGGGGGAGGAAGGGTGGACAAAATAGTAGAAGTAAGGTAAGAGGGAGTTATGGAGTGCAGATTGTGATGGAAGGAGGAGGAACACGTTGGGGAGGACTGGATGGAAAGAGAAGGAACAGAGAGAGAGAATGATAAAAAGTGATGGTCTGAGAGGTGGAGGGGGGGTAACTGCGATGTCTGATGTTGTAGTGGTGCGGGTGAAGATCAGGTCTAGAATATTGCCCGCTTAGTGAGTCCGAGGAGAGTGGTTGAGGGTGAGGTCGAATGCTGTCAACAGCGGAAGGATACAGGAGGAATGCAGCTTGTCTGATGGAAGGTTGAAGTCTCCAAGGAGAATGAGTGGATTTCCTTCAATGGGGAATTGACTCAGGAGGATGTTGAGCTCATCAATTAAGTGATCTAGGGAACATGGAGGGTGGTAAATGACAATGATAAGTTTGGTGGGGAAAGGCACTGTAATGGCATGAAATTCAAAAGATGAGATGGAAAGAGTAGAGAAAGAAAGTGGAGTGAAACATGTCTATTATGATAGCGTTGAGGAGATCTGTGGAATATGTGGACAGGATTTGAGAGAAACATTTCATATGCTTGATTTATGGATGTATGAGATTAAAGATTGAGATGTGAGAAGATACTTGATGAGTTTGTGAAGTCCAGTAGTTGAGATGTCGATGAACTGATTGAAAGCAAAAACAAAGCCTTCACAGATGTTGATTACATCTGTAGCAGAATTGTCTGAATTTAAGTCAATTCAATAAGTGCTGAGCCTGCCCCTCAATTTACACCTAAGGCCAGGGCGAAACTACACCTGTAGTGAGTAATTACAGCTAACAAGCAACTAACAACTAGGTTCAGACAACTAGCCTTGAATTTTACAGAATCTAAGGCAAAAGTAAGTAAACTCAGAACCTACCTTAACCAAGCAGAGAATAATCCAACGAGAAAAACCAAAGCACACAGGGCACAGGAAACAAGTTTGAACTTGTGTGAAAGAAGGGCTTGTGTGTGTGTGTGTGTGTGTGTGTGTGTGTGTGTACCATATTGCTTGTTTAATGTTGGGGTATTCAAATGGAAATTGAGAACTTATGCTTTTAACATGGGAAGTTAAACACACTGCCTGCACAAAAGAAAATAACTCTCCCATACCATCACGCCATTGGAGAGTGTTGGTGACTGCCTAATGCCCATCATCAGTGTGGAGTGTTCCACACCGTTGAGCCTAGTTAGTCCTCATCAGTCATATTTTGAGCTTGTAATACATGTTGAATTGGCATTGGTGGTCCGGCATGAGGGTGAAAACACACCAAAATCAGCAGCTCATTCCTCATCACCTGTACAAAGGAAACTTGTTGACTGCAGTATGAGATTCATTAGCAAGTTTGTAGGGTTTCCTAAATGTAAAATAATGCTCCTGAGGCTTTAACCCTTATAATCACCTGCTTTGGGTATCAGAAGCTGCTATAATTAACAGATACTCTAGATTGATAGCACTTTCTAAGTCACCAGCAGAATGTCTTTTATAAATCAAAACTGGTTTACTGCATTTATGTTGAGTGTCAGTGTCAGGCAGGGAAGGAGGCAGGGAGCATGCAGGAAGGAAGCAGTATTTACAGCTGCAGTGATAGGTGCATGCAGTCATAGAAGAGTCTTAATAGAGTCTCATGCACCCCAGAAATGGAATAGGCCTTATTCACTCTGAAAACTACACTTGCCCTCTTGTGGACTTAACATAAGTTCACAAATGAATCTATTCATTTGAATGTTTCTGGGCTGGATAAGAGGAAACTTTTAATAGGAAGTCAAAATTATTTTGATGGCAGTGAACAGTTCTAGCTTAGTGCTCAAATAATTGGGATTGACCACAATAGACATATTATATATATTATATAATATCATATATTGTATAGTAGAGGTGAAAATAGCTTTGGAAATTGGTTAATAAAATAAATAAACTTTCGTTTGTGAACCTATCTTGAGATTCTAAATGTGACTCTTTGAATGTGACTCCAATAAAACTACTTTCATTCTTCAGTCCATAGCCTAACTGTAGTGTCTTGTGATCTCAATCTATGTACTGTTTCCTCTGGCAGCACACCCCCATTTAAAGCTGGCTTAATTAGCCAGTGGGTTGATTGCATTTGCTATTACACTATAATATATATCAATGTCAGCCTGCTCAAGTGTCACATGCCAAGTTAGATTTTAATTTTAATTTTCTATCATACACCATTGCCAGAATGTTCTGAAAGGACAGCCTTTATACTGTAAAGAACAGCTTTTACACTGTAAAGGTCAGCTTTTAGAGTGTAAAGGACAGATTTTATACTGTAAAGGACAGTGAAGGACAGCTTTTGCACTGTAAATGACAGCTTTTAGACAATAAAGGACAGTAAAGGTCAGCTTTTAGAGTAAAGGACAGCTATTAGACTTCAAAGGTCAGCTTTTAGAGTGTAAAGGCCAGCTTTTAGACTGTAAAGGACAGTAAAGGACAACTTTTACACTGTAAAGGACAGCTTTTAGACTATAAATGACAGATTTTAGACTGTCCTTTACCAATAAATTATAACGTGTGTGTAAAACAAGCATAATGCCTCCACCCTGCTTTTTGCACTGCAGTAACCATATTTGCCCATTGTCTGTTACCACTGTCACTACCTTCTCTGTTAAGGCCCATTCATCTCCTAATTTTCTTTTAATCACCACACTGATATTATCAGCTGTATACAGTCCATAGAATTTGTGGGTTTTCAAACTAAAATCCTTCATCTGCCAAACCTGAATCATATGACACTGAAGTGCATGTGTCAGTGGTAAGCACAACACTTAGACAATAGACGATAAATGAGCCTCAGTCATTAATCTTTTGATAGGGATTTTATAACTGGGATCAAGGGTCCTCACTAATTCCTGGAAACTCTCCTCTTCCACTATGGACAGAGGCTGGAGGTCTTTGACAACCATCTCTCTCAGGCATCTTGTGATTGTCGCTGCTCTTACAGAATCTTCTGCAAACAATACAGCACAAACCAACTGAAGCTACAGGCTGTTTGGTTTAGGAAATTGATGTTTTTATTTACTTATAAGTAGACTTGGGAGGGCATCAGGGACATCTCCTCTCATTTTCACCTCTTCACTTATCTTCTCCACTCTAAACCTCTCTACTTTTCCCCTCTGGTCCTATATTGTAAGTTTCTTTCGAGTCAACTTTTCTTCTCCCCTGCTCTCCCATCATCTCTTCTCGCATTTATGTTCCTCATCTCTCCTCTCATCCCTACGTCTCTGCTCTTCTCTGGTCTCTAATAATCTCTTCTCTGCTCTCCATGCTTTTATTCCTGCTACTTCTTCTCTTCTCCTGTCCAGTCATCTATTCTCATATCAATTCATTATAGTTATGTATTTGATTGTTTTATTAATTACCACAGCCCCACAAACACTGGGGGACTACTTTATTAGTCTTAATGTTTTTTTAAAGTAGGGCTTTTCTTTATGGCTCATATGTATTTGTAATCTATTATTATTATTATTATTATTATTATTACTCTCATACTCTCTCCCTCTGTCTCTTTACTCTGAATGAACCAGAGTGGACAAGAAATAAATATCATCACTGAACAAGTGAAAAGAAACAATCATGATGCATATATTAAGGCTGAAAGGAGTTTATATATCAGGGTATAGTGTAATGGCATTATTGGATCTTCAGTATCAATATTTGTTCCTTTTTTCACTCACCTCCAAGTCACCTGCGCTTCCTCACCTGTCAGAATCATACTCATAATCTGCCTCTCTCTACTTTGAATTAAGTAGCGTGAACATGAAAAATGCGGACGTCCATCCAACTACCTCTCTTGTGCTAAGCAAGCGCTCTACCACCAGTTGGGAGAGGATTAGACTCAACATCTAAAGGTCCCTGGTTCACTCTCAGGGTTTGTTGTCTGTGCCAGACATAACTCATCATCCGATAGTTTTCTTTTTTAAGTACATTTAATAAGCCTTTGCATTCCATTTCTAAAAAACGAATAAGGTGTTCTTGTCTTTACGCTTTTATTAAATGTAATGGATTAAAACTGTGCTCTAGACTTTGAATTCAGTGATCTTACTTAAACATTTGTGGAACTTGCAATTCCTTATGATATGTTTCCTCACTGCACAGGTAGGCTCTTGAACAGTGTCTTCTGCACAAATGCTTTTGAAATGTAGTTCATTAGTTGACTGCTGGCGAAACACCTAAACAAGGGAAGGGTATTTGTCAGCTTACATGTATGCTTGGTCCAAATGTGTTTGTATCCTGGTTCACACCACTCCTGTTTTCATGGAATGAGGCCTACCTCAGCTTCCTTTGGGTCATGAACAGGCTTTGTCCTACCAAAACAGATGATGCAAATAAGTCATGTGCTTACTAAAGTTCTTGAAAATCACACTTTTGAAGAGGCATTGCATAATGCTAAAAACACTTCCAAAACAGTGGCCAACACTCTAATAATAAGGATGCAAGTCTGCTGAAAAGCTACACTGGAGAACATGGGCATCAATGCCACTACCTCTTGCATGCTAAGCAAGCACTCTCCCACTTGAGCTAATTCCCCTTCCTTTAGCCCTTCCTTTCCATTGGCAATCAAACATAAGCTTATGGCTCAAGTCTGAAGAGGACATCCTACAAAATCCAACAAGTTTCAAATGTTTTCACATAATGGCAACTCGAACATACTTCCTCTGGAAAGATACAGAAATTGATTCTGCTCCCCCTGTCATGCTAAACAAACATTCTCCAAGTTGAGAATTGTCACATCTGGCAACCCATGTCTCGGGCTTTCTCTTTGTGATGAAATTGTCAGTGGTTTCAGAATACTTTTCCATAGCTTTGAGGACTTGCAAAAGCGAAAACCTCCAGACCTTTTAAGCCAACTAGGTTATACGCTTTTATGGGACATATTAGCTGCCATAGTACCGTAGCTAGCATGAGATGGTTAGCTCCACTCACGGTGTGAGGGAAAATGTTCTCAGTGTCTTTTTGCTTATACATGATGCTAAGAAACACATTGCCAAATCGGGAGGTACGGACTATGTAAAATGTTATAAATTGGGGGGAAATAATCTTCCTTCATCCGTATCACTTGAGACTAGGTGCAGTGATTATAAGTGGTAAGAATGTTGTCCAGAAAAGGTCAAGAAGTACTTTCTTGTCGTACCATTCATGCACAAACATTTTATGGAAATCAAAGTGCACCTCAAGGCATGATTGCGCCGTTGAGGTCCAGCCCGGCCGGTCCATGGATTTCACAGCGGTACAGTCATTATTTTCTGAGTACATAACATATTATTGTAAATGGAGCTACATTCACTGGTAACGTTTTGATCAGAACCATACAAAGGAATGCTACCACTAGCCAAAATAGGTCAGTTGAGAGAGCGTTAGACTCAACATCTAAAGGTCCCTGGTTCACTCTCAGGTTTTGTTGTCTGTGCCAGACATAACTCATCATCCGATAGTTTTCTTTTTAAAGTACATTTAATAAGCCTTTACATTCCTTTTCTAAAAAATGAATAAGATGTTCTTTTATTTACGCTATTGTTAGATGTAATGGTGTAATTGTGCTCTAGACTTTGAATTCAGTGATCTTAAACTTTTGTGGAACTTGCAATTCCTTATGATATGTTTCCTCACTGCACAGGCAGGCTCTTGAAAAGTGGCTTCTGCACAAATGCTTTTGAAATGTAGTTCATTAGTTGACTGCTGGCCAAACACCTAAACAAGGGAAGGGTATGTGTCAGCTTACATGTATGCTTGGTCCAAATGTGTTGGTAGCCTGGTTCACACCACTCCTGTTTTCATGGAATGGGGCCTACCTCAGCTTCCTTTGGCTCATGGATGGGCTTTGTCCTACCAAAACAGATGATGCAAAAAAGCTATCTGAAGTAGGCCCCATTCCATGAAAACATAGGAGTGGTGTGAAACAGGATTCCTATCATATTGTACCAAGCATACATGCAAGTTGACGCCTACTCTTCCCTTGTCCAGCTTACAACTAATGAACTACATTTCAAAAGCGTTTGTGCAGAAGCCACTCTTCAAGCGCCTCTATGTGCAGTGATGAAACATATGATAAGATAATGCAAGTTTCAGGAAATTTTAAATAGGATCACTGAATTTAAATCTTTAGTGCTATTACACCATGAAAACTTCCGATAGCATAAAAACAGCAACGTCGCAATCATTTTTTAGTAAAAGAATGTAAAGGTTTATGAAGTACACTTTAAAAAAAAGCACACCATCGGAAGAGGAAATCATTACTGCACAGTTGCCGAAACCCGGGATTGAACCAGGGACCTTTAGATCTTCAGTCTAACGCTCTCCCTGCTGAGCTATTTCAGCTGGATGGCATGTGCTTTTGCCTCCTTACGATGAAAAAGTTACCAATAAATGTCCTATTTACAATATTGTGTGCACACAGATAAATAATGACTTTACCACTGTGAACTCCATGGACCACTCGGCAGGACCTCACGGCGCAGTCATGCCTTGAGGTGCACTTTTATTTCCTTTAAATACTTGACCATAAATGGTATGGTAAGCAAGTACTTATTGACAGTCTGTGTATTACATTCTTAACATTTATACTCACTGCAGCAAGTCTCACATGATTCTGGATAGGGAAGATTATTTTGCCCCAATTTTTAACATCTCTCTTCGTTCGTACCTCCAGATTTGAAAATCTGTTTCTTAGCATCATGTATAAGCAAAAAGGCACTGAACACATTTTTCCTGATGCCGAGAGTTGACCTAACCATCTCATGCTAGCTAAGGTACTGTGACAGCTAGTATGTCAAATGAATGCATATAACCAAGTTGGTTTGAAAGGTCTGGAAGTTTTCACTTTGGAAGTCCTTAAAGCTGTGGAAATGTATTAGATTAGCATTGGCAATCTCATTACGAAGAGAAAGCCTGAGACAAGGGATGCCAGATGTAGAATGTTGGATTAGCATAGCAGGCACAGCAAAATAGATTTCTGCGTCTTTCCAGAGCAAGGTTGTTTGCATTGCCCGCATGAGAAAGCATTTGAGGCTGATGTTGGATGTCGTTGCCTTTGAATTGTTTGGTGTATGCTGTGTCTATTGATGCTGTATTTTCACTCATACTCTGCATTTTCTGATTCACCATGGTCTTGTGTAATATATTGAACAGTTTTGAGCATATACATGAAATGTTTTCCACTTCGAAGCATCCAAAAATCTCTCCAAATGCACAAAGTCATTAATCACTAAACATGATGTTTGCATGTTTCTTTTTGCTAAAACATCACATTAAGTTACTTTTCTAAGTTCCATATTATTATAATGGCCTTTACAAAGGCCATTGCATGTTTTGTTTTGTTCTCTCTCTCTCTCTCTCTCTCTCTCTCTCTCTCTCTCTCTCTCTCTCTCTCTCTCTCTCTCTCTCTCTCTCTCTCTCTCTCTCTCTCTCTCTCACACACACACACGGAATTGTTTGGATTGACTAAAGCCCACAGAAAACATCAATGAATTTGGCAGCATGGTGGCTTAGGAGACTACTTCCAGAGAGCCTGTTGCAGAGGTCTGGGGCAACAATCTACACATAAATGTTGGTCACATGAATAATTTCTAACACCCCAGGAGAATGTTATACATGCGCTTACCTTGCTTAGATTAGTGTAATGACCTATGCAAAGGTGTCACTACCACTCCAGTGATGCAAAAATCAGATTAATCCTATCCAGCTTTCCTGTTTACTTTAAATTATTGGTCATCTGGAGTGTAAGGGTGGGTTTAATTTTTTAAATACTTTTAAAATACTTTTCTCCTGTTTTTGACTAGGGAGTTATGGAAGAATATTGTACTTTTTTGTTAGTTTAGTTAATTCCTACCTCCCCTAGGAATTTGATGTTTTGTTTGTTGCTTTGGTTCACCCTGACATTATTCCTGGATTGAACTAAATAAAATTGAATGTGTAAATAAAGTAGATTAAATAGGAAACCATGATTCAAGTTTTTTTCCTTCATCCAGTCTTACAGCCATGGAATGTTGGTTGGGAGGGGACACAACATCGTCTGTGTGCAGCCATCTGTCACTGATCCTATGAACTAAGCCTGTTCCAGCACAGCCACCCCCACTACCTCTTCCTGCCTCCTCTTTCCATAGTCTCTGATCTGGTTCACCGGAATACTAACTAGATACACCTGTTGCCTATTCTCTTCTGTACATAGATCTCCTATTTAAGCTCTCCTCTGTCATACTCTCATTGTGAAGTATTGCTGATTGCATGATGCATACTGAGCCTTTCGTTTATGTTAGATTTCCTGGTTACCGAACACTGTCTGTTCTCTAGAGCCTGTCTTCTGCCTGATCCTTGGACACCTCCCAGACTCTGCCCCTCATTTGTAACACTGGACTGGCCTTATCTAGTGTACAGACAAGCTCCCTCCTGCCTGCCTTGCTACATTGAGGATCCTACTGAAATCTCTCCATTCACTTCAAGCCTGCTTTACTGACCCAATAAAACCTCCTTTCTCCCTTTCTCCTGTGTTTGCATTCACTACACCATCACTGCTTTCAAGAGGTAAGTGGACCTATGTCAGGGAGACACCCTCCTATAGCAGCCAGGAGATTGGGTATTGGCATCACATTTAAGGTCAACCTTATGGGTAGCTGTATTTTGTTATCCCTTCATGTGTTGGCATGATCATTTCAGTCCTTTCCATGTTTGCTTAGCCTACCCTCTGGGATGTAGAAGGTGGTCCGGCTTACACTGTGAACACCTTACTGAGCTCCAGGCTGCACACAGGATGCATCATCAGGTGGACTAGAATGAGTACTGACCTGAGGAGAGAAGCAGGCTGTCAGCCACTGTGATACTGTGGCTTGATAATATCACATCCTTTCACCACATTCACCCTTCCTCAGCATGGTCCTCAAGGCCCTCAGTGGGCCACTTGGACATGGGCACTGTTACGCCCTGGTCTTAACCTGCATTCTGTTTTTCCTAATTATCCCTGCATGTCCCCATCCACAGCAATTCACATTAGCCTCCTACAGGGATTAAACTCCTGCTACACATGTGCCCTCTAGAATAATAAAAATAAATTTCTTGATAGAATCAGGTATTCTTAAAATACAGTACATCTATCAACGTGAAATTTCATAGGGCTAATATAAGTATCTGCTTCCTGATTTTCAGTCTACATCCAACCATTTGCCAAAAATCCACACGGAATACACCATGTTTTTGTCACGGTATGGCCCCTCCCCCCTCAAATGTCTGTGTCTGTGCATGCATGTTTGTGTGCGTGCGTGTGTGTCCGTATTGCCACACCCTCTTGTGTTGTGCACCTGATCCTTGTTGTGTGTAATTGTCATGAGTGTATATAAGTCTCGTGTTGTATCTTCAAGGTTGTCGGTGTTTGACCCATGTAGTGTGTTTGTGTGTTTTGAGTTGTGCTTGTGATTAAAAACATGTTCTCTTTAACGTGTCTCATCCCCGCATCCTTCTTGACCTGTTAAACGTCATAGAAACACCGACCGACCGAGGATGCCTGGGAAAGGCAAGAAGAAGAAGGGGAGGAAAGAAAGTCAACGCCCTCCCACAGCACGTGCAGCAAAGCCTCCCATATTCTTGGGCACCCTCCTGACTCCAGGTGCGGACGCGGGGGAGTCATATGGAACCTCGGCGGATGCCCGGGACTGGTATAACGATTTCTAGTCCTCGGAGTCGGACTCTGTGGACCCCTACATTCCAGCGGTAAGACCTTCCCTCATCCTGGCCTCGCTTCATGGAGCTACTGGAAGGGAGGAACCCGCTGATCTATTTTGGGGGGGCCCTGTGTATGGTCCGGGATCGGACGGTGCAGAGTCCTACGGAGAACAGCTGGAACAAGAGGACCGGTACTTGGAGATGGACTCTGCTGGGTCCTACGATCCCTACCTGGACGATCATATGGGAGACACAGATTATGGAGAGACAGAGGAGTGCAACGATGTCTGTCTGCAGTCGGATAGGGGTTCCGATTGTTAGGAGGAAGCTCCTATGGAGGTAGAAGAGTACCCTCATAGGGATCTTCCCTCCCACAGTGACGCCAAAAGCTCAGAGAGCAAGGAGCCTCCAGCACCCAAGGCACCGCCCAGGGCACGCCGCCCAGGTGCAAGCAGGCTAACACGGGTGGCTAGCAGGGAGGTACTGTTATCGGATAAGGACACTCCCCCGCCTGAGGCGAAGAGCTCCAGAGCGTATGCGAAATACGCCAAAGCCTTGTGCAGTCAAAAAGGCAGCGGCACCAGTACCAGAACCAGGACAGTCGCCGCTACCTAGGCTGGTGAGGGACACTTCCCGCCAGGCTGGTCAGTCTTTGACCCAGACGTCAACTGGGGGACTGGCGGGAGTTCCTTCCCCCTTCCCTGGACTATTGAATGTGTGTGGTGTTGTTCATGTGTCTGTCCCTATTGCGCTAAATGTACCGGTCACTTTGTTCCCCTTTGTCTCTGTGCCCATACCCATTAGTGTGTGCGTCCTTGTGTCTGTCATCGTCTTGTTCCCTGTCCTTCCCCCCACTACCCTGCTCGTGCTGGCCTGTGGCGGGTTGTCTGGTTCTTCGATGTCACCTTTTGGCGTTGGTCTCAGGGCTGCAGCCCAGTAGGTTGGCGCACCAAGATTCGCGCCCATGAGGGGGGGCTCTGTCATGGGACGGCCCCTCCCCCCTGAAATGTCTGTGTCTGTGCATGCGTGCGTGTCTGTGTGCATCCGTATTGCCACACCCTCTTGTGTTGTGCACCTGATCCTTGTTGTGTGTAATTGTCATGAGTGTATATAAGTCTCGTGTCGTATTGTCAAGGTTGTCGGTGTTTAACCCATGTAGTGTGTTTGTGTGTGTTGAGCTGTGTTTGTGATTAAAAATGTATGTTCTGTTTAACGTGCCTCGTCCCCGCATTTTCCTTGACCCATTAAACGTCATAGTTTTCTTGGTAAATTTCCACAACAATCGTGCCCGTCCTATTAAATGGCCTTTCAAAACATGCTTTCGGTATAGGATAACTTCAGATTTTGTCATAGAAAATTCAATTACCATCAAACTAACTGCATGACATGTTTAAACAGTATATAGAATGTTAGTAAAGTTCTTTATTTGCTTGCTCACATCTTTGTACAAAAACACGCGTTTCTTTCCTTCGTAACCTAACACAAATTACACAAGCCTTTAGTTACCATAAAATGCACATTACTCATGTAGCAGGGCTATTGAGTATAGCAATAAGACCCTCATTTCTTTAATTCTGTGGTTTCTATTGAGCCATAAAGAGCTATTTTTGTTGAGTGAAAGCAAGTCTCACCCACCATGGACCAAGATGTGAAAGGGGTGGGGGTGGGGGGTGGGGGGCTATAAAATTACTTCACAAACTTTTTCCAGCTGCAAGTGGTGTGATTGGAAGCTGTTTCCATAAATAGAGTATATATGGTGTGTGTGTGTGTGTGTGTGTGTGTGTGTGTATGTATATATATATATATATATATATATATATATATATATATATATATAGAGAGAGAGAGAGAGAGAGAGAGAGAGAGAGAGAGAGAGAAAGAGAAATAGAGGAAGTATAGCATGACTGAAAATGAATCTCCTGCATGCAATTACACATTATAAACCCTAAAAATAAAAGGCATTGTTTTTGTTTTTTGAAATTTTTGTATTGGATGATCTCAAATGGAACCTAAATGATGAAAAAATAAGCCTGGATGTGAATATATGTCTTGGCCCAAGTGTCTGCTTAAATTTGATTCTTGAATGATCATTATGCTATTTGTATAATTTCAGATAATTAGTGTTAAAATGAATGAATACAAATCGTTCAAAAAAAGAGCTTAAAATTGGAGGTGCGCTTAGCCACATCTATCTGACATTTCAAACTAAGCTACTGTTTACTCTCCTTTAGTTTATTTCATTTTGGTTTTTGGTCTTTGGTTTATTTAATAAACCAATCTATGCTCACTCATCTGCCTCACCCAGACATGTCACATGACTGCTGAATATAAAACAATGAAAAAATGCTGGTCTTAAAATCATACATTCCTGAGATACAAAACCACAGTGACTGGCATCAATAATCTTGCATCACTATGGACCTTGTGGATCAGCACTTGTGGCTTTTTTATATTTTAAATATATATAAAATGTTATACTTGGTATGACAAAACATTACAAAATGAACAATATCTTTACTATCTCATGTTATTTAGATCTACACTGAATACATTGTGAATGAATAAAATGAGCGGTGAGTAATATATGAGAGATGATTCAAATCTTTGGTACAGTGTAGATGTGTAATTACTGAAGGGTTTTTATGTGCCAGATTTGTTTTTTTGTGAACTGAGTAGATTTGTTTTTTTGTAAACTGAGTAGAGTTTTTTTCATGTACTAAAAGGGCAAATTCCAAATATCCTCACCATAGTCATATAAAAAATGTTTAATTAAAACCAAAACTTAACCACTTAGCACTAAACGAAATATTTTAAAGGTTGAAATATTTAAGTGAAAACCTTTTATAAATAAGGATTTTTGTAGAGCAAGATTTTATTTTCGTAAATTCATGTGTAAGTTGTCTAGGAAAAGCATAACCATAGATATATATTTTAAAGGTGCAATCTTTTGTAAAAAAAATAAAACCTGCACCTCGTTTGTCTATGTGTATTTAAACCCATGTCAGGGTGTGCAGCATCGTCGGTCATTGTTGATGTAGTGTGTTAATGTGGTGTGTTATTGTCAATGGTGATGTTAAACGTTATATTCGTTATTGTTAGATGTATACGTGTTAACTGTTTCTTGTTTGTATTGATTGGGTTTGATTCTTGTGAGTGCCGTTAGTGTTCTATGTTAAATGTTAATAAATGTACATCCCAGACATTGGAGTCTATGCGTCCTGCCCCTCGCCCTGCGGCACTCGGGCCACCTTGCGTTACATTGTTTCATAAGCAAAATTTGTTTCGTTTCAGCAGAACAACTCCTCCAGTATTTCTTAGAGGATATAAACCCACTTCAGGTAAGTGAACAGCAAATAGGGGTCAGGGGAAAAGGTGAAACTCATGTCTCAAAGTGTTTTTATATATATTGTCATATTACTATATTTTCTTTTTTACTTTCAGAAAAAAAAAAACTGGGTCTATTGCTGTAACAATCAGCACAATTTCAGAATCAGAATCAAAGACAATTTTCTTCTTAGTCATTCTTATGACAGATATGTGGAAGAAATATACACTGTGCTATATATTTAAGTTTTACAAGTTCAACCTGGTACCATTTTTAGATTCAAAAAGCTGGACATTAAAGAGAATGTAATCAGATCAACAAACAAGTTCAACAGGTTTTAGGACAGCTGAAATAGTCAAAATTAAACAATGAATTGATCAAAATGGGCATTACATTAGGCTGATACTGCAGTAACTATAGGAGAACTCGAAGTTAGTGCTAAAATAAGTTATTTTGCAAGGAATTTGTGTAATGTGTGTAGTCATGTGTGTAAACTGAGTTGTATTTATTTTTCCAAAGCTTAGAACATGGCTCAGCCAATTCAATTGTTAAAATTGGCATATTAACGTTGCTTTATAATTTATAAATGCTTTTCGGGTGTAACAGTGAAGACATACTGAATGTAAAAATTATGAATTAGTTGATCCCTCATGTTGGTGCAATGAAGTAATACTTGTACTCTATATACCATTTGGTACTCTATATACCATTTAAACATGTCACACAGTTGTTTTGGTAATTGAATATTCTATGACAAAATCTGAACTTATCTTATACTGGAAGAATGTTTTAAAAGGCCATTTAAAAGGGCAGGCACGTTGTGGAAATTTACCCAAAAAACACAATGTCTTCAGCATGCAATTTCTGGCGAACAGAAAATCGGTAAGCAGGTACTTCTATTAGTCCTAAGAAATGTTATGTTGATAAATGTGCTGTACTTTAACAATATTCAATGTTATCAATTAATTTATTTGAGTATGCTAGTTTGGGCCCACCGGCGGGCCCACTAGGGGGTGTTGGTGCTTAAGGGGGTTAAACTTTACATAATGAAGGCATTATGGAAACACCTGCAGAACTGACCCATTCTTTTTTTATATATTTCTTTATTCACTATGATTATTTTCAGTAAACTCATCCTTGTTCAATAAATTCAGAGTAGTCAGTATTGTAGAACAAATTCAAGAATTAACAACGAATATTATTATTATATATTATTATTAATAATGTGGTTGCATTTCATAAAACTGATGATAGAGTCAATGACCTTTTGGGACCTCATCCATATATCTTCCATTCACTCAATTTCAATTTTTAAATTAAAAAATGTATAATGAGGATTTTGGGGATTTATTGCTTTGGCTATGTGAGGCGGTATATGCAGAGCATGTGGGAACGGTGGATGCTTTGACATTCAACATCTAGACTAACTCAACAGCGATTGATATCACAACTTGAGATTGACGAGGTACAACACAGAAGCTATGGTAAAGGGGAGCCAGGATGACAGGTCAGAGGGGAGATATCATCATTTCCACACCCAGACCTTGGGAACCAAACATAAGGCTCAATACTAGGGCTGCTGAGATTGACAATCTTGAAAAAAGCTGGACAGGCAACAAAACCGCACCAAGACCAAGTGAAGTAGCTGAAAGGCTGAATGCAGCCCTAAGGACCATCCCTACTGTGACCATCACTGAAACCAACAAGCTGCTGAATTTAGATATTCCTAATCTGTAATTATATTAATTCTGATTTATAAAAAATATATACATATTGATTTAAATTTGTGTGTTATGGATGTTGGCATATTTTAAATAACACATATGTGTTGTTGCCTGACATTAGAGGTACTTTAGGGTAGTTCTGAATTCCAGTGACCACAAATATATTCTCATGGACATTACAAACACTATTTATAATTACTGGTGTGTGAATGACTCATGCAAATAGCTTGATATTAATGTGCACATGGATTTCTTTTCATTTAATTTAGAATTTATGAATTGAACAGTTTTATATGTAATGTCAATCAATAAGGTTACATAAAAACATACAAAGGGTGTAGCTTACTTTTTTTGAGACTCTATAGGGATTTCATTATTACTTGTGTTAAATTGTTAGAATGAGTTTATATCATATCTTTTTCTCTCAGTGCATATAACTCTGGATCTCTAATACAGCTCATCCTGAACCTATCCAATCTGATGGAAAACATGATACACATAAAGACACACAAGAAACTCTTGGGAACAGCTCAAAGAGTAATGAGCAATACATTCCGCATGAAGGCACACGAGATATTCCATGACAATCTAGATAGTCACATGAAACAAGTTACACATGATAACAAACAAGAAAACCCTCAACCCACAACAAAAACAACAAAAAAGTGGCAACCCAAGCTACCCTACACTGCACCCCTGTCAACTCAGTGTTCCCCTCTCAGATCATTGTTAGATGATTCCTATCTAGACTACATATATAAAACCACACCTTTTGACCGGACAAAGCAAATGCAATTCAAGCCCAGACAGAGCAGACATACAAGCAGAATACAGCAAAGATTGATCCCACAATAGCCAAAATCAGGGATGTCTGGTTCAATTGGTGGACACAATAAGTCCGTAACAACAAATTATAGCATGTATATATAATGATAAACACTTATTATTATTTAATGCCTAGAACAAACACATCTCTACTTTTTAGCAGCTTCTGCCAAACTACATGTGAGATACAAATAAAATGCACTTGTCAAATATCAAACAGTTCCTGTTAATCTTTAACTTAGGTGTGCATTTACATACTTTAGTTAGGAAAGGTTTCAGGAAAATGGAATTAAACTTTCTTAAGCTTTTTCTTCTTTAATTTTGATGTTTATCATATGTGATTAATCTTTCATTATTTTAAGTGATTATTGAATATTTATGATTTTTTTAACTTGTCTGATTATTATATTCTTTTCAATATATAGAAAATGAAAGAGTGTTGTGTTATAAATCTCAGTAGAAGACCATGTGCCTGTATATCTATCTTAATGTGAGATAGTCTTGCTTTGTTGAACTCTGCAATTTTCTTGTGGGTAACTCTATGTCAACATGTATTCTAGATGAAACAAAGCATATATGTTTGTGCCTACCACAAGTTAAAGTATATAGATTGGCATTGGTAGTTAGTTCACTGGATGTAGATCACGCTTAGTAACAGTTAATCTTTTTTGTTTGGTTGTATCATGTAAATGTTTAATTCAGATATTTTTATTTCAGATATAAACAGCAGGGTGAAAGAGAAAGAGAGAAAAAAAACGTGATATATTTCTTTTTTTCCTGTTTATTGTTTTATAATCATTTTGCATATATCACAGAAATTCTATCTATTGGTCAGTTTTACTACTAATTTCAGGGGCTAAGTTAATATTTTCATTTTGTGATGGTGGCAGCAATCAGAGAGTGAGAGATGAGAGAAAGTCAAGAGAATTTTTATTGCTTATACTCGACTCGAGCAAACTCATAACAATGCAGAAGCTGATGAAGCAGCAGAAATAAATCGATGCATAGAACAACGCAGTAACAAAAAGAGCTTGAGAGCAGGTACAGGTGACAGCTCCAGGTGCAGGATGACTAGCAATGTGCAGCACCAATATCAGGTGCATGCTGTCTTAAATAGGGCAAACAAAATGACAGGTGTGTGCAATAATCAATACGTGAGTTATAGGAAGTGTGGCAGCTGTGTTTCTGTGAGCGTGTCCCTCTTGTGGGGTTCTGCTGGGTGCACCATGACCCATGACAGAACCCCTCCCCTCAAGGATCCCGGCAGCCTCCAGGAATGGGGTCTTCCTGGCTGGTGAGGTTCAGGTATCGTCCAGTGTTTGCGGTGGAAGGAGGATGTGAAATCGGGATCCAGGATTTGGGAAACTGGTACCCGGCTCTGTTCTTCTGTGCCTTACACCTGCCAGTTGACAAGATAATGCAGATGCCTGCCTATTTTTTGCTAATCTAGAAGGGCATGCACTTTGAAAGCAAGATCAACCTCCAGTTCCATTGGTGGTGGTGGTGGTGATCTCTTGGGGTTGTTGTCATCATCAAGGGGTCTTGCTACCAAGGGCTTCAGGTCAAAGATGTGGAACGACGATGATGCATGGCTGCTCCCCAGCAAGCCATGCATCATCATTAGTTGATCTAGCTAATAATGGCATAAGGACCAGCATATCTGGGGGCCAGTTTGCCTGTGTGCTCTACTCGGCTGTCCTTTGATGCCACCCACACCATTAGCAACCTCAATGTTGGCTGGTAGGTGAAATACAGCTCACACTGGACAACAACACTCTCACAGCCATCTCCACAGTAGACCTCTGGCATGGCAATGTGCACCCAATCAGTGGGTGTAGGGCCAATCAAACACGTATCAGGACCCACGGAGAGGCTTGGCACACAGCAAGTGAGGTTCTCCATCATGGACTGAAGCTCGCAAATCTCCTGCCTCTGCTGTCCCAAAACCATGGGCTGGACAGCCTGCGGGTCAGCCCAATCTGTGCTGCTTGCCTCACTCCCTGGAAGCTGTGCAGGGAGTGAGAGGTGAGTGAAAGCTGAGAGAATCTTTATTCTCTATACTCGACTCAAACGAACTCAAAACAAAACATGCTGACGAGGCATAGCGAAGCTACCGATGTGTAGAACAATGCAGGATCGAAAGGTTCTTAAGAGCAGGACCCTGGTACAGGACAAATAGCAATGCACAGCACCAACGGCAGGTATCTGTAGGCTTAAATAACTAGTTGAACAAAAGAGGAACAAACAAGGAACAGGTGTGTTCCATAATCAACACATGGGTGATAGGGACCCTGGCAGGTGTGTTGTGTGTGAGTGGGCCAGTGGGGTGCCTGGCACACTGTGGCAAATATTTGTTACCTTTATCAGTAAGCTGTTTGTTGTTTGCAATATACAATAAATGTATGATTTACATGTCAAATAACTCAATAAATCATCATTTATGACATGATTTTTGCAATGATGATTGCGTAAAGCATTTTATTTGCAAAAGGTCAGTCTGATGTAAATGTAAACATTTGAAAAATATGCAGAAAATTGAATATGTATTTATTTGTACCCACTAGGGGTAGTATGCGGCTGTAACGTGACAAGGAAGGCCAGACGCTCACAGATGTAGGTAGATAGGTTTATTATGTTCCAACTTCGTAATGGGTGAATAAGCTAGGGTTGAAACCAGGAAAGCCAATATAGGGGTAATCCAAATCATGTAGGTAAACAGTCAGAGTCTAATAACCAGTGAGCAAAAACTAATCAGGCAAACAGTACAAAAGGGGTAGGCAAAAATCAGTAGTCCAGAGAGCAAAAAACACAATCAAAACATGGGAAAGCAAACAAGGAAATAACGCTCAGTATGCACAGTCAAAACTAGTGGCAATACTTCGCAGTATCCTAAGGTGTGAGGCAGGCTTAAATAACCAAGTACACAGGTGAAGTCAATATTCAGGTGAGGATGATCTGATGTGAAGTTCAGGATTGGTGGTGTGCTGGGTTGGGTGACGAACTGCTTGCTGGGTGTTGTAGTGAGATGAGGAATCAGGCGATATGACAGCGGCAGTCTCACACTGGCATCATATTGGGAAGAAAGTACACATATTGCTCAGAAGAGATATGTAATAGAATAATATATTTGTTTAATTTAAATAGGATTAAACATGCATTTAGTGTACAGCAAATTTATCTAAAATGGATTTAGGGGACAATTTTGTTGATCATCCATGTGTTTCTTGGCACAGACAACTTGGTTTGTCATGCATAATTCACTGGACCATGCTCAGAGTTTTACCATGAAGCTTTACTGCTACTGTTATTTCACTTTTTTTACTTTTAATTCAGTAACTTTTCCTAATTCATATACATTACCCTGATGTAATATTGACCTGCTATAATCCTGCTAATTATTAAAATTATGGCCATTGAAATTATTTTGTGAAGAAAAAATGAAAAGGCCAAAGAGCCAACCAACATAGAAAAAAACTCTCATTGTCTTTTTTTGCAGGAGGGGGTCTTTGGAAGCATTCTTTTTGTATAAATATGATCTAAAAATGTTATATAATGGTAAAATAAGAACTCATGTTGAACTGCAATCCAGTGATTTAATTCTTCAGGTCTCTAGTCATAATGTGCAACATAATTATTACATAGCTTGGTCCCATCCAAATGGGCAAGTTTTAATTTAGAATAGTTAATTGCTGGATTAACACATTGAGCAATGTGCAGGAATCCCTGTTCAGTCCATCCAGGGCTTGATGATGAAAGCTGAGCAGGACAGAAGAAAGACAGTTCAAATCGGTCTATCACGTTCCGTTCAGCAAAAGCAAGTCCCAGTGTTGTGAACAGATGTGTCTGTTTAGTTTAGTTGAATTCCTCAATCATACCTCCCAGTGAAGCTAGCTGGTGGTGGTGGTGTGCGATGAGCTGACACTGTGCAAGTGTAAGAAACTCTGGGTTTCAGGTAAAATCTTCTGTCAGATTGACACACTGGTTGAGAGTCACACACAGGAATAAAGTAATAAAGGGGCATTTCTTTTAATCCAACAAACCAAACAGAATCATGACCAGATAGTCATAAATCCAAAAATCAAGCAGAGGTCCAAACACATTATACAATTCGATTAGCAAAATTGTCTAGAGTGGAAAAAAACAGTTAAATTGTAAAAAAACTAAAAATACAAAAGTACATACTGCAACAGGCCTGATAGCAGGAGTAACTTGGAAAACATAAACTAAGCCTTATGGAGATTGTGTATGTTTAAAGGTCCGAGGTCAAATGCTTGGCCTCCAGAAACCCTTTACATTTGCCTATATAGGCAGCACTCAATATAATTAGCTTGTAAATCCAAAACTCCTGGGCCCTGTGCACTGGACATTCGACCTTAAACTTGGCATGCATAAGGTAAGTTTTAGGGAAACAGTGTAGCTCAGTTTGGAGACTCAAGATCTCATTTGGCCTTCTGCAACTCTTTGATTTTGCCGAAATAGGCTAAGTACGTTTGATTTGGAAATGTGACTATAACATTCCAGGGGTGTGCAGACCAGCTTTGCAACCTAGTTCCCCCTAACATGGCACACATAAGCTAGGCGTTACGGAGACGGCATACACAGAATTTGAAGGCCTTGGGTTAAAAGGTTCATGTGCTGCAACACTTTAAATTTGTCTGTATTGTCCCTTGTTTAGAGACAGTTGTGCTAAAAGTGAACATTTTACTATTTTGAGGAACGATGAATGTATATGCAATAAGATTTCACAGTAGAACCTATAAATTGAATTGTCTAGCTTTTTTCTGTTTCAGTGCCTACATCAGTGAAGTAGACTTGCATGAGAAGGCTAATGGTAGTATATACATACAGCTTTTGGAAAAAAATAACAGACCACTCAAATTCTGTTTCTCTGGTTTTATCATTTATAGTTATGTGTTTCATGAACACTTCTCTTTTATTCTATAACAAATTATGCTGTTGTAATTTAGATAATTTATTTAAGATGACAAAGGTGTTGTTGATAATGGTAAAAAGTTGCATTGTTTTTAGCTGTTGACTAATGCAAAGAAAACAAGTTCATATTAAGTGTCTTGCTGGAAAAGCCAGTCCTCAGGGTTGGGGAAGACTTTCAGAGAAAAAGGAAGCAAGTTTTCCTCCTAGACAACCTTGTACATGGCTCAATTAATTTGTTCGTCACAAAGACCAATCTTCCTGCTTCCAGTGGGAAGATCACTGGTCCTCCACCAAACATCACAGTAGATGAGAGACATTGTGGCTTGTAGACCTTGACAAGTCTCTGGTTAACCATTTGGCAGCCAGGTGTTGCACCAAGCTGTAAGACTGTATTCATCAGATAAAATAACAACTCCCTTTTATGGTTATTGAAAAGTTCATGCTCACTCAGCTTAATAATTTCTTAAGATCAAATTGTTACATTTATGAATTCCAATCAGCATTCTGGCCACACCACAGAGATTCCTTTGTCCTAAACTCTGGACCTTACAGCTGCTTGTCACAGTATGGCCCCCTCCTCCTAGACTCCTCCTTATGTTCATGTGTGTGTGTGTGTGTGTGTGTGTGTGTGTGTGTGTGTGTGTGTGTGTGTGTGTCTTCTTTGCCACACCCCAACCATGTGTCACACCTGTTCCTTGTTATCTACGTTGTTACCGTGTATGTATAAAGTCCTGTTTATTCATTAGTCTTTGTTGGTGTTTGACCCAATGTTTGCTGTGTATCAGCTGCTTCGTTGTGCATTAGACTGACTGTTACTTTCTGAGTACTGTTTTTGCTTTATGTTCTTCGTGTTTGATTTGGTTTTGTTTTGTGTACAATAAACGTCTATGTTTGTGAAACATCGGCTCGTATCTGCATCCTGTCTCGCCTCCTCACAATTACAGAAACACAGACTGCCGAGGGATGCCGTGAGCCTTCTAAAAAGGAAAAAGGGAAGGAAGCAACATAACTGTCCCAACTAAGCTCATGTGAAGGAACTCTTCATAGTAGCTGGCATGCTCCATGCCGGCACAGAGGGGGAGAGCTCCCCTGGGAAATCTTGGGGGAGGCCTGATGATTCAGAGTTGCGGGACTCTGCGGGGACTTTCATACCCCTTCTGGGCTACTGGGATGGTTATGAGGATTATGGCATGGGTGAGTACTATTATGAATGTAGCCTCAAGTCAGATGTCAAGTCTGACCATTCTGTGGACCCTTCTATATAGGCAGAGGAGGTCCTGCATAAGTATCCCTCTTCTGGATCCTAGCCTCACCAGAGTTTTTCCTGCTTCATTGTTTGGTCCCCTGTCACATGTACCTGTTCCCATCACTCTGTCACTGTTACCATGTCTGTCCCTTCGTTGTCCTTTGTGTCTATCCCCCTTCCTTTTAGTGTGCACATCCCTGTATCTGTCATCATTACTTTGGATCTCGTTTGTTCCTGAATTTCTTTGGATCGCAGCATGATCTCTAGCTTTTGAGGATCTTTTGGTCTACTTTACTTTGTCAGGGAGGTCCTATTTAAGTGATTTCTTGATTGAGAACACGAGTAACCAGGTCTGCGTGTGGCTAGAAAAACTGAACTAATCTTTCCAAAGATGTGATAAACCACAGTTAATTTATGTTTTAACGGGGGGGGGGGGGGGGGGGGTCAATCACTTTTTCACACAGGGCCATGTAGGTTTGGATTTCTTTTCCCTTAATAATAAAAACCTGCATTTTGTGTTTACTTGTGTTATCTTTGTCTAATATTTAAATTTGTTTGATGATATGAAACATTTAAGTGTGACAAACATGCAAAAAAAAAAAGATATCAGAAGGTAGGCAAACACTTTTTCACACCACTGTAGCTACTGCATAGCTTTCGTCACACCCCAGCCAGTACCCAGCCAGTACCAATAAATCAGCTCTCTACCACAGTCTCCCATTTACTAGTCATTGCACACACTTGGATGTTATTTCTGTTGCCTGATTTATACCCCACAGGTGCACAGGTTCAGGGATTTGCACTGATACATCTGAGAAACTTGCAAACGTCTTTTAACTCACAGGCTTCAGAGTGTTACCTTTTTTTTTTTTTTTTTTTTTTTTTTTAATATTATTAAATTCTATTATTGTTCCTTGTGTCTTTCCACTCATGTGTTTGCTCCTGCTTCGAACATGCCACATATTTCAAAACTGGATGAGGGATTTGCCATAAACATGCCTCTTCTTCTTTCAGATGATCAAAAAGCCTAATCATTGTAGCTCTTTCACTGAACCCTGTGTGGGCCAGTTAGTAACAGCTTCAACCTTAAGATCATCCTTAGTAACACCATTAGCACTAATAATGTACCACAAAAATTAAAAAGACTGTAGATGAAATTTACACTTCTACCCCTTAACATACAAGTTGATGTCTAGTAGATGCTTGAACACTTGACGGACGTGTCTAACATGGGTAGCATAGTCCCGGGAATATAAGAGGATGTCGTCAATATATACGATTACAAACTGTCCTATCATATGCCTGAGAACATTGTGTACAAATGCCTGAAAGACAGAGAGTGCAACACTGAGGCCAAAAGGCATTACCCTATATTCATAGTGCCCCCTTGTGGTGACAAAGGCAATCTTCCATTCGTCCCATTTTCTAATTGTAGGCACAGATCTAGTATAATGAAAATCCTAGCATCTTAACTGTTCCAAAGCTATTAGAAATCAGAGGGAGGGGATAAGCATATTTCTTAGTCACTTGATTGAGACCCCTGTAATCTAAGCAAGTATGGAGGCCTCCATCCCTCTTTTTCACAAAGAAAATCTAAAGGCAACAGGAGAGTTGGAGGGTTGAATGAAGCCCTGGGCTTAGGCCTCTTCTATGTATGCTTCCATAGCTCATTCCTTCTCCTGTGAGAGAGGATAGACCTGTGCTTTAGGGAGACTGACGCTCAGTACGCTCACAGGAATAGAGGCAGTACTTCGCAAAGAAGCAGCTAACCTACAGGAGTTAAATAGAGTTAAAAATAAGTAGATAACATTAGTACTCAGAGAATTATTATCTCCCCATAGGATTCTGGGGAATGTAGTGACGCAACCCAGCAATGGCCCTGTTGGTCAGGGTTGCAGGATTAGAGGGCTGAGTGACAGGGAGAGACTAGAACTGCTTTGAACATGCCTCCAGTAAGCAAAGAGGATGTACTGACAATACAGCTAATAATTTATGAGGAGCTAGTCAAGCATGAAATTCCATTTCCATCAGTACAGAAGGCCATTTAGCACAGGCAGAGTGTCATCAGAGATCAGCAATATAAGTATCAATATATGAACAGTGAGGAGAGAAGTGAGGAGAGAAGGATTTATTATGAAATATGAGGGGAATAGTTTACATATAGTTGAGATAATCACATTTATATATGGATTAATAGTATTGTGTGAAAAGGTACATTTTAAGTAAGGCTTTTAAAGAGCAGACGCTACAGACACATGTTTTAGTGATAATACACATTTTGGTGAATAAAGATAAATAAAGACTTTTACGTAACAAAATTTCAACTACAGTTTCTGATATTCACTCTGATTCAGTCTAACATTTTCTCACAGATTCCAACCACAGGGAAGTCACAGGGATAATCAGCCCAGGTCGATACATTGTCAGCAGCAAACCTGTATCCAGTTATAGAACAGTCTTCATTTCTTTCATAGTCATTGGGCTCACCCTGCCACCAGTACCTGAAAGCACACAGTGCATAAATATGCCTTCTGAATTTCACACCCTGAGATGCAGACTTCATCAAATGACTGCATCATGACCAGAGTTCAGTCAGAATTATTTTTATAATAGGCAGGAGGCAGGTCACTCTATGACAAATGATTAGGATAGCTTGTAATGCTCAACACATTATTATTATAATAATAATAATAATAATAATTATTATTATTATTATTATTATTATATATTACTATTATAAGTGTATTGCACTTCAGTAAAAAGAGTGAAATCCCTTGTTGCTAATGTAACCAAGTCTATCATGTTCTCTCACTGATTCAAGTGCATATTTAATATATGGCTGTAACTGCAAAAATCCTGGTTGTCAGTCCACTGGTTGTTGACTGAAGATTGACTTGTATGATCACTCCACTTCCATAGTGCTAAAAATAGACTGGAATGGTGGTGATTTCCTCCTAAGAACCAGGATCAACTCATGTTTTATTGAACCAAGTCATTCTTCTCCCATCTAGAGTCAGACTACACACCAGTTGTTGATATGAAGACTCTAAATTTTGATAGATTAAGCCGAGGGCAGCGATGTTATCCTCAAATAAACTCACTGTGGTACCTTTAAAAATGAACAGGTCATTTTGAAGAGATGTACAATCATGTGTACAAAGTGAAAATTTAGAGCACAGACAGTAACCCTGAGGAGTACCAGTGCTGATTTTAATTGAGCAGTAACTCTACTCCCAACTGTGATCTGTTAGAAAGTCCAATATCTTGGGTATACCAAGATCAGTTGGTGGCCTAACTGTATTGACATTTAACATTGAAGGCATTTAGCTGATGCTTTTATCCAAAGCAAATTACAACTATGGCGGACTACAAATTGAGCAATTAAGGGGTTACCTTGGCTATGCACTATGCACTATGTCAAGATTGAAGCTGCAATACATAAAGCTGGCCACCATCTCCAGAATTCTAATAGTCACCATAGTTACTGTTCACATGCACCAGCACCAGGCTATTTAAGACTACCTGAACCTCAGTATCATTGTGAAGTATTGCCGACACTCCCAGTGTGCATCACAAACATTTTCTTTCTTTGTAGAGCCTGGTCTTGTATCACTTGAAATAACCTCCCTGGTATGTTAAGATGGCTGCCCATGAGGACAGACTTGTCTCTAAAGACTTTGGATTAGTTCTGTGGTCTCTCACCCAGTGGTCAGTGCTGTGCTGTCCACCCATTTCCAGGATCCCTCTGTGTCTTTGTCAGTCAAACCGATCCAAGCTTCAGTATGAGGAAATGTTTTACTGATGAAATCCTGTGAAGTGGTAACATATACAGTACTGGGCAAAGGTTTTTGACATGTGTGGAAACAATGCTGCAAAGTAAGAATGCTTTGAAAAATAGAAGTGTTAATAGTTTATTTTTGTCAGTTAACAAAATGCAAAGTAAATGCACAACAGAGAAATCTAAATCAATATTTGGTGTGACATTCAAAACCTTTTTACTTTGCTGCATTTTTTCCACACCTGCCTAAAACCTTTGTACAGTACTGTATATATTCAAAATTGTAGTGAAGTACACAAGGTTTCCAGAGAAACAGGACATTTCAGACAGAGGTCACTCATCAGCTGTGCAGCACTTCTGACACACACACACACACACACACACACACACACACACACACACACACACACACACACACACACACACACTCTCACCTGTTCCTCTCTACTCTTTATGATCACTAGGTCTGCTCCTCTTTGCTTGCAGTCATTTCTGCTCTTACTCCAGAATTTCTTCTCAGCAGTGATGTAGTAAATACTGAAGTTGAAATAACTCCATCCTTGTGCAGAGCATTTCCACAACACACACACACACACACACACACACACACACACACACACACACACACACACACATATATATATATATTCAATTATTACATATGCTTTGTCAGTTATTCATGTTTTGTTGTCATTTATATAAAGGGAACTTTACATTTCTTCAGGTTTATTGCTTTATAGTGTTAGGCAGGACATAACATCACTCATTTTAATAAGGGACATATTGTATATAAACCTCTTTTTTGTAACACGTTAATAAACAAAGGCTGAACAAAGATTGACTGGTACTGTCTTATTTTGCCTGTTGTAGATAAAAGTTTCTAATTTGATATGTTCGGTGTGCAGGGTCTTTGAAATTCATAATTATTCACTTACCCAGCAATGAAAATCCTGTCTGGAGTCCATTAATCTCCTTCAGTAATTGCTCTTTCGCTACAGTCACATTGTTGTAAGTGGTCTGTAACTGGCTTATTTCAATAATCAAGTTGTTATAAGTGGTCTGTAAAAGGTTCCTGTCTACAGTCAGGTTATTGTTGCTGCTCTGTAACTGGTCTCGCTCTGTAGTGCACTTCACCCACAGTACTGTGATGGCAACTAGCAGGAGAACACACAACAGCCCCAGACACACTGCAGCCAGTCTGAAACATCTGTTCCCTGAAGTGTCAGCTGTGGGATAGTGGGTAAATGCACTCAAACACATATAGCTTTAGGCTCATATTAGCTGAACATTCACAACAAGTTATTATCTTTACACTTAGCTAACTTTGTAATTATAAAGTTACAAAAATATACTTTCTCAAATAAATGTGTAAAAATGCATGGTGAGTGTGTTGAGCTTTTGGGGTAGTGTAGTGTGGTTACACTAATGTAGGGCTGTAATGTAGGGCACAGTTTAGTGATTTTGCTACTTAGAGGAAATCAAATGTATGGAAAGTGTTGGAAAATGTGTGCTCAAATACAGTTTACATTACTTTTAATGCTAGTAAAATATTCCAAACTTCACCATATCTTGAAAATACAGGTACGTAGCCTTCTTTGCCTATATGACAGAACTATATCCAAGGTACTGATCATGTAATTACAAAAGTGCTGAAGAGGACATGGAATTTTAGTGGTCAGTCAAGAGCTTTGTGGAAGGCAGAAGACAAGTTGACCACAGGTTTTGAGAGGGTATGTGGTGTATGTGCGTGTGCGTGTTGATAATGGAGGACTTCAGTTTGTTGGTGTCATACTGTTTTTTCTGTTTTTCTTTTACCCTTATAGGGAGGCATCTAAGTAGAAATAATCCTACATTGTTCTAAACATGTGTACACATTTTGTGTTTCTATGGTTGTACAGGACACACTTTACATTCATTAAACTATGTTCTTACAAAGTGCTTATTATGGCTTTATAAGGCCAAAGCACTGGAGTCATATCATTTAGCACTGCAACATTCTTGAGTGGGATCCCTGTAGTAGGAACACATGTACAGATATGTTTGGAGTACACATGCCTTAACACATAATATAGAATATACACTGGGAATCTGGCGAGCCTAATTACATCTCAGTTCACCACAGCTCTGTGTCCATTAAGCCCACATCTGCAGATGACGACCAGCAGAGAAAGGTCAGAAAAAAGAAAAGGTCCTCTTATATTTTCTATGCAGGTGAATTCTAGTTACAGGAATGTTTTTTTTTTTCCTGGTGAATTCAATTTGAGTCCAGTGGTTGGAGGTGATGTTTAAGTATAAATGGAATGTGGGGGCTTTGAATTCACACCTCAACCACACACACACACACACACCCACACACACACACACACACCCGATTATCCACAGCTATAACCTATATGAAAAGCTGTTTGTGACAGTATTACTGTCACTTTGAAGAGGGGAAAATGCCAAACTGATTGTACTGTAATAACTACCCATATAACAAATATCTTATATATATCAATCCATGTATGGATGACTCTTTTTCATTGCTGTAGCAAAGTCACTTTATGTATATGTAATCTTTACAAATGGAAGTTCAAATGGCCTGCATACATGAGCACATTGCAAAGTTTTAACAAAAATAAAATAAGATCTCACATATTTGAGGAACTATTAGCTACAATTGAGTGTATGTGGGGTGTGTGTGGGGTGGTGTCTGTGTTTACCTGAGGTCATAGATCCTTTTTCACTTCTAATCAAATAAGGTTCCAGGACATCATTGTTCACATAGATATCTTCATATAAATTTTTCCTGTCACTTGAATCAGCTGATCTGTTATGCACCCTATTTCCAGAGTTTGCATAGACTTTGTTACTCATCTCTAAATCAAGTTTCCTTCTTTGACAATGCTGGAACAATTAGAACAGTGAAAATGTTTTAAGGCTTAATCTGAACCAGTTCTTCTTGAACTGCAGATATTTGGTTATCTACTGCTGTTTTCAGCTCCCAGAGTGACTCTGTGTATGTAGTCTGGTTAAATATATGCACTGCTCTCAGGACAGGAAGTTGTGGTGAGAGAGCCCTTACATGAAACATGTACCACTTTCTGAAATGTGTTTCTAAATCTGCTTTCTTTGATGTATTGGTAGATTTTTAGACCTGAATGTGGTCTCCTGTAAAATATCATTTTTCTCTAAGGGTCCCTGAGACTTTGTAAATTAATTTATGAGCTTCACACTGTGCTGTCATCCTATGTCTCTGTCATCTTTAATAAATATGTGTACTTGAAGATATCATCTCCTATGTCTCTCTCTAAGCCCTCTGACAGTCAGCCAGCAAACCAGTTCTTTCTGAACTGCAGATATTTGGTATCTACTGCTGTCTGCAGCTCCCAGAGTGACTCTGTGTATGTGGTATGGTTAAATATATGAACCGCTCTCAGGACAGGAAATTGAGGGAAGAGAACCCTTACACGAATCATGCATTACTTTCTGAAATCCATCTCTGTCTGCTTTATTTGGTGTCTCTAGTTGTTTAGACCTGAATGTAATCTCATATAAAAATGTCATGTTTCTCTAAAGAGCCCTTAGACTTTGTATATGAATTTGTATGTTTCTGTAAAGAGGAGATTCAAGCAGGATGCAAGGACAAGTTGCAGACACAGGAATATATGTTTATTTACACACAACATATAACAATTAGCATGAAGGCCAACGGGGATAAACACAAACAACACAAATGCGTAAACTATAGACTTTTATACGTGTATGCTAATGACACAATGAGGAGCAGATGTGAGACACAGGGAGGGCATGGCCACTTTGATGAGCACACACACACACACACACACACACACACACACACACACACACACACACACACACACACACACAGAGGCGTTCGGGGGAGGGGCCGTATCGTGACAGTTTCACACTGCTGTCGCCCTGTCTTTGTCATTTGTCTTTCATCTCTATAGTTAACAAGTATGTACACTTGAAGGTATCATCTATCTTTCTCTCAAAGCCCAAAACAAAAGGCAAAAGACATGGTTGCTATGGGAACCATAGTTTGGGTGGGGGGTTCTGGGCAGGTATTGCATTTATCATTTACTTGTATTTATCACTGTTTTGCTCTGTTGACACAATTAGCAATTGTATTGAAACAAATGGATACAACAGCCAAAACCCGCAGTATGTTGTGGGTATGTAGGTTATAGGACACAGACATGTGGTTTTGTCTCTCTATTGTTCTCTTTTTCTTCCTTTCTCTCTTTACCACATAGATACCAGCAAAATTAACACATTTACTAATAAATTGAAGATGACATGAAATGGCAGAGAAAGCATAAAGAAGCACAGTACTGTGCCCCTTAAGAAAAAGACTTGAACTAAAGACCCATCTATTATTTTGTCATGTTCTTCATAAGGCGAATGTATCGGTGAGCGGTAAGGAGGCAGACACGTCCGGAGAAGAACAAGACTTATTAGAGGCAAATCCAGATTCAGAATCGTCAGAGCAGTCCAGGGTCATTGAGCCAGTAGAGTATGAATATATATGATAAACAAAAAACACACTAAGGCAAACAAGGGAAGCATGCTATAACAAAGAAGCTGGGAAAAAAACACACGGAGGTAAGGAAAAACAAATGGCTATAATCACAAAACAGACTAACAAATGAAGGCTTCGAAACATAGACGGGCTTTCAAAAACTTTCAGACATTCATTCATTCATGCATGCAGACATCCAAACATTCAATGAACAGCCAAGACAAAGGGAACCAGACAGGGTTTAAATACATGAACCTAACAAGATTAGAAACAAGGAACAGGTGATAGTAAAGACAAGCATGGACAACCAAAGGAGGGTGGAGAAAACAAAACTAAGGAATGTAACCAAAATAATACATATGACAGGGAAACCATGGAACATGGAAGCTTGGAGGGACTAACTGTGACAGTGAATCAGATGCACTAAAACATGCCAGATTTCAAACTGCAGTGCACAACCCTGGCCTAGTACATCTTAAAGAGATTTTTGAATGATAGTCACATGGTAGCTTTGTTGGCTTTGTGGGTAAAGTGGCATCTTGTGGTTGAGGTGACTTTAGTGAAGTACCAGCCTGCATGTCATGCATAAAGATGGCATAAGAGAACAGTCAGCAGGACTCACAGGCCAATTTAGAAAATGTGAGGTGAAATTTAATCTTTATCTTATCTCTGCTTTCCCTCCCCTTCTAAATAACTCATTAATTACTGTGCTGCATCTTTCAGTAGGTTATCATCAGTGAGATTGTTTGTACCTGCATTTTTCTACTTTCTTACAAAAGCAATTGATCATAAGGCTTTAAAGATATAACTTATGATACTGCCCTCTAGGGCTGGTCAAAATAACTAAATGTTTAGTCTCTGCAAAGTATTGCTGCTGGTCTATATCATGTACTTTTTTCAAATTTCAGATTTGTGTGCAGCTGTTTTCAGTTTTTCTACTTAACACCACAATAGCCACCCATTTCAGCAATTTTATGTTATGTTATGCAGGCCCTATTTATTATATGGGACTTATTGCTATAACAAAACTGTATGCACAAAAATACTAATGTGTTACATTTATTTAGATCAACAAAGGTTAGGAAAGGCATCAACCCTTGACATTGTTGTTCATTTATTATTCTTTTTTTGTTTTATGTTTTCCAGGTGCTTCATGCTGGACAAGGACCTATATGAGATAAATGGACTGAGAGCACTTTTCCCAGAGTCAGATGTCCTATTGTGTAGGTATCATGCTATGTTTCATGTTTTTATAAGTTTTATTTGAATTCTGTGCCAACATTACACTGACTAGCCCCTTCATTAAGTAAACCTTGTATCTATACTTTTTTTCCCCCACTTATCAAATAAGAGTGCTTTGTAGTTCTACGATTATAAACTGTAGTTAATCAGTTTCTCTGAATGATCCCCCTTTCACCCTGTTACCCTGTTCACTAGCAACACAAACATCGAACAATGACCGACAATAAGTTACAAATGCACATACATAGATGGAACAAATAACAAGCTGCAGGTGTGTGCTAAACAAGGGGGTGGCAACAAACAATGGGCAGTCCTGAAAAAAACAATAACAACTCCACATGCATGTGGTGGGCCGTGATAAGTGGGAAGGTGAGCGTACTGTTACAAACTAGCTTGCACAGCAAGAGCTATCAGACAGTAACTAGCCAAGCTACGGTTATCTACAGTAAATATTTGCAAATATTTAATTGTGTAATTAAAACCAGTACTATGTGTTGAACATGTAAATGAGGAACTTCTAAATAAAGCACTTGCTTTCTCCAGGGGATGTAGTAGCTGGATTGTCATGCCACTGAGGTTAAAAAAAGTACCTGGCAAATGAATGTAGTGATATCACACCATGAAGTTTTTGATTGGTTGAACAAAATCAATTTAGTGCCTTCCCTTTGCAATATCAGTATGAGCCTATTTTGGCACAATGTGTATTATGTTTATTATTCACAAGTATAATGAGAATAAGGGTTCATTTGTGGTACTGAGTGTGGTTCATAGTTTGCTTTGATTAACAGTTTTGCTTACTAACTGAAGTTTTAAAGTTTACTCACCAATAGCAGCCAACTTTTTCTGAAACTGCTCCCTCTGGTTTCTCTGGCTGCCTTGTAATTGGTCTCTATAGATAGACTGTTGTACCTGGTCTGTAACAAGTCTCTATAGTTAAGTTATTGTTATCAAGTCTGTAACTGATCTCTCTCTGTAGCCAGGTTATAATAACTGGTTACTCTCTGCAGTGAACTTGACCTACAGCACTGTGATGGCAGCCAGCAGGAGAACACACAGCAGCCCCAAAACACATTACAGCCAGTAGTGAGTGTTGGTTCCTGAAGCTAGAAGATAAGTCATAATTTTAAGAATTTAAAAAATACATGGCAGCATTTCACATGCTAAGTGAAGGCTTCACATGGAATTCAGACCACAAACAGTGTGTATATTTGTGTACAAAACAGACTGGCTTGGTGACACTAAGGCAGAACATAGCAAATTTCACAAGGACAGCTACAAACAGAGGGGTTTTAAAACAGAGACAAAGGTGAAATCAATAGACTGGGGTTTGGGAACACACATTGGGATTATGGGGAATGTAGTCTTTGGGAGGCAAGCTGGAGGAAGCAGACAAAACCACAGAAATAACTTGCAATTCATATATAAAGCACATTGGTAGTATATATGAAACTCAGTACAAATTATTTCTAGTTGGTATTAGGTATAATTATGGTTAATTGTGTAACATTTTGGTACAGAGTGAGCAAAGCATGAGAGCTGATTGAAATGTTGTTTATTAAACTCAAGTGGCCAATCCATGGAAAACAAACAAACTGAAAGCCAGAAACAAACTAAAAAAAAAACCCAAACAAACAAGAAAACAGTCTATAAACAGTAAAACAGTAGTAGAACAGTCGTTTAGGAAGCTGACATCTCCTGTCTTGAAGCAAATGCAAAGCACTGAAGGAATTTAGGATTTTATGAGGGACAGGTGTGCATAATTCGGTGTAATAACAAGGACATCAGAGGTGAAGGAGTCATGAGTGTGATTGTTGTGTATGCTGGATGGGTGCTAACTGGACCATGACAAGTTGATATGGTAATCAGAGAGCGATGTCAGGACTTCCAAAGTTATTAAGATAATTCCTAGTTCTAAATTAGTAACAAATTAGTTGCACCAAGAACCTATAACACCATTCTGTCCTGTTAAAAATGAAAATTGAGCACCTGTACCTTGAGTTTTTATATTACTATTTGTGTGGATGTCCTCTGTCTCTGTGTTGGAGTCATGTCTTTTGTGGTCAAATGTAAACACAACAGAACTTTGACTCTCATGCTGTCATTTGTGATGTCCTTTTACCTTAAAGGGAGGCATCTAAGTAGAAATAAACTATACATTGTTTGCCGCTTTGCTGCAAGGCAAAAGAACTCCCACTAGACTGCGGCGACCAACAAAACAACCTGCACGTATATTGCGCTTCAAAGGCATGGAGGATGACAAAATGAGAGGAAAAACACCACACCAAGTGCAGAAAAAGGGAGAACAAAGCATACTTTGTTACTTAGGAGCTTGGCTCAAAACTTTAGTAAAGACCCAGCACCGAGTGACTGGGCTTATATAGATCTAGCCCAGCTGTTGGGCATCAAGCCTGATTAGTAGTGTGCCTGACTCCGGCCACCAGAGGGAGGCCTCGGCCTGGTGCCAACACTTAAACCATGTGAGTGTGTGACAGCACAGGCATCTTAATATCAATCACACAATACACAATGCACACCATGAACCTACCACTGTCAGCAGAGATATATGAACAGAAGTAATACAGTACTCCATTGAAAACACTCCTAAACATACTGCTTTATTACTTTATTTAGCAGGTAGAACCAAATATTTTGTCTAGTAAGCCAATAAATGTTTTCATTTGTTCATTTATTATGTGTCCCTTTGACACATAATGCCATGCTTGTCATTTTTGAGACATCCCTATTAACACATCAACAGTGGCTCAAGAAAACATAACTGGTTCAGTTACACCCTGGCCTCGACCCAGTCCGGAAGACACAAACCCACCTGCATGCATGCATACACCACACATCTACACGCCAAACGCACACATATGCACCACACATACCCCTATACCACTCCTCCTTCCCAATCACTTCCTTATTGGATCATTGCTTTCACCTGCCCCTTGTTTTCCTCACACCATTTAATCCCCACAGGTGCCATCCTCCAGCCCTTTGCATTTGGCCTGCTACAGCCTAAAGCACAAAGCCTTGATCCTTCCTTCCAAATTTTTTTTGGCAGACTTTGTTTCTTTTTATACTTTTATAAGCATTTTCCTTATTTGCCAAAATAAAACACTGCATCACTGGTGTCTCACCCTATGTTAAATGTCACAGCTGCATGTTTAATGTATAGAAAACGGTCTACCTGTGGCATTTTTTTTCTAGGTGGATTTTTTTTTATAAAACTGTATTTGGAAGAGTTTATGGTCTATTTGGTCTTAACTATAGCCTAAGTTTGGATTTCTCTATATAAAAACCCTAAAAAATACTTTGAACAGACTGAAGGTGTGGTGTCTCTTAATCACAGATCAGCACATTCTCACAATGTTCATAAATGGGCCTCTACATCCCTACCAAAAATGACATTTCTTTCAGGATTAATAAAGTATTATTACCTTATCTCTTATCTTAAATCAAGTTTAAGAGAATCATTGCAATCCACTATGCTCTTCTGAAGTATAACCCTCTGCTTGTATTTTTAATTTTAGAATGACAGCTTTCCCCTTTCACTCCTTGTGTCATTTGCTCATGACTTCAGAGGTACACTAATAACCAGCCATGTAATGAATATCTCACATATTTCAAATTATGGATGATCCTTTTTCAGTCTCTGAATCCAACTGAGATGGAACCTCCCCACCCTTCAGTTGGCATCTAGATGTGGCTCAGCCTCAATGCCACCTATACCTGGACCAGTCTCTTCCACCATGTCGTCTACCACGATGAAGTTGTTTGCCTCCCAGCCCACCTGTCCCTGGACCAGTCTCTACCACTCTTTCTAAGTTTTGGTTCCTCTTGAAGCCTCTTCCTCTCAGCCTCAGGAAGTTTTTCCTCACTACTGTCATCTTTGGCTTGCTCTATTGCAGCTTGGAGACATACATGTGTAAAGCTGCTTTGTGACAACAGCTATTGTAAAAAGTGCTAAATAAATAAACTTTGCTTTGTTTTGCTTTTTCACTGTTGTAGTAATGTCACCTTATGTATATGGTGATGCCCTGAATATGTAAGGCTGTTTTATCAGCAACCTACACAGACATTTATGTCATCATCTAACTTAATGTTTAATTTGTCTTTATTTCTGTCACGGTATGACCCCTCCTTCCATACATCTTCCTGTGTGTGTGTGTGTTCGCCCATATGGCCACGCCCTCCCCGTGTTCCACACCTGCTCCTCGTTTTGTATCATTATTGTGCATGTATAAGTCTCTTGTTTAATTGTAAATGCTGTCTGTGTTTAAACTTATGTGTGCCTAAGTGCTACGTTCTGTTTTTTGTAAATAAAGGTATCGATCTGTTTCCCACGACTCATCCCCGCATCCTGCTTAGCCTCCACGTGTCACAATTTCATTGTATGCAAATGAAAGAAGGTTTCTGGTTTGTTATTAGTTCAAAATATAGTACACAAAATTTGGCCTTTATACTTGGCCTATATGTGTGTATGCAAAATCGCAATATGTACAGATAATACATCTTTACAAATGAAAGTTCAAAGGGCCTGCATAAGTGAATACAATGCAACTGTTTTAACAAAAATATTCATATATATTCATTCATATATATAAGGTCATTCATATCTGAGGATCTATTAGCTATAATTGTGTGTCTGTGCTTACCTGAGGTCATAGTTCCCTTTTCACTTCTGGTCATGTAAGATTCCAGTACATCATCATTTATGTAGATGTCTTCATATACATTTTTACTGTCACTTGAATCAGATGATCTGTTATCCACCCTATTTCCAGAGTTTGCATAGACTTTGTTACTCATCTTTAAATCAGTTTTCGTCTTTGACAATGCTGAAACAATTAGAACAGTGAAAATGTTTTAAGGCTTAATCTGAACCAATTCTTTTTGAACTGTTTTCAGCTCCCAGAGTGACTCTGTGTATGTAGTCTGGTTAAATATATGCACTGCTCTCAGGACAGGAAGTTGTGGTGAGAGATCCCTTACATGAAACATGTACCACTTTCTGAAATGTGTCTCTAAATCTGCTTTCTTTGATGTATTGGTAGTTTTTTAGACCAGAATCTGGTCTCCTGTAAAATATCATTTTTCTCTAAAGGTCTCTGAGACTTTGTAAATTATTTTGTGAGCTTCACACTGTGCTGTTGTCCTATGTCTCTGTCATCTTTAATAAATATGTGTACTTGAAGATATCATCTCCCATCTCTCTCTCAAAGCCCTCTGACAGCCAGCCAGCAAATTCCTCTTATTCAATTCTTATAATTTCTGGTTTTTATTCCTTTTTATTTTTATCATTAACAGGTGTGTAGGGAGCAGACAAAACTCAAAACAGAAGACACACTTAAAGAGATATATATATATATATATATATACACACACACACACACATACCAGCAAAACTAAGAAATAATTTAACATTTCGGTCTTTAGTTAGCACTGTGGTAATTTATGTTTTCTCTGCCATTGCATGTTGTCATGTTCTTCATAAGGTGAATCACGTGTGCTAAAACTGGCCATATATTATCACAAAATAATTTACAAAGTCTCAGAGACCTTTAGAGAAAAATGATATTTTACAGGAGACCAGATTCTGGTCTAAAAAACTACCAATACATCAAAGAAAGCAGATTTAGAGACACATTTCAGAAAGTGGTACATGTTTCATGTAAGGGATCTCTCACCACAACTTCCTGTCCTGAGAGCAGTGCATATATTTAACCAGACTACATACACAGAGTCACTCTGGGAGCTGAAAACAGTTCAAAAAGAATTGGTTCAGATTAAGCCTTAAAACATTTTCACTGTTCTAATTGTTTCAGCATTGTCAAAGACGAAAACTGATTTAAAGATGAGTAACAAAGTCTATGCAAACTCTGGAAATAGGGTGGATAACAGATCATCTGATTCAAGTGACAGTAAAAATGTATATGAAGACATCTACATAAATGATGATGTACTGGAATCTTACATGACCAGAAGTGAAAAGGGAACTATGACCTCAGGTAAGCACAGACACACAATTATAGCTAATAGATCCTCAGATATGAATGACCTTATATATATGAATGAATATATATGAATATTTTTGTTAAAACAGTTGCATTGTATTCACTTATGCAGGCCCTTTGAACTTTCATTTGTAAAGATGTATTATCTGTACATATTGCGATTTTGCATACACACATATAGGCCAAGTATAAAGGCCAAATTTTGTGTACTATATTTTGAACTAATAACAAACCAGAAACCTTCTTTCATTTGCATACAATGAAATTGTGACACGTGGAGGCTAAGCAGGATGCGGGGATGAGTCGTGGGAAACAGATCGATACCTTTATTTACAAAAAACAGAGAACGTAGCACTTAGGCACACATAAGTTTAAACACAGACAGCATTTACAATTAAACAAGAGACTTATACATGCACAATAATGATACAAAACGAGGAGCAGGTGTGGAACACGGGGAGGGCGTGGCCATATGGGCGAACACACACACACACAGGAAGATGTATGGAAGGAGGGGTCATACCGTGACAGAAATAAAGACAAATTAAACATTAAGTTAGATGATGACATAAATGTCTGTGTAGGTTGCTGATAAAACAGCCTTACATATTCAGGGCATCACCATATACATAAGGTGACATTACTACAACAGTGAAAAAGCAAAACAAAGCAAATCAGATCTCTTAAAATGATCATACAATATCGAATCTGAGAAACTGTAAAACAATGCCTGAAGATATACAGTGGAATTGCTTTACTAAAATGAGATGTTATATATATATATATATATATATATATATATATATATATATATATATATATAATGGTTAAGGTACTTGACTAATAAGCAGAAAGTTGCCAGTTTCTGTCCCACCACTTCCAGGTTGCCACAGATGGGCCCCTGAGCAATGCCCTCAAGTTGTTTTCAGTCACAATTGTAAGTTGCTTTGGGTAAAAGTGTCAGATAAATGCAAAAGGTATAACAAACAGGCTAAATGCAGCCAATCTACAAGATGTTGTCTTCATTACTGAATTATTTCACAAACCAAATCCCCTTTCACTAAACATTAAAATATTGACTTCAGACCCTTTTAAAAATTAAGTGTGAATATACACAGGTAATAGCTGATTTTTTATAAATCCCTTTCGTGCTCACTCAATTTAACATGCAGAGACGCTCTGGCCCTATAAAAACATCTAGAGTAATACATCCCCCTCTAGTGGACAAATTAATAAACAACATCCCAAATGCATGTCCAGAGAACCAGCTGCCTTGTTACAGTTTTGCTGATCTATTGTTATATTAGTGAGTGCCTTTATTCAACCAGAAGCAGGGAGCAAGTGTGCTTCCACAACAAATGAAGCAGAGCATGAAATTTGCATTAGGCTTAAAATACAATTTCCTGACAAATGGGAATACAATGGAACAAACTGCATTTAATAAATTTGTGTTGACTATGTTATTATACAGTTTGATAAACATATTATATTTGTGGGTGTAGTATATTAATGTACAATATGAGATAGATCAATTTGATTAACCTGTAAGGTCACTATCCTAATGTGGAAAGAGAGCCGTCTCTGTAGGAAAAGATGCTGCGGTTTCTCACTGTTGCTTCTTGTCACGATCAGTCCCTCCCGAGTACCATGTTCCGTGTTTTCCCTGTCTTGTGTTTTTAATGTCTGTTCCATAGTTTCGTTTCCTCCGCCCCTCGTTTGATTTTCTAGACCTGTCCCTCATTTAGTTGATTGTATTTAAACCCTGCCTTGTTCCCTTACTTTTAGCAGTACACTGAATTGGTTTTCTTGTGGTTGTTTCTTGAATCTGTATTCCTAAGCCTTCATTTTTGTTAGCCTGTCTTGTTTAGCCCTGAGTGCTTTCTTAGCCTTAGTTATAGCTTTCCCATTTGTCTTCGTGTGTTTTTGTTTGTTAGTCATGTATCCACGTACCTGTCGTGTCAGCTCTATGACCCTGAACTGCCTTTACCACTCTGATTTTGGATTTCCCCTATTAAATCTCGCTCTTCTCTGCACATGCGTGCACCTCCCACCACTCAACGTTACACTTCTCAAGTAAGAGAGTGAAAACACCTGAAATACACCAAGATAAGGAAAACAAACCCTGTATGTTTCCTACTGTCTGTGGAACAGGAAAAATGTACAAGATGTATAGTCCCCATGTGCCTCTCATTTACACATGAGTGGGGAGACAAAACAACAGTTTCTCCCATGTGTGAGAATTAAGCTCAATAAAAATATTCTTCTGAGCAAAAGGCATAACTTTTTTTTGGTGATGTGATATTGAGGCAGGTGTCTACTACCAAATCATAGGTGTGACGATTGTGGTGGAAATCTTCCTGGACAGGTTAGAGAAACAATATAATGATTACATCAATTGCTGTGCTATGAATTGATTCGGAGGCAAGGGTAAAAAAGAAAAATTAAGTTTATTCAAAGACTCAGCCTAAGGGTGTTTCAGTTACACACACACACAAGCGTCTGTAAGGGAGAGGCAACTTTCCCCCCTTTCTCAACCCACATTTATATTGTTCATCCTAAGCATTGAAAAAAAGGAACAACTCCCTACTAGGAAGTGTTTTGTCCCGCTGCACCTATCTTCCCAGCACCAGTGTCAAACTGGATGGAGGGTCAGATAATGGGCAAGATCAGGGTCAGAGAGACAAGAGCAAGCACCTGTAATATCCTAACTTAATGCAAAAATTGTTCAAAATGTAATGAAATCTCCATAGACAAACACTGACCGTAGAATGGGCTGTAGTGAAAAGCTCAGTGACTTTAAATGTGGCACAGTCATTCTATAAATTAAGAAACTGAAGCATCTATGAGCAACATCAGCTCAGCCACAAAGCAGTAGACCATATTGCCAACCGCAGAAGATTATAAAAATTGTTTCTTTTCTGTTGCGTGACTCACTACAGCTTTTTTCACTGCCACTGACTGAACACAACATTAGCAGAAGAACTCTGCATCAAGAGTTTCATCGTAAGTAGTAATAAACCTTCCTTCATATGCTGATTCTGGTTGTACTGAGAATTTTAATAAAGCACATTGCATTAGGTAATTCTTCTACACAGGTCTACCACAAAAGGGAGTGTAAACAAGCATCGAGTTTTCTGTCCTGGCTCCAAGATGGTGGAACGAACTCCCGCTTGCTGTCCAGACAGCAGAGTCCCTTGCAGTCTTCAAACGCAGACTGAAGACCCATCTATTTGCAGAATATTTAAAGGACACCGACACTGCTCCCTTATTAACTGACTAATTTAGTACTTATTGTAGGGCACTGTTTATGTTGTTTAACAAACTCTAGCACTTATTGCTAGATAGCACTTATCATTGTTTAAGATAGACCATATGTATTTTGCACTTCTAGGTATCAGCATTCATCCCTGTATTCTACAGTATTCTAGTTCATTGGTATGTTTAATTCTATCCTACTGTACTGTACGTGGATATATTCTGTGAGTAAATTACAAAGCACTTTTGTATGTTGCTCTGGATAAGAGCGTCTGCTAAATGTCAAAAATGAAAATGTAAATGTCTGTGTGCAGCCATCTGTCACTGATCCTATGAACTAAGCCTGTTCCAGCACGGCCACCCCCACCACCTCTTCCTGCCTCCTTTTTCCATAGTCTCTGATCTGGTTCACTGGAATACTAACTAGATACACCTGTTGCCTATTCTCTTCTGTACATAGGGCTCCTATTGAAACTCTCCTCTCTCATACTCTCATTGTGAAGTATTGCTGACTGCATGATGCATACTGAGCCTTTCGTTTATGTTAGATTTCCTGGTTACCGAACATTGTCTGTTTTCTAGAGCCTGTCTTCTGCCTGATCCTTGGACACCTCCCAGACTCTGACCCTCATTTGCAACCCTGAACTGGCCTTATCTAGTGTACAGACAAGCTCCCTCCTGCCTGCTTTGCTACATTGAGGATCCTACTGAAATCTCTCCATTCACTTCAAGCCTGCTTCACAAACCCAATAAAACCTCTTGCATTTGGATTCTCCCTCTCTCCTGTGTTTGCATTCACTACAGCATCACTGCCTTCAAAACGAAAGTGGACCTATGTCAGGCAGACACCCTCCTATAGCAGCCAAGAGATTGGGTATTGGCATCACATTTAGGGTCAGCCCTATGGGTGGCTGTATTTTGTTATCCCTTCATGTGTTGGCATGATCATTTCAGTCCTTTCCATGTTTGCTTAGCCTACCCTCAGAGATGTAGAAGGTAGTCCTGCTTACACCGTGAACACCTTACTGAGCTCCAGGTATCATCAGGTGGACTAGAATGAGTACTGATCTGAGGAGAGCAGCTGGGTTTCAGCCACTCAGATACTGTGGCCTGATAATATCACATCCTTTCACCACATTCACCCTTCCTCAGCATGGTCCTCAAGGCCCTTAGTGGGCCACTCGGACATGGGCACTGTTATGCCCTGGTCTTAACCTGCATTCTGTTTTCCTAATTATCCCTGCATGTCCCCATCTGCAGCACTTCACATTAGCCTCCTACAACAATTAAACTCCTGCTACACATGTGCCCTCTAGAATAATAAAATAAATTACTTGATAGCATCAGATATTCTTAAAATACAGCACATCTATCAACATGAAATTTCTTAGGACTAATATAAGTATCTGCTTACCGATTTTCAGTCTACATCAAACCATTTGCCAGAAATCTACATGCAATACACCATGTTTTTTTGATAATTTCCACAACAACCATGCCTGTCCTTTTAAATGGCCCTTCAAAACATGCTTCTGGTATAAGATAACTTCAGATTTTGTCATAGAAAATTCAATTACCATCAAAGTAACTGCATGAATTGTTTAAACAGTATATAGAATGTTACTAAAGTTCTTTATTTGCTTGCTCACATCTATGTATAAAAACATGCATTTCTTTCCTTCGTAAGCTAACACAAATTATGCAAGCCTTTAGTTACCATAAAATGCACATTACTCATGTAGCAGGGCTATTAAGTAGAGCAATAAGACCCTCATTTCTTTAATTCTGTGGTTTCTATTGAGCCATAAAGAGCTATTTTTGTTGAGTGAAAACAAATCTCACCCACCATGAACCAATATGTGAAAGGGGTTGGGGGGCTATCAAATCACTTCACAAGCATTTTCCAAGTGGTGTATTCCATAAATAGAGTATATATAGTATATATGGTGTGTGTACACACACACACACATACATATATATATATATATATATATATATATATATATATGTATGTATATATAGAGAGAGAGAGAGAGAGAGAGAGAGAGAGAGAGAGAGAGAGAGAGAGAAATAGAGGAAGTATAGCATGACTGAAAATGAATCTCCTGCATGCAATTACACATTATAAACCCTAAAAATAAAAGGCATTGTTTTTGTTTTTTGAAATTTTTGTATTAGATGATCTCAAATTGAACCTAAATGATGAAAAAATAAGCCTGGATGTGAATATATGTCTTGGCCCAAGTGTCTACTTAAATTTGATTCTTGAATGATAATTATGCTATTTGTATAATTTCAGATAATTAGTGTTAAAGTGAACAAATACAAATCATTAAAAAAAGAGCTTAAAATTGGAGGTGCACTTAGCCACAGCTATCTGACATTTCAAACTAAGCTACTGTTTACTCTGCTTTAGTTTACTTCATTTTGATTCTTGGTCTTTGGTTTATTTAATAAACCAATCCATGTTCACTCATCTGCTTCACCCAAACATGTCACATGACTGCTGAATATAAAACAAAGAAAATATGCTAGTCTTAAAATCACACATTCCTGAGATACAAAACCAGAAATCAAACTACAGTGACTGGCATCAATAATCTTGCATCAATATGGACCTTGTGGATCAGCACTTGTGGCTTGTTTTTATATTTTAAATATATAAAAATGTTATACTTGGTATGACAAAACATTACAAAATGAACAATATCTTTACTATCTCATGTTATTTAGATCTACACTGAATACACTGTGAATGAATAAAATGAGTGGTGAGTAAAATATGAGAGATGATTCAAATCTTTGGTACAGTGTAGATCTGTAATTACTGAAGGGTTTTTATGCGCCAGGTTTGTTTGGGTTTTTTTTTTTTTTTTTTTTTGTGAACTGAGTAGAACTGCGTTTTTTTCATGTTCTAAAAGGGAAAATTCCAAGTATCCTCACCATAGTGTCCTCACCATTAAATGTTTAATTAAAACCAAAACTTAACCACTCAGCACTAAACTAAATATTTTAAACGTTGAAATATTTGAGTAAAAACATTTTATAAATAAGGATTTTTGTAGAGCAAGATGTTGATTTTATTTCCATAAATTCATTGGTAAGTTGTCTAGGAAAAGCATAATCATATATATATATATATATATATATATATATATATATATATATATATATATATATATATATATATATGTTAAGGTCCAATCTTTTGTTAAATAAATTAATAAATACATAAATAAATAAATAAAAATGTTAGGCAGGGCCTCATTGTGTGTCTCAGAAATAGTTCAAGTGCAAAGTGGTTTATAAGCAGAATTTCTTTTGTTTCAGCAGAACAACTCCTCCAGTATATCTTAGAGGATATAAACCCACTTCAGGTAAAGTGTAAGTGAGCAGCAAATAGGGGTCAGGGGAAAAGGTCAAATTTCCATTTGAATACCCCAACATTAAACAAGCAATATGGTACACACACACACACAGACACACACACACACACACAAGCCCTTCTTTCACACAAGTTTAAACTTGTTTCCTGTGCCCTGTGTGCTTTGTTTTTTCTCATTGGATTATTCTCTGCTTGGTTAAGGTAGGTTCTGAGTTTACTTACTTTTGCCTTAGATTCTGTAAAATTCAAGGCTAATTGTCTGAACGTAGTTGTTAGTTGCTTGTTAGCTGTAATTACTCACTAGAGGTGTAGTTTCGCCCTGGCCTTAGGTGTAAATTGAGGGGTGGGCTCAGCACTTATTGAATTGACTTAAATTCAGACAATTCTGCTACAGGTGCAATCAACATCTGTGAAGGCTTTGTTTTTGCTCTCAATCAGTTCATTGACATCTCAACTACTGGACTTCACAAACTCATCAAGTATCTTCTCATATCTCAATCTTTAATCTCATACATCCACAAATCAAGCATCTGAAATGTTTCTCATAGACATGTTTCACTTCACTTTATTTCTCTACTCTTTCTACTCTACTCTCTACTCTTTTTCATCTTTTGAATTTCATGCCATTTCATGCCATTCCCCACAAACTTATCAATGACATTTACCACCCTCCATGTTCCCTAGATCACTTAATTGATGAGCTCGACATCCTCCTGAGTCAATCTCCCATTGAAGGAAATCCACTCATTCTCATTGGAGACTTCAACCTTCCATCAGACAAGCTGCATTCCTCCTGTATCCTTCCGCTGTTGACAGCATTCGACCTCACCCTCAACCACTCTCCTCGGACTCACTAAGCGGGCAATATTCTAGACCTGATCTTCACCCGCACCACTACAACATCAGACATCGCAGTTACCCCCCCTCCACCTCTCAGACCATCACTTTTTATCATTCTCTCTCTCTGTTCCTTCTCTTTCCATCCAGTCCTCCCCAACGTGTTCCTCCTCCTTCCATCACAATCTGTGCTCCATAACTCCCTCTTACCTTACTTCTACTATTTTGTCCACCCTTCCTCCCCCTGACTCTCTGTCTTCTCTCTCTTTGGATACAGTTACTAATTCTTTCATTTCTCATCAGTTAATCTTCTGTGCCCTCTCTCCTCTAGACCTGCTAAGTCCTCGCCACCTGCCCCCTGGCTAACAAAAACACTTTGCTGCCACGACTGGAGTTTGCAGTCACTCCAGAGGGGGAGTGGAATGCCCCCTGGAATTTCCTGGGGGGATCTAGGGCTGCCAAGCCAAGACTGCGGGGAGCTGAGGGGCTGCTAGCAGGCGATGCATTACTGCTCCTTATGTGTGTGTCTGTAGGTGTGTTTGTTTGTGTGTCTGCGCCTTTTGTGTGTCTACAGTTGCATCGTCACAATATGTCAAGTGTACCGAACTGCCTGCAATTTCTCCACTCCCCACTTAAACTGGGAAATCCAGCCTCTCTGAGGGAACAAGAACCAATTAATTAAGCTCTCATATTCATAACAGCCCAGACAACTGCTGTCACACACTCTAAAAGCTTGCTGTCATTGTGACTGCTTAGACTGCTACCTGTACACCTAACACAAAAATTAGTGTTTCATATTGCAGAGCCAAGATTATTCTTACATGTTACAGAGAATATTATTAAAATGACGTCATTCTGGTTACCATGACATTAAGAATGGGACACTTTGAAAATACCAACTCCAGACAAACATACAGAAAACCCAAAGTAGAGATGATGTATAAAATGGCTTCTGTATGAAAATATATTATGATACATTTACTCACATCTGCAGGAGATGCTGCCACATCTCTCACTTCCTTCAGAGTCTGCTGCTTCTCCCTCATCTTCCTCATCCGCAGCCTTGTGGTGTCCCATGGGGAACGAGGGGCAACTCACACTGCGACGCGCGGGAATGGTGCCGACATCTATATTGTTGGTTTCGGTATCCTCCTGCAAAACAGCAATGTGCTTTGACCTCTGATACCAATCTCTATAGGAGGGTGTCCAGCATGTAAATTGTATCTAAAAAGGTGTGAACTTGCTGCTACTAACCTTAAAAGGATGCATTCTGTTTTGACAAAAATCCCGTCAATTTAAAACCTGTGGAGCATGGTAAACCACAAAGTTTGTTTTCAGCTCATGATACACAAGCATTGGAAATACCCAAGACAATTGCCAATAACTGCCCCCTCATTTGTCCTTTTAAACCATATATGCAATTTACACTGTCCCCACCACTTCTTGAAAGTGTATTAAGAAAATATTAGTATTTCCTTCAGAAGCTTGTTGTTGCTTCATTTATTAAAGATAATTCGATCAATATGTTGTTTTGGTCTCTAAATCTAATCACATTATGCTCTTAATGACAATCAGAACACATTCACGCTGATATGTTGTCACGATAATAAATGCAGTACAACTAATGTTTCTTGAATTATGGTTTAATTAAAATAAATAGAAAATAATTACACTACAAATATATATTAAACCATTTCCCTACAGGACAAGCTCGGGGGATGGTGGTACCTTGTTTAGTTTCCTCGTCTATCTCCCAGCATATAGATGCCAAATGCACCCAGGCGGGAAGGATGTTTTCTTGGTCATTAGAGTCCTCCCCCGTCTCTCCTAGGTGAATGCAGGACAGGGCATCTGCTTTAGTATTACGGGACCCCGAGTGATACATAATCTTGAAACGGAATCTCGAAAAGAATAATGACCAATAGGCTTGATGGGGGTTCAGTCGTTTGGCTGACCAGATATACTCCAAGTTCCGGGGATCAGTGATCACTAAAAAAGGATGGTTGACCCCCTCCAACCAATGTCTCCATTCTTCTAAAGTCAGCATGATGGCTAACAGTTCTTGTTCACCTATTCCATAGTTACGTTCAGCTGGGCACAGCTTTCTGGAAAAATATGCCACAGGATGTAGTTTAAAATCCTTCTGTGTTTGAGATAGAAAAGTCCCTATACGTATGTTTGAGGCGTCTATCTACACCACAAAAGGAAAAGTCGGGTCAGGCTTCAGAGTGTTACCTTCTGGTTTTTTTATATTATTAAATTCTATTATTGTTCCTTGTGTCTTTCCACTCATGTGTTTGCTCCCACTTTGAACATGCCACATATTTCAAAACTGGATGAGGGATTTGCCAGAAACATGCCTCTTCTTCTTTCAGATGATCAAAAAGCCTAATCATTGTAGCTCTTTCACTGACCCCTGCGTGGGCCACTTAGTAACAGCTTCAACCTTAATATCATCTTTAGTAACACCATTAGCACTAATAATGTACCACAAAAATTAAAAAGACTGTAGATGAAATTCACACTTCTACCCCTTAACATACAAGTCATTGTCTAGTAGATGCCTGAACACTTGACGGACGTGTCTAACATGGGTAGCATAGTCCCAGGAATATAAGAGGATGTCGTCAATATATACGATTACAAACTATCCTATCATATGCCTGAGAACATTGTGTACAAATGCCTGTAAGACAGAGAGTGCAACACTGAGGCCAAAAGGCATTACCCTATATTCATAGTGCCCCATTTGTCCCATTTTCTAATTGTAGGCACAGATCTAGTATAATGAAAATCCTAGCATCTCTTAACTGTTCCAAAGCTATTAGAAATCAGAGGGAGGGGATAAGCATATTTCTTAGTCACTTGATTGAGACCCCTGTAATCTAAGCAAGTATGGAGGCCTCCATCCTTCTTTTTCACAAAGAAAATCTAAAGGCAACAGGAGTGTTGGAGGGTTGAATGAAGCCCTGGGCTTAGGCCTCTTCTATGTATGCTTCCATAGCTCATTCCTTCTCCTGTGTGAGAGGATAGATCCGTGCTTTAGGGAGGCCGACGCCATCAGTACGCTCATAGGAACAGAGGCAGTACTTTGCAAAGAAGCAGCTAATTAAATAGAGTTAAAAATAAGTAGATAACATTAGTACTCAGAGAATTATTATCTCCCCATAGGATTCTGGGGAATGTAGTGACGCAACCCAGCAATGGCCCTGTTGGTCAGAGTTGAAGGATTAGAGGGCTGAGTGACAGGGAGAGACTAGAACTGCTTTGAACATGCCTCCAGTAAGCAAAGAGGATGTACTGACCAAGTCCAATACAGCTAATAATTTATGAGGAGCTAGTCAAGCATGAAATTCCATTTCCATCAGTACAGAAGGCCATTTAGCACAGGCAGAGCGTCATCAGAGATCAGCAATATAAGTATCAATATATGTCCAGAACAGTGAGGAGAGAAGGATTTATTATGAAATATGAGGGGAATAGTTTACATATAGTTGAGATAATCACATTTATATATGGATTAATAGTATTGTGTGAAAAGGTACATTTTGATTCAGGCTTTTAAAGAGCAGATGCTACAGACCCATGTATTAGTGATAATACACATTTTGGTAAATAAAGATAAATAAAGACTTTTACGTAACAAAATTTCAACTACAGTTTCTGATATTCACTATGCACTTCAAGATTGAAGCTGCAATACACAAAGCTGGCCACCAGAGGTCCCCATCTCCAGAATTCTAATAGTCACCATAGTTACTGTTCACATGCACCAGCACCATGCTATTTAAAACTACCTGAACCTCAGTATCATTGTGAAGTATTGCCGACACTCCCAGTGTGCATCACAAACATTTTCTTTCTTTGTAGAGCCTGGTCTTGTATCACTTGAAATAACCTCCCAGGTGTGTAATGATGGCTGCCCACGAGGACAGACTTGTCTCTAAAGACTTTGGATTAGTTCTGTGGTCTCTCACCCAGTGGTCAGTGCTGTGCTGTCCACCCATTTCCAGGATCCCTCTGTGTCTTTGTCAGTCAAACCGATCCAAGCTTCAGTATGAGGAAATGTTTTACTGATGAAATCCTGTGAAGTGGTAACATATACAGAACTGTGCAAAGGTTTTTGACATGTGTGGAAACAATGCTGCAAAGTAAGCATGCTTTGAAAAATAGAAGTGTTAATAATTTATTTTTGTCAGTTAACAAAATGCAAAGTAAATGCACAACAGAGAAATCTAAATCAATATTTGGTGTGACATTCAAAACCTTTTTACTTTGCTGCATTTTTTCCACACCTGCCTAAAACCTTTGTACAGTACTGTATATATTCAAAATTGTAGTGAAGTACGCAAGGTTTCCAGAGAAACAGGACATTTCATACATAGGTCACTCATCAGCTGTGCAGCACTTCTGACACACACACACACACACACACACACACACACACACACACACACACACACTCTCTCTCTCTCTCACACTCTCCACTCTTTATGATCACTAGGTCTGCTCCTCATTGCTAGCAGTCATTTCTGCTCTTACTCCAGAATTTCTTCTCAGCAGTGATGTAGTAAATACTGAAGTTGAAATAACTCCATATTTGTGCAGAGCATTTCCACAACACACACACACACACACACACACACACACACACACACACACACACACACACACACACACATATATATATATATATATATATATATATATATATATATATATATATATTTATTTATTTATTTTTTCAATTATTACATATGCTTTGTCAGTTATTCATGTTTTGTTGTCATTTATATAAAGGTAACTTTACATTTCTTCAGGTTTATTGCTTTATAGTGTTAGGCAGGACATAACATCACTCATTTTAATAAGGGACATATTGTATATAAACCTCTTTTTTGTAACACGTTAATAAACAAAGGCTGAACAAAGATTGATTGGTACTGTCTTATTTTGCCTGTTGTAGATAAAAGATTCTAATTTGATATGTTCGGTGTGCAGGCTCTTTGAAATTCATAATTATTCACTTACCCAGCAATGAAAATCCTGTCTGGAGTCCATTTATCTCCTTCAGTAATTGTTCTTTCGCTACAGTCACATTTTTGTAACTGGTCTGTAACTGGCTTATTTCAATAGTCAAGTTGTTATAAGTGGTCTGTAAAAAGTCCCTCTCTACACTAAGGTTATTGTAGCTGCTCTGTAACTGGTCTCGCTCTGTAGTGCACTTCACCCACAGTACTGTGATGGCAACTAGCAGGAGAACACACAACAGCCCCAGACACACTGCAGCCAGTCTGAAACATCTGTTCCCTGAAGTGTCAGCTGTGGCATAGTGGGTAAATGCACTCAAACACATATAGCTTTAGGCTCATATTAGCTGAACATTCACATCAATTTATTATCTTTACACTTAGCTAACTTTGTAATTAGAAAGTTACAAAAATATACTTTCTCAAATAAATGTGTAAAAATGCATGGTGAGTGTGTTGAGTTTTTGGGGTAGTGTAGTGTGGTTCCACTAATGTAGGGCTGTAATGTAGGGCACAGTTTAATGATTTTGCTACTTAGAGGAAATCAAATGTGTGGAAAGTGTTAGAAAATGTGTGCTCAAATGCAGTTTACATTACTTTTAATGCTAGTAAAATATTCCAAACTTCACCATATCTTGAAAATACAGGTACATAGCCTTCTTTGCCTATATGACAGAACTATATCCAAGGTACTGATCATGTAATTACAGAAGTGCTGAAGAGGACATGGAATTTTAGTGGTCAGTCAAGAGCTTTGTGGAAGGCAGAAGACAAATTGACCACAGGTTTTGAGTGGGTATGTGCTGTGTGTGGGTGTGTTGATAGTGGAGGACTTCAGTTTGTTGGTGTCATACTATCTTTTGTGTTTTTCTTTTACCCTTATAGGGAGGTATCTAAGTAGAAATATTCTTACATTGTTCTAAACACGTGTACACATTTTGTGTTTCTATGGTTGTACAGAACACACACTTAACATTCATTAAACGATGTTCTTACAAAGTGCTTATTATGGCTTTATAAGGCCAAAGCACTGGAGTCATATCATTTAGCACTGCAACATTCTTGATTGGGGTCCCTGTAGTAGGAACACATATACAGATATATTTGGAATACACATGCCTTAACACATAATATAGAATATACACTGGGAATCTGGAAAGCCTAATTACATCTCTGTTCACCACAGCTCTGTGTCTATGAAGCCCACATCTGCAGGAGATGACCAGCAGAGAAAGGTCAGAAAAAAGAAAAGGTCCTCTTATATTTTCTATGCAGGTGAAATCCAGTTACAGGAATATTTTGTTTTTTTGTTTTTTTTCTGGTGAATTCAATTTGAGTCCAGTGGTTGTAGGTGATGTTTAAGCATAGATGGAATGAGGGGCTTTGTTGAATTCACATCTCGACCACACATTGTCTTTTCTATGATGTTTTCCATAACGGGAAAGATCGCTTTCTGGTAAATTCAATTTGAGTTCAGTTGTTGAAGGTGATGTTTAAACTTAAATGGAATGTGGGGGCTTTGAATTCACTCCTCAACCACACAACCACACACTCATGACATCCTCTTGTCCTCAGCAATGCAGGAGCGCTGCGTGATGGGGTCCTGCTCAATACTGAAACATCTGGCTTCATGTGGGTTTAAGGTTTCTAAGCTCCAGTGGTGCAAGCCATCTGTCACGTAACTGGAGTTCCTGCTGTCCACAGGTGAATGCCGCCTCTCAGATGACCGTCGGGCAGTCATACGTGACATCCCTCCACCTGGCACAAAACAAACAAATAAAACAAACAAACAAAATGCTGAGATTCCTGGGTCTGGTGAGCTACTGCCGCCAATAGGTGCCAGATTGTTCCTTTCATGATAAAGTCCTCTAGCAGGGCTATAGAAAAGACTGTCCTGATACGTTGGTCTGGACTGAGCACATGTATCACTCATTTAGGACTCTGAAAGCGGCCTTGTGCTCTGCTCCAGCACTTGGCCTGCCAAACTATAATCTGCCCTTCCACCTTTACGTTTCTGAAAATGCTTCCACAGCTGTGGGTATCCTGGCTCAGGAGCAAGGTGGTAGTTATTGCCCTGTGGCTTACTTTTCCAAAACTTTTGATTTGTTAGTTCAAGGCATGCCGGCCTGCTTACGAGCTGTGGCTGCCTCGGCCCTACTGGTTACTGATGCAGAGAAATTGGCACTTTCTCATCCTATGGTTCTACACACTTCACATCAAGTTATTAATATTATGAATAAAATTCAAACACAACACATGACGGCACAGCGGCGTTCGGGCTATGATGCCATCCACTGCACCACTCAGAATTTAACCATTAAATCACACACAACCCTGAGTTCACCTGCTAATCTGTTGCGATCGCTTTTGACATTGCTAGATCATTCTGATGAGTCTGTGCCCCACGACTGCATGGAGGCTATCCTTGAGTCCTCAAGCATGCACTCTGATCTCTCAAGCATACCGCTCCAAGGTGGCTATCACATTTTTGTACATGGCTCATGTTTTAAACTGTCTGACTCTGAATTTTCCTGTGGTTATTCTATCTGTTCTCTGCCAAACCTCATTTGGGAGGCTTACTCTCTCCCTTACAGGTCTGCTATAGTAGCTGGGGGTGATGGCTAACATTCAAAAACAGATTTGTATACACGTAAAACTGTAAAACTCCTCCTAGATAGCTGCTTAACCTGTGCTAGAAGCAACCAGGGAAAAACAGAAGCCAAACATGATGTCTTGCTGGCTCCTGAATATTCCTTTCAGTGTCTATAGATATTTACACACATGCCACCTTGTGGTCAGTTGAAGTACCTGCTGGTGATTGTAGACAGGTTTTCCAAGTGGACTGAGGCGTTTCCTTGTTCTAAGAAAGACACCCGCACTGTGGTTAAAATCCTAGCCAAGGGAATACCGAGGTATGGTGTTCCTCAGGTAATAGATTCAGATCAGGGACCCTGTTTCATTTCCAAGTTAACTCAGAAACTATGCACCTACCTAACTATGGATTAGAAGTTTCACATTCCTTATCATCCTCAGTCATCTGGCATTGTTGAGAGAATGAATCGTACCTTGAAAGAAAGGTTAACAAAGGCTATGATGGAAACAGGAAAGAAGTGGATAGATATACTGCCAGCAGTGTTGTGAGAGAACAGAATGATGCTCACTGCCCCCACCAAATTGTGACAATTTGAGGTCATTTTTGGTAGACCATTTACCAGCCCATGTGTCAGAGGTAACCCAGGTGTTTCTCATTCAGGTGACATGGACGTGATCTTGGCGGACTACGCCCAAATGTTGATTGAGAAATTGAACAGTGTGAATAATAATGTCTCGTGAGCTCTCCCTCTTCCTGCAGACAAACCTGCTCATCTGTTTATTCGAGGTGTCACTGTTTTGGTCAAATCAATGAACATTCAAAAAGTTGGTGAAACTATGTATGAACCAACAACAATCGCAGTGACCCGAACCACTGTGTAGTACAAAGTTTGTTATATGATTTCATGCTGAGGGACTGCCCTTCGGCTGCACCACACACCAAGGAAGTCCTACTTGGCCCTGTATGTCAATACACTTTAGCATTGGTAATATAACTTGATAGATATCCTATCTGCCTATTAACATCCTTGTGCAGACTCTGGTCCTTTCTCTCCTTGTTTTCCTAATAAGTGCATGGAAAACCTTACTATGGAAGTAATGGGCCCCATTCGTGTGATAATATTGGCATTATTTTCAGTCTCAAAGTTCACAAGCACACATTAGTGGCAAAGTAACAATGTTTTCAATTGAACAGGGAAGTGAACCCTACACCCTCAGAGTAAAAGTCTGCTGCTCTAGCATCTGAGATTTGCAGTTTACCTACAACGCATCTTCGCTAATCAAGAAGGATTCAGGACATGGAAACTAAGTCTCAAACTTTGATATGGTATCTGTGTGCCAATCTCTTCAAGACACACAAGGGCCCAAATGCACTGGTTTGGTCATCCTCCCCAATCCAGGACATCTTAACTGACATGACAGGTTAGGAGCTTTGAAATAGTGAAAGAGACAAATGGGGAATGCTATAGCATCTGTCAGCTAACTCCTTTGGCAGTGTGGTGCCATCGCATGCTAAGTATTATGTGAGATCCATTCAGTTTGCATATAATAAATGTGTGTGTGTGTTTATAAACCTATGTGTGTCTGCCTGTGTGTTTGTTTACAATGGGATACCATTCCCATCGTCTTGAAACTCTGAAGCTATCATGTCAACCACACCTAACCCCTTTAGTTCTGCCTGAAGTGTTCTCCCTGTGTGTACGAGACATTACATTAACAGCTCTTTCCATGTGTTAGTGACACTAGCATTCCCACTTTTCTTGAATGATCCCAGATAGTAAAAAAGAGCTTTGACTCTTGCAAACTTCATCTTTTTTGTTGAATAAAAAGAAAGATGAATAACTCACTTCATGGCCTGTTTCCTCACGTGCATACTAAGGCCAGTATGCATCCAATTGTCATCCGTATAGTAGGAGTGCAGACTTTGAAAAATGTTGGTGTCATGAGGGTACTAAGGCTTTGTCCCTGGTGGTCTAGTGGCTAGGATTCGGTGCTCTCACCGCCGCGATTCCTGGTCAGGGAATGCTCTATGTTTTTCCTGCCTTATCATGGAAAATTGCACGTGAAAACATAAACTTCCTTCAAGTTGGAGTTGAACCGACAGCCTAAGGATAACTGTTTTAACTTCTACAGTCCTCCACTCTACCACCTGAGCTATCAAAGGTGACGGAAACAGTGTCCCAAAGGTCCAAACACCAGTATGTTGGCAAGAAACACAGCCAGTTGTGGATGTTTAAATTGTAATGTTCATTTGACATATATCTCTTCTGATGACATTTAGATGCATACTGGACTTTGTGTACATGAATGGAGAAAGGACATAACTGGTCAGAATAACATGCAGTGCTTTTGTAAAAAACTTTTTCAAGTGTTTCATGTAGAGAGAAAAACGAGTGGCTGAAATATCAGAAACATTAAAAGTGCAATGTGCGCAGAACACAATGACTTTACCACTGTGAAATCTATGGACCACTCGGCAGGACCTCACAGCGCAGTCATGCCTTGAGGTGCACAGGGCGAAACTACACCTGTAGGGAGTAATTACAGCTAACAAGCAACTAACAACTAGTTTCAGATAATTAGCCTTGAATTTTACAAAATCTGAGGCAAAAGTAAGTAAACTCAGAACCTACCTTAACCAAGCAGAGAATAATCCAACGAGAAAAACCAAAGCACACAGGGCACAGGAAACAAGTTTGAACTTGTGTGAAAGAAGGGCTTGTGTGTCTGTGTGTGTGTGTGTGTGTACCATATTGCTTGTTTAATGTTGGGGTATTCAAATGGAAATTGAGAACTTATGCTTTTGACATGGGAAGTTAAACACACTGCCTGAACAAAAGAAAATAACTCTCCCATACCTTCACGCCATTGGAGAGTGTTGGTGACTGCCTAATGCCCATCATCAGTGTGGAGTGTTCCACAATGTTGAGCCTAGTTAGTCCTCATCAGTCATATTTTGAGCTTGTAATACATGTTGAATTGGCATTGGTGGTCCGGCATGAGGTTGTAAACACACCAAACTGACATCAATTGTGAGGGTGAAAACACACCAAAATCAACAGCTCATTCCTCATCACCTGTACAAAGGAAACTGGTTGACTGCAATGTCAGATTCATTAGCAAGTTTGTAGGGTTTCCTAAATGTAAAATAATGCTCCTGAGGCTTTAACCCTTATAATCACCTGCTTTGGGTAGGAGAAGCTGCTATAATTAACAGATACTCTAGATTGAAAGCACTTTCTAAGTCACCAGCAGAATGTCTTTTATGAATCAAAACAGGTTAACTACATTTATGTTGAGTGTCAGTGTCAGGCAGGGAAGGAGGCAGGGAGCATGCAGGAAGGAAGCAGTATTTACAGCTGCATTGATAGGTGCATGCAGTCATAGAAGAGTCTTAATAGAGTCTCATGCACCCCAGAAATGGGATAGGCCTTATTCACTCTGAAAACTACACTTGCCCTCTTGTGGACTTAACATAAGTTCACAAATGAATCTATTCATTTGAATGTTTCTGGGCTGGATAAGAGGAAACTTTTAATAGGAAGTCAAAATTATTTTGATGGCAGTGAACAGTTCTAGCTTAGTGCTCAAATAATTGGGATTGACCACAATAGACATATTGTATATATTATATAATATCATATATTGTATAGTAGAGGTGAAAATAGCTTTGGAAATTGGTTAATAAAATAAATAAACTTTCGTTTGTGAACCTATCTTGAGATTCTAAATGTGACTCTTTGAATGTGACTCCAATAAAACTACTTTCATTCTTCAGTCCATAGCCTAACTGTAGTGTCTTGTGATCTCAATCTATGTACTGTTTCCTCTGGCAGCACACCCCCATTTAAAGCTGGCTTAATTAGCCAATGGATTGATTGCATTTGCTATTACACTATAATATATATCAATGTCAGCCTGCTCAAGTGTCACATGCCAAGTTAGATTTTAATTTTAATTTCTTTCATACACCATTTCCAGAATGTTCTGAAAAGACAGCCTTTATACTGTAAAGGACAGCTTTTACACTGTAAAGGTCAGCTTTTAGAGTGTACAGGACAGATTGTAGAATGCAAAGGACAGTGAAGGACAGTTTTTCCAATGTAAATGACAGCTTTTAGACAATAAAGGACAGTAAAGGTCAGCTTTTAGAGTAAAGGACATAAGCTTATGGCTCAAGTCTGAATAAGACATCCTCAAAATCCAACAACAGTTTCAAATGTTTTCACATAATGGCAACTCGAACATACTTCCTCTGGAAAGATGCAGAAATCGATTCTGCTCCCCCTGTCATGCTAAGCAAACATTCTACAAGTTGAGAAATGTCACATCTGGCAGACCATGTCTCAGGGTTTCTCTTTGTGATGAGATTGCCAGTGGTTTCAGAATACCTTTCCATAGCTTTGAGGACTTGCAAAATCGAAAACCTCCAGACCTTTTGTACTGTGACAGCTAGTATGTCAAATGAATGCATCTAACCAAGTTGGCTTGAAAGGTCTGGAAGTTTTCACTTTGGAAGTCCTTAAAGCTGTGGAAATGTATTCTGTTAGCATTGGCAATCTCATTATGAAGAGAAAGCCTTAGACATGTGCTGCCAGATGTGACTTGTCTCAACTTGTAGAATGTTGGATTAGCATAGCACGTGCAGCAAAATATATTTCTGCATCTTTCCAGAGCAAGGTTGTTTGCATTGCCCACATGAGAAAACATTTGAGGCTGATGTTGGATGCCATTGCATTTGAATATTTTGGTGTATACTGTGTCTATTGATGCTGGAGATTCATTTTCACTCATACTCTGCATTTTCTGATTCACCATGGTTTTGTGTAATATATTGAACAGTTTTGAGCATATACATGAAATGTTTTCCACTAGGTGTTCTAGACTTCTCCGAAGTGTCCAAAAATCTCTCCAAATGCACAAAAAGTCATTAATCACTATACTTCATGTTTGCATGTTCACATTAAGTTACTTTTCTAAGTTCCATATTATTATAATGGCCTGTACAAAGGCCATTGTGTGTTTTATTTTGTTCTCTCGCTCTCTCTGTTTGTCTCTCTGTCTCTCTCTCTCTCTCTCTCTCTCTCTTTCTCTCTCTCTCACACACACACACACACACACACACACACACACACACACACACACACACACACACACACACTTAGATTGATCAGGATGTTGTCAATCTAAGCAGTAATGGATCTACTCAGAAACTCGATAAATACCTCAATGATGTATGCCTGAAAGACTGACAATGCTGTGGTTAGGCCAGGTGGAAGAAGCAGATAATCATAGTGTCCAGAGGAAATGCTAAAGGCTGTCTTCCATTCATCACCCTCCTAATTAGGCACACAACATGTTTGTGAAGTACTGCACTCTCCTTAGCTGCTTGAGAGCAGCTGGTATAAGCAGCAACAGGTATGAATATTTAACTAGCAAAGCATTTAGAGACATTTTGAATTGATGCATGGCCTCAGCCCACCATCTTTCTTCTTAATGAAGAAGACACTATCTGAGGCAGGTGAGGTGAAGGGGTGGATGTAACCCTGTGCCAGAGCCTTCTTGATGTATTGCTCCAAGACCACCCTGTGGTTGATGCCACAGTCAAAGCTACAGTGGGGAGGAAGCTGCACAGCCTTGATTAGACTGAAGACCTCAGCAAGGTCCTGGTATGCAGGGATGGAGATAGAGTTATTGGCTTCTTGGCTCTCCACAGAGGTGGACAGGAGGGGCATAGCCCATGTGACGAGGCAGTGAATGGAACAGTGGGGAACCCACTCAGTAATGTGATATGAGTGAATCATGTGTGTGTAGGAGAGACTTAGTGTAATGCGCTGAGAGAGCCTGGCCACAAATCCTATCATGGCAGTGATGAAGGAACTCTGCCTTGATTTCCTTAATGAACTCAGGGTAGTCACCAGCAGTGGAAACAAGCAGGACACTAGTGCTATCCCCAAAGTCTTGGTCCTCCCCATGAGTCTGGAGATGACAAATGTGACTTTGCCATGGTTAGGTAGATGTAGCTGGTAGGTGAAATACAGCTCACACTGGAAAACAATACTCTCACAGCCATCTCAACAGTAGACCTCTGGCATGGCAATGTGCACCCAATCAGTGGGTGTAGGGCCAACCAACCTGTATCGGGACCCATGGAGAGGCTTGGCACACAGCAAGTGAGGTTCTCCATCATGGACTGAAGCTCACAAATCTCCTGCCTCTGCTGTCCCAAAACCATGGGCTGGACAGTCTGCAGGTCAGCCCAATCTGTGCTGCTTGCCTCACTCCCTGGAAGCTGCGCAGGCAGTGAAAGCTGAGAGAATCTTTATTCTCCATACTCGACTCAAATGAACTCAAAACATGCTGACGAGGCATAGCGAAGCTACCGATGTGTAGAACAATGCAGGATCGAAAGGTTCTTACTTCTTAAGAGTAGGACCCAGGCACAGGACAAATAGCAATGCACAGCACCAATGGCAGGTATCTGTAAGCTTAAATAACTAGTTGAACAAAAGAGGAGCAAACAAGGAACAGGTGTGTGCCATAATCAACACATAGATGATAGGGACCATGGCAGGTGTTGTGTGTGTGTGGGGGGGCCAGTGGAGTGACTGGCACACTGTGGCAAATATGTTACCTTTATCAGTAAGCTGTTTGCTGTTTGCAATGTACAATAAATGTATGAGTTACATGTCAAATAACTCAATAAATCATCATTTATGACATGATTTTTGCAATGATGATTGTGTAAAGCATTTTATTTGCAAAAGGTCAGACTGATGTAAATGTAAACATTTGAAAAATATGCATAAAATTAAATATGTATTTATTTGTACCCACTAGGGGTAGTATGCGGCTGTAACGTGACAAGGAAGGCCAGACGCTCATAGATGTAGGTAGATAGGTTTATTATGTTCCAACTTCGTAATGGGTGAATAAGCCATGGTCGAAACCAGGAAAGCCAATATAGGGGTAATCCAAATCATGTAGTGGTAATCCAATCCACTTCTGTTTTATTCTATAACAAATTATACTGTTGTAATTTAGATAATTTATTTAAGATGACAAAGATGTTGTTGATAATGGTAAAAAGATGCATTGTTTTTAGCTGTCAAATAATGCAAAGAAAACAAGTTCATATTAACTGTCTTGCTGGAAAAGCCAGTCCTCAGGGTTGGGGAAGACTGTCAGACAAAAAGGAAGCAACATTTCCTCCTAGACAACCTTGTATATGGCTCAATTAATTTGTTCTTCACAAAGACCAATCTTCCTGCTTCCAGTGGGAAGATCACTGGTCCTCCACCAAACATCACAGTAGATGAGAGACATTGTGGCTTGTAGACCTTGACAAGTCTCTGGTTAACCATTTGGCAGCCATGTGTTACACCAAGCTGTAAGATTGTATTCATCACATAAAATAACTTTACTCCCTTTTATGGTTATTGAAAAGTTCATGCTCACTCAGCTTAATAAGTTCTTAAGATCAAATTGTTTCATTTATGAATTCCAATCAGCATTCTGGCCACACCACAGAGATTCCTTTGACCTAAACTCTGGACCTTACAGCTGCTTGTCACGGTATGGCCCCCTCCTCCTAGACTCCTCCTTATGTTCACGTGATGTGTGTGTGTGTGTGTGTGTGTGTGTGTGTGTCTTCTTTGCCACACCCCGACCATGTGTCACACCTGTTCCTTGTTATCTACGTTGTTACCGTGTATGTATAAAGTCCTGTTTATTCATTAGTCTTTGTTGGTGTTCGACCCAATGTTTGCTGTGTATCAGCTGCTTCGTTGTGCATTAGACTGACTGTTACTTTCTGAGTGTTGTTTTTGCTTGTTTTTGAGCTAGTCAAGTATGAAATTCCATTTCCATCAGTACAGAAGGCCATTTAGCACAGGCAGAGTCATCAGAGATCAGCAATATAAGTATCAATATATGTCCAGAACAGTGAGGAGAGAAGGATTTATTATGAAATATGAGGGGAATAGTTTACATATAGTTGAGATAATCACATTTATATATGGATTAATAGTATTGTGCCACGATCAAGATGGCGCCGGTGAGGTCGGCTGCCGTCACGACTGCTCGGTCTGCACCTGGCACTTTTTTCGCTCTTTTCACTATCCTTTTCGCTCTTTTCGCTCTTCCCGCTACCCATGATTTCTTCGCAGCCCTTCTCTACACACCACGGCACGTATCTCGTACAGCAGAGATGCCCTTATTTCTCTTAATCTACATAGCACTCACCTCAAGCCGTCTGTAACCCCGGACCCAAGATGGCCGACGGAGATCCTGAGGGAAAACAAAAGACGCGGCACGAGGAAAAGGCCTCAAGGGAAGCGAGCCGGCGTCAGGAACAAGCTGAGGGCTCGGGCACACCGAGCTCCCTTACCCAGCATCCTGCTAGCCAACATCCAGTCTCTGGATAACAAGCTCGATGACCTCCGGGCCAGGATAAAGTTCCAGAGGGACATTCGGGACTGCAATCTCCTCTGCTTCACCGAGTCGTGGCTGAACCCAGCGGTACCAAACCACGCTATCCAGCCGGCCGAGTTCTTCTCGGTTCACCGCATGGACAGGACGGCAGGTTCGGGGAAGTCGAGAGGCGGCGGAGTGTGTGTGATGGTAAACAACAGCTGGTGTAACAATGCCAATGTTGTTACTCTCGCCTGCTCCTGCTCACCCAACCTGGAGCTGCTCGCCCTCAAGCTTCATCCTTTCTACCTTCCCCGGGAGTTCATTTCGGTCATTATCAACACCGTGTACATCTCACCTCAGGCTAACATGGACACTGCACTGTGTGAACTTCATGAGGCTCTCACACAGTTTCAGGCACAGCACCGGGACGCTGCACTTATTGTGGTTGGGGATTTCAACAGCGCTAACCTCAAGCGTGCGGTGCCCAACCTTTACCAGCACGTAACCTTCCCCACCAGGGGAAATAGGACACTAGACCACTGCTACACCCCATACAAGGACAGTTACAAGGCACTAGGTCATCCACCGTTTGGTAAGTCAGACCACGCCGCCATCTTCCTCCTACCAAAATATAAACAAAGGCTGAAACTGGAAGCTCCGGTTCAGAGGGAGGTCGCGCGCTGAACAGACCAATCGGTGGCCGCTCTGCAGGACGCTCTGGATGATGCGGACTGGGACATGTTCCGGCGCAGCACTGATGATGTCAGCGAGTTTACGGAGGCAGTAGTGGGGTTTATTTGGAAACTGGTGGACGACAAGATCCCAAGAATCACCATCAAGAAGTTTTCCAACCAGAAGCCCTGGGTGGACAGAACCATCCATGAGGCTCTGAACTCTCGCACTGCTGCCTACAATGCGGGGATCATCAGCGGGAACATGGACGAGTACAAGTCCGCAGCATACGGAGTGCGCAGGGCGGTGAGGGAGGCGAAGCGACGCTACGGGAAGAAACTAGAGACACAGTTCCAGCAGAGTGGCTCTAGATCCCTGTGGCAGGGACTACGGATGATCACGGACTACAGGAGCCCACCCTCCGGACTGATGAGTGCGGATGAGTCTCTGGTGAACGAGCTGAATACATTCTTTGCTCGCTTCGAGGCTACATCTAGCAGCGCTAATGCTAGCAGCACAAATGCTAACGGCGCTAGTGCTAACAGCGCCAATGCTAATGGCACTATCGGGGCAGTCGATGGCACATGCGCGGGGCCCACCATAGAACAGCGCCCTCTCATCATTACGGAGAGTGACGTGAGGAGAGTGTTTAAAAGGGTGAAAACCAGGAAGGCGATGAGACCAGACGGTATCTGCTGGAGGGTCCTCAAAGCCTGCGCAGATCAGCTAGCCCCGGTATTCACCGACATCTTCAATCTCTCCCTGATGCTCGGTATCGTCCCGTCCAGCTTCAAGCGGTCCACCATCGTCCCCGTCCCGAAGAAACCTCGACCCTCCGACCTCAATGACTACCGCCCTGTCGCCCTCACATCAGTCGTGATGAAGTGCTTTGAAAAGCTAGTCAGAGACTTCATCACATCTTCACTGCCAGCCTCCATGGACCCACTGCAATTTGCATACCGCCACAACCGCTCCACTGACGATGCAATTGCACATCTGCTCCACACTACACTGACTCACCTGGACGAAGGGAGGGGAAATTATGTTAAAATGCTATTTGTCGACTACAGTTCAGCATTTAACACTATCATCCCCTCCCTACTCACTACTAAGTTGGGAGATCTAGGACTGCATACATCCCTGTGCCACTGGATCTCCAACTTCCTAACAGACAGACCGCAATCAGTACGGGTGGGCAACTGCGCCTCATCCACCCTCACCCTCAGCACTGGAGCTCCTCAGGGTTGTGTCCTAAGCCCCCTGCTCTACTCACTGTACACCTACGACTGCACAGCCACTTCCAGCTCTAATATCATTGTCAAGTTTGCTGACGACACCGTTGTCGTGGGTCTGATCTCGGACAACGACGAGAGGACCTACCTGGAGGAGATTAAACACCTGGAAAACTGGTGCCAGGAAAATAATCTCCTCCTAAACATCAGCAAGACAAAGGAGCTGATCGTGGATAGCAGCAAGAAGCAGGTGTGGCACTACCAACCTGTGAGGATCAGTGGAACCACGGTGGAGAGAGTAGATAGTTTCAGTTACCTTGGAGTTCACATCTCGCAGGACCTGTCCTGGTCCCGCCATACCAACTCCCTTGCAAAGAAGGCTCGTCAGCGTCTTTACCACCTCAGACGCCTAAGGGACTTCAGACTGCCCTCCAAAGTACTGCGGAACTTCTACACCTGCACTATCGAGAGCATCCTCACGGGGAACATCACAATCTGGTTTGGGAATAGCACCAAGCAGGACAGACAAGCACTCCAAAGGGTAGTGCGTTCAGCAGAGCGCATCACTCACACGGAACTTCCTGACCTGCAGACCATCTACTACAAGCGGTGCCAGAGCAAGGCCAGGAAAATTGTGAAGGACCCCACCCATCCCAACAATAGACTCTTCACTCTGTTGAGGTCAGGGAGGCGCTTCCGCTCCCTGAAGACCAAGACAGAGAGGCTGAAGAGGAGCTTCTTCCCACAGGCCATTCGGGCCCTGAATCAGGGAAACTGATAAACTGTGGGGACCACCACCACCATGTAACATGACTGTATATCTGTACATCTGTATATATAGATTTATACTCAAGTACCCTGTTACACAACAACTGTAGATATGTTATTATATAAAATGGATCTGTACATTCTGTAGATTGTGTACATATATACCCAACCATATACATTGTACATTGTGTATATAATCATAATATACATATATTGTACATACTTTGTTAAAAATATTTTTGTACATACATAGAATATATATATTTACCTGCATATATATATTTTTCTCTATGCACCCCTGTTTCTCTTCCTCAGTTTGGACAGAGCACTCTCCACCATTTCACTGCACGTTATACTGTGTATGACTATGTATGTGACGAATAAACGGAACTTGAACTTGAACTTGAACTTGAACTTGTGTGAAAAGGTACATTTTGATTCAGGCTTTTAAAGAGCAGATACTACAGACCCATTTATTAGTGATAATACATATTTTGGTAAATAAAGATAAATAAAGACTTTTACGTAACAAAATTTCAACTACAGTTTCTGATATTCACTCTGATTCAGTCTAACATTTTCTCACAGATTCCAACCACAGGGAAGTCACAGGGATAAACAGCCCAGGTCGATCCATTGTCAGCAGCAAACCTGTATCCAGTTATAGGACAGTCTTCATTTCTTTCATAGTCATTGGGCTCACCCTGCCACCAGTACCTGAAAGCACACAGTGCATAAATGTGCCTTCTGAATTTCACACCCTGAGATGTAGACTTCATCAAATGACTGCAACTTGACCAGAGTTCAGTCAGAATTATTTTTATAATAGGCAGGAGGCAGGTCACCCTATGACAAATGATTAGGATAGCTTGTAATGCTCAACACAACAATTCTATTATAAGTGTATTGCACTTCAGTAAAAAGAGTGAAATCCCTTGTTGCTAATGTAACCAAGTCTATCATGTTCTCTCACTGATTCAAGTGCATATTTAATATATGGCTGTAACTGCAAAAATCCTGGTTGTCAGTCCACTGGTTGTTGACTGAAGATTGACTTGTATGATCACTCCACTTCCATAGTGGTAAAAATCGACTGGAATGGTTGTGATTTCTTCCTAAGAACCAGGAACAACTCATGTTTTATTGAACCAAGTCATTCTCCTCCCATCTAGAGTCAGGCTACACGCCAGTTGTTGATATGAAGACTCTACATTTTGATAGATTAAGCCGAGGGCAGCGATGTCATCCTCAAATAAACTCACTGTGGTACCTTTAAAATTGAACAGGTCATTTTGAAGAGATGTACAATCATGTGTACAAAGTGAAAATTTAGAGCACAGACAGTAACCCTGAGGAGTACCAGTGCTGATTTTAATTGAGCACTAACTCTACTCCCAACTGTGATCTGTTAGAAAGTCCAATATCTTGGGTATATCAAGATCAGTTGGTGGCCTAACTGTATTGACATTTAACATTGAAGGCATTTAGCTGATGCTTTTATCCAAAGCACCTTACAACTATGGCGGACTACAAAGTGAGCAATTAAGGGGTTACCTTGGCTATGCACTATGCACTATGTCAAGATTGAAGCTGCAATACATAAAGCTGGCCACCAGAAGTCCCCATCTCCAGAATTCTAATAGTCACCATAGTTACTGCTCACATGCACCAGCACCATGCTATTTAAGACTACCTGAACCTCAGTATCATTGTGAAGTATTGCCGACAATCCCAGTGTGCATCACAAACATTTTCTTTCTTTGTAGAGCCTGGTCTTGTATCACTTGAAATAACCTCCCAGGTGTGTTATGATGGCTGCCCACGAGGACAGACTTGTCTCTAAAGACTTTGGATTAGTTCTGTGGTCTCTCACCCAGTGGTCAGTGCTGTGCTGTCCATCCATTTCCAGGATCCATCTGTGTCTTTGTCAGTCAAACCGATCCAGTATGAGGAAATGTTTTACTGATGAAATCCTCTGAAGTGGTAACATATACAGAACTGTGCAAAGGTTTTTGACATGTGTGGAAACAATGCTGCAAAGTAAGAATGCTTTGAAAAATAGAAGTGTTAATAGTTTATTTTTGTCAGTTAACAAAATGCAAAGTAAATGCACAACAGAGAAATCTAAATCAATATTTGGTGTGACAGTCAAAACCTTTTTACTTTGCTGCATTTTTTCCACACCTGCCTAAAACCTTTGTACAGTACTGTATATATTCAAAATTGTAGTGAAGTACGCCAGGTTTCCAGAGAAACAGGACATTTCAGACAGAGGTCACTCATCAGCTGTGCAGCACTTCTGACACACACACACACACACACACACACACACACACACACACACACACACACACACACACACACACACTCTCCACTCTTTATGATCACTAGGTCTGCTCCTCTTTGCTTGCAGTCATTTCTGCTCTTACGCCAGAATTTTTTCTCAGCAGTGATGTAGTAAATACTGAAGTTGAAATAACTCCATATTTGTGCAGATTATTTTCACAACACACACACACACACACACACACACACACACACACATACATATATGCTCTTTCGCTACAGTCACATTGTTGTAACTGCTCTGTAACTGTCTTATTTCAATAGTCAAGTTGTTATAAGTGGTCTGTAAAAGGTCCCTCTCTACAGTCAGGTTATTGTAGCTGCTCTGCAACTGGTCTCGCTCTGTTGTGCACTTCACCCACAGTACTGTGATGGCAACTAGCAGGAGAACACACAACAGCCCCAGACACACTGCAGCCAGTCTGAAACATCTGCTCCCTAAAGTGTCAGCTGTGGGATAGTGGGTAAATGCACTTAAACACATATAGCTTTAGGCTCATATTAGCTGAACATTCATGTCAATTTATTATCTTTACACTTAGATAATTTTGTAATTATAAAGTTACAAAAATATACTTTCTCAAATAAATGTGTAAAAATGTGTGATGAGTGTGTTGAGTTTTTGAGGTAGTGTAGTGTGGTTCCACTAATGTAGGGCTGTAATGTAGGGCACAGTTTAATGATTTTGCTACTTAGAGGAAATCAAATGTGTGGAAAGTGTTGGAAAATGTGTGCTCAAATACAGTTTACATTACTTTTAATGCTAGTAAAATATTCCAAACTTCACCATATCTTGAAAATACAGGTACGTAGCCTTCTTTGCCTATATGACAGGGCTATATCCAAGGTACTGATCATGTAATTACAAAAGTGCTGAAGAGGACATGGAATTTTAGTGGTCAGTCAAGAGCTTTGTGGAAGGCAGAAGACAAATTGACCACAGGTTTTGAGTGGGTATGTGCTGTGTGTGGGTGTGTTGATAGTGGAGGACTTCAGTTTGTTGGTGTCATACTATCTTTTGTGTTTTTCTTTTACCCTTATAGGGAGGTATCTAAGTAGAAATAATCTTACATTGTTCTAAACACGTGTACACATTTTGTGTTTCTATGGTTGTACAGAACACACACTTAACATTCATTAAACGATGTTCTTACAAAGTGCTTATTATGGCTTTATAAGGCCAAAGCACTGGAGTCATATCATTTAGCACTGCAACATTCTTGATTGGGGTCCCTGTAGTAGGAACACATGTACAGATATGTTTGGAGTACACATTCCTTAACACATAATACAGAATATACACTGGGAATCTGGAAAGCCTAATTACATCTCTGTTCACCACAGCTCTGTGTCCATAAAGCCCACATCTGCAGGAGATGACCATCAGAGAAAGGTCAGAAAAAAAAGGTCCTCTTATATTTTCTAGGCAGGTGACTTCCAGTTACAGGAATGGTTTTTTTTTGTTTTTTTTCTGGTGAATTCAATTTGAGTCCAGTGGTTGTAGGTGATGTTTAAGCATAGATGGAATGAGGGGCTTTGTTGAATTCACAACTCGACCACATATTGTCTTTTCTATGATGTTTTCCATAACGGGAATGATCGCTTTCTGGTAAATTCAATTTGAGTTCAGTTGTTGAAGGTGATGTTTAAACTTAAATGGAATGTGGGAGCTTTGAATTCACTCCTCAACCACACAACCACACACTCACGACATCCTTTTGTCATCAACAATGCAGGAGCGCTGCGTGATGGGGTCCTGCTCAATACTGAAACATCTGGCTTCATGTGGGTTTATGGTTTCACCATCTAAGCTCCAGTGGTGCAAGCCATCTGTCACGTAACTGGAGTTCCTGCTGTCCACAGGTGAATGCCGCCTCTCAGATGCCCGTCGGGCAGTCATATGTGACATCCCTCCACCCGGCACAAAACAAACAAACAAAACAAACAAACAAAATGCTGAGTTTCCTGGGTCTGGTGAGCTACTGCCGCCAATAGGTGCCGGATTGTTCCTTTCATGATAATGTCCTCTGGCAGAGCTGTAGAAAAGACTGTCCTGATACGTTGGTCTGGACTGAGCCTATGTGTCACTCATTTAGGACTCTGAAATTGGCCTTGTGCTCTGCTCTAGCATTTGGCCTGCCAAACTATAATCTGCCCTTCCACCTTTACGTTTCTGAAAATGCTTCCACAGCTGTGGGTGTCCTCGCTCATGAGCACGGTGGTAGTTATTGCCCTTTATCTTATTTTTCCAAAACTTTTGATTCGGTAGTTCAAGGCATGCCGGCCTGCTTACGAGCTGTGGCTGCCTCGGCCCTACTGGTCACTGATGCAGAGAAATTGGTACTTTCTCATCCCATGGTTCTACACACTTCACATCAAGTTATTAATATTATGAATAACATTCAAACACAACAAATGACAGCACAGCGGTGTTCAGGCTATGAGGCCATCCTCTGCGCCACTCAGAATTTAACCATTAAATCACAGACAACCCTGAGTTCACCTGCTAATCTGTTGCGATCACTTTTGACATTGCTAGATCATTCTGATGAGTCTGTGCCCCATGACTGCATGGAGGCTATCCTTGAGTCCTCAAGCATGCACTCTGATCTCTCAAGCATGCCGCTCCAAGATGGCTATCACATTTTTGTACATGGCTCATGTTTTAAACTGTCTGACTGAGATGACCAATGAGTGAGCTCCCTTTGAGACCAAGATATGCTAGGATTGTGATGTTCCAACCATGGAAGGCCAAGAATAATTGGGAAGGATGAGAATTCCAATACCAGTGTGAGAAGAGTTCTGAGTGCAGGGTGCTAGTGGTGAGTCTAACTGGTGTAGTGCGGAAAGTGATAGAACCAGGACCTACTGAAGACCCATCTATAGCGGCTAGCCAAAGGGTCTTAGGTAAGGGCTCTATGGGGATGTTTAGCTCTTTAACCAGGTGGGCGTGGATAAAATTGCCTTCTACTCCGGAGTCAATCAGGGCTGTACACAGAAAGTAGGGAGTGGGAGCCCCAACATAGACAGGTAACTACCATTTTCTTAATGGGTTGGATCCCTACAGAGGCATGGGGTTTGTTATTCATGTCTCCTTTATGGAACAAGGCAGGAGACCTGTTGGGTCTAAGATGATAACGTGTCCCTGATAACATGTCCTGAAGACCCACAGTACAGGCATAGTCCCTCTTGAAAACGACGTCTCCTTTCTTCCTTGGTCAGGCGTGTGGAATCGCATTGCATAGGCCCTGCTGCAGTGTCTTGTCTGGGATTTACTCCAGTCACCAGAGTCGTATAAGTTAAGGGAGTAATGTTACCTCCACATGTTCTTCGTTCCCGCAAAAAATGGTCAAGACGGATAGCATCAGTTGATCGTTAAGCTCATCATCCCTGCAAGCCAGTTCATGCAATAACTCTGTGATCAGACCGTTCCAGAAAGTAATGATCAGGGCTGCTTCGTTCCACCCACTACCAGCAGCAATGGTACGAAATTGGCGGGCGCAGTCCGACACAGAACAGTTGCCTTGACAAAGTTTAGAAAGAATTTTTCGCGTGCTCTTACCTCATGCGGGTGATCAAACATGGCTTTAAAATGCACAATAAAATCCTCATAAGTAGTCATTTGTAAGTTCTCCCAAATGGCGGTAGCCCAATCTAAAGCTTTATTGGTTAGAGGTAAGGAATGTTATTTTAGCCTGGTTAGAAAGAGGGGGGAATGCCATTAAAATGTAGTGTGCATTGTAACAAAAAACCCTGACACTTCTCTGGAGAACCGTTGTATTTATCCGGTTTACTTACAGAGGCTACAGTGGGAGTGCTGCCAGCATCGGATGCATGAGGTGGGTCTGGCTGGGGGAAAGTAGTCATAGCATGTAACCATGATGTAAGTTCTTTGAGACATTGTCTGAGTTCTGACATTTGTACCTGTTGGTCTGTTTGTTGTGTGGCATTCGTATCCATGCACCATGTGAAACTCTTGAACACCTGTTGGTGTTGGCCCAGTAGCTGTACTTGATTGGTGATCGCTTCTTTCAACACGTCTGAATCTGCCATCTGCATGGTAGCGAAGTATTCTGTGACACGACAAGTAAGGCCAGATGCTTGAGGATGTAGATAGATAGGTTTATTTTGTTCTAGCTTCATGATAGGTGAATAAGCCAGGGTCGAAACCAAGAAAGCCAAAATAGGTATAATCCAAATCATGAGGGTAAACAGTCCAAGTCCAAAAACCAAAGAGCAATAACAAACCAGGCAAACAATACAGAAGGGCTAGGGAAAAATCAGAACAAAACACAGTCGAAATACAGGAAAGCAATTAATGAAATAACGCTCGGTACGCACAGTCAAAACTAGTGGCAATACTTTACAATGTAAGTGAGGTCTCAACAGGTTTATATACAGGTGTGGAGTGGAACACAGGTGCTGTCAATATTCCGGTGATGAGGATCTGAATGAATGTGTATGGTTGGCTGAGTCCTTGGCCTTGCGACGAATGGCATGTTGAGTATTGTAGTGAGCTTGGAGGTCAGTCGACGTGACAACGAGCTTAAGTAGATAATATTATATCGACCAGTGAACGTTCCTGTCTCAACTCGAACACGTTAAAAATTGTTTCAATGCTTTGCATCTTCTCTCATTAAATAACCATATGTATTTATACCTATTTGTAGCCAAATAGTGAGGTCACATGGCAACGTTGTGACGTCATAATACCACGTGAAATTTAAGGCGCTTATGATAGGACTCTACTAATTTCACAATCATCAGTTAATTTCATGGAGCTATTTTATCAAAAAATATTTCATGAATTTAGGATACAAATTAATTTTAGGCTACATTTCACAGTATTTATTAAACAACACTAAAGAAGCTTTATAGTTAGGATAGCCAATTAGACTCACTAGGCCTGCCATGCTAAGCCTTGTACTGACTTTACTTTAGCATGGAACCATAAATAACTTCCAAAATATAACAGCGATGTTTGTAAAGAAATGGCTTTTTAAAAATCAAAAGCAGGAATGTTTATGGAAAAATAAATCCACATTATTGCAGGTGAAAAATGCACATTACTCTTACTCTAAATCACATTACTCTAAATACCCAGCGTATTGTTCTTGTTTGACTTTTTTCCATAGCAACAGAAATCTGCTATGAGGTCTGGCATAAACTCTGTGCCGTTCAGATAAAGCACATCATATATAAAATAAATAATGTACTTGGTGGTGAACTATACTATGTGGTTCATGGATTTTCCCCACATTCCAGTAATTTTATTAAGTACACTTTTGCATAAATGGTATGACAAGAAAGGGGAATTAGCTCAAGTGGTAGAGGTACCTCTTGCTTAGCATGCTAGAGGTAGTGGGATCAATGTCCATATTCTTCAGTGTGTCTTGTCTATATTGTTACACACTTAGGAAAAGCATGTTTACCCCTGTCAAAAGAGTATAATGTTTTGGAAGTTTTTTTTAGTATTATGCAATTCCTCTTTGAAGAGTTTGATTTTCAAGAACTTTAGTAAGCAGATCACTTATTTGCATCATCTGTTTTGGTAGGACAAAGCTCATCCATGAGCCAAAGGAAGCTGAGTTAGGCCCCATTCCATGAAAATATTGGAGTGGTGTGAACCAGGATACCTACACAAGCACACATGCAAGCTGACACCTACCCTTCCCTTGTTCAGTTGTTTGGCCAGCAGACATGGACTATATTTCAAAAACATTTGTGCAGAAGCCACTGTTCAAGAGACTCTCTGCAGTGAGGAAACATATCATAAGGAAGTGTAAATTCCAAAAAAAGTTTAAGTAGGCTCACTGAATTCAAAGTCTAGAGCACTATTACACCATGATTTGTAACGATAGTGTAAAAACAGTAATGTCTCATTCGTTTTTTAGTAAAGGAATGTAAAGGTTTATGAAATATACTTAAAAAGAAGACTATTTGTTGAAGAGAGTGGTCTGGCACAGATGCCAAAACCCAAGACTGAACCAGGGCTCTTTGGATATTCAGTTTAACACTCCCCCAGCTGAGCTATTTCAACTAGTGATTGCAGGCTTTCGCCTGGTTCTAATCAAAGCGTTACCAATGAATGTAGCTCATGTTCATATTAGAGGCAACCATCACCTTTATCCCTGGTGGTCTAGTGGCTAGCCCTTTAATGCACAAGCAGTTTTAAGATCATTTTTGAACAATTTGTACTTGTTCACTTTAACACTAGGTATCTGAAATTGTACACATAGCACAATGATGATTCAGGATTCAAATTGAAGCAGACACTTAGGATTAGACATCCATTCACATCCAGGCTTATTTGTCCATCATTCAGGTTCCATTTGAGATCATCTAATACAGAAGAAAATGTCAAAAAAACATAAAACGCCTTTGGGTTTTTTGGTGTATAATGTGTCTATTGATGCTGAAGATTAATTTTCAATCATACTCTGCATTTTCTGATTCACCAGGGTCTTGTGTAATAAATTGAACAGTTTTGAGCATATACATGAAATGACTAAATATCTACACAATATTTTCCACTAGGTGTCCTACACTTATCCAAAGGGTCCAAAAACCTCTCCAATGCAAACAAAGTCATTAATCACATTATATCAAGTTTGCATGTTTATTTTTGCTAAAACATAACAGTAAGTTACTTTAGTAAGTTTCACAACAATATTAGCTTCATAGCAGCATTAGGGGAAAATACTGTACTAGCTACTACTACTATACTAGCTAATACTGTAGATGCTGGAGAAAATACTGTAAATGCTGTAATACTGTAAAGAAATAGTATACTTTATCATTTATACTTACGATTTGTAGCAGGATTAGGAATTGTTCCAGCAGTGAATGGAAACATCCAGTGATTTGCTATGCAAACATCTAAGCTATTCTATGCTAGTAGCTAAGCTAATCGATGCTAGCAGTCAAGCAGAACTCAAACAATTCCACATAAACTTCAGCTAAAATAAGCCTCTTCCATGATGTCCAAACATATTGGCAAAATCATCATATCAATCTTATAGTTTCACCAAATAGTGCCAAACAGCGCCAAACCGATGCGCTATGCTATCTGCTAACAACACTGAAGCACTGACAGTATACAGTGCGCATACCTTTAAACATTAAAGGGATGACTAAATAAGACAAGTGAGGGGTCTACGTTTTCATCTAAGCCTCCTCTATTTGATGAAACTGCTGCCAAACAAGCAGCTTGTCCTGGAAACTCTTGGAAATGCCTGGAAGTAAATGCTAGTCACCCTCCCTTCCCTTCCCCCTTCACACATAGGTGTGAGTTGCTGTTGCTCCAAGACAATGGTGCAGCAACGGCCAATAGAAATCAATTTACAATAGAAAAGGAGGGGGGGTCTAATGCTCTATTCTGGAACACTTTTACGTCAGAAGCGTACTTTTTCAGTTAACCAACGGCTTGCGTAGTTTGGGTTTGTTACGAAGGAACCGAACCGGAGGAAAAACGTTGCTTTTACGCACAGAAGTGAGCACGCAATTAAAGAAGTTTACTAACACTCTGTATACCATTTAAACATGTCATGCAGTTGTTTTGATGGTAATTGAATTTTCTATGACTAAATCAGAACTTATCTTGTACCAGAAGATTGTTTAAAAGGCAACTTAAAAGGGCAGGCATGTTTTTGTGGAAATTTTACCCAAAAAACACGATGTCTTCAGTGTGCAATTTCTGGCGAATGGATATATGCAGATGGCTGAAAATCAGTAAGCAGGTACTTGTATTAGTCCTAAGAAATGTTATGTTGATAAATGTACTGTACTTTAAGAATATTCGATTTTATCAAGTCATTTATTTGAGTATGCCCATTTGGGCCCGCCCATGGGCCCGCTAGGGGGCAATGGCACATATAGCGGCTAGGGTTCCCTTTCAAACTTCATGTTTTTGTAGAACAATAAGAAAGATGAATAACTCACTTTATGGCCTGTTATCGCTTATGCATACCATGTCCAGTATGCATCCAAACATGGTCAGTAGATTAGGAGTACAGACTTTGAAAAATATTCTTATTAGGGGGAACTGTCATGGAACGCTCACCTCCCACGAGTCACGTGGTTCGGCCCCCCACGTGCAGTGGGAAGACTGTCTTGTTTGTAACCACACCTGCACCTCTTTCATCTTTATGTATATAAACCCATGTTAAAGTGTGCAGGGTGTTGGTTATTGTCGGCATAATGTCTAGATGTAACGCGTTTCTGTTAGATGTATTCTTGTGTATCGTGATTGTTTTGCGTTAACTGTTTCATGTTTCTTGTTTGTGATAAGTGTGAATGCCTTTATGTCTTTAAATGTTAATAAAATGTTCGTCCAAGTTGGAGGAGTCTGTGCATCCCGCCTTGCGCCCTGTGGCAGTCGGGCCACCGCGCGTTACAGGAACAAAATATTTATTGCTGGCTAGGATTCAGTGCTCTCACTGCTGTGGCTTGGCTTCGATTCCTGGTCAGGGAAAGTCCTCCCCTTTTGCTCATATAAAATTGTATGTGAAAAGACCAACTTCCTTTGATGCAAATTTAAACCAACAACCTAAGGATAACAGTTCTAACTTCTACAGTCCTCCACTCCAACAAATGAGCTACCAAAGGTAGCTCAAATGTCTGAGTGCACCCATAGGTCCAAACACCAGTATGTTGGCAAGAAACACAGCTAGTTGTGCATACGAGAAATTACAATAATAGCTCTTTTCATGTGTTAGTGACACTAGTGTTCCCACTTTTCTTGAGTGATTCCAGATGGTAAAAAGAGTCCTGACTCTTACAAGTTGGAGATGTTCAGTTACTAACAGATATCTCTTTTGATGTCATTTGGATGCATACTGGACTTTGTGTACATGAAGGGAGAACAGCCATAAATGGTTAGAATAATATTCAGTGCTTTTGGAGAAAATTTCTAGAGTGTTGTCACTTAGAGAGAGAAATGATAGGCTGAAGTATCAGAAACATTAAAAGTGTAATGTACATGTATGGAAACAAAATTAAGTTACTGTGTACCGCATTGAGATGTCAAACAGCCTGTGGGATATAACAACTCCTAAGAAGCTCGATTTTTGCTCTCAAGCTGCAATGGTGGTTTTGTCATGGCTTCTAAGAGAAGAGGCTGTGGTCAGGGTGGAGTGAGTCTTTGATAACCAAGATTGTTGTTGTTTTCGTTCTCAAATAGGAAATGACATTACACAATGTCAGGTCTTTCTCATTAAACTGCAGAGAATGAAATAGAGGGCAAGGACTTGAACACGCACATATCCTAACCTGAATACAGACACTTTGCCTGAGAAACAGTTGCCTCAAGTGTTTGTTCACTTTAAAGCATTCCTAGTAAGATGACCACTCACAAGCCATTAAAATTTTACAATGATTGAGATCCATTTTATATTCTCACTTCAAAGGTTATTCAAATGTTATTAAAGGAATCTCAAAGGGCAAATTCTTTTCTTATCCTTGTGTTCTTTGCTCATTTTTTTGGATAAAACAGACTGAAAGTTGCAAGTATAGAATGACCAATCTTAAATGACAGAAGAGCAGCTTTCAAATTGACAAGAAACAGGACATGCCAATGTTTGCTAGCGATCCACAAAAAACAGAATGTAATCTGTGCATTATTTAAGGTGCACTAATTCATCTACATTGCACATTTGTTGAAATTAGTAGTGATGTGCCATTTTCCATTATTATGCAATGTGGAGAGCTCATGACGCATCCTCCGTATAGCTGTGATGACCACATCACTAATGAAACTGTGTGAGCTGCCAGCATAAAATTATTTTGCATCTTTTGCTGTTGAAGTTCACACTTCTTTGAAGAATGTTAAAGACAGGGCCTTGCAGTCAGGTACCACTCAAAGAGCATGACCACGCTCTTGGTGACTGCAATGACCACAACATTAGGGCGAATCTAGCACAAGTTTGCATTGCTGGTGTAGTGGCGAGCATAGCTCTCTTCCAAGCAGTTGACCTGGATTTGCTTCCCGGCCAACGCATCACTTTAAATGCGGCTCTGTCACTTTATGGCAAGTGATCATTACAGATGTGACACATGATGAGACATCTCCTTAAACAGCATCCACTTAGGATGGCAAAAACGCCCATTTAAAAACTTTGTAGCTATTGAATGCATCTGGCATCAAAAGCAGAGATAATAAAGTTCATAACTGTACATGCTATCAATTCACTTTATCCCACACATCAAATATTGAATATGTAATGCAAGTTTTTAGGCCAGACAACAGGCACGTAAAAACCGTCAAGTCTTTTTGATATAGAGTCATGTTGCTCCAGCAGCAAGTCTTTATAACCAAGCTGCTTATTCCTGACACAACCAGGGTTTGATTAGCAATGCTTATATTCTACTTAGATTTTAATCAACTTCAGCTTGTCAGTGGAGGACGTATTTGCTGACAACTTTCCCTTCCATTCGTTCTCAACATTATGGGGTGGGACCCTAAGCTGTTTGAATTAAAATTCAAGGATCACATTTTTTTTTCATGTTAAATCTGCTTGTTGTAATCATAAAAGCATAAACAGACCAGGAATCAAACCTGGGCTGTAGTAGTGAGATTGCCATAAACTTGCCACTAAGCCAGAAGGAAGAGCGCTAGAGAGCTGGAATTCCTCTACATCGCCAAAGATGACAAATGGACATGTAATGTAAATCAGTGGTGTTAACATGGCTATCTAAGTCTAATTTCTCCACCTCCACATCAAGTCAGGTTAAATAGGCCTACCTTTTCATCCAAACTACTTACAGCACTTAGTAGGATGGCATATTCTTCCACAAGAGCACATAGTACAAAATGCAGCATGAAATTAAAAAAAAAAAAAAAAATTGCTCTGTTGTCAAGCAATTTAAAGGCTTTACTGCTAAAGTTATTGCTGCTAGTAGTGGAACCCTGTCTTCAGGCCTCCCAGACCCACCGCTGACCAGCGCAACCGTGCCTCTGGACCCGCCACCGCTGAGCAGCGCAGCGGCACCTCCGGCCCTCCCAGACTCACCACTGAATGATGCGGCCATGCCCGCGGGCCCGCCGCGGCTGAATGTTGGGTCACCGGATCTGGCTGTTCCTAGAGTGGAGGAGGCCACTCCACAAGTCCCCGCAACACATGCCAGGCCTGTCCCAGTGCCAGGTGCCAGGCCTGTCCCCGTGGTCATTCCTCGAGACTCCCCTGTGGCCCCTGTAGATGCTACAGGTTTGCCTCTGATGACATTTGAGACTCCCTTAGTCATGCCTCGTCACCCTTGAGGTATCTCCTTCAACTTCCCGGACCCATACAAACTCTTTGGTTATGCCGAGAGTCACTTTTGAAACTCCTCTGTTCCCTGAGGCTGCTGTGCCAGCCCCCAATACTGCTCCCTTGTCTGTCTCTGTATCCTCTGTTCCTGTTTTGCCCGCTTCTGTTGCCGGTTTTGTCTAGGTTCCTGCCTATGGGCCCCTGAGCAGTTTCAGAAAAGGTTGGCTGCTATTGGTGAGTAAACTTTAAAACTTCCGTTAGTAAGCAACACTTTTAATCAAAGCAAACTATGAACCCCACTCAGTACCACAAATGAACCCTTATTCTGATTATACTTGTGAACAATAAACATAATACGCATTGTGCCAAAATAGGCTCATACCGATATTGCAAAGTAAGATGTGGCCCAGCGTCAACAGGGAAGGTACTAAATTGAACTTGTTCAACCAATCACAAACTTCATGGTATGACTTCAGTAACGAAGCTGGCCCGAGTTCCGCAGGCCCGGAGCAGGACGCAGAGACTTCCTTGTTGGTGAAACATGTTTATTAACATAAAACATATATGAAACAGGTGGCACTCACACATAGCACTTACAGTAACCATGACTATACATTTAAAATTAAAAGAACACCTATAAACATTAATGGGAACTACACAAACCAACTTTACAGCTACAGAGCTAGGAGTTAACACACACATAGCAACAATGACCAACAAAAAGAGCACACACAGACAGGGGTTTAAATAGACACATTAACACTTAGCAATAAGCCCTGTGCGAGTATATGAAATCCCGAAGGGGCGTGGTTACAAAACAGATATTCACAGTACATATGTGGATCCCCCTGCATGCGTCAGGCCTTACCATGTGACTTATGTGGGCGGAGTAGTCCATCTGTAGTAACATCACTACATTCATTTGCCAGATGCTTATTTTTTAACCTCAGTGGAGTGACAATCCAGGTACTGCATCCCCTGGAGAAGGCAAGAGCTTTATTTAGAAGTTCCTCATTTACATGTTTAACACATAGTACTGGTTTTAGTTAAACAATTAAATATTTACTGTAGATTACCATATCTTGGCTAGTTACTGTCTGATAGCTATTGCTGTCCTTGCTAGTTTGTAATAGTATGCTCACCTTCCCACTTATCATATGGTATGGCCTGCCACGTGCATGTGGAATTATTGTTGACTGTTGACTGTTTGTCAGGACTGCCCCTTACTTGTTGCCACACCCCCTTGTTAATCTAACTTTATTAGCTAATGACCCATCTGAGTAATTTAATCAGTGAGTGCAAATACATGCACTTTAATCTGATAATTGCCTAAAGTCAGTGTAAGGGTTGGTGCCAGGCCAAGGCCCCCTCCAGCCACCAGAGGGAGGCCTTGAGTCAGGCACACCACTAATCAGGCTTAACACCCGACAGCTGGGCTAGACCTATATAAGCCCAGTGACCCAGACACTCAGTGCTAGCTTTTTGCCAAAGTTCTAAATCAAGTGCCTAGCTGGTAACTTTTGGTATTGAGGTCTGTGAGCCCTTATGCTACACCTCACTAATTTACTGCGAGTGTTGTACCTCATCAATCTTAAATTGTGGTATCAATTGCTGTTGAGTTAGTCTAGATGTTGGATTTCAAAGCATCCACAGTTTCCATGTGCTCTGCATATACTGCTTCACGTAGCCAACGCAATAAATCCCCAAAAGCTTCGTTATACATTTTTTAAATTTAATCCCTTAACACACCGGCAGTTTTAAGCTCATTTTTGAACGATTTGTACTTGTTCACTTTAACACTAGGTGTCTGAAATTGTACACATAGCACAATGATCATTCAGGATTCAAACTGAATTAGACACTTGGGACTAGACATTGATTCACATCCAGGCTTATTTGTCCATCATTTAGGTTCCATTTGAGCTCATCTAATACAGTAGAAAATGTAAAAAAATAAATAAATAAATAATAAAATAACCATAAAACATTTTTTGGTGTATAATGTGTTTATTGATGCTGGAGATTAATTTTCACTCATACTCTGCATTTTCTGATTCACCAGAGTCTTGTGTAATATATTGAACAGTTTTGAGTATATACATGAAATGAGTAAATAGCTAGACATGTTTTCCACTAGGTGTCCTAGACTTCCCTGAAGTGTCCAAAAATCTCTCCAAATGCACTCAGTCATTATTTACTAAACATCATAATAACTTACATTATTAAGTTCCACAACAATATTAGCTCTTCACAGCATCATTCTTAACATCATTAGGGGAAAATACTGTAACTAATACTGTAAATACTGGGGAGAATACTGTAAAGAAATAGTTTGCTTTCTCATTTATACTTACGATTTGTAGCAGGATTACGAATTTTTACAGCAGTGAATGGAAACATCCAGTGATTTGATATGCAAACATCGAAGCTATTCCATGCTAGCAGCACCCAAGCAACTCCATATAAACTTCAGCTAAAATACGCCTCTTCCTTTGCATGATGTTCAAGAGTATTGATACTTATAGTTGTAGGAGTTTCGCCAAACAGCATCAAACCCATGCGCTAGGCTACCTGCTAACAATACTGAAGCACTGATAATACACAGTACGCAGACCTTGAAACAGTAAAGGGATGACTAAATATGGCAAGTGGGGGGGTGGTCTACGTTTTCGTCTAAGCCTCCTCTATTTGATGAAACTACTGTCAAGCACACCGCTTGCCCTGGAAACACTTGGAAACATATAGAAGTGAATGATAGTCACCCTCCCGCCCCCTTCACACATAGGTGAGAATTGCTGTTACTCCAAGTCAATAGTGCTGCAATGGCCAATAAAAATCAATATAAAATAGAAAAGGGGGGTTTAATGCTCTATTCAGGAACACTTTTACATCAGAAACGTGTATTTTCAGTTAACCAAAGGCTTGTGTAGTTTGGGTTTGCTTATAAAGGAACTGAACATGTATTTTTATGCAAAGAAGTGAGCAAGCAATTAAAAAACTGTACTAAAACTCTATATAGCATTTAAACATGGCACGCAGTTGTTTTGATTGTAATTGAATTTTCTATGACAAATTCTGAAATTCTTATACCAGAAGAATGTTTTAGCATTAATTTCCTTTGAGTTCTATAGTTACTGTAGTGTCAGCCTAATGTAATGCCCATTTTGATCAATTCATTGTTTAGTTTTGACTGTTTCCGCTGTCCTAAAACCTGTTCAACATGTTTGTTGTTCTGATTACATTCTCTTTAATGTCCAGCCTTTTGAATCTAAAAATGGTACCAGGTTGAAATTGTAAAGCTTAAATATATAGCACAATGTATATATTTTTTTCCATATATATGTCATAAGATTCTGAAATTATTGTTACATCGATAGACCCAAAGTTAGTTTTTTCTGAAAGTAAAAAAGAAAATAGAGTAATATGACAATATATATAAAAACATTTTGAGACATTACGGGTTTCACCTTTTCCCCTGACCCCTATTTGCTGCTCACTTACACTTTACCCAAAGTGGGTTTATATCCTCTAAAAATACTGGAGGAGTTGTTCTGCTGAAACAAAAGAAATTCTGCTTATAAACCACTTTGCACTTGAACTATTTCTGAGACACACAATGACGCCCTGCCTAACATTTTCATTTATTTATTTATTTATTTATTTATTTATTTATTTATAGGACAAAAGATTGGACCTTTAAAAAAAAAAAATATATATATATATATGATTATGCTTTTCCTAGACAACTTACCAATGAATTAGTTTTGGTTTTAATTAAACATTTTTTATAGGACTATAATGAGGAAACTTGGAATTTTCCCTTTTAGAACATGAAAAAAATGCAGTTCTACTCAGTTTACAAAAACAAAAAACAAATCTGGCGCATAAAAACCCTTCAGTAATTACAGATCTACACTGTACCAAAGATTTGAATCATCTCTCATATTTTACTCACCACTCATTTTATTCATTCACAATGTATTCAGTGTAGATCTAAATAACATGACATAGTAAATATATTGTTAATTTTGTAATGGTTTGTCATACCAAGTATAACATTTTTTTATGTTTAAAATATAAAAAGTGCTGATCCACAAGGTCCATATTGATGCAAGATTATTGATGCCAGTTACTGTGGTTTGATTTATGGTTTTGTATATCAGGAATGTATGATTTTAAGACCAGCATTTTTTCTTTGGTTTATATTCAGCAGTCATGTGACATGTCTGGGTGAGGCAGATGAGTGAGCATGGACTGGTTTATTAAATAAACCAAAGACCAAGAACCAAAATGAAGTAAACTAAAGCAGAGTAAACAGTAGCTTAGTTTGAAATGTCAGATAGATGTGGCTAAGTGCACCTCCAATTTTAAGCTCTTTTTTGAATGAGTTGTATTTGTTCACTTTAACACTAATTATCTGAAATTATACAAATAGCATAATTATCATTCAAGAATCAAATTTAAGTAGACACTTGGGCCAAGACATATATTCACATCCAGGCTTATTTTTTCATCATTTAGGTTCCAATTGAGATCATCTAATACAAAAATGTTACAACAATGCCTTTTATTTTTGGGGTTTATAGTGTGTAATTGGATGCAGGAGATTCATTTTCAGTCATGCTATACTTCCTCTAGTTCTCTCTCTCTCTCTCTCTCTCTCTCTCATATATATATATATATATATATATATATATATATATATATATATATATATATATATATATATATATATATATATATATATATGTACACACACCATATATAGTATATATATTCTATTTATGGAATACACCAGTTGGAAAATGCTTGTGAAGTGATTTGATAACCCCCCCAACCCCTTTCACATTTTGGTCCATGGTGGGTGAGATTTGCTTTCACTCAAAGAAAATAACTCTTTATGGCTCAATAGAAACCACAGAAATATGAAATGAGGGTATTATTGCTCTAATCAATAGCCCTGCTACATGAGTAATGCGAATTTTATGGTAACTAAAGGCTTGCATAATTTGTGTTAGGTTACGAAGGAACCATTTAAAAGGACAGTCATGGTTGTTGTGGAAATTATCAAGAAAACATGGTGTATTCCATGTGGATTTCTGGCAAATGGTTGGATGTAGACTGAAAATCGGTAAGCAGATTATATTAGTCCTAAGAAATTTCATGTTGATAGATGTATTTTAAGAATATCTGATGCTATCAAGTAATTTATTTTATTATTCTAGAGGGCACATGTGTAGCAGGAGTTTAATCGCTGTAGGAGGCTAATGTGAAGTGCTGCGGATGGGGACATGCAGGGATAATTAGGAAAACAGAATGCAGGTTAAGACCAGGGCGTTACAGTGCCCATGTCCGAGTGGCCCACTGAGGGCCTTGAGTACCATGCTGAGGAAGGGTGAATGTGGTGGAAGGATGTGGCCACAGTATCACGCCACAGTATCTGAGTGGCTGAAACCCAGCTGCTCTCCTCAGGTCAGTACTCATTCTAGTCCACCTGATGATGCAATCATCCTGTGCGCAGCCTGGAGCTCAGTAAGGTGTTCACGGTGTAAGCAGGACTACCTTCTACATCTCTGAGGGTAGGCTAAGCAAACATGGAAAGGACTGAAATGATCATGCCAACACATGAAGGGATAACAAAATACAGTCACCCATAGGGCTGACCCTAAATGTGATGCCAATACCCAATCTCTTGGCTGCTATAGGAGGGTGTCTGCCTGACATAGGTCCACTTTTGTTTTGAAGGCAGTGATGCTGTAGTGAATGCAAACACAGGAGAGAGGGAGAATCCAAATGCAAGAGGTTTTATTGGGTTTGTGAAGCAGGCTTGAAGTGAATGGAGAGATTTCAGTAGGATCCTCAATGTAGCAAAGCAGGCAGGAGGGAGCTTGTCTGTACACTAGATAAGGCCAGTTCAGGGTTGCAAATGAGGGGCAGAGTCTGGGAGGTGTCCAAGGATCAGGCAGAAGACAGGCTCTAGAAAACAGACAATGTTCAGTAACCAGGAAATCTAACATAAACGAAAGGCTCAGTATGCATCATGCAGTCAGCAATACTTCACAATGAGAGTATGAGAGAGGAGAGTTTCAATAGGAGCCCTATGTACAGAAGAGAATAGGCAACAGGTGTATCTAGTTAGTATTCCAGTGAACCAGATCAGAGACTATGGAAAAAGGAGGCAGGAAGAGGTGGTGGGGGTGGCCGTGCTGGAACAGGCTTAGTTAATAGGATCAGTGACAGATGGCTGCACACAGACATTTACATTTTCATTTTTGACATTTAGCAGACGCTCTTATCCAGAGCAACATACACAAGTGCTTTGTAATTTACTTACAGAATATATCCACGTACAGTACAGTAGGATAGAATTAAACATACCAATGAACTAGAATACTGTAGAATACAGGGATGAATGCTGATACCTAGAAGTGCAAAATACATATGGTCTATCTTAAACAATGATAAGTGCTATCTAGCAATAATTGCCAGAGTTTGTTAAACAACATAAACATTGCCCTACAATAAGTACTAAATTAGTCAGTCAATAAGGGAGCAGTGTCAGTTGGCCTTTAAATATTCAGCAAATAGATGGGTCTTCAGTCTGCATTTAAAGACTGTAAGGGGTAAAAGAAGCAGAGGTAATATACAGCAAACAGCTGATAAGCATACAAATTCAACAAGGATCAGGCAAAGGAGTAATCCAAAAACAGGCATCAAAAGTATAAACCAGAATAGCAGACAAAGAATACGGTTGCTCAGAATCATAATGCAGGCAGACATCACCATGAGAGACTGGATAAACTGAGCTTATATAGTTGAACAAAGTGCGGTGATCCGGATCTGATCTGGGCTTGTGTAGTTTGTGCTTGGCTGAGTCCAAGTAGAAGACATGACAGCTAGGAAATGTATTATTGTAACTAGTTCATCAGATGAACGTGTGTAATCTAGTTAGCTACAAAGACCTGGTAGTATTCACGCTTGAAATTCTTTGAAGCTGTGGAAATGCATGCTGTAGGTATCTCATCACAAAGAGAGTGCCAGAGACAAGGGCTGCCTGATGTGAAATAGTTTAAATTGTATAGTGCTTGTTTAGCATGCCAGAAGCAGTGAGATTGATTTTCCAGAGCAAACTTTGTCAAGGTACCAGCTAGAGAGAAGGTTTAGGACCTAAAGGAGCACTGCCCCATACTGGGATAAAACCCATGACCTTGGCATTATTAGATCCATGTTGTAACTAACCTGAGCTAACCAACATTTTGATTGTTTGGCTTGAGCCCTGGTTGCAGGAATGAAAGGCTACTTTCCATGAAATGCTAGACATGGTGGGAACAAGGATGCATGCATCTTCCAATTAAGCATAGATGCCAGTTGACACCTACCATTCCCATCTCCACATGGTTAACCAGCAGTCAACTAATGAATTCAATTTCAAAAGCAGTTGCACACATCAAGTGCAAAGTTCATTGAAATTCATACCATCAATTACAGAGTGCTGTTACACCAGGAAACCTGTCACAGAAGCAAAGAAGGTAGTGACTCATTGTGTTTGAGCCATGGAATAAGGGAGACAAATCAAAGAACAGCCTCTCTGTCAGAGTCCAAAGAAAACTGGTTACGCTGACATGCTGAAACCTAGGGTCAAACAAAGGACCTTTAGATCTCCAGTTTAATGCTCTCCTAGCTGAGCTATTTCAGATACTGAAGTGCTGCACCTAGGTCCAAACAAATTTTTAGCTACCTATGTAGCACCAATTTACAGTATAGGACATGCGCTCAGATAGGCTCTACTGCTGTTAATTCTACAGACAGGTCATGCACTGAAGTGCACATTCAGCTTGTTCTGCTAGCTATGATACTAGAATACTCAAATTATTATATTGCAGCTTGTGATGGTCTGCCTGTCACATGCGTTATGCATGCCTCTCTTGATTTTGTCTTGTCCCGAATGAATTGTGCCGTGCATTTTCTCAGGCATACACACCTACATATGTTTGCACTACTCAAATACTTTAAAATGTATACTATGTGTGTCTCAAATTGTGCTGATATTTGATATTTGGCTGTTGAGTCTATATGCAATACATCCTCTGACAGTGGTATAATGCAGTTTATTGTGCTGCCCTGACTTGTGTAAATACATTTATTGTTGCCGTTGTGTGGAATGCTATTGCTCTGGACTATCTTGTTCCCTTCGACTGTGTGGTTCTGTAAAACAATGAAGGAATGACTGAATGAATGATTTAATTAATTAATTAATTAACACTTTATAGTCATCAAACATAGTACAATGAAATTCTGTGCTGCACTCTCAACATGAACCATATTAAAAGAGATACATGACAAACACAGACAAGCACATAATTAAATACAGCAGCAGACAGCAGTAGGGAGCAACAGTAAATACAAAAGTGCAATAATGTGAAAAATAGGTGCATGTGCAATGTGTGTCTCAGTGCGTAGGTTAGGTATGTACAGATGGGGTAATCGGGGGAAAAAGCTGTCTTTAGTCTATTGCTCTGAGTTTTTATTGTTTTATATCTCTATCCTGAAGGCAGAGGGACAAAAAGTCTGTGGCCTGGGTAGTTGGGATCTATGCTAATACTGCAGGCTAATGTTGCAGGCATTAGTGCAGATCCTGCAGGAGTTCAGGTCAGGGAGAGTGGTCATCTTGTGATCCCACAGTCCTGAGTTCAGATCAGGGAGCAAGCATCCCACAATCCCATAAATCCTTCATGTTTTGTGATCCACAGCTGTCAAATCATAGTCATATTACAGAGACAAATAATACTTTCACTGGTGCTTCTCTGGAAGTTTTCCAGTAACTGGGAGTAGAGTCCAGCCTGCTTAAGCTCCCTTGAGCTGCTGGGCCCTCATCAGCCAGTGGGATATGTACAGTGCCCAGGTAAGGTGGGCCATAATGTGGAGTCCCATGTACTTTATGTTGTCTACACACTCCGCTTCCTCACCTTATATGAATAATGGAGCATGCACTGTTCTTCTGTAATCCACAATGACCTCTTTAGTCTTGGTGGTGTTCAGAACAAGATTGTTGCATACGCACCCCCTGGCTGTGTGATGGATCTTCTCTCTGTAGTAGGTCTCATCATTATTCGCTATGAGACCTATTACTGTGGTCTCGTTTGCGAACTTCACAATGGTGTTGGAAGCATGGATGTGATGCAATCATGTGTAAAAAGGGTAAAGAGGATGGGGCTAAGCACGGAGCCCTACAGCAAACCTGTATTCTGAGTGAGAGGAGATGATGTATAGTCCCCTATTCTCACCACCTGTGTTTTATTGGTAAAAAATTCTCTAATCCGTGGATAGTTCCATACTGTAGGAGGAATAAATTTTAAAATAAATCCACAAAATATCAACAAATTACATCGTAACATATGTATTAGGATGTTTTAGGTGGCACAGAAACTTAAACTGCAATTTTTGGCAGGATATAAGTATGGCAAGAAAACTGCACACATCCCCTAAATCTGTCACTACACATACAGATACAACCCTCCATAAACCTTACTACTGTTAGGGTCCACACTAACAAGAATGTACTGCTAAAACAGGCAGATTACAGGCACACAACAATTTGCATAGTGCCAGCACTGTACTGCTGACATCACTCCTGATTGCTGCACTAAGACAGTGCAGACAGCAGCTAGAACACCTGCCAACAGATTAACTTTCAACATTTTGTAAACCGTACTTCAGCATTTTAGTGAGCGCTTTACAGATTAGAGATTTCTCAGATTGTGTATCATAAGCAGAGCTGTACTGAGGTGCTGAACAAAAGCAAATGATGATGGTAAATATCGATAAAATTGCAGACATTGTAAGAGACCATGACACCAACACACAGGATGAAATTTATTTCTGTGAACTGATTTATTTCATGAACATCCACAAGCTCATGCTAATAACAATTCTATGTAAGATGTATATTGTCAAAACAATAAAATGGTGCTAGTTAAAGGGCACCTACTATACCCCCTTCAAAACAAGTTAACACAGTTCCATGGGGTCTAAATAAAATGTCTGTGACATCCTTGGATTAAAATACCACAAGGATCAAGCAGCTCTGCACCCTTTTCTAAAATGCCTTGTTCATTGTCTGTTCCTTTAAATAATAATGAGCCACAGATTAATCTTTTTTTACTCAGAGAAAAGCAGCAGAAATAAAGACTACTATACCTTTGAGTTGCAGTTATTCTGACTAATTTCCTCCTTTACTAATATTTATTCCTGGCACTCTGCATGCTACATAATTTCTTAAATAGGTAATAAAATGAACAGTGAGAATTCAAACAGGAGCATTTCTGACCATGCTGTCTGTGCACTCTCAAAAAATGCCTCCTTTACCTGACCCGTCTTTTAAGTCTATCAAGAAATACAATTAGTATTTAATAGTTTATGCAATATCATACACCCAGCCAATTTCCAGACATTGCTCAGACCACATCCACCAATCACAGCACTTATTCTCTTAGCCCATCCCTATCACTCTGAATAATCACCTACACCCATCCCTTATTTATCTCCACTAAATTTAATCCCCACAAATGCCCAAGTTGTATGTATGGTCCTCTGATGCCAGTTAGAGATCTTGGTAATCCTGCTGCTTTCTTCACTGAATATTTTTTTATCCTTGCTTTGCCTTTTGCAAATAAAATAATTTCTTCATTTTGCCTTCATCCTGTTTTAGAATATCAAAGTAGATCAGTCAGACAACAATTTATTTACTATCATTAATATATTTAAGATAGCATTCAGCCTATGTTTCCTTCAGCATTCAGTGGAGTGGGATGTTAGTATTCTTGCCTATATGTGCGAGGGTTTGAGTCCATATCTGGGTGGAGTTTCCATACTCTGCTTGTGCTGCGCAGCATTACTCGGATTGTAGCGCAGCAGACTTTTAATCTGAGGGTGTAGGGTTCACGTGTAAGTGAAAACAGGATCTACTTTCTCATACCTTTTTGTTCGCTTCCTTTTGTACACACTACATACTGTGCCAAAGAGATGCTTGAATGAATCTTCAACATTCACACTTGTGCTGACTGTTAGCTAATGCATCAGGGAAGCAATTTTGGAACAAAAGCAGACTTTTACTCTGAGGGTGTAGGGTTCACATCCCTGTGCAAGTGAAAACATTGTTACTTTGCCACTAAAGTGTGCTTGTGAACTTGCATTGAATACCTCTTGATCAAATCAAGAATCAGGACCCTGCTAACTAAACTGACCTTTCACATTTCTATCCTTTCCCCCATCTGTGACAATGTGTGTTGGCTGTTATCCCAAGTTAGGCTAGCTATTTCTCTTAGCAAGGAGTAAATGTTAAGATCCTGCTTACTTTATAAAATCAAGACTTCTGAGCCTATCCTTTTTGACTTACTGAGATCATTCTGATAACAAGTTCAAACTTGTTTCCTGTGCCCTGTGTGCTTTGGTTTTTCTCGTTGGATTATTCTCTGCTTGGTTAAGGTAGGTTCTGAGTTTACTTACTTTTGCCTTAGATTCTGTAAAATTCAAGGCTAATTATCTGAACCTAGTTGTTAGTTGCTTGTTAGCTGTAATTACTCACTACAGGTGTAGTTTCGCCCTGTGCACCTCAAGGCATGACTGCGCCGTGAGGTCCTGCCGAGTGGTCCATGGATTTCACAGTGGTAAAGTCATTGTGTTCTGTGTGTATGCAATATTGTAAATGGGATTACATTTATTGGTAGCATTTTCATCGTAAGGAGGCAAATGCACATGCGGTCTAGCCGAAATAGCTCAGCTGGGAGAGCGTTAGACTGAAGATCTAAAGGTCCCTGGTTCAATCCCGGGTTTCGGCAACTGTGCGGTACTGATTTCCTCTTCCGATGGTGTGCTTTTTTTTATGTGTACTTCATAAACCTTTACGTTCTTTTACTAAAAAATGATTGCGACGTTGCTGTTTTTATGCAATCGGAAGTGTACTTCATAAACCTTTACCTTCTTTTACTAAAAAATGATTGCGACGTTGCTGTTTTTATGCTATCAGAAGTTTTCATGGCGTAATAGCACTAAAGACTTTGTATTCAGTGACCCTATTTAAAATTTCCTGAAACTTGCAATATCTTATCATATGTTTCATCACTGCACATAGAGGCGCTTGAAGAGTGGCTTCTGCACAAACGCTTTTGAAATGTAGCTCATTAGTTGTAAGCTGGACAAGGGAAGGGTCGGCGTCAACTTGCATGTATGCTTGGTACAATATTATAGGAATCCTGTTTCACAGCACTCCTATGTTTTCATGGAATGGGGCCTACTTCAGCTAGCTTTGGCTCATGGACAGGCTTTGTTCTACCTAAACAGGTGATGTAAAGAAGTCATTTGCTTCCTAAAGTTCTTGAAAATCACACTCTACCAAGAGGCATCGCATAATGGCAAAAAAACAAAACATTGTACACTAAATACAGCAACCAACATACTTATCCTTAATGTGTACCACTGCAGAAGAGATGCACTGTAGATTTTGAATTCTAAAGACATTGAGCATCATACTTATCCTTAACGTGTAACACTGCAGAAGAGACGTACTGGAGAATGCGGACAATGATCCCACTACCTCTCTCATTGCATAATGTGAAAACACCTTCCAAAATATTGTATTCTAACAACAGTGAGCAACACACTCATCCGAAGAGTGTATCAATGCTGCTAAGACACACTGGAGAAGGTAGACATCCATGCCACTAACTGTCGCATGTTAAGCAAGCGCTCTACCACTTGAGCCAAGAAGAATGAAAGAGGTTTTATTGGAGTCACATTCAAAGAGTCACATTTAGAATCTCAAGATAGGTTCACAAACGAAAGTTTATTTATTTTATTAACCAATTTCCAAAGCTATTTTCACCTCTACTATACAATATTTGATATTATATAATATATACAATATGTCTATTGTGGTCAATCCCAATTATTTGAGCACTAAGCTAGAACTGTTCACTGCCATCAAAATTATTTTGACTTCCTATTAAAAGTTTCCTCTTATCCAGCCCAGAAACATTCAAATGAATAGATTCATTTGTGAACTTATGTTAAGTCCACAAGAGGGCAAGTGTAGTTTTCAGAGTGAATAAGGCCTATCCCATTTCTGGGGTGCATGAGACTCTATTAAGACTCTTCTATGACTGCATGCACCTATCAATGCAGCTGTAAATACTGCTTCCTTCCTGCATGCTCCCTGCCTCCTTCCCTGCCTGACACTGACACTCAACATAAATGCAGTTAACATGTTTTGATTCATAAAAGACATTCTGCTGGTGATTTAGAAAGTGCTTTCAATCTAGAGTATCTGTTAAATTATAGCAGCTTCTCCTACCCAAAGCAGGTGATTATAAGGGTTAAAGCCTCAGGAGCATTATTTTACATTTAGGAAACCCTACAAACTTGCGAATGAACCTGACATTGCAGTCAACCAGTTTCCTTTGTACAGGTGATGAGGAATGAGCTGTTGATTTTGGTGTGTTTTCACCCTCAAAATTGATGTCAGTTTGGTGTGTTTACACCCTCATGCCGGACCACCAATGCCAATTCAACATGTATTACAAGCTCAAAATATGACTGATGAGGACTAACTAGGCTCAACGTTGTGGAACACTCCACACTGATGATGGGCATTAGGCAGTCACCAACACTCTCCAATGGCGTGATGGTATGGGAGAGTTATTTTCTTTTGTGCAGGCAGTGTGTTTAACTTCCCATGTTAAAAGCATAAGTTCTCATTTTCCATTTGAATACCCCAACATTAAACAAGCAATATGGGACACACACACACACACACACACACACACACACACACACACACACACACACACACACACCCACACAAGCCCTTCTTTCACACAAGTTCAAACTTGTTTCCTGTGCCCTGTGTGCTTTGGGTTTTCTCGTTGGATTATTCTCTGCCTGGTTAAGGTAGGTTCTGAGTTTACTTACTTTTGCCTTAGATTCTGTAAAATTCAAGGCTAATTATCTGAACCTAGTTGTTAGTTGCTTGTTAGCTGTAATTACTCACTACAGGTGTAGTTTCGCCCTGTGCACCTCAAGGCATGACTGCGCCGTGAGGTTCTGCCGAGTGGTCCATGGATTTCACAGTGGTAAAGTCATTGTGTTCTGTGTGTATGCAATATTGTAAATGGGATTACATTTATTGGTAGCATTTTCATCGTAAGGAGGCAAATGCACATGCGGTCTAGCAGAAATAGCTCAGCTGGGAGAGCGTTAGACTGAAGATCTAAAGGTCCCTGGTTCAATCCCGGGTTTCGGCAACTGTGCGGTACTGATTTCCTCTTCCGATGGTGTGCTTTTTTTTATGTGTACTTCATAAACCTTTACGTTCTTTTACTAAAAAATGATTGCGACGTTGCTGTTTTTATGCAATCGGAAGTGTACTTCATAAACCTTTACCTTCTTTTACTAAAAAATGATTGCGACGTTGCTGTTTTTATGCTATCGGAAGTATTCATGGCGTAATAGCACTAAAGACTTTGAATTCAGTGACCCTATTTAAAATTTCCTGAAACTTGCAATATCTTATCATATGTTTCATCACTGCACATAGAGGCGCTTGAAGAGTGGCTTCTGCACAAACGCTTTTGAAATGTAGCTCATTAGTTGTAAGCTGGACAAGGGAAGGGTCGGCGTCAACTTGCATGTATGCTTGGTACAATATTATAGGAATCCTGTTTCACACCACTCCTATGTTTTCATGGAATGGGGCCTACTTCAGCTAGCTTTGGCTCATGGACAGGCTTTGTTCTACCTAAACAGGTGATGTAAAGAAGTCATTTGCTTCCTAAAGTTCTTGAAAATCACACTCTACCAAGAGGCATCGCATAATGGCAAAAAAACAAAACATTGTACACTAAATACAGCAACCAACATACTTATCCTTAATGTGTACCACTGCAGAAGAGATGCACTGTAGATTTTGAATTCTAAAGACATTGAGCATCATACTTATCCTTAACGTGTAACACTGCAGAAGAGACGTACTGGAGAATGCGGACAATGATCCCACTACCTCTCTCATTGCATAATGTGAAAACACCTTCCAAAATATTGTATTCTAACAACAGTGAGCAACACACTCATCCGAAGAGTGTATCAATGCTGCTAAGACACACTGGAGAAGGCAGACATCCATGCCACTAACTGTCGCATGTTAAGCAAGCGCGCTACCACTTGAGCCAAGAAGAATGAAAGAGGTTTTATTGGAGTCACATTCAAAGAGTCACATTTAGAATCTCAAGATAGGTTCACAAACGAAAGTTTATTTATTTTATTAACCAATTTCCAAAGCTATTTTCACCTCTGCTATACAACATATGATATTATATAATATATACAATATGTCTATTGTGGTCAATCCCAATTATTTGAGCACTAAGCTAGAACTGTTCACTGCCATCAAAATTATTTTGACTTCCTATTAAAAGTTTCCTCTTATCCAGCCCAGAAACATTCAAATGAATAGATTCATTTGTGAACTTATGTTAAGTCCACAAGAGGGCAAGTGTAGTTTTCAGAGTGAATAAGGCCTATCCCATTTCTGGGGTGCATGAGACTCTATTAAGACTCTTCTATGACTGCATGCACCTATCAATGCAGCTGTAAATACTGCTTCCTTCCTTCATGCTCCCTGCCTCCTTCCCTGCCTGACACTGACACTCAACATAAATGCAGTTAACATGTTTTGATTCATAAAAGACATTCTGCTGGTGATTTAGAAAGTGCTTTCAATCTAGAGTATCTGTTAAATTATAGCAGCTTCTCCTACCCAAAGCAGGTGATTATAAGGGTTAAAGCCTCAGGAGCATTATTTTACATTTAGGAAACCCTACAAACTTGCGAATGAACCTGACATTGCAGTCAACCAGTTTCCTTTGTACAGGTGATGAGGAATGAGCTGTTGATTTTGGTGTGTTTTCACCCTCAAAATTGATGTCAGTTTGGTGTGTTTACACCCTCATGCCGGACCACCAATGCCAATTCAACATGTATTACAAGCTCAAAATATGACTGATGAGGACTAACTAGGCTCAACGTTGTGGAACACTCCACACTGATGATGGGCATTAGGCAGTCACCAACACTCTCCAATGGCGTGATGGTATGGGAGAGTTATTTTCTTTTGTGCAGGCAGTGTGTTTAACTTCCCATGTTAAAAGCATAAGTTCTCAATTTCCATTTGAATACCCCAACATTAAACAGCAATATGGGACACACACACACACACACACACACACACACACACACACACACGCACACACACACACACACACACACACACACACACACACACACACACACACACACACACACACAAGCCCTTCTTTCACACAAGTTCAAACTTGTTTCCTGTGCCCTGTGTGCTTTGGTTTTTCTCGTTGGATTATTCTCTGCTTGGAGGCAAATGCAGATGAGGTCTAGCCGAAATAGCTCAGCTGGGAGAGCGTTAGACTGCAGATCTAAAGGTCCCTGGTTCAATCCTGGGTTTCGGCAACTGTGCGGTGCTGATTTCCTCTTCCGATGGTGTGCTTTTTTTTATGTGTACTTCATAAACCTTTACGTTCTTTTACTAAAAAATGATTGCGACGTTGCTGTTTTTATGCAATCGGAAGTGTACTTCATAAAACTTTACCTTCTTTTACTAAAAAATGATTGCGACGTTGCTGTTTTTATGCTATCGGAAGTATTCATGGCGTAATAGCACTAAAGACTTTGTATTCAGTGACCCTATTTAAAATTTCCTGAAACTTGCAATATCTTATCATATGTTTCATCACTGCACATAGAGGCGCTTGAAGAGTGGCTTCTGCACAAACGCTTTTGAAATGTAGCTCATTAGTTGTAAGCTGGACAAGGGAAGGGTCGGCGTCAACTTGCATGTATGCTTGGTACAATATTATAGGAATCCTGTTTCACACCACTCCTATGTTTTCATGGAATGGGGCCTACTTCAGCTAGCTTTGGCTCATGGACAGGCTTTGTTCTACCTAAACAGGTGATGTAAAGAAGTCATTTGCTTCCTAAAGTTCTTGAAAATCACACTCTACCAAGAGGCATCGCATAATGGCAAAAAAACAAAACATTGTACACTAAATACAGCAACCAACATACTTATCCTTAATGTGTACCACTGCAGAAGAGATGCACTGTAGATTTTGAATTCTAAAGACATTGAGCATCATACTTATCCTTAACGTGTAACACTGCAGAAGAGACGTACTGGAGAATGCGGACAATGATCCCACTACCTCTCTCATTGCATAATGTGAAAACACCTTCCAAAATATTGTATTCTAACAACAGTGAGCAACACACTCATCCGAAGAGTGTATCAATGCTGCTAAGACACACTGGAGAAGGTAGACATCCATGCCACTAACTGTCGCATGTTAAGCAAGCGCTCTACCACTTGAGCCAAGAAGAATGAAAGAGGTTTTATTGGAGTCACATTCAAAGAGTCACATTTAGAATCTCAAGATAGGTTCACAAACGAAAGTTTATTTATTTTATTAACCAATTTCCAAAGCTATTTTCACCTCTACTATACAATATTTGATATTATATAATATATACAATATGTCTATTGTGGTCAATCCCAATTATTTGAGCACTAAGCTAGAACTGTTCACTGCCATCAAAATTATTTTGACTTCCTATTAAAAGTTTCCTCTTATCCAGCCCAGAAACATTCAAATGAATAGATTCATTTGTGAACTTATGTTAAGTCCACAAGAGGGCAAGTGTAGTTTTCAGAGTGAATAAGGCCTATCCCATTTCTGGGGTGCATGAGACTCTATTAAGACTCTTCTATGACTGCATGCACCTATCAATGCAGCTGTAAATACTGCTTCCTTCCTGCATGCTCCCTGCCTCCTTCCCTGCCTGACACTGACACTCAACATAAATGCAGTTAACATGTTTTGATTCATAAAAGACATTCTGCTGGTGATTTAGAAAGTGCTTTCAATCTAGAGTATCTGTTAAATTATAGCAGCTTCTCCTACCCAAAGCAGGTGATTATAAGGGTTAAAGCCTCAGGAGCATTATTTTACATTTAGGAAACCCTACAAACTTGCGAATGAACCTGACATTGCAGTCAACCAGTTTCCTTTGTACAGGTGATGAGGAATGAGCTGTTGATTTAGGTGTGTTTTCACCCTCAAAATTGATGTCAGTTTGGTGTGTTTACACCCTCATGCCGGACCACCAATGCCAATTCAACATGTATTACAAGCTCAAAATATGACTGATGAGGACTAACTAGGCTCAACGTTGTGGAACACTCCACACTGATGATGGGCATTAGGCAGTCACCAACACTCTCCAATGGCGTGATGGTATGGGAGAGTTATTTTATTTTCTGCAGGCAGTGTGTTTAACTTCCCATGTTAAAAGCATAAGTTCTCATTTTCCATTTGAATACCCCAACATTAAACAAGCAATATGGGACACACACACACACACACACACAAGCCCTTCTTTCACACAAGTTCAAACTTGTTTCCTGTGCCCTGTGTGCTTTGGTTTTTCTCGTTGGATTATTCTCTGCCTGGTTAAGGTAGGTTCTGAGTTTACTTACTTTTGCCTTAGATTCTGTAAAATTCAAGGCTAATTATCTGAACCTAGTTGTTAGTTGCTTGTTAGCTGTAATTACTCACTACAGGTGTAGTTTCGCCCTGTGCACCTCAAGGCATGACTGCGCCGTGAGGTCCTGCCGATTGGTCCATGGATTTCACAGTGGTAAAGTCATTGTGTTCTGTGTGTATGCAATATTGTAAATGGGATTACATTTATTGGTAGCATTTTCATCGTAAGGAGGCAAATGCACATGCGGTCTGGCAGAAATAGCTCAGCTGGGAGAGCGTTAGACAGAAGATCTAAAGGTCCCTGGTTCAATCCCGGGTTTCGGCAACTGTGCGGTACTGATTTCCTCTTCCGATGGTGTGCTTTTTTTTATGTGTACTTCATAAACCTTTACGTTCTTTTACTAAAAAATGATTGCGACGTTGCTGTTTTTATGCAATCGGAAGTGTACTTCATAAACCTTTACCTTCTTTTACTAAAAAATGATTGCGACGTTGCTGTTTTTATGCTATCGGAAGTTTTCATGGCGTAATAGCACTAAAGACTTTGAATTCAGTGACCCTATTTAAAATTTCCTGAAACTTGCAATATCTTATCATATGTTTCATCACTGCACATAGAGGCGCTTGAAGAGTGGCTTCTGCACAAACGCTTTTGAAATGTAGCTCATTAGTTGTAAGCTGGACAAGGGAAGGGTCGGCGTCAACTTGCATGTATGCTTGGTACAATATTATAGGAATCCTGTTTCACACCACTCCTATGTTTTCATGGAATGGGGCCTACTTCAGCTAGCTTTGGCTCATGGACGGGCTTTGTTCTACCAAAACAGGTGATGTAAAGTTGTCATTTGCTTCCTAAAGTTCTTGAAAATCACACTCTACCAAGAGGCATCGCATAATGGCAAAAAAACAAAACATTGTACACTAAATACAGCAACCAACATACTTATCCTTAATGTGTACCACTGCAGAAGAGATGCACTGGAGATTTTGAATTCTAAAGACATTGAGCATCATACTTATCCTTAACGTGTAACACTGCAGAAGAGACGTACTGGAGAATGCGGACAATGATCCCACTACCTCTCTCATTGCATAATGTGAAAACACCTTCCAAAATATTGTATTCTAACAACAGTGAGCAACACACTCATCCGAAGAGTGTATCAATGCTGCTAAGACACACTGGAGAAGGTAGACATCCATGCCACTAACTGTCGCATGTTAAGCAAGCGCTCTACCACTTGAGCCAAGAAGAATGAAAGTATTTTTATTGGAGTCACATTCAAAGAGTCACATTTAGAATCTCAAGATAGGTTCACAAACGAAAGTTTATTTATTTTATTAACCAATTTCCAAAGCTATTTTCACCTCTACTATACAACATATTATATTATATAATATATACAATATGTCTATTGTGGTCAATCCCAATTATTTGAGCACTAAGCTAGAACTGTTCACTGCCATCAAAATTATTTTGACTTCCTATTAAAAGTTTCCTCTTATCCAGCCCAGAAACATTCAAATGAATAGATTCATTTGTGAACTTATGTTAAGTCCACAAGAGGGCAAGTGTAGTTTTCAGAGTGAATAAGGCCTATCCCATTTCTGGGGTGCATGAGACTCTATTAAGACTCTTCTATGACTGCATGCACCTATCAATGCAGCTGTAAATACTGCTTCCTTCCTGCATGCTCCCTGCCTCCTTCCCTGCCTGACACTGACACTCAACATAAATGCAGTTAACATGTTTTGATTCATAAAAGACATTCTGCTGGTGATTTAGAAAGTGCTTTCAATCTAGAGTATCTGTTAAATTATAGCAGCTTCTCCTACCCAAAGCAGGTGATTATAAGGGTTAAAGCCTCAGGAGCATTATTTTACATTTAGGAAACCCTACAAACTTGCGAATGAACCTGACATTGCAGTCAACCAGTTTCCTTTGTACAGGTGATGAGGAATGAGCTGTTGATTTAGGTGTGTTTTCACCCTCAAAATTGATGTCAGTTTGGTGTGTTTACACCCTCATGCCGGACCACCAATGCCAATTCAACATGTATTACAAGCTCAAAATATGACTGATGAGGACTAACTAGGCTCAACGTTGTGGAACACTCCACACTGATGATGGGCATTAGGCAGTCACCAACACTCTCCAATGGCGTGATGGTATGGGAGAGTTATTTTCTTTTGTGCAGGCAGTGTGTTTAACTTCCCATGTTAAAAGCATAAGTTCTCATTTTCCATTTGAATACCCCAACATTAAACAAGCAATATGGGACACACACACACACACACACACACACACACACACACACACACACACACACACAAGCCCTTCTTTCACACAAGTTCAAACTTGTTTCCTGTGCCCTGTGTGCTTTGGTTTTTCTCGTTGGATTATTCTCTGCCTGGTTAAGGTAGGTTCTGAGTTTACTTACTTTTGCCTTAGATTCTGTAAAATTCAAGGCTAATTATCTGAACCTAGTTGTTAGTTGCTTGTTAGCTGTAATTACTCACTACAGGTGTAGTTTCGCCCTGTGCACCTCAAGGCATGACTGCGCCGTGAGGTCCTGCCGATTGGTCCATGGATTTCACAGTGGTAAAGTCATTGTGTTCTGTGTGTATGCAATATTGTAAATGGGATTACATTTATTGGTAGCATTTTCATCGTAAGGAGGCAAATGCACATGCGGTCTGGCAGAAATAGCTCAGCTGGGAGAGCGTTAGACAGAAGATCTAAAGGTCCCTGGTTCAATCCCGGGTTTCGGCAACTGTGCGGTACTGATTTCCTCTTCCGATGGTGTGCTTTTTTTTATGTGTACTTCATAAACCTTTACGTTCTTTTACTAAAAAATGATTGCGACGTTGCTGTTTTTATGCAATCGGAAGTGTACTTCATAAACCTTTACCTTCTTTTACTAAAAAATGATTGCGACGTTGCTGTTTTTATGCTATCGGAAGTTTTCATGGCGTAATAGCACTAAAGACTTTGAATTCAGTGACCCTATTTAAAATTTCCTGAAACTTGCAATATCTTATCATATGTTTCATCACTGCACATAGAGGCGCTTGAAGAGTGGCTTCTGCACAAACGCTTTTGAAATGTAGCTCATTAGTTGTAAGCTGGACAAGGGAAGGGTCGGCGTCAACTTGCATGTATGCTTGGTACAATATTATAGGAATCCTGTTTCACACCACTCCTATGTTTTCATGGAATGGGGCCTACTTCAGCTAGCTTTGGCTCATGGACGGGCTTTGTTCTACCAAAACAGGTGATGTAAAGTTGTCATTTGCTTCCTAAAGTTCTTGAAAATCACACTCTACCAAGAGGCATCGCATAATGGCAAAAAAACAAAACATTGTACACTAAATACAGCAACCAACATACTTATCCTTAATGTGTACCACTGCAGAAGAGATGCACTGGAGATTTTGAATTCTAAAGACATTGAGCATCATACTTATCCTTAACGTGTAACACTGCAGAAGAGACGTACTGGAGAATGCGGACAATGATCCCACTACCTCTCTCATTGCATAATGTGAAAACACCTTCCAAAATATTGTATTCTAACAACAGTGAGCAACACACTCATCCGAAGAGTGTATCAATGCTGCTAAGACACACTGGAGAAGGTAGACATCCATGCCACTAACTGTCGCATGTTAAGCAAGCGCTCTACCACTTGAGCCAAGAAGAATGAAAGTATTTTTATTGGAGTCACATTCAAAGAGTCACATTTAGAATCTCAAGATAGGTTCACAAACGAAAGTTTATTTATTTTATTAACCAATTTCCAAAGCTATTTTCACCTCTACTATACAACATATTATATTATATAATATATACAATATGTCTATTGTGGTCAATCCCAATTATTTGAGCACTAAGCTAGAACTGTTCACTGCCATCAAAATTATTTTGACTTCCTATTAAAAGTTTCCTCTTATCCAGCCCAGAAACATTCAAATGAATAGATTCATTTGTGAACTTATGTTAAGTCCACAAGAGGGCAAGTGTAGTTTTCAGAGTGAATAAGGCCTATCCCATTTCTGGGGTGCATGAGACTCTATTAAGACTCTTCTATGACTGCATGCACCTATCAATGCAGCTGTAAATACTGCTTCCTTCCTGCATGCTCCCTGCCTCCTTCCCTGCCTGACACTGACACTCAACATAAATGCAGTTAACATGTTTTGATTCATAAAAGACATTCTGCTGGTGACTTAGAAAGTGCTTTCAATCTAGAGTATCTGTTAAATTATAGCAGCTTCTCCTACCCAAAGCAGGTGATTATAAGGGTTAAAGCCTCAGGAGCATTATTTTACATTTAGGAAACCCTACAAACTTGCGAATGAACCTGACATTGCAGTCAACCAGTTTCCTTTGTACAGGTGATGAGGAATGAGCTGTTGATTTTGGTGTGTTTTCACCCTCAAAATTGATGTCAGTTTGGTGTGTTTACACCCTCATGCCGGACCACCAATGCCAATTCAACATGTATTACAAGCTCAAAATATGACTGATGAGGACTAACTAGGCTCAACGTTGTGGAACACTCCACACTGATGATGGGCATTAGGCAGTCACCAACACTCTCCAATGGCGTGATGGTATGGGAGAGTTATTTTCTTTTGTGCAGGCAGTGTGTTTAACTTCCCATGTTAAAAGCATAAGTTCTCATTTTCCATTTGAATACCCCAACATTAAACAAGCAATATGGGACACACACACACACACACCCACACACACACACCCACACAAGCCCTTCTTTCACACAGGTTCAAACTTGTTTCCTGTGCCCTGTGTGCTTTGGTTTTTCTCGTTGGATTATTCTCTGCTTGGTTAAGGTAGGTTCTGAGTTTACTTACTTGTGCCTTAGATTCTGTAAAATTCAAGGCTAATTATCTGAACCTAGTTGTTAGTTGCTTGTTAGCTGTAATTACTCACTACAGGTGTAGTTTCGCCCTGTGCACCTCAAGGCATGACTGCGCCGTGAGGTCCTGCCGAGTGGTCCATGGATTTCACAGTGGTAAAGTCATTGTGTTCTGTGTGTATGCAATATTGTAAATGGGATTACATTTATTGGTAGCATTTTCATCGTAAGGAGGCAAATGCACATGCGGTCTAGCCGAAATAGCTCAGCTGGGAGAGCGTTAGACTGAAGATCTAAAGGTCCCTGGTTCAATCCCGGGTTTCGGCAGCTGTGCGGTGCTGATTTCCTCTTCCGATGGTGTGCTTTTTTTTATGTGTACTTCATAAACCTTTACGTTCTTTTACTAAAAAATGATTGCGACGTTGCTGTTTTTATGCAATCGGAAGTGTACTTCATAAACCTTTACCTTCTTTTACTAAAAAATGATTGCGACGTTGCTGTTTTTATACTATCGGAAGTTTTCATGGCGTAATAGCACTAAAGAATTTGAATTCAGTGACCCTATTTAAAATTTCCTGAAACTTGCAATATCTTATCATATGTTTCATCACTGCACATAGAGGTGCTTGAAGAGTGGCTTCTGCACAAACGCTTTTGAAATGTAGCTCATTAGTTGTAAGCTGGACAAGGGAAGGGTCGGCGTCAACTTGCATGTATGCTTGGTACAATATTATAGGAATCCTGTTTCACACCACTCCTATGTTTTCATGGAATGGGGCCTACTTCAGCTAGCTTTGGCTCATGGACGGGCTTTGTTCTACCAAAACAGGTGATGTAAAGAAGTCATTTGCTTCCTAAAGTTCTTGAAAATCACACTCTACCAAGAGGCATCGCATAATGGCAAAAAAACAAAACATTGTACACTAAATACAGCAACCAACATACTTATCCTTAATGTGTACCACTGCAGAAGAGATGCACTGGAGATTTTGAATTCTAAAGACATTGAGCATCATACTTATCCATAACGTGTAACACTGCAGAAGAGACGTACTGGAGAATGCGGACAATGATCCCACTACCTCTCTCATTGCATAATGTGAAAACACCTTCCAAAATATTGTATTCTAACAACAGTGAGCAACACACTCATCCGAAGAGTGTATCAATGCTGCTAAGACACACTGGAGAAGGTAGACATCCATGCCACTAACTGTCGCATGTTAAACAAGCGCTCTACCACTTGAGCCAAGAAGAATGAAAGTATTTTTATTGGAGTCACATTCAAAGAGTCACATTTAGAATCTCAAGATAGGTTCACAAACGAAAGTTTATTTATTTTATTAACCAATTTCCAAAGCTATTTTCACCTCTACTATACAACATATGATATTATATAATATATACAATATGTCTATTGTGGTCAATCCCAATTATTTGAGCACTAAGCTAGAACTGTTCACTGCCATCAAAATTATTTTGACTTCCTATTAAAAGTTTCCTCTTATCCAGCCCAGAAACATTCAAATGAATAGATTCATTTGTGAACTTATGTTAAGTCCACAAGAGGGCAAGTGTAGTTTTCAGAGTGAATAAGGCCTATCCCATTTCTGGGGTGCATGAGACTCTATTAAGACTTCTATGACTGCATGCACCTATCAATGCAGCTGTAAATACTGCTTCCTTCCTGCATGCTCCCTGCCTCCTTCCCTGCCTGACACTGACACTCAACATAAATGCAGTTAACATGTTTTGATTCATAAAAGACATTCTGCTGGTGACTTAGAAAGTGCTTTCAATCTAGAGTATCTGTTAAATTATAGCAGCTTCTCCTACCCAAAGCAGGTGATTATAAGGGTTAAAGCCTCAGGAGCATTATTTTACATTTAGGAAACCCTACAAACTTGCGAATGAACCTGACATTGCAGTCAACCAGTTTCCTTTGTACAGGTGATGAGGAATGAGCTGTTGATTTTGGTGTGTTTTCACCCTCAAAATTGATGTCAGTTTGGTGTGTTTACACCCTCATGCCGGACCACCAATGCCAATTCAACATGTATTACAAGCTCAAAATATGACTGATGAGGACTAACTAGGCTCAACGTTGTGGAACACTCCACACTGATGATGGGCATTAGGCAGTCACCAACACTCTCCAATGGCGTGATGGTATGGGAGAGTTATTTTCTTTTGTGCAGGCAGTGTGTTTAACTTCCCATGTTAAAAGCATAAGTTCTCATTTTCCATTTGAATACCCCAACATTAAACAAGCAATATGGGACACACACACACACACACCCACACACACACACCCACACAAGCCCTTCTTTCACACAAGTTCAAACTTGTTTCCTGTGACCTGTGTGCTTTGGTTTTTCTCGTTGGATTATTCTCTGCTTGGTTAAGGTAGGTTCTGAGTTTACTTACTTTAGCCTTAGATTCTGTAAAATTCAAGGCTAATTATCTGAACCTAGTTGTTAGTTGCTTGTTAGCTGTAATTACTCACTACAGGTGTAGTTTCGCCCTGTGCACCTCAAGGCATGACTGCGCCGTGAGGTCCTGCCGAGTGGTCCATGGATTTCACAGTGGTAAAGTCATTGTGTTCTGTGTGTATGCAATATTGTAAATGGGATTACATTTATTGGTAGCATTTTAATCGTAAGGAGGCAAATGCACATGCGGTCTAGCCGAAATAGCTCAGCTGGGAGAGCGTTAGACTGAAGATCTAAAGGTCCCTGGTTCAATCCCGGGTTTCGGCAACTGTGCGGTGCTGATTTCCTCTTCCGATGGTGTGCTTTTTTTTATGTGTACTTCATAAACCTTTACGTTCTTTTACTAAAAAATGATTGCGACGTTGCTGTTTTTATGCAATCGGAAGTGTACTTCATAAACCTTTACCTTCTTTTACTAAAAAATGATTGCGACGTTGCTGTTTTTATACTATCGGAAGTTTTCATGGCGTAATAGCACTAAAGAATTTGAATTCAGTGACCCTATTTAAAATTTCCTGAAACTTGCAATATCTTATCATATGTTTCATCACTGCACATAGAGGTGCTTGAAGAGTGGCTTCTGCACAAACGCTTTTGAAATGTAGCTCATTAGTTGTAAGCTGGACAAGGGAAGGGTCGGCGTCAACTTGCATGTATGCTTGGTACAATATTATAGGAATCCTGTTTCACACCACTCCTATGTTTTCATGGAATGGGGCCTACTTCAGCTAGCTTTGGCTCATGGACGGGCTTTGTTCTACCAAAACAGGTGATGTAAAGAAGTCATTTGCTTCCTAAAGTTCTTGAAAATCACACTCTACCAAGAGGCATCGCATAATGGCAAAAAAACAAAACATTGTACACTAAATACAGCAACCAATATACTTATCCTTAATGTGTACCACTGCAGAAGAGAGGCACTGGAGATTTTGAATTCTAAAGACATTGAGCATCATACTTATCCTTAACGTGTAACACTGCAGAAGAGACGTACTGGAGAATGCGGACAATGATCCCACTACCTCTCTCATTGCATAATGTGAAAACACCTTCCAAAATATTGTATTCTAACAACAGTGAGCAACACACTCATCCGAAGAGTGTATCAATGCTGCTAAGACACACTGGAGAAGGTAGACATCCATGCCACTAACTGTCGCATGTTAAGCAAGCGCTCTACCACTTGAGCCAAGAAGAATGAAAGTATTTTTATTGGAGTCACATTCAAAGAGTCACATTTAGAATCTCAAGATAGGTTCACAAACGAAAGTTTATTTATTTTATTAACCAATTTCCAAAGCTATTTTCACCTCTACTATACAACATATGATATTATACAATATATACAATATGTCTATTGTGGTCAATCCCAATTATTTGAGCACTAAGCTAGAACTGTTCACTGCAAATCAAAATTATTTTGACTTCCTATTAAAAGTTTCCTCTTATCCAGCCCAGAAACATTCAAATGAATAGATTCATTTGTGAACTTATGTTAAGTCCACAAGAGGGCAAGTGTAGTTTTCAGACTGAATAAGGCCTATCCCATTTCTGGGGTGCATGAGACTCTATTAAGACTCTTCTATGACTGCATGCACCTATCAATGCAGCTGTAAATACTGCTTCCTTCCTGCATGCTCCCTGCCTCCTTCCCTGCCTGACACTGACACTCAACATAAATGCAGTTAACATGTTTTGATTCATAAAAGACATTCTGCTGGTGACTTAGAAAGTGCTTTCAATCTAGAGTATCTGTTAAATTATAGCAGCTTCTCCTACCCAAAGCAGGTGATTATAAGGGTTAAAGCCTCAGGAGCATTATTTTACATTTAGGAAACCCTACAAACTTGCGAATGAACCTGACATTGCAGTCAACCAGTTTCCTTTGTACAGGTGATGAGGAATGAGCTGTTGATTTTGGTGTGTTTTCACCCTCAAAATTGTTGTCAGTTTGGTGTGTTTACACCCTCATGCCGGACCACCAATGCCAATTCAACATGTATTACAAGCTCAAAATATGACTGATGAGGACTAACTAGGCTCAACGTTGTGGAACACTCCACACTGATGATGGGCATTAGTCAGTCACCAACACTCTCCAATGGCGTGATGGTATGGGAGAGTTATTTTCTTTTGTGCAGGCAGTGTGTTTAACTTCCCATGTTAAAAGCATAAGTTCTCATTTTCCATTTGAATACCCCAACATTAAACAAGCAATATGGGACACACACACACACACACACACACACACACACACACAGACACACACACACAGACACACAAGCCCTTCTTTCACACAAGTTCAAACTTGTTTCCTATGCCCTGTGTGCTTTGGTTTTTCTTGTTGGATTATTCTCTGCTTGGTTAAGGTACGTTCTGAGTTTACTTCCTTTTGCCTTAGATTCTGTAAAATTCAAGGCTAATTATCTGAACCTAGTTGTTAGTTGCTTGTTAGCTGTAATTACTCACTACAGGTGTAGTTTCGCCCTGTGCACCTCAAGGCATGACTGCGCCGTGAGGTACTGCCGAGTGGTCCATGGATTTCACAGTGGTAAAGTCATTGTGTTCTGTGTGTATGCAATATTGTAAATGGGATTACATTTATTGGTAGCATTTTCATCGTAAGGAGGCAAACGCACATGCGGTCTAGCCGAAATAGCTCAGCTGGGAGAGCGTTAGACTGAAGATCTAAAGGTCCCTGGTTCAATCCCGGGTTTCGGCAACTGTGCGGTACTGATTTCCTCTTCCGATGGTGTGCTTTTTTTTATGTGTACTTCATAAACCTTTACGTTCTTTTACTAAAAAATGATTGCGACGTTGCTGTTTTTATGCAATCGGAAGTGTACTTCATAAACCTTTAGCTTCTTTTACTAAAAAATGATTGCGACGTTGCTGTTTTTATGCTATCAGAAGTTTTCATGGCGTAATAGGACTAAAGACTTTGAATTCAGTGACCCTATTTAAAATTTCCTGAAACTTGCAATATCTTATCATATGTTTCATCACTGCACATAGAGGCGCTTGAAGAGTGGCTTCTGCACAAACGCTTTTGAAATGTAGCTCATTAGTTGTAAGCTGGACAAGGGAAGGGTCGGCGTCAACTTGCATGTATGCTTGGTACAATATTATAGGAATCCTGTTTCACACCACTCCTATGTTTTCATGGAATGGGGCCTACTTCAGCTAGCTTTGGCTCATGGACAGGCTTTGTTCTACCTAAACAGGTGATGTAAAGAAGTAATTTGCTTCCTAAAGTTCTTGAAAATCACACTCTACCAAGAGGCATCGCATAATGGCAAAAAAACAAAACATTGTACACTAAATACAGCAACCAATATACTTATCCTTAATGTGTACCACTGCAGAAGAGAGGCACTGGAGATTTTGAATTCTAAAGACATTGAGCATCATACTTATCCTTAACGTGTAACACTGCAGAAGAGACGTACTGGAGAATGCGGACAATGATCCCACTACCTCTCTCATTGCATAATGTGAAAACACCTTCCAAAATATTGTATTCTAACAACAGTGAGCAACACACTCATCCGAAGAGTGTATCAATGCTGCTAAGACACACTGGAGAAGGTAGACATCCATGCCACTAACTGTCGCATGTTAAGCAAGCGCTCTACCACTTGAGCCAAGAAGAATGAAAGTATTTTTATTGGAGTCACATTCAAAGAGTCACATTTAGAATCTCAAGATAGGTTCACAAACGAAAGTTTATTTATTTTATTAACCAATTTCCAAAGCTATTTTCACCTCTACTATACAACATATGATATTATACAATATATACAATATGTCTATTGTGGTCAATCCCAATTATTTGAGCACTAAGCTAGAACTGTTCACTGCAAATCAAAATTATTTTGACTTCCTATTAAAAGTTTCCTCTTATCCAGCCCAGAAACATTCAAATGAATAGATTCATTTGTGAACTTATGTTAAGTCCACAAGAGGGCAAGTGTAGTTTTCAGACTGAATAAGGCCTATCCCATTTCTGGGGTGCATGAGACTCTATTAAGACTCTTCTATGACTGCATGCACCTATCAATGCAGCTGTAAATACTGCTTCCTTCCTGCATGCTCCCTGCCTCCTTCCCTGCCTGACACTGACACTCAACATAAATGCAGTTAACATGTTTTGATTCATAAAAGACATTCTGCTGGTGACTTAGAAAGTGCTTTCAATCTAGAGTATCTGTTAAATTATAGCAGCTTCTCCTACCCAAAGCAGGTGATTATAAGGGTTAAAGCCTCAGGAGCATTATTTTACATTTAGGAAACCCTACAAACTTGCGAATGAACCTGACATTGCAGTCAACCAGTTTCCTTTGTACAGGTGATGAGGAATGAGCTGTTGATTTTGGTGTGTTTTCACCCTCAAAATTGTTGTCAGTTTGGTGTGTTTACACCCTCATGCCGGACCACCAATGCCAATTCAACATGTATTACAAGCTCAAAATATGACTGATGAGGACTAACTAGGCTCAACGTTGTGGAACACTCCACACTGATGATGGGCATTAGTCAGTCACCAACACTCTCCAATGGCGTGATGGTATGGGAGAGTTATTTTCTTTTGTGCAGGCAGTGTGTTTAACTTCCCATGTTAAAAGCATAAGTTCTCATTTTCCATTTGAATACCCCAACATTAAACAAGCAATATGGGACACACACACACACACACACACACACACACACACACACACAAGCCCTTCTTTCACACAAGTTCAAACTTGTTTCCTGTGCCCTGTGTGCTTTGGTTTTTCTCGTTGGATTATTCTCTGCCTGGTTAAGGTAGGTTCTGAGTTTACTTACTTTTGCCTTAGATTCTGTAAAATTCAAGGCTAATTATCTGAACCTAGTTGTTAGTTGCTTGTTAGCTGTAATTACTCACTACAGGTGTAGTTTCGCCCTGTGCACCTCAAGGCATGACTGCGCCGTGAGGTCCTGCCGATTGGTCCATGGATTTCACAGTGGTAAAGTCATTGTGTTCTGTGTGTATGCAATATTGTAAATGGGATTACATTTATTGGTAGCATTTTCATCGTAAGGAGGCAAATGCACATGCGGTCTGGCAGAAATAGCTCAGCTGGGAGAGCGTTAGACAGAAGATCTAAAGGTCCCTGGTTCAATCCCGGGTTTCGGCAACTGTGCGGTACTGATTTCCTCTTCCGATGGTGTGCTTTTTTTTATGTGTACTTCATAAACCTTTACGTTCTTTTACTAAAAAATGATTGCGACGTTGCTGTTTTTATGCAATCGGAAGTGTACTTCATAAACCTTTACCTTCTTTTACTAAAAAATGATTGCGACGTTGCTGTTTTTATGCTATCGGAAGTTTTCATGGCGTAATAGCACTAAAGACTTTGAATTCAGTGACCCTATTTAAAATTTCCTGAAACTTGCAATATCTTATCATATGTTTCATCACTGCACATAGAGGCGCTTGAAGAGTGGCTTCTGCACAAACGCTTTTGAAATGTAGCTCATTAGTTGTAAGCTGGACAAGGGAAGGGTCGGCGTCAACTTGCATGTATGCTTGGTACAATATTATAGGAATCCTGTTTCACACCACTCCTATGTTTTCATGGAATGGGGCCTACTTCAGCTAGCTTTGGCTCATGGACGGGCTTTGTTCTACCAAAACAGGTGATGTAAAGTTGTCATTTGCTTCCTAAAGTTCTTGAAAATCACACTCTACCAAGAGGCATCGCATAATGGCAAAAAAACAAAACATTGTACACTAAATAAAGCAACCAACATACTTATCCTTAATGTGTACCACTGCAGAAGAGATGCACTGGAGATTTTGAATTCTAAAGACATTGAGCATCATACTTATCCTTAACGTGTAACACTGCAGAAGAGACGTACTGGAGAATGCGGACAATGATCCCACTACCTCTCTCATTGCATAATGTGAAAACACCTTCCAAAATATTGTATTCTAACAACAGTGAGCAACACACTCATCCGAAGAGTGTATCAATGCTGCTAAGACACACTGGAGAAGGTAGACATCCATGCCACTAACTGTCGCATGTTAAGCAAGCGCTCTACCACTTGAGCCAAGAAGAATGAAAGTATTTTTATTGGAGTCACATTCAAAGAGTCACATTTAGAATCTCAAGATAGGTTCACAAACGAAAGTTTATTTATTTTATTAACCAATTTCCAAAGCTATTTTCACCTCTACTATACAACATATTATATTATATAATATATACAATATGTCTATTGTGGTCAATCCCAATTATTTGAGCACTAAGCTAGAACTGTTCACTGCCATCAAAATTATTTTGACTTCCTATTAAAAGTTTCCTCTTATCCAGCCCAGAAACATTCAAATGAATAGATTCATTTGTGAACTTATGTTAAGTCCACAAGAGGGCAAGTGTAGTTTTCAGAGTGAATAAGGCCTATCCCATTTCTGGGGTGCATGAGACTCTATTAAGACTCTTCTATGACTGCATGCACCTATCAATGCAGCTGTAAATACTGCTTCCTTCCTGCATGCTCCCTGCCTCCTTCCCTGCCTGACACTGACACTCAACATAAATGCAGTTAACATGTTTTGATTCATAAAAGACATTCTGCTGGTGACTTAGAAAGTGCTTTCAATCTAGAGTATCTGTTAAATTATAGCAGCTTCTCCTACCCAAAGCAGGTGATTATAAGGGTTAAAGCCTCAGGAGCATTATTTTACATTTAGGAAACCCTACAAACTTGCGAATGAACCTGACATTGCAGTCAACCAGTTTCCTTTGTACAGGTGATGAGGAATGAGCTGTTGATTTTGGTGTGTTTTCACCCTCAAAATTGATGTCAGTTTGGTGTGTTTACACCCTCATGCCGGACCACCAATGCCAATTCAACATGTATTACAAGCTCAAAATATGACTGATGAGGACTAACTAGGCTCAACGTTGTGGAACACTCCACACTGATGATGGGCATTAGGCAGTCACCAACACTCTCCAATGGCGTGATGGTATGGGAGAGTTATTTTCTTTTGTGCAGGCAGTGTGTTTAACTTCCCATGTTAAAAGCATAAGTTCTCATTTTCCATTTGAATACCCCAACATTAAACAAGCAATATGGGACACACACACACACACACCCACACACACACACCCACACAAGCCCTTCTTTCACACAGGTTCAAACTTGTTTCCTGTGCCCTGTGTGCTTTGGTTTTTCTCGTTGGATTATTCTCTGCTTGGTTAAGGTAGGTTCTGAGTTTACTTACTTGTGCCTTAGATTCTGTAAAATTCAAGGCTAATTATCTGAACCTAGTTGTTAGTTGCTTGTTAGCTGTAATTACTCACTACAGGTGTAGTTTCGCCCTGTGCACCTCAAGGCATGACTGCGCCGTGAGGTCCTGCCGAGTGGTCCATGGATTTCACAGTGGTAAAGTCATTGTGTTCTGTGTGTATGCAATATTGTAAATGGGATTACATTTATTGGTAGCATTTTCATCGTAAGGAGGCAAATGCACATGCGGTCTAGCCGAAATAGCTCAGCTGGGAGAGCGTTAGACTGAAGATCTAAAGGTCCCTGGTTCAATCCCGGGTTTCGGCAGCTGTGCGGTGCTGATTTCCTCTTCCGATGGTGTGCTTTTTTTTATGTGTACTTCATAAACCTTTACGTTCTTTTACTAAAAAATGATTGCGACGTTGCTGTTTTTATGCAATCGGAAGTGTACTTCATAAACCTTTACCTTCTTTTACTAAAAAATGATTGCGACGTTGCTGTTTTTATACTATCGGAAGTTTTCATGGCGTAATAGCACTAAAGAATTTGAATTCAGTGACCCTATTTAAAATTTCCTGAAACTTGCAATATCTTATCATATGTTTCATCACTGCACATAGAGGTGCTTGAAGAGTGGCTTCTGCACAAACGCTTTTGAAATGTAGCTCATTAGTTGTAAGCTGGACAAGGGAAGGGTCGGCGTCAACTTGCATGTATGCTTGGTACAATATTATAGGAATCCTGTTTCACACCACTCCTATGTTTTCATGGAATGGGGCCTACTTCAGCTAGCTTTGGCTCATGGACGGGCTTTGTTCTACCAAAACAGGTGATGTAAAGAAGTCATTTGCTTCCTAAAGTTCTTGAAAATCACACTCTACCAAGAGGCATCGCATAATGGCAAAAAAACAAAACATTGTACACTAAATACAGCAACCAACATACTTATCCTTAATGTGTACCACTGCAGAAGAGATGCACTGGAGATTTTGAATTCTAAAGACATTGAGCATCATACTTATCCATAACGTGTAACACTGCAGAAGAGACGTACTGGAGAATGCGGACAATGATCCCACTACCTCTCTCATTGCATAATGTGAAAACACCTTCCAAAATATTGTATTCTAACAACAGTGAGCAACACACTCATCCGAAGAGTGTATCAATGCTGCTAAGACACACTGGAGAAGGTAGACATCCATGCCACTAACTGTCGCATGTTAAACAAGCGCTCTACCACTTGAGCCAAGAAGAATGAAAGTATTTTTATTGGAGTCACATTCAAAGAGTCACATTTAGAATCTCAAGATAGGTTCACAAACGAAAGTTTATTTATTTTATTAACCAATTTCCAAAGCTATTTTCACCTCTACTATACAACATATGATATTATATAATATATACAATATGTCTATTGTGGTCAATCCCAATTATTTGAGCACTAAGCTAGAACTGTTCACTGCCATCAAAATTATTTTGACTTCCTATTAAAAGTTTCCTCTTATCCAGCCCAGAAACATTCAAATGAATAGATTCATTTGTGAACTTATGTTAAGTCCACAAGAGGGCAAGTGTAGTTTTCAGAGTGAATAAGGCCTATCCCATTTCTGGGGTGCATGAGACTCTATTAAGACTTCTATGACTGCATGCACCTATCAATGCAGCTGTAAATACTGCTTCCTTCCTGCATGCTCCCTGCCTCCTTCCCTGCCTGACACTGACACTCAACATAAATGCAGTTAACATGTTTTGATTCATAAAAGACATTCTGCTGGTGACTTAGAAAGTGCTTTCAATCTAGAGTATCTGTTAAATTATAGCAGCTTCTCCTACCCAAAGCAGGTGATTATAAGGGTTAAAGCCTCAGGAGCATTATTTTACATTTAGGAAACCCTACAAACTTGCGAATGAACCTGACATTGCAGTCAACCAGTTTCCTTTGTACAGGTGATGAGGAATGAGCTGTTGATTTTGGTGTGTTTTCACCCTCAAAATTGATGTCAGTTTGGTGTGTTTACACCCTCATGCCGGACCACCAATGCCAATTCAACATGTATTACAAGCTCAAAATATGACTGATGAGGACTAACTAGGCTCAACGTTGTGGAACACTCCACACTGATGATGGGCATTAGGCAGTCACCAACACTCTCCAATGGCGTGATGGTATGGGAGAGTTATTTTCTTTTGTGCAGGCAGTGTGTTTAACTTCCCATGTTAAAAGCATAAGTTCTCATTTTCCATTTGAATACCCCAACATTAAACAAGCAATATGGGACACACACACACACACACCCACACACACACACCCACACAAGCCCTTCTTTCACACAAGTTCAAACTTGTTTCCTGTGACCTGTGTGCTTTGGTTTTTCTCGTTGGATTATTCTCTGCTTGGTTAAGGTAGGTTCTGAGTTTACTTACTTTAGCCTTAGATTCTGTAAAATTCAAGGCTAATTATCTGAACCTAGTTGTTAGTTGCTTGTTAGCTGTAATTACTCACTACAGGTGTAGTTTCGCCCTGTGCACCTCAAGGCATGACTGCGCCGTGAGGTCCTGCCGAGTGGTCCATGGATTTCACAGTGGTAAAGTCATTGTGTTCTGTGTGTATGCAATATTGTAAATGGGATTACATTTATTGGTAGCATTTTCATCGTAAGGAGGCAAATGCACATGCGGTCTAGCCGAAATAGCTCAGCTGGGAGAGCGTTAGACTGAAGATCTAAAGGTCCCTGGTTCAATCCCGGGTTTCGGCAACTGTGCGGTGCTGATTTCCTCTTCCGATGGTGTGCTTTTTTTTATGTGTACTTCATAAACCTTTACGTTCTTTTACTAAAAAATGATTGCGACGTTGCTGTTTTTATGCAATCGGAAGTGTACTTCATAAACCTTTACCTTCTTTTACTAAAAAATGATTGCGACGTTGCTGTTTTTATACTATCGGAAGTTTTCATGGCGTAATAGCACTAAAGAATTTGAATTCAGTGACCCTATTTAAAATTTCCTGAAACTTGCAATATCTTATCATATGTTTCATCACTGTACATAGAGGTGCTTGAAGAGTGGCTTCTGCACAAACGCTTTTGAAATGTAGCTCATTAGTTGTAAGCTGGACAAGGGAAGGGTCGGCGTCAACTTGCATGTATGCTTGGTACAATATTATAGGAATCCTGTTTCACACCACTCCTATGTTTTCATGGAATGGGGCCTACTTCAGCTAGCTTTGGCTCATGGACGGGCTTTGTTCTACCAAAACAGGTGATGTAAAGAAGTCATTTGCTTCCTAAAGTTCTTGAAAATCACACTCTACCAAGAGGCATCGCATAATGGCAAAAAAACAAAACATTGTACACTAAATACAGCAACCAACATACTTATCCTTAATGTGTACCACTGCAGAAGAGATGCACTGGAGATTTTGAATTCTAAAGACATTGAGCATCATACTTATCCATAACGTGTAACACTGCAGAAGAGACGTACTGGAGAATGCGGACAATGATCCCACTACCTCTCTCATTGCATAATGTGAAAACACCTTCCAAAATATTGTATTCTAACAACAGTGAGCAACACACTCATCCGAAGAGTGTATCAATGCTGCTAAGACACACTGGAGAAGGTAGACATCCATGCCACTAACTGTCGCATGTTAAGCAAGCGCTCTACCACTTGAGCCAAGAAGAATGAAAGTATTTTTATTGGAGTCACATTCAAAGAGTCACATTTAGAATCTCAAGATAGGTTCACAAACGAAAGTTTATTTATTTTATTAACCAATTTCCAAAGCTATTTTCACCTCTACTATACAACATATGATATTATATAATATATACAATATGTCTATTGTGGTCAATCCCAATTATTTGAGCACTAAGCTAGAACTGTTCACTGCCATCAAAATTATTTTGACTTCCTATTAAAAGTTTCCTCTTATCCAGCCCAGAAACATTCAAATGAATAGATTCATTTGTGAACTTATGTTAAGTCCACAAGAGGGCAAGTGTAGTTTTCAGAGTGAATAAGGCCTATCCCATTTCTGGGGTGCATGAGACTCTATTAAGACTCTTCTATGACTGCATGCACCTATCAATGCAGCTGTAAATACTGCTTCCTTCCTGCATGCTCCCTGCCTCCTTCCCTGCCTGACACTGACACTCAACATAAATGCAGTTAACATGTTTTGATTCATAAAAGACATTCTGCTGGTGACTTAGAAAGTGCTTTCAATCTAGAGTATCTGTTAAATTATAGCAGCTTCTCCTACCCAAAGCAGGTGATTATAAGGGTTAAAGCCTCAGGAGCATTATTTTACATTTAGGAAACCCTACAAACTTGCGAATGAACCTGACATTGCAGTCAACCAGTTTCCTTTGTACAGGTGATGAGGAATGAGCTGTTGATTTTGGTGTGTTTTCACCCTCAAAATTGATGTCAGTTTGGTGTGTTTACACCCTCATGCCGGACCACCAATGCCAATTCAACATGTATTACAAGCTCAAAATATGACTGATGAGGACTAACTAGGCTCAACGTTGTGGAACACTCCACACTGATGATGGGCATTAGGCAGTCACCAACACTCTCCAATGGCGTGATGGTATGGGAGAGTTATTTTCTTTTGTGCAGGCAGTGTGTTTAACTTCCCATGTTAAAAGCATAAGTTCTCATTTTCCATTTGAATACCCCAACATTAAACAAGCAATATGGGACACACACACACACACACCCACACACACACACCCACAAAAGCCCTTCTTTCACACAAGTTCAAACTTGTTTCCTGTGCCCTGTGTGCTTTGGTTTTTCTCGTTGGATTATTCTCTGCTTGGTTAAGGTAGGTTCTGAGTTTACTTATTTTTGCCTTAGATTCTGTAAAATTCAAGGCTAATTATCTGAACCTAGTTGTTAGTTGCTTGTTAGCTGTAATTACTCACTACAGGTGTAGTTTCGCCCTGTGCACCTCAAGGCATGACTGCGCCGTGAGGTCCTGCCGAGTGGTCCATGGATTTCACAGTGGTAAAGTCATTGTGTTCTGTGTGTATGCAATATTGTAAATGGGATTACATTTATTGGTAGCATTTTAATCGTAAGGAGGCAAATGCACATGCGGTCTAGCCGAAATAGCTCAGCTGGGAGAGCGTTAGACTGAAGATCTAAAGGTCCCTGGTTCAATCCCGGGTTTCGGCAACTGTGCGGTGCTGATTTCCTCTTCCGATGGTGTGCTTTTTTTTATGTGTACTTCATAAACCTTTACGTTCTTTTACTAAAAAATGATTGCGACGTTGCTGTTTTTATGCAATCGGAAGTGTACTTCATAAACCTTTACCTTCTTTTACTAAAAAATGATTGCGACGTTGCTGTTTTTATACTATCGGAAGTTTTCATGGCGTAATAGCACTAAAGAATTTGAATTCAGTGACCCTATTTAAAATTTCCTGAAACTTGCAATATCTTATCATATGTTTCATCACTGCACATAGAGGTGCTTGAAGAGTGGCTTCTGCACAAACGCTTTTGAAATGTAGCTCATTAGTTGTAAGCTGGACAAGGGAAGGGTCGGCGTCAACTTGCATGTATGCTTGGTACAATATTATAGGAATCCTGTTTCACACCACTCCTATGTTTTCATGGAATGGGGCCTACTTCAGCTAGCTTTGGCTCATGGACGGGCTTTGTTCTACCAAAACAGGTGATGTAAAGAAGTCATTTGCTTCCTAAAGTTCTTGAAAATCACACTCTACCAAGAGGCATCGCATAATGGCAAAAAAACAAAACATTGTACACTAAATACAGCAACCAATATACTTATCCTTAATGTGTACCACTGCAGAAGAGAGGCACTGGAGATTTTGAATTCTAAAGACATTGAGCATCATACTTATCCTTAACGTGTAACACTGCAGAAGAGACGTACTGGAGAATGCGGACAATGATCCCACTACCTCTCTCATTGCATAATGTGAAAACACCTTCCAAAATATTGTATTCTAACAACAGTGAGCAACACACTCATCCGAAGAGTGTATCAATGCTGCTAAGACACACTGGAGAAGGTAGACATCCATGCCACTAACTGTCGCATGTTAAGCAAGCGCTCTACCACTTGAGCCAAGAAGAATGAAAGTATTTTTATTGGAGTCACATTCAAAGAGTCACATTTAGAATCTCAAGATAGGTTCACAAACGAAAGTTTATTTATTTTATTAACCAATTTCCAAAGCTATTTTCACCTCTACTATACAACATATGATATTATACAATATATACAATATGTCTATTGTGGTCAATCCCAATTATTTGAGCACTAAGCTAGAACTGTTCACTGCAAATCAAAATTATTTTGACTTCCTATTAAAAGTTTCCTCTTATCCAGCCCAGAAACATTCAAATGAATAGATTCATTTGTGAACTTATGTTAAGTCCACAAGAGGGCAAGTGTAGTTTTCAGACTGAATAAGGCCTATCCCATTTCTGGGGTGCATGAGACTCTATTAAGACTCTTCTATGACTGCATGCACCTATCAATGCAGCTGTAAATACTGCTTCCTTCCTGCATGCTCCCTGCCTCCTTCCCTGCCTGACACTGACACTCAACATAAATGCAGTTAACATGTTTTGATTCATAAAAGACATTCTGCTGGTGACTTAGAAAGTGCTTTCAATCTAGAGTATCTGTTAAATTATAGCAGCTTCTCCTACCCAAAGCAGGTGATTATAAGGGTTAAAGCCTCAGGAGCATTATTTTACATTTAGGAAACCCTACAAACTTGCGAATGAACCTGACATTGCAGTCAACCAGTTTCCTTTGTACAGGTGATGAGGAATGAGCTGTTGATTTTGGTGTGTTTTCACCCTCAAAATTGTTGTCAGTTTGGTGTGTTTACACCCTCATGCCGGACCACCAATGCCAATTCAACATGTATTACAAGCTCAAAATATGACTGATGAGGACTAACTAGGCTCAACGTTGTGGAACACTCCACACTGATGATGGGCATTAGTCAGTCACCAACACTCTCCAATGGCGTGATGGTATGGGAGAGTTATTTTCTTTTGTGCAGGCAGTGTGTTTAACTTCCCATGTTAAAAGCATAAGTTCTCATTTTCCATTTGAATACCCCAACATTAAACAAGCAATATGGGACACACACACACACACACACACACACACACACACACACACACAGACACACACACACAGACACACAAGCCCTTCTTTCACACAAGTTCAAACTTGTTTCCTATGCCCTGTGTGCTTTGGTTTTTCTTGTTGGATTATTCTCTGCTTGGTTAAGGTACGTTCTGAGTTTACTTCCTTTTGCCTTAGATTCTGTAAAATTCAAGGCTAATTATCTGAACCTAGTTGTTAGTTGCTTGTTAGCTGTAATTACTCACTACAGGTGTAGTTTCGCCCTGTGCACCTCAAGGCATGACTGCGCCGTGAGGTACTGCCGAGTGGTCCATGGATTTCACAGTGGTAAAGTCATTGTGTTCTGTGTGTATGCAATATTGTAAATGGGATTACATTTATTGGTAGCATTTTCATCGTAAGGAGGCAAACGCACATGCGGTCTAGCCGAAATAGCTCAGCTGGGAGAGCGTTAGACTGAAGATCTAAAGGTCCCTGGTTCAATCCCGGGTTTCGGCAACTGTGCGGTACTGATTTCCTCTTCCGATGGTGTGCTTTTTTTTATGTGTACTTCATAAACCTTTACGTTCTTTTACTAAAAAATGATTGCGACGTTGCTGTTTTTATGCAATCGGAAGTGTACTTCATAAACCTTTAGCTTCTTTTACTAAAAAATGATTGCGACGTTGCTGTTTTTATGCTATCAGAAGTTTTCATGGCGTAATAGGACTAAAGACTTTGAATTCAGTGACCCTATTTAAAATTTCCTGAAACTTGCAATATCTTATCATATGTTTCATCACTGCACATAGAGGCGCTTGAAGAGTGGCTTCTGCACAAACGCTTTTGAAATGTAGCTCATTAGTTGTAAGCTGGACAAGGGAAGGGTCGGCGTCAACTTGCATGTATGCTTGGTACAATATTATAGGAATCCTGTTTCACACCACTCCTATGTTTTCATGGAATGGGGCCTACTTCAGCTAGCTTTGGCTCATGGACAGGCTTTGTTCTACCTAAACAGGTGATGTAAAGAAGTAATTTGCTTCCTAAAGTTCTTGAAAATCACACTCTACCAAGAGGCATCGCATAATGGCAAAAAAACAAAACATTGTACACTAAATACAGCAACCAATATACTTATCCTTAATGTGTACCACTGCAGAAGAGAGGCACTGGAGATTTTGAATTCTAAAGACATTGAGCATCATACTTATCCTTAACGTGTAACACTGCAGAAGAGACGTACTGGAGAATGCGGACAATGATCCCACTACCTCTCTCATTGCATAATGTGAAAACACCTTCCAAAATATTGTATTCTAACAACAGTGAGCAACACACTCATCCGAAGAGTGTATCAATGCTGCTAAGACACACTGGAGAAGGTAGACATCCATGCCACTAACTGTCGCATGTTAAGCAAGCGCTCTACCACTTGAGCCAAGAAGAATGAAAGTATTTTTATTGGAGTCACATTCAAAGAGTCACATTTAGAATCTCAAGATAGGTTCACAAACGAAAGTTTATTTATTTTATTAACCAATTTCCAAAGCTATTTTCACCTCTACTATACAACATATGATATTATACAATATATACAATATGTCTATTGTGGTCAATCCCAATTATTTGAGCACTAAGCTAGAACTGTTCACTGCAAATCAAAATTATTTTGACTTCCTATTAAAAGTTTCCTCTTATCCAGCCCAGAAACATTCAAATGAATAGATTCATTTGTGAACTTATGTTAAGTCCACAAGAGGGCAAGTGTAGTTTTCAGACTGAATAAGGCCTATCCCATTTCTGGGGTGCATGAGACTCTATTAAGACTCTTCTATGACTGCATGCACCTATCAATGCAGCTGTAAATACTGCTTCCTTCCTGCATGCTCCCTGCCTCCTTCCCTGCCTGACACTGACACTCAACATAAATGCAGTTAACATGTTTTGATTCATAAAAGACATTCTGCTGGTGACTTAGAAAGTGCTTTCAATCTAGAGTATCTGTTAAATTATAGCAGCTTCTCCTACCCAAAGCAGGTGATTATAAGGGTTAAAGCCTCAGGAGCATTATTTTACATTTAGGAAACCCTACAAACTTGCGAATGAACCTGACATTGCAGTCAACCAGTTTCCTTTGTACAGGTGATGAGGAATGAGCTGTTGATTTTGGTGTGTTTTCACCCTCAAAATTGTTGTCAGTTTGGTGTGTTTACACCCTCATGCCGGACCACCAATGCCAATTCAACATGTATTACAAGCTCAAAATATGACTGATGAGGACTAACTAGGCTCAACGTTGTGGAACACTCCACACTGATGATGGGCATTAGTCAGTCACCAACACTCTCCAATGGCGTGATGGTATGGGAGAGTTATTTTCTTTTGTGCAGGCAGTGTGTTTAACTTCCCATGTTAAAAGCATAAGTTCTCATTTTCCATTTGAATACCCCAACATTAAACAAGCAATATGGGACACACACACACACACACACACACACACACACACACAGACACACACACACAGACACACAAGCCCTTCTTTCACACAAGTTCAAACTTGTTTCCTATGCCCTGTGTGCTTTGGTTTTTCTTGTTGGATTATTCTCTGCTTGGTTAAGGTACGTTCTGAGTTTACTTCCTTTTGCCTTAGATTCTGTAAAATTCAAGGCTAATTATCTGAACCTAGTTGTTAGTTGCTTGTTAGCTGTAATTACTCACTACAGGTGTAGTTTCGCCCTGTGCACCTCAAGGCATGACTGCGCCGTGAGGTACTGCCGAGTGGTCCATGGATTTCACAGTGGTAAAGTCATTGTGTTCTGTGTGTATGCAATATTGTAAATGGGATTACATTTATTGGTAGCATTTTCATCGTAAGGAGGCAAACGCACATGCGGTCTAGCCGAAATAGCTCAGCTGGGAGAGCGTTAGACTGAAGATCTAAAGGTCCCTGGTTCAATCCCGGGTTTCGGCAACTGTGCGGTACTGATTTCCTCTTCCGATGGTGTGCTTTTTTTTATGTGTACTTCATAAACCTTTACGTTCTTTTACTAAAAAATGATTGCGACGTTGCTGTTTTTATGCAATCGGAAGTGTACTTCATAAACCTTTAGCTTCTTTTACTAAAAAATGATTGCGACGTTGCTGTTTTTATGCTATCAGAAGTTTTCATGGCGTAATAGGACTAAAGACTTTGAATTCAGTGACCCTATTTAAAATTTCCTGAAACTTGCAATATCTTATCATATGTTTCATCACTGCACATAGAGGTGCTTGAAGAGTGGCTTCTGCACAAACGCTTTTGAAATGTAGCTCATTAGTTGTAAGCTGGACAAGGGAAGGGTCGGCGTCAACTTGCATGTATGCTTGGTACAATATTATAGGAATCCTGTTTCACACCACTCCTATGTTTTCATGGAATGGGGCCTACTTCAGCTAGCTTTGGCTCATGGACAGGCTTTGTTCTACCTAAACAGGTGATGTAAAGAAGTAATTTGCTTCCTAAAGTTCTTGAAAATCACACTCTACCAAGAGGCATCGCATAATGGCAAAAAAACAAAACATTGTACACTAAATACAGCAACCAACATACTTATCCTTAATGTGTACCACTGCAGAAGAGAGGCACTGGAGATTTTGAATTCTAAAGACATTGAGCATCATACTTATCCTTAACGTGTAACACTGCAGAAGAGACGTACTGGAGAATGCGGACAATGATCCCACTACCTCTCTCATTGCATAATGTGAAAACACCTTCCAAAATATTGTATTCTAACAACAGTGAGCAACACACTCATCCGAAGAGTGTATCAATGCTGCTAAGACACACTGGAGAAGGTAGACATCCATGCCACTAACTGTCGCATGTTAAGCAAGCGCTCTACCACTTGAGCCAAGAAGAATGAAAGTATTTTTATTGGAGTCACATTCAAAGAGTCACATTTAGAATCTCAAGATAGGTTCACAAACGAAAGTTTATTTATTTTATTAACCAATTTCCAAAGCTATTTTCACCTCTACTATACAACATATGATATTATATAATATATACAATATGTCTATTGTGGTCAATCCCAATTATTTGAGCCCTAAGCTAGAACTGTTCACTGCCATCAAAATTATTTTGACTTCCTATTAAAAGTTTCCTCTTATCCAGCCCAGAAACATTCAAATGAATAGATTCATTTGTGAACTTATGTTAAGTCCACAAGAGGGCAAGTGTAGTTTTCAGAGTGAATAAGGCCTATCCCATTTCTGGGGTGCATGAGACTCTATTAAGACTCTTCTATGACTGCATGCACCTATCAATGCAGCTGTAAATACTGCTTCCTTCCTGCATGCTCCCTGCCTCCTTCCCTGCCTGACACTGACACTCAACATAAATGCAGTTAACATGTTTTGATTCATAAAAGACATTCTGCTGGTGACTTAGAAAGTGCTTTCAATCTAGAGTATCTGTTAAATTATAGCAGCTTCTCCTACCCAAAGCAGGTGATTATAAGGGTTAAAGCCTCAGGAGCATTATTTTACATTTAGGAAACCCTACAAACTTGCGAATGAACCTGACATTGCAGTCAACCAGTTTCCTTTGTACAGGTGATGAGGAATGAGCTGTTGATTTTGGTGTGTTTTCACCCTCAAAATTTATGTCAGTTTGGTGTGTTTACACCCTCATGCCGGACCACCAATGCCAATTCAACATGTATTACAAGCTCAAAATATGACTGATGAGGACTAACTAGGCTCAACGTTGTGGAACACTCCACACTGATGATGGGCATTAGGCAGTCACCAACACGCTCCAATGGCGTGATGGTATGGGAGAGTTATTTTCTTTTGTGCAGGCAGTGTGTTTAACTTCCCATGTTAAAAGCATAAGTTCTCATTTTCCATTTGAATACCCCAACATTAAACAAGCAATATGGGACACACACACACACACACACACACACACACACACACACACACACACAGACACACACACACACACACACACACACACACACACACACACAGACACACACACACAGACACACACACACACACACAGACTCACAAGCCCTTCTTTCACACAAGTTCAAACTTGTTTCCTATGCCCTGTGTGCTTTGGTTTTTCTTGTTGGATTATTCTCTGCTTGGTTAAGGTACGTTCTGAGTTTACTTACTTTTGCCTTAGATTCTGTAAAATTCAAGGCTAATTATCTGAACCTAGTTGTTAGTTGCTTGTTAGCTGTAATTACTCACTACAGGTGTAGTTTCGCCCTGTGCACCTCAAGGCATGACTGCGCCGTGAGGTCCTGCCGAGTGGTCCATGGATTTCACAGTGGTAAAGTCATTGTGTTCTGTGTGTATGCAATATTGTAAATGGGATTACATTTATTGGTAGCATTTTCATCGTAAGGAGGCAAATGCACATGCGGTCTAGCTGAAATAGCTCAGCTGGGAGAGGGTTAGACTGAAGGTCTAAAGGTCCCTGGTTCAATCCCGGGTTTCGGCAACTGTGCGGTACTGATTTCCTCTTCTGATGGTGTGCTTTTTTTTATGTGTACTTCATAAACCTTTACGTTCTTTTACTAAAAAATGATTGCGACGTTGCTGGTTTTATGCAATCGGAAGTGTACTTCATAAACCTTTACCTTCTTTTACTAAAAAATGATTGCGACGTTTCTGTTTTTATGCTATCAGAAGTTTTCATGGCGTAATAGGACTAAAGACTGAATTCAGTGACCCTATTTAAAATTTCCTGAAACTTGCAATATCTTATCATATGTTTCATCACTGCACATAGAGGCGCTTGAAGAGTGGCTTCTGCACAAACGCTTTTGAAATGTAGCTCATTAGTTGTAAGCTGGACAAGGGAAGGGTCGGCGTCAACTTGCATGTATGCTTGGTACAATATTATAGGAATCCTGTTTCACACCACTCCTATGTTTTCATGGAATGGGGCCTACTTCAGCTAGCTTTGGCTCATGGACAGGCTTTGTTCTACCTAAACAGGTGATGTAAAGAAGTCATTTGCTTCCTAAAGTTCTTGAAAATCACACTCTACCAAGAGGCATCGCATAATGGCAAAAAAACAAAACATTGTACACTAAATACAGCAACCAACATACTTATCCTTAATGTGTACCACTGCAGAAGAGATGCACTGTAGATTTTGAATTCTAAAGACATTGAGCATCATACTTATCCTTAACGTGTAACACTGCAGAAGAGATGTACTGGAGAATCCGGACAATGATCCCACTACCTCTCTCATTGCATAATGTGAAAACACCTTCCAAAATATTGTATTCTAACAACAGTGAGCAACACACTCATCCGAAGAGTGTATCAATGCTGCTAAGACACACTGGAGAAGGTAGACATCCATGCCACTAACTGTCGCATGTTAAGCAAGCGCTCTACCACTTGAGCCAAGAAGAATGAAAGAGGTTTTATTGGAGTCACATTCAAAGAGTCACATTTAGAATCTCAAGATAGGTTCACAAACGAAAGTTTATTTATTTTATTAACCAATTTCCAAAGCTATTTTCACCTCTACTATACAATATATGATATTATATAATATATACAATATGTTTATTGTGGTCAATCCCAATTATTTGAGCACTAAGCTAGAACTGTTCACTGCCATTAAAATTATTTTGACTTCCTATTAAAAGTTTCCTCTTATCCAGCCCAGAAACATTCAAATGAATAGATTCATTTGTGAACTTATGTTAAGTCCACAAGAGGGCAAGTGTAGTTTTCAGAGTGAATAAGGCCTATCCCATTTCTGGGGTGCATGAGACTCTATTAAGACTCTTCTATGACTGCATGCACCTATCAATGCAGCTGTAAATACTGCTTCCTTCCTGCATGCTCCCTGCCTCCTTCCCTGCCTGACACTGACACTCAACATAAATGCAGTTAACCTGTTTTGATTCATAAAAGACATTCTGCTGTTGACTTAGAAAGTGCTTTCAATCTAGAGTATCTGTTAATTATAGCAGCTTCTCCTACCCAAAGTAGGTGATTATAAGGGTTAAAGCCTCAGGAGCATTATTTTACATTTAGGAAACCCTATAAACTTGCGAATGAATCTGACATTGCAGTCAACCAGTTTCCTTTGTACAGGTGATGAGGAATGAGCTGTTGATTTTGGTGTGTTTTCACCCTCAAAATTGATGTCAGTTTGGTGTGTTTACACCCTCATGCCGGACCACCAATGCCAATTCAACATGTATTACAAGCTCAAAATATGACTGATGAGGACTAACTAGGCTCAACGTTGTGGAACACTCCACACTGATGATGGGCATTAGGCAGTCACCAACACTCTCCAATGGCGTGATGGTATGGGAGAGTTATTTTCTTTTGTGCAGGCAGTGTGTTTAACTTCCCATGTTAAAAGCATAAGTTCTCAATTTCCATTTGAATACCCCAACATTAAACAGCAATATGGGACACACACACACACACACACACACACACACACACACACACACAGACACATAAGCCCTTCTTTCACACAAGTTCAAACTTGTTTCCTGTGCCCTGTGTGCTTTGGTTTTTCTCGTTGGATTATTCTATGCTTGGTTAAGGTAGTTTCTGAGTTTACTTACTTTTGCCATAGATTCTGTAAAATTCAAGGCTAATTATCTGAACCTAGTTGTTAGTTGCTTGTTAGCTGTAATTACTCACTACAGGTGTAGTTTCGCCCTGTGCACCTCAAGGCATGACTGCGCTGTGAGGTCCTGCCGAGTGGTCCATGGATTTCACAGTGGTAAAGTCATTGTGTTCTGTGTGTATGCAATATTGTAAATGGGATTACATTTATTGGTAGCATTTTCATCGTAAGGAGGCAAATGCACATGCGGTCTAGCCGAAATAGCTCAGCTGGGAGAGCGTTAGACTGAAGATTTAAAGGTCCCTGTTTCAATCCCGCGTTTCGGCAACTGTGCGGTACTGATTTCCTCTTCCGATGGTGTGCTTTTTTTTATGTGTACTTCATAAACCTTTACGTTCTTTTACTAAAAAATGATTGCGACGTTGCTGTTTTTATGCAATCGGAAGTGTACTTCATAAACCTTTACCTTCTTTTACTAAAAAATGATTGCGACGTTTCTGTTTTTATGCTATCAGAAGTTTTCATGGCGTAATAGGACTAAAGACTTTGAATTCAGTGACCCTATTTAAAATTTCCTGAAACTTGCAATATCTTATCATATGTTTCATCACTGCACATAGAGGCGCTTGAAGAGTGGCTTCTGCACAAACGCTTTTGAAATGTAGCTCATTAGTTGTAAGCTGGACAAGGGAAGGGTCGGCGTCAACTTGCATGTATGCTTGGTACAATATTATAGGAATCCTGTTTCACAGCACTCCTATGTTTTCATGGAATGGGGCCTACTTCAGCTAGCTTTGGCTCATGGACAGGCTTTGTTCTACCTAAACAGGTGATGTAAAGAAGTAATTTGCTTCCTAAAGTTCTTGAAAATCACACTCTACCAAGAGGCATCGCATAATGGCAAAAAAACAAAACATTGTACACTAAATACAGCAACCAACATACTTATCCTTAATGTGTACCACTGCAGAAGAGATGCACTGTAGATTTTGAATTCTAAAGACATTGAGCATCATACTTATCCTTAACGTGTAACACTGCAGAAGAGACGCACTGGAGAATGCGGACAATGATCCCACTACCTCTCTCATTGCATAATGTGAAAACACCTTCCAAAATATTGTATTCTAACAACAGTGAGCAACACACTCATCCGAAGAGTGTATCAATGCTGCTAAGACACACTGGAGAAGGTAGACATCCATGCCACTAACTGTCGCATGTTAAGCAAGCGCTCTACCACTTGAGCCAAGAAGAATGAAAGAGGTTTTATTGGAGTCACATTCAAAGAGTCACATTTAGAATCTCAAGATAGGTTCACAAACGAAAGTTTATTTATTTTATTAACCAATTTCCAAAGCTATTTTCACCTCTACTATACAATATTTGATATTATATAATATATACAATATGTCTATTGTGGTCAATCCCAATTATTTGAGCACTAAGCTAGAACTGTTCACTGCCATCAAAATTATTTTGACTTCCTATTAAAAGTTTCCTCTTATCCAGCCCAGAAACATTCAAATGAATAGATTCATTTGTGAACTTATGTTAAGTCCACAAGAGGGCAAGTGTAGTTTTCAGAGTGAATAAGGCCTATCCCATTTCTGGGGTGCATGAGACTCTATTAAGACTCTTCTATGACTGCATGCACCTATCAATGCAGCTGTAAATACTGCTTCCTTCCTGCATGCTCCCTGCCTCCTTCCCTGCCTGACACTGACACTCAACATAAATGCAGTTAACATGTTTTGATTCATAAAAGACATTCTGCTGGTGATTTAGAAAGTGCTTTCAATCTAGAGTATCTGTTAAATTATAGCAGCTTCTCCTACCCAAAGCAGGTGATTATAAGGGTTAAAGCCTCAGGAGCATTATTTTACATTTAGGAAACCCTACAAACTTGCGAATGAACCTGACATTGCAGTCAACCAGTTTCCTTTGTACAGGTGATGAGGAATGAGCTGTTGATTTTGGTGTGTTTTCACCCTCAAAATTGATGTCAGTTTGGTGTGTTTACACCCTCATGCCGGACCACCAATGCCAATTCAACATGTATTACAAGCTCAAAATATGACTGATGAGGACTAACTAGGCTCAACGTTGTGGAACACTCCACACTGATGATGGGCATTAGGCAGTCACCAACACTCTCCAATGGCGTGATGGTATGGGAGAGTTATTTTATTTTCTGCAGGCAGTGTGTTTAACTTCCCATGTTAAAAGCATAAGTTCTCATTTTCCATTTGAATACCCCAACATTAAACAAGCAATATGGGACACACACACACACACACACACACACACACACACACACACACACACACACACACACACACACACACACACACACACACACACACACACACACACACACACAAGCCCTTCTTTCACACAAGTTCAAACTTGTTTCCTGTGCCCTGTGTGCTTTGGTTTTTCTCGTTGGATTATTGTCTGCTTGGAGGCAAATGCACATGCGGTCTAGCTGAAATAGCTCAGCTGGGAGAGCGTTAGACTGAAGATTTAAAGGTCCCTGGTTCAATCCCGGGTTTCGGCAACTGTGCGGTACTGATTTCCTCTTCCGATGGTGTGCTTTTTTTTATGTGTACTTCATAAACCTTTACGTTCTTTTACTAAAAAATGATTGCGACGTTGCTGTTTTTATGCAATCGGAAGTGCACTTCATAAACCTTTACCTTCTTTTACTAAAAAATGATTGCGACGTTGCTGTTTTTATGCTATCAGAAGTTTTCATGGCGTAATAGCACTAAAGACTTTGTATTCAGTGACCCTATTTAAAATTTCCTGAAACTTGCAATATCTTATCATATGTTTCATCACTGCACATAGAGGCGCTTGAAGAGTGGCTTCTGCACAAACGCTTTTGAAATGTAGCTCATTAGTTGTAAGCTGGACAAGGGAAGGGTCGGCGTCAACTTGCATGTATGCTTGGTACAATATTATAGGAATCCTGTTTCACACCACTCCTATGTTTTCATGGAATGGGGCCTACTTCAGCTAGCTTTGGCTCATGGATGGGCTTTGTTCTACCAAAACAGGTGATGTAAAGAAGTCATTTGCTTCCTAAAGTTCTTGAAAATCACACTCTACCAAGAGGCATCGCATAATGGCAAAAAAACAAAACATTGTACACTAAATACAGCAACCAACATACTTATCCTTAATGTGTACCACTGCAGAAGAGAGGCACTGGAGATTTTGAATTCTAAAGACATTGAGCATCATACTTATCCTTAACGTGTAACACTGCAGAAGAGACGTACTGGAGAATGCGGACAATGATCCCACTACCTCTCTCATTGCATAATGTGAAAACACCTTCCAAAATATTGTATTCTAACAACAGTGAGCAACACACTCATCCGAAGAGTGTATCAATGCTGCTAAGACACACTGGAGAAGGTAGACATCCATGCCACTAACTGTCGCATGTTAAGCAAGCGCTCTAGCACTTGAGCCAAAAAGAATGAAAGTATTTTTATTGGAGTCACATTCAAAGAGTCACATTTAGAATCTCAAGATAGGTTCACAAACGAAAGTTTATTTATTTTATTAACCAATTTCCAAAGCTATTTTCACCTCTACTATACAACATATGATATTATATAATATATACAATATGTCTATTGTGGTCAATCCCAATTATTTGAGCACTAAGCTAGAACTGTTCACTGCCATCAAAATTATTTTGACTTCCTATTAAAAGTTTCCTCTTATCCAGCCCAGAAACATTCAAATGAATAGATTCATTTGTGAACTTATGTTAAGTCCACAAGAGGGCAAGTGTAGTTTTCAGAGTGAATAAGGCCTATCCCATTTCTGGGGTGCATGAGACTCTATTAAGACTCTTCTATGACTGCATGCACCTATCAATGCAGCTGTAAATACTGCTTCCTTCCTGCATGCTCCCTGCCTCCTTCCCTGCCTGACACTGACACTCAACATAAATGCAGTTAACATGTTTTGATTCATAAAAGACATTCTGCTGGTGACTTAGAAAGTGCTTTCAATCTAGAGTATCTGTTAAATTAAAGCAGCTTCTCCTACCCAAAGCAGGTGATTATAAGGGTTAAAGCCTCAGGAGCATTATTTTACATTTAGGAAACCCTACAAACTTGCGAATGAATCTGACATTGCAGTCAACCAGTTTCCTTTGTACAGGTGATGAGGAATGAGCTGTTGATTTTGGTGTGTTTTCACCCTCAAAATTGATGTCAGTTTGGTGTGTTTACACCCTCATGCCGGACCACCAATGCCAATTCAACATGTATTACAAGCTCAAAATATGACTGATGAGGACTAACTAGGCTCAACGTTGTGGAACACTCCACACTGATGATGGGCATTAGGCAGTCACCAACACTCTCCAATGGCGTGATGGTATGGGAGAGTTATTTTCTTTTGTGCAGGCAGTGTGTTTAACTTCCCATGTTAAAAGCATAAGTTCTCAATTTCCATTTGAATACCCCAACATTAAACAGCAATATGGGACACACAGAAACACACACACACACACACACAGACACATAAGCCCTTCTTTCACACAAGTTCAAACTTGTTTCCTGTGCCCTGTGTGCTTTGGTTTTTCTCGTTGGATTATTCTATGCTTGGTTAAGGTAGGTTCTGAGTTTACTTACTTTTGCCTTAGATTCTGTAAAATTCAAGGCTAATTATCTGAACCTAGTTGTTAGTTGCTTGTTAGCTGTAATTACTCACTACAGGTGTAGTTTCGCCCTGTGCACCTCAAGGCATGACTGCGCCGTGAGGTCCTGCCGAGTGGTCCATGGATTTCACAGTGGTAAAGTCATTGTGTTCTGTGTGTATGCAATATTGTAAATGGGATTACATTTATTGGTAGCATTTTCATCGTAAGGAGGCAAATGCACATTCGGTCTAGCCGAAATAGCTCAGCTGGGAGAGCGTTAGACTGAAGATCTAAAGGTCCCTGGTTCAATCCCGGGTTTCGGCAACTGTGCGGTACTGATTTCCTCTTCCGATGGTGTGCTTTTTTTTATGTGTACTTCATAAACCTTTACGTTCTTTTACTAAAAAATGATTGCGACGTTGCTGTTTTTATGCAATCGGAAGTGTACTTCATAAACCTTTACCTTCTTTTACTAAAAAATGATTGCGACGTTGCTGTTTTTATGCTATCAGAAGTTTTCATGGCGTAATAGCACTAAAGACTTTGTATTCAGTGACCCTATTTAAAATTTCCTGAAACTTGCAATATCTTATCATATGTTTCATCACTGCACATAGAGGCGCTTGAAGAGTGGCTTCTGCACAAACGCTTTTGAAATGTAGCTCATTAGTTGTAAGCTGGACAAGGGAAGGGTCGGCGTCAACTTGCATGTATGCTTGGTACAATATTATAGGAATCCTGTTTCACAGCACTCCTATGTTTTCATGGAATGGGGCCTACTTCAGCTAGCTTTGGCTCATGGACAGGCTTTGTTCTACCTAAACAGGTGATGTAAAGAAGTCATTTGCTTCCTAAAGTTCTTGAAAATCACACTCTACCAAGAGGCATCGCATAATGGCAAAAAAACAAAACATTGTACACTAAATACAGCAACCAACATACTTATCCTTAATGTGTACCACTGCAGAAGAGATGCACTGTAGATTTTGAATTCTAAAGACATTGAGCATCATACTTATCCTTAACGTGTAACACTGCAGAAGAGACGTACTGGAGAATGCGGACAATGATCCCACTACCTCTCTCATTGCATAATGTGAAAACACCTTCCAAAATATTGTATTCTAACAACAGTGAGCAACACACTCATCCGAAGAGTGTATCAATGCTGCTAAGACACACTGGAGAAGGTAGACATCCATGCCACTAACTGTCGCATGTTAAGCAAGCGCTCTACCACTTGAGCCAAGAAGAATGAAAGAGGTTTTATTGGAGTCACATTCAAAGAGTCACATTTAGAATCTCAAGATAGGTTCACAAACGAAAGTTTATTTATTTTATTAACCAATTTCCAAAGCTATTTTCACCTCTACTATACAATATTTGATATTATATAATATATACAATATGTCTATTGTGGTCAATCCCAATTATTTGAGCACTAAGCTAGAACTGTTCACTGCCATCAAAATTATTTTGACTTCCTATTAAAAGTTTCCTCTTATCCAGCCCAGAAACATTCAAATGAATAGATTCATTTGTGAACTTATGTTAAGTCCACAAGAGGGCAAGTGTAGTTTTCAGAGTGAATAAGGCCTATCCCATTTCTGGGGTGCATGAGACTCTATTAAGACTCTTCTATGACTGCATGCACCTATCAATGCAGCTGTAAATACTGCTTCCTTCCTGCATGCTCCCTGCCTCCTTCCCTGCCTGACACTGACACTCAACATAAATGCAGTTAACATGTTTTGATTCATAAAAGACATTCTGCTGGTGATTTAGAAAGTGCTTTCAATCTAGAGTATCTGTTAAATTATAGCAGCTTCTCCTACCCAAAGCAGGTGATTATAAGGGTTAAAGCCTCAGGAGCATTATTTTACATTTAGGAAACCCTACAAACTTGCGAATTAACCTGACATTGCAGTCAACCAGTTTCCTTTGTGCAGGTGATGAGGAATGAGCTGTTGATTTTGGTGTGTTTTCACCCTCAAAATTGATGTCAGTTTGGTGTGTTTACACCCTCATGCCGGACCACCAATGCCAATTCAACATGTATTACAAGCTCAAAATATGACTGATGAGGACTAACTAGGCTCAACGTTGTGGAACACTCCACACTGATGATGGGCATTAGGCAGTCACCAACACTCTCCAATGGCGTGATGGTATGGGAGAGTTATTTTATTTTCTGCAGGCAGTGTGTTTAACTTCCCATGTTAAAAGCATAAGTTCTCATTTTCCATTTGAATACCCCAACATTAAACAAGCAATATGGGACACACACACACACACACACACACACACACACACACACACACACACACACACACACACACACACACACACACACACACACACACACACACACACACACAAGCCCTTCTTTCACACAAGTTCAAGCATGTTTCCTGTGCCCTGTGTGCTTTGGTTTTTCTCGTTGGATTATTGTCTGCTTGGAGGCAAATGCACATGCTTTCTAGCTGAAATAGCTCAGCTGGGAGAGCGTTAGACTGAAGATCTAAAGGTCCCTGGTTCAATCCCGGGTTTCGGCAACTGTGCGGTACTGATTTCCTCTTCCGATGGTGTGCTTTTTTTTATGTGTACTTCATAAACCTTTACGTTCTTTTACTAAAAAATGATTGCGACGTTGCTGTTTTTATGCAATCGGAAGTGCACTTCATAAACCTTTACCTTCTTTTACTAAAAAATGATTGCGACGTTGCTGTTTTTATGCTATCAGAAGTTTTCATGGCGTAATAGCACTAAAGACTTTGTATTCAGTGACCCTATTTAAAATTTCCTGAAACTTGCAATATCTTATCATATGTTTCATCACTGCACATAGAGGCGCTTGAAGAGTGGCTTCTGCACAAACGCTTTTGAAATGTAGCTCATTAGTTGTAAGCTGGACAAGGGAAGGGTCGGCGTCAACTTGCATGTATGCTTGGTACAATATTATAGGAATCCTGTTTCACACCACTCCTATGTTTTCATGCAATGGGGCCTACTTCAGCTAGCTTTGGCTCATGGATGGGCTTTGTTCTACCAAAACAGGTGATGTAAAGAAGTCATTTGCTTCCTAAAGTTCTTGAAAATCACACTCTACCAAGAGGCATCGCATAATGGCAAAAAAACAAAACATTGTACACTAAATACAGCAACCAACATACTTATCCTTAATGTGTACCACTGCAGAAGAGAGGCACTGGAGATTTTGAATTCTAAAGACATTGAGCATCATACTTATCCTTAACGTGTAACACTGCAGAAGAGACGTACTGGAGAATGCGGACAATGATCCCACTACCTCTCTCATTGCATAATGTGAAAACACCTTCCAAAATATTGTATTCTAACAACAGTGAGCAACACACTCATCCGAAGAGTGTATCAATGCTGCTAAGACACACTGGAGAAGGTAGACATCCATGCCACTAACTGTCGCATGTTAAGCAAGCGCTCTACCACTTGAGCCAAGAAGAATGAAAGAGGTTTTATTGGAGTCACATTCAAAGAGTCACATTTAGAATCTCAAGATAGGTTCACAAACGAAAGTTTATTTATTTTATTAACCAATTTCCAAAGCTATTTTCACCTCTACTATACAATATTTGATATTATATAATATATACAATATGTCTATTGTGGTCAATCCCAATTATTTGAGCACTAAGCTAGAACTGTTCACTGCCATCAAAATTATTTTGACTTCCTATTAAAAGTTTCCTCTTATCCAGCCCAGAAACATTCAAATGAATAGATTCATTTGTGAACTTATGTTAAGTCCACAAGAGGGCAAGTGTAGTTTTCAGAGTGAATAAGGCCTATCCCATTTCTGGGGTGCATGAGACTCTATTAAGACTCTTCTATGACTGCATGCACCTATCAATGCAGCTGTAAATACTGCTTCCTTCCTGCATGCTCCCTGCCTCCTTCCCTGCCTGACACTGACACTCAACATAAATGCAGTTAACATGTTTTGATTCATAAAAGACATTCTGCTGGTGATTTAGAAAGTGCTTTCAATCTAGAGTATCTGTTAAATTATAGCAGCTTCTCCTACCCAAAGCAGGTGATTATAAGGGTTAAAGCCTCAGGAGCATTATTTTACATTTAGGAAACCCTACAAACTTGCGAATTAACCTGACATTGCAGTCAACCAGTTTCCTTTGTGCAGGTGATGAGGAATGAGCTGTTGATTTTGGTGTGTTTTCACCCTCAAAATTGATGTCAGTTTGGTGTGTTTACACCCTCATGCCGGACCACCAATGCCAATTCAACATGTATTACAAGCTCAAAATATGACTGATGAGGACTAACTAGGCTCAACGTTGTGGAACACTCCACACTGATGATGGGCATTAGGCAGTCACCAACACTCTCCAATGGCGTGATGGTATGGGAGAGTTATTTTATTTTCTGCAGGCAGTGTGTTTAACTTCCCATGTTAAAAGCATAAGTTCTCATTTTCCATTTGAATACCCCAACATTAAACAAGCAATATGGGACACACACACACACACACACACACACACACACACACACACACACACACACACACACACACACACACACACACACACACACACACACACACACACACACACACAAGCCCTTCTTTCACACAAGTTCAAGCATGTTTCCTGTGCCCTGTGTGCTTTGGTTTTTCTCGTTGGATTATTGTCTGCTTGGAGGCAAATGCACATGCTTTCTAGCTGAAATAGCTCAGCTGGGAGAGCGTTAGACTGAAGATCTAAAGGTCCCTGGTTCAATCCCGGGTTTCGGCAACTGTGCGGTACTGATTTCCTCTTCCGATGGTGTGCTTTTTTTTATGTGTACTTCATAAACCTTTACGTTCTTTTACTAAAAAATGATTACGACGTTGCTGTTTTTATGCAATCGGAAGTGCACTTCATAAACCTTTACCTTCTTTTACTAAAAAATGATTGCGACGTTGCTGTTTTTATGCTATCAGAAGTTTTCATGGCGTAATAGCACTAAAGACTTTGTATTCAGTGACCCTATTTAAAATTTCCTGAAACTTGCAATATCTTATCATATGTTTCATCACTGCACATAGAGGCGCTTGAAGAGTGGCTTCTGCACAAACGCTTTTGAAATGTAGCTCATTAGTTGTAAGCTGGACAAGGGAAGGGTCGGCGTCAACTTGCATGTATGCTTGGTACAATATTATAGGAATCCTGTTTCACACCACTCCTATGTTTTCATGCAATGGGGCCTACTTCAGCTAGCTTTGGCTCATGGATGGGCTTTGTTCTACCAAAACAGGTGATGTAAAGAAGTCATTTGCTTCCTAAAGTTCTTGAAAATCACACTCTACCAAGAGGCATCGCATAATGGCAAAAAAACAAAACATTGTACACTAAATACAGCAACCAACATACTTATCCTTAATGTGTACCACTGCAGAAGAGAGGCACTGGAGATTTTGAATTCTAAAGACATTGAGCATCATACTTATCCTTAACGTGTAACACTGCAGAAGAGACGTACTGGAGAATGCGGACAATGATCCCACTACCTCTCTCATTGCATAATGTGAAAACACCTTCCAAAATATTGTATTCTAACAACAGTGAGCAACACACTCATCCGAAGAGTGTATCAATGCTGCTAAGACACACTGGAGAAGGTAGACATCCATGCCACTAACTGTCGCATGTTAAGCAAGCGCTCTACCACTTGAGCCAAGAAGAATGAAAGTATTTTTATTGGAGTCACATTCAAAGAGTCACATTTAGAATCTCAAGATAGGTTCACAAACGAAAGTTTATTTATTTTATTAACCAATTTCCAAAGCTATTTTCACCTCTACTATACAACATATGATATTATACAATATATACAATATGTCTATTGTGGTCAATCCCAATTATTTGAGCACTAAGCTAGAACTGTTCACTGCCATCAAAATTATTTTGACTTCCTATTAAAAGTTTCCTCTTATCCAGCCCAGAAACATTCAAATGAATAGATTCATTTGTGAACTTATGTTAAGTCCACAAGAGGGCAAGTGTAGTTTTCAGAGTGAATAAGGCCTATCCCATTTCTGGGGTGCATGAGACTCTATTAAGACTCTTCTATGACTGCATGCACCTATCAATGCAGCTGTAAATACTGCTTCCTTCCTGCATGCTCCCTGCCTCCTTCCCTGCCTGACACTGACACTCAACATAAATGCAGTTAACATGTTTTGATTCATAAAAGACATTCTGCTGGTGACTTAGAAAGTGCTTTCAATCTAGAGTATCTGTTAAATTATAGCAGCTTCTCCTACCCAAAGCAGGTGATTATAAGGGTTAAAGCCTCAGGAGCATTATTTTACATTTAGGAAACCCTACAAACTTGCGAAAGAACCTGACATTGCAGTCAACCAGTTTCCTTTGTACAGGTGATGAGGAATGAGCTGTTGATTTTGGTGTGTTTTCACCCTCAAAATTGATGTCAGTTTGGTGTGTTTACACCCTCATGCCGGACCACCAATGCCAATTCAACATGTATTACAAGCTCAAAATATGACTGATGAGGACTAACTAGGCTCAACGTTGTGGAACACTCCACACTGATGATGGGCATTAGGCAGTCACCAACACTCTCCAATGGCGTGATGGTATGGGAGAGTTATTTTCTTTTGTGCAGGCAGTGTGTTTAACTTCCCATGTTAAAAGCATAAGTTCTCATTTTCCATTTGAATACCCCAACATTAAACAAGCAATATGGGACACACACACACACACACACACACACACACACACACACACACACACACACACACACACACACACACACCCACACAAGCCCTTCTTTCACCCAAGATCAAACTTGTTTCCTTTGCCCTGTGTGCTTTGGGTTTTCTCGTTGGATTATTCTCTGCCTGGTTAAGGTAGGTTCTGAGTTTACTTACTTTTGCCTTAGATTCTGTAAAATTCAAGGCTAATTATCTGAACCTAGTTGTTAGTTGCTTGTTAGCTGTAATTACTCACTACAGGTGTAGTTTCGCCCTGTGCACCTCAAGGCATGACTGTGCCGTGAGGTCCTGCCGAGTGGTCCATGGATTTCACAGTGGTAAAGTCATTGTGTTCTGTGTGTATGCAATATTGTAAATGGGATTACATTTATTGGTAGCATTTTCATCGTAAGGAGGCAAATGCACATGCGGTCTAGCCGAAATAGCTCAGCTGGGAGAGCGTTAGACTGAAGATCTAAAGGTCCCTGGTTCAATCCCGGGTTTCGGCAACTGTGCGGTACTGATTTCCTCTTCCGATGGTGTGCTTTTTTTTATGTGTACTTCATAAACCTTTACGTTCTTTTACTAAAAAATGATTGCGACGTTGCTGTTTTTATGCAATCGGAAGTGTACTTCATAAACCTTTACCTTCTTTTACTAAAAAATGATTGCGACGTTGCTGTTTTTATGCTATCAGAAGTTTTCATGGCGTAATAGCACTAAAGACTTTGTATTCAGTGACCCTATTTAAAATTTCCTGAAACTTGCAATATCTTATCATATGTTTCATCACTGCACATAGAGGCGCTTGAAGAGTGGCTTCTGCACAAACGCTTTTGAAATGTAGCTCATTAGTTGTAAGCTGGACAAGGGAAGGGTCGGCGTCAACTTGCATGTATGCTTGGTACAATATTATAGGAATCCTGTTTCACAGCACTCCTATGTTTTCATGGAATGGGGCCTACTTCAGCTAGCTTTGGCTCATGGACAGGCTTTGTTCTACCTAAACAGGTGATGTAAAGAAGTCATTTGCTTCCTAAAGTTCTTGAAAATCACACTCTACCAAGAGGCATCGCATAATGGCAAAAAAACAAAACATTGTACACTAAATACAGCAACCAACATACTTATCCTTAATGTGTACCACTGCAGAAGAGATGCACTGTAGATTTTGAATTCTAAAGACATTGAGCATCATACTTATCCTTAACGTGTAACACTGCAGAAGAGACGTACTGGAGAATGCGGACAATGATCCCACTACCTCTCTCATTGCATAATGTGAAAACACCTTCCAAAATATTTTATTCTAACAACAGTGAGCAACACACTCATCCGAAGAGTGTATCAATGCTGCTAAGACACACTGGAGAAGGTAGACATCCATGCCACTAACTGTCGCATGTTAAGCAAGCGCTCTACCACTTGAGCCAAGAAGAATGAAAGAGGTTTTATTGGAGTCACATTCAAAGAGTCACATTTAGAATCTCAAGATAGGTTCACAAACGAAAGTTTATTTATTTTATTAACCAATTTCCAAAGCTATTTTCACCTCTACTATACAATATTTGATATTATATAATATATACAATATGTCTATTGTGGTCAATCCCAATTATTTGAGCACTAAGCTAGAACTGTTCACTGCCATCAAAATTATTTTGACTTCCTATTAAAAGTTTCCTCTTATCCAGCCCAGAAACATTCAAATGAATAGATTCATTTGTGAACTTATGTTAAGTCCACAAGAGGGCAAGTGTAGTTTTCAGAGTGAATAAGGCCTATCCCATTTCTGGGGTGCATGAGACTCTATTAAGACTCTTCTATGACTGCATGCACCTATCAATGCAGCTGTAAATACTGCTTCCTTCCTGCATGCTCCCTGCCTCCTTCCCTGCCTGACACTGACACTCAACATAAATGCAGTTAACATGTTTTGATTCATAAAAGACATTCTGCTGGTGATTTAGAAAGTGCTTTCAATCTAGAGTATCTGTTAAATTATAGCAGCTTCTCCTACCCAAAGCAGGTGATTATAAGGGTTAAAGCCTCAGGAGCATTATTTTACATTTAGGAAACCCTACAAACTTGCGAATTAACCTGACATTGCAGTCAACCAGTTTCCTTTGTGCAGGTGATGAGGAATGAGCTGTTGATTTTGGTGTGTTTTCACCCTCAAAATTGATGTCAGTTTGGTGTGTTTACACCCTCATGCCGGACCACCAATGCCAATTCAACATGTATTACAAGCTCAAAATATGACTGATGAGGACTAACTAGGCTCAACGTTGTGGAACACTCCACACTGATGATGGGCATTAGGCAGTCACCAACACTCTCCAATGGCGTGATGGTATGGGAGAGTTATTTTATTTTCTGCAGGCAGTGTGTTTAACTTCCCATGTTAAAAGCATAAGTTCTCATTTTCCATTTGAATACCCCAACATTAAACAAGCAATATGGGACACACACACACACACACACACACACACACACACACACACACACACACACACACACACACACACACACACACACACACACACACACACACACACACACACACACAAGCCCTTCTTTCACACAAGTTCAAGCATGTTTCCTGTGCCCTGTGTGCTTTGGTTTTTCTCGTTGGATTATTGTCTGCTTGGAGGCAAATGCACATGCTTTCTAGCTGAAATAGCTCAGCTGGGAGAGCGTTAGACTGAAGATCTAAAGGTCCCTGGTTCAATCCCGGGTTTCGGCAACTGTGCGGTACTGATTTCCTCTTCCGATGGTGTGCTTTTTTTTATGTGTACTTCATAAACCTTTACGTTCTTTTACTAAAAAATGATTGCGACGTTGCTGTTTTTATGCAATCGGAAGTGCACTTCATAAACCTTTACCTTCTTTTACTAAAAAATGATTGCGACGTTGCTGTTTTTATGCTATCAGAAGTTTTCATGGCGTAATAGCACTAAAGACTTTGTATTCAGTGACCCTATTTAAAATTTCCTGAAACTTGCAATATCTTATCATATGTTTCATCACTGCACATAGAGGCGCTTGAAGAGTGGCTTCTGCACAAACGCTTTTGAAATGTAGCTCATTAGTTGTAAGCTGGACAAGGGAAGGGTCGGCGTCAACTTGCATGTATGCTTGGTACAATATTATAGGAATCCTGTTTCACACCACTCCTATGTTTTCATGCAATGGGGCCTACTTCAGCTAGCTTTGGCTCATGGATGGGCTTTGTTCTACCAAAACAGGTGATGTAAAGAAGTCATTTGCTTCCTAAAGTTCTTGAAAATCACACTCTACCAAGAGGCATCGCATAATGGCAAAAAAACAAAACATTGTACACTAAATACAGCAACCAACATACTTATCCTTAATGTGTACCACTGCAGAAGAGAGGCACTGGAGATTTTGAATTCTAAAGACATTGAGCATCATACTTATCCTTAACGTGTAACACTGCAGAAGAGACGTACTGGAGAATGCGGACAATGATCCCACTACCTCTCTCATTGCATAATGTGAAAACACCTTCCAAAATATTGTATTCTAACAACAGTGAGCAACACACTCATCCGAAGAGTGTATCAATGCTGCTAAGACACACTGGAGAAGGTAGACATCCATGCCACTAACTGTCGCATGTTAAGCAAGCGCTCTACCACTTGAGCCAAGAAGAATGAAAGAGGTTTTATTGGAGTCACATTCAAAGAGTCACATTTAGAATCTCAAGATAGGTTCACAAACGAAAGTTTATTTATTTTATTAACCAATTTCCAAAGCTATTTTCACCTCTACTATACAATATTTGATATTATATAATATATACAATATGTCTATTGTGGTCAATCCCAATTATTTGAGCACTAAGCTAGAACTGTTCACTGCCATCAAAATTATTTTGACTTCCTATTAAAAGTTTCCTCTTATCCAGCCCAGAAACATTCAAATGAATAGATTCATTTGTGAACTTATGTTAAGTCCACAAGAGGGCAAGTGTAGTTTTCAGAGTGAATAAGGCCTATCCCATTTCTGGGGTGCATGAGACTCTATTAAGACTCTTCTATGACTGCATGCACCTATCAATGCAGCTGTAAATACTGCTTCCTTCCTGCATGCTCCCTGCCTCCTTCCCTGCCTGACACTGACACTCAACATAAATGCAGTTAACATGTTTTGATTCATAAAAGACATTCTGCTGGTGATTTAGAAAGTGCTTTCAATCTAGAGTATCTGTTAAATTATAGCAGCTTCTCCTACCCAAAGCAGGTGATTATAAGGGTTAAAGCCTCAGGAGCATTATTTTACATTTAGGAAACCCTACAAACTTGCGAATTAACCTGACATTGCAGTCAACCAGTTTCCTTTGTGCAGGTGATGAGGAATGAGCTGTTGATTTTGGTGTGTTTTCACCCTCAAAATTGATGTCAGTTTGGTGTGTTTACACCCTCATGCCGGACCACCAATGCCAATTCAACATGTATTACAAGCTCAAAATATGACTGATGAGGACTAACTAGGCTCAACGTTGTGGAACACTCCACACTGATGATGGGCATTAGGCAGTCACCAACACTCTCCAATGGCGTGATGGTATGGGAGAGTTATTTTATTTTCTGCAGGCAGTGTGTTTAACTTCCCATGTTAAAAGCATAAGTTCTCATTTTCCATTTGAATACCCCAACATTAAACAAGCAATATGGGACACACACACACACACACACACACACACACACACACACACACACACACACACACACACACACACACACACACACACACACACACACACACACACACACACACACACACACAAGCCCTTCTTTCACACAAGTTCAAGCATGTTTCCTGTGCCCTGTGTGCTTTGGTTTTTCTCGTTGGATTATTGTCTGCTTGGAGGCAAATGCACATGCTTTCTAGCTGAAATAGCTCAGCTGGGAGAGCGTTAGACTGAAGATCTAAAGGTCCCTGGTTCAATCCCGGGTTTCGGCAACTGTGCGGTACTGATTTCCTCTTCCGATGGTGTGCTTTTTTTTATGTGTACTTCATAAACCTTTACGTTCTTTTACTAAAAAATGATTACGACGTTGCTGTTTTTATGCAATCGGAAGTGCACTTCATAAACCTTTACCTTCTTTTACTAAAAAATGATTGCGACGTTGCTGTTTTTATGCTATCAGAAGTTTTCATGGCGTAATAGCACTAAAGACTTTGTATTCAGTGACCCTATTTAAAATTTCCTGAAACTTGCAATATCTTATCATATGTTTCATCACTGCACATAGAGGCGCTTGAAGAGTGGCTTCTGCACAAACGCTTTTGAAATGTAGCTCATTAGTTGTAAGCTGGACAAGGGAAGGGTCGGCGTCAACTTGCATGTATGCTTGGTACAATATTATAGGAATCCTGTTTCACACCACTCCTATGTTTTCATGCAATGGGGCCTACTTCAGCTAGCTTTGGCTCATGGATGGGCTTTGTTCTACCAAAACAGGTGATGTAAAGAAGTCATTTGCTTCCTAAAGTTCTTGAAAATCACACTCTACCAAGAGGCATCGCATAATGGCAAAAAAACAAAACATTGTACACTAAATACAGCAACCAACATACTTATCCTTAATGTGTACCACTGCAGAAGAGAGGCACTGGAGATTTTGAATTCTAAAGACATTGAGCATCATACTTATCCTTAACGTGTAACACTGCAGAAGAGACGTACTGGAGAATGCGGACAATGATCCCACTACCTCTCTCATTGCATAATGTGAAAACACCTTCCAAAATATTGTATTCTAACAACAGTGAGCAACACACTCATCCGAAGAGTGTATCAATGCTGCTAAGACACACTGGAGAAGGTAGACATCCATGCCACTAACTGTCGCATGTTAAGCAAGCGCTCTACCACTTGAGCCAAGAAGAATGAAAGTATTTTTATTGGAGTCACATTCAAAGAGTCACATTTAGAATCTCAAGATAGGTTCACAAACGAAAGTTTATTTATTTTATTAACCAATTTCCAAAGCTATTTTCACCTCTACTATACAACATATGATATTATACAATATATACAATATGTCTATTGTGGTCAATCCCAATTATTTGAGCACTAAGCTAGAACTGTTCACTGCCATCAAAATTATTTTGACTTCCTATTAAAAGTTTCCTCTTATCCAGCCCAGAAACATTCAAATGAATAGATTCATTTGTGAACTTATGTTAAGTCCACAAGAGGGCAAGTGTAGTTTTCAGAGTGAATAAGGCCTATCCCATTTCTGGGGTGCATGAGACTCTATTAAGACTCTTCTATGACTGCATGCACCTATCAATGCAGCTGTAAATACTGCTTCCTTCCTGCATGCTCCCTGCCTCCTTCCCTGCCTGACACTGACACTCAACATAAATGCAGTTAACATGTTTTGATTCATAAAAGACATTCTGCTGGTGACTTAGAAAGTGCTTTCAATCTAGAGTATCTGTTAAATTATAGCAGCTTCTCCTACCCAAAGCAGGTGATTATAAGGGTTAAAGCCTCAGGAGCATTATTTTACATTTAGGAAACCCTACAAACTTGCGAATGAACCTGACATTGCAGTCAACCAGTTTCCTTTGTACAGGTGATGAGGAATGAGCTGTTGATTTTGGTGTGTTTTCACCCTCAAAATTGATGTCAGTTTGGTGTGTTTACACCCTCATGCCGGACCACCAATGCCAATTCAACATGTATTACAAGCTCAAAATATGACTGATGAGGACTAACTAGGCTCAACGTTGTGGAACACTCCACACTGATGATGGGCATTAGGCAGTCACCAACACTCTCCAATGGCGTGATGGTATGGGAGAGTTATTTTCTTTTGTGCAGGCAGTGTGTTTAACTTCCCATGTTAAAAGCATAAGTTCTCATTTTCCATTTGAATACCCCAACATTAAACAAGCAATATGGGACACACACACACACACACACACACACACACACACACACACACACACACACACACACACACACCCACACAAGCCCTTCTTTCACACAAGATCAAACTTGTTTCCTTTGCCCTGTGTGCTTTGGGTTTTCTCGTTGGATTATTCTCTGCCTGGTTAAGGTAGGTTCTGAGTTTACTTACTTTTGCCTTAGATTCTGTAAAATTCAAGGCTAATTATCTGAACCTAGTTGTTAGTTGCTTGTTAGCTGTAATTACTCACTACAGGTGTAGTTTCGCCCTGTGCACCTCAAGGCATGACTGTGCCGTGAGGTCCTGCCGAGTGGTCCATGGATTTCACAGTGGTAAAGTCATTGTGTTCTGTGTGTATGCAATATTGTAAATGGGATTACATTTATTGGTAGCATTTTCATCGTAAGGAGGCAAATGCACATGCGGTCTAGCTGAAATAGCTCAGCTGGGAGAGCGTTAGACTGAAGATCTAAAGGTCCCTGGTTCAATCCCGGGTTTCGGCAACTGTGCGGTACTGATTTCCTCTTCCGATGGTGTGCTTTTTTTTATGTGTACTTCATAAACCTTTACGTTCTTTTACTAAAAAATGATTGCGACGTTGCTGTTTTTATGCAATCGGAAGTGTACTTCATAAACCTTTACCTTCTTTTACTAAAAAATGATTGCGACGTTGCTGTTTTTATGCTATCGGAAGTATTCATGGCGTAATAGCACTAAAGACTTTGAATTCAGTGACCCTATTTAAAATTTCCTGAAACTTGCAATATCTTATCATATGTTTCATCACTGCACATAGAGGCGCTTGAAGAGTGGCTTCTGCACAAACGCTTTTGAAATGTAGCTCATTAGTTGTAAGCTGGACAAGGGAAGGGTCGGCGTCAACTTGCATGTATGCTTGGTACAATATTATAGGAATCCTGTTTCTCACCACTCCTATGTTTTCATGGAATGGGGCCTACTTCAGCTAGCTTTGGCTCATGGACAGGCTTTGTTCTACCTAAACAGGTGATGTAAAGAAGTAATTTGCTTCCTAAAGTTCTTGAAAATCACACTCTACCAAGAGGCATCGCATAATGGCAAAAAAACAAAACATTGTACACTAAATACAGCAACCAACATACTTATCCTTAATGTGTACCACTGCAGAAGAGATGCACTGTAGATTTTGAATTCTAAAGACATTGAGCATCATACTTATCCTTAACGTGTAACACTGCAGAAGAGACGTACTGGAGAATGCGGACAATGATCCCACTACCTCTCTCATTGCATAATGTGAAAACACCTTCCAAAATATTGTATTCTAACAACAGTGAGCAACACACTCATCCGAAGAGTGTATCAATGCTGCTAAGACACACTGGAGAAGGCAGACATCCATGCCACTAACTGTCGCATGTTAAGCAAGCGCTCTACCACTTGAGCCAAGAAGAATGAAAGAGGTTTTATTGGAGTCACATTCAAAGAGTCACATTTAGAATCTCAAGATAGGTTCACAAACGAAAGTTTATTTATTTTATTAACCAATTTCCAAAGCTATTTTCACCTCTGCTATACAACATTTGATATTATATAATATATACAATATGTCTATTGTGGTCAATCCCAATTATTTGAGCACTAAGCTAGAACTGTTCACTGCCATCAAAATTATTTTGACTTCCTATTAAAAGTTTCCTCTTATCCAGCCCAGAAACATTCAAATGAATAGATTCATTTGTGAACTTATGTTAAGTCCACAAGAGGGCAAGTGTAGTTTTCAGAGTGAATAAGGCCTATCCCATTTCTGGGGTGCATGAGACTCTATTAAGACTCTTCTATGACTGCATTCACCTATCAATGCAGCTGTAAATACTGCTTCCTTCCTGCATGCTCCCTGCCTCCTTCCCTGCCTGACACTGACACTCAACATAAATGCAGTTAACATGTTTTGATTCATAAAAGACATTCTGCTGGTGATTTAGAAAGTGCTTTCAATCTAGAGTATCTGTTAAATTATAGCAGCTTCTCCTACCCAAAGCAGGTGATTATAAGGGTTAAAGCCTCAGGAGCATTATTTTACATTTAGGAAACCCTACAAACTTGCGAATTAACCTGACATTGCAGTCAACCAGTTTCCTTTGTACAGGTGATGAGGAATGAGCTGTTGATTTTGGTGTGTTTTCACCCTCAAAATTGATGTCAGTTTGGTGTGTTTACACCCTCATGCCGGACCACCAATGCCAATTCAACATGTATTACAAGCTCAAAATATGACTGATGAGGACTAACTAGGCTCAACGTTGTGGAACACTCCACACTGATGATGGGCATTAGGCAGTCACCAATACTCTCCAATGGCGTGATGGTATGGGAGAGTTATTTTCTTTTGTGCAGGCAGTGTGTTTAACTTCCCATGTTAAAAGCATAAGTTCTCAATTTCCATTTGAATACCCCAACATTAAACAGCAATATGGGACACACACACACACACACACACACACACACACACACACACACACACACACACACACACACACACACACACACACACACACACACACCCACACAAGCCCTTCTTTCACACAAGTTCAAACTTGTTTCCTGTGCCCTGTGTGCTTTGGGTTTTCTCGTTGGATTATTCTCTGCCTGGTTAAGGTAGGTTCTGAGTTTACTTACTTTTGCCTTAGATTCTGTAAAATTCAAGGCTAATTATCTGAACCTAGTTGTTAGTTGCTTGTTAGCTGTAATTACTCACTACAGGTGTAGTTTCGCCCTGTGCACCTCAAGGCATGACTGCGCCGTGAGGTCCTGCCGAGTGGTCCATGGATTTCACAGTGGTAAAGTCATTTTGTTCTGTGTGTATGCAATATTGTAAATGGGATTACATTTATTGGTAGCATTTTCATCGTAAGGAGGCAAATGCACATGCGGTCTAGCCGAAATAGCTCAGCTGGGAGAGCGTTAGACTGAAGATCTAAAGGTCCCTGGTTCAATCCCGGGTTTCGGCAACTGTGCGGTACTGATTTCCTCTTCCGATGGTGTGCTTTTTTTTATGTGTACTTCATAAACCTTTACGTTCTTTTACTAAAAAATGATTGCGACGTTGCTGTTTTTATGCAATCGGAAGTGTACTTCATAAACCTTTACCTTCTTTTACTAAAAAATGATTGCGACGTTGCTGTTTTTATGCTATCAGAAGTTTTCATGGCGTAATAGCACTAAAGACTTTGTATTCAGTGACCCTATTTAAAATTTCCTGAAACTTGCAATATCTTATCATATGTTTCATCACTGCACATAGAGGCGCTTGAAGAGTGGCTTCTGCACAAACGCTTTTGAAATGTAGCTCATTAGTTGTAAGCTGGACAAGGGAAGGGTCGGCGTCAACTTGCATGTATGCTTGGTACAATATTATAGGAATCCTGTTTCACAGCACTCCTATGTTTTCATGGAATGGGGCCTACTTCAGCTAGCTTTGGCTCATGGACAGGCTTTGTTCTACCTAAACAGGTGATGTAAAGAAGTCATTTGCTTCCTAAAGTTCTTGAAAATCACACTCTACCAAGAGGCATCGCATAATGGCAAAAAAACAAAACATTGTACACTAAATACAGCAACCAACATACTTATCCTTAATGTGTACCACTGCAGAAGAGATGCACTGTAGATTTTGAATTCTAAAGACATTGAGCATCATACTTATCCTTAACGTGTAACACTGCAGAAGAGACGTACTGGAGAATGCGGACAATGATCCCACTACCTCTCTCATTGCATAATGTGAAAACACCTTCCAAAATATTGTATTCTAACAACAGTGAGCAACACACTCATCCGAAGAGTGTATCAATGCTGCTAAGACACACTGGAGAAGGTAGACATCCATGCCACTAACTGTCGCATGTTAAGCAAGCGCTCTACCACTTGAGCCAAGAAGAATGAAAGAGGTTTTATTGGAGTCACATTCAAAGAGTCACATTTAGAATCTCAAGATAGGTTCACAAACGAAAGTTTATTTATTTTATTAACCAATTTCCAAAGCTATTTTCACCTCTACTATACAATATTTGATATTATATAATATATACAATATGTCTATTGTGGTCAATCCCAATTATTTGAGCACTAAGCTAGAACTGTTCACTGCCATCAAAATTATTTTGACTTCCTATTAAAAGTTTCCTCTTATCCAGCCCAGAAACATTCAAATGAATAGATTCATTTGTGAACTTATGTTAAGTCCACAAGAGGGCAAGTGTAGTTTTCAGAGTGAATAAGGCCTATCCCATTTCTGGGGTGCATGAGACTCTATTAAGACTCTTCTATGACTGCATGCACCTATCAATGCAGCTGTAAATACTGCTTCCTTCCTGCATGCTCCCTGCCTCCTTCCCTGCCTGACACTGACACTCAACATAAATGCAGTTAACATGTTTTGATTCATAAAAGACATTCTGCTGGTGATTTAGAAAGTGCTTTCAATCTAGAGTATCTGTTAAATTATAGCAGCTTCTCCTACCCAAAGCAGGTGATTATAAGGGTTAAAGCCTCAGGAGCATTATTTTACATTTAGGAAACCCTACAAACTTGCGAATTAACCTGACATTGCAGTCAACCAGTTTCCTTTGTGCAGGTGATGAGGAATGAGCTGTTGATTTTGGTGTGTTTTCACCCTCAAAATTGATGTCAGTTTGGTGTGTTTACACCCTCATGCCGGACCACCAATGCCAATTCAACATGTATTACAAGCTCAAAATATGACTGATGAGGACTAACTAGGCTCAACGTTGTGGAACACTCCACACTGATGATGGGCATTAGGCAGTCACCAACACTCTCCAATGGCGTGATGGTATGGGAGAGTTATTTTATTTTCTGCAGGCAGTGTGTTTAACTTCCCATGTTAAAAGCATAAGTTCTCATTTTCCATTTGAATACCCCAACATTAAACAAGCAATATGGGACACACACACACACACACACACACACACACACACACACACACACACACACACACACACACACACACAAGCCCTTCTTTCACACAAGTTCAAGCATGTTTCCTGTGCCCTGTGTGCTTTGGTTTTTCTCGTTGGATTATTGTCTGCTTGGAGGCAAATGCACATGCTTTCTAGCTGAAATAGCTCAGCTGGGAGAGCGTTAGACTGAAGATCTAAAGGTCCCTGGTTCAATCCCGGGTTTCGGCAACTGTGCGGTACTGATTTCCTCTTCCGATGGTGTGCTTTTTTTTATGTGTACTTCATAAACCTTTACGTTCTTTTACTAAAAAATGATTGCGACGTTGCTGTTTTTATGCAATCGGAAGTGCACTTCATAAACCTTTACCTTCTTTTACTAAAAAATGATTGCGACGTTGCTGTTTTTATGCTATCAGAAGTTTTCATGGCGTAATAGCACTAAAGACTTTGTATTCAGTGACCCTATTTAAAATTTCCTGAAACTTGCAATATCTTATCATATGTTTCATCACTGCACATAGAGGCGCTTGAAGAGTGGCTTCTGCACAAACGCTTTTGAAATGTAGCTCATTAGTTGTAAGCTGGACAAGGGAAGGGTCGGCGTCAACTTGCATGTATGCTTGGTACAATATTATAGGAATCCTGTTTCACACCACTCCTATGTTTTCATGCAATGGGGCCTACTTCAGCTAGCTTTGGCTCATGGATGGGCTTTGTTCTACCAAAACAGGTGATGTAAAGAAGTCATTTGCTTCCTAAAGTTCTTGAAAATCACACTCTACCAAGAGGCATCGCATAATGGCAAAAAAACAAAACATTGTACACTAAATACAGCAACCAACATACTTATCCTTAATGTGTACCACTGCAGAAGAGAGGCACTGGAGATTTTGAATTCTAAAGACATTGAGCATCATACTTATCCTTAACGTGTAACACTGCAGAAGAGACGTACTGGAGAATGCGGACAATGATCCCACTACCTCTCTCATTGCATAATGTGAAAACACCTTCCAAAATATTGTATTCTAACAACAGTGAGCAACACACTCATCCGAAGAGTGTATCAATGCTGCTAAGACACACTGGAGAAGGTAGACATCCATGCCACTAACTGTCGCATGTTAAGCAAGCGCTCTACCACTTGAGCCAAGAAGAATGAAAGAGGTTTTATTGGAGTCACATTCAAAGAGTCACATTTAGAATCTCAAGATAGGTTCACAAACGAAAGTTTATTTATTTTATTAACCAATTTCCAAAGCTATTTTCACCTCTACTATACAATATTTGATATTATATAATATATACAATATGTCTATTGTGGTCAATCCCAATTATTTGAGCACTAAGCTAGAACTGTTCACTGCCATCAAAATTATTTTGACTTCCTATTAAAAGTTTCCTCTTATCCAGCCCAGAAACATTCAAATGAATAGATTCATTTGTGAACTTATGTTAAGTCCACAAGAGGGCAAGTGTAGTTTTCAGAGTGAATAAGGCCTATCCCATTTCTGGGGTGCATGAGACTCTATTAAGACTCTTCTATGACTGCATGCACCTATCAATGCAGCTGTAAATACTGCTTCCTTCCTGCATGCTCCCTGCCTCCTTCCCTGCCTGACACTGACACTCAACATAAATGCAGTTAACATGTTTTGATTCATAAAAGACATTCTGCTGGTGATTTAGAAAGTGCTTTCAATCTAGAGTATCTGTTAAATTATAGCAGCTTCTCCTACCCAAAGCAGGTGATTATAAGGGTTAAAGCCTCAGGAGCATTATTTTACATTTAGGAAACCCTACAAACTTGCGAATTAACCTGACATTGCAGTCAACCAGTTTCCTTTGTGCAGGTGATGAGGAATGAGCTGTTGATTTTGGTGTGTTTTCACCCTCAAAATTGATGTCAGTTTGGTGTGTTTACACCCTCATGCCGGACCACCAATGCCAATTCAACATGTATTACAAGCTCAAAATATGACTGATGAGGACTAACTAGGCTCAACGTTGTGGAACACTCCACACTGATGATGGGCATTAGGCAGTCACCAACACTCTCCAATGGCGTGATGGTATGGGAGAGTTATTTTATTTTCTGCAGGCAGTGTGTTTAACTTCCCATGTTAAAAGCATAAGTTCTCATTTTCCATTTGAATACCCCAACATTAAACAAGCAATATGGGACACACACACACACACACACACACACACACACACACACACACACACACACACACACACACACACACACACACACACACACACACACACACACACACACAAGCCCTTCTTTCACACAAGTTCAAGCATGTTTCCTGTGCCCTGTGTGCTTTGGTTTTTCTCGTTGGATTATTGTCTGCTTGGAGGCAAATGCACATGCTTTCTAGCTGAAATAGCTCAGCTGGGAGAGCGTTAGACTGAAGATCTAAAGGTCCCTGGTTCAATCCCGGGTTTCGGCAACTGTGCGGTACTGATTTCCTCTTCCGATGGTGTGCTTTTTTTTATGTGTACTTCATAAACCTTTACGTTCTTTTACTAAAAAATGATTACGACGTTGCTGTTTTTATGCAATCGGAAGTGCACTTCATAAACCTTTACCTTCTTTTACTAAAAAATGATTGCGACGTTGCTGTTTTTATGCTATCAGAAGTTTTCATGGCGTAATAGCACTAAAGACTTTGTATTCAGTGACCCTATTTAAAATTTCCTGAAACTTGCAATATCTTATCATATGTTTCATCACTGCACATAGAGGCGCTTGAAGAGTGGCTTCTGCACAAACGCTTTTGAAATGTAGCTCATTAGTTGTAAGCTGGACAAGGGAAGGGTCGGCGTCAACTTGCATGTATGCTTGGTACAATATTATAGGAATCCTGTTTCACACCACTCCTATGTTTTCATGCAATGGGGCCTACTTCAGCTAGCTTTGGCTCATGGATGGGCTTTGTTCTACCAAAACAGGTGATGTAAAGAAGTCATTTGCTTCCTAAAGTTCTTGAAAATCACACTCTACCAAGAGGCATCGCATAATGGCAAAAAAACAAAACATTGTACACTAAATACAGCAACCAACATACTTATCCTTAATGTGTACCACTGCAGAAGAGAGGCACTGGAGATTTTGAATTCTAAAGACATTGAGCATCATACTTATCCTTAACGTGTAACACTGCAGAAGAGACGTACTGGAGAATGCGGACAATGATCCCACTACCTCTCTCATTGCATAATGTGAAAACACCTTCCAAAATATTGTATTCTAACAACAGTGAGCAACACACTCATCCGAAGAGTGTATCAATGCTGCTAAGACACACTGGAGAAGGTAGACATCCATGCCACTAACTGTCGCATGTTAAGCAAGCGCTCTACCACTTGAGCCAAGAAGAATGAAAGTATTTTTATTGGAGTCACATTCAAAGAGTCACATTTAGAATCTCAAGATAGGTTCACAAACGAAAGTTTATTTATTTTATTAACCAATTTCCAAAGCTATTTTCACCTCTACTATACAACATATGATATTATACAATATATACAATATGTCTATTGTGGTCAATCCCAATTATTTGAGCACTAAGCTAGAACTGTTCACTGCCATCAAAATTATTTTGACTTCCTATTAAAAGTTTCCTCTTATCCAGCCCAGAAACATTCAAATGAATAGATTCATTTGTGAACTTATGTTAAGTCCACAAGAGGGCAAGTGTAGTTTTCAGAGTGAATAAGGCCTATCCCATTTCTGGGGTGCATGAGACTCTATTAAGACTCTTCTATGACTGCATGCACCTATCAATGCAGCTGTAAATACTGCTTCCTTCCTGCATGCTCCCTGCCTCCTTCCCTGCCTGACACTGACACTCAACATAAATGCAGTTAACATGTTTTGATTCATAAAAGACATTCTGCTGGTGACTTAGAAAGTGCTTTCAATCTAGAGTATCTGTTAAATTATAGCAGCTTCTCCTACCCAAAGCAGGTGATTATAAGGGTTAAAGCCTCAGGAGCATTATTTTACATTTAGGAAACCCTACAAACTTGCGAATGAACCTGACATTGCAGTCAACCAGTTTCCTTTGTACAGGTGATGAGGAATGAGCTGTTGATTTTGGTGTGTTTTCACCCTCAAAATTGATGTCAGTTTGGTGTGTTTACACCCTCATGCCGGACCACCAATGCCAATTCAACATGTATTACAAGCTCAAAATATGACTGATGAGGACTAACTAGGCTCAACGTTGTGGAACACTCCACACTGATGATGGGCATTAGGCAGTCACCAACACTCTCCAATGGCGTGATGGTATGGGAGAGTTATTTTCTTTTGTGCAGGCAGTGTGTTTAACTTCCCATGTTAAAAGCATAAGTTCTCATTTTCCATTTGAATACCCCAACATTAAACAAGCAATATGGGACACACACACACACACACACACACACACACACACACACACACACACACACACACACACACACCCACACAAGCCCTTCTTTCACACAAGATCAAACTTGTTTCCTTTGCCCTGTGTGCTTTGGGTTTTCTCGTTGGATTATTCTCTGCCTGGTTAAGGTAGGTTCTGAGTTTACTTACTTTTGCCTTAGATTCTGTAAAATTCAAGGCTAATTATCTGAACCTAGTTGTTAGTTGCTTGTTAGCTGTAATTACTCACTACAGGTGTAGTTTCGCCCTGTGCACCTCAAGGCATGACTGTGCCGTGAGGTCCTGCCGAGTGGTCCATGGATTTCACAGTGGTAAAGTCATTGTGTTCTGTGTGTATGCAATATTGTAAATGGGATTACATTTATTGGTAGCATTTTCATCGTAAGGAGGCAAATGCACATGCGGTCTAGCTGAAATAGCTCAGCTGGGAGAGCGTTAGACTGAAGATCTAAAGGTCCCTGGTTCAATCCCGGGTTTCGGCAACTGTGCGGTACTGATTTCCTCTTCCGATGGTGTGCTTTTTTTTATGTGTACTTCATAAACCTTTACGTTCTTTTACTAAAAAATGATTGCGACGTTGCTGTTTTTATGCAATCGGAAGTGTACTTCATAAACCTTTACCTTCTTTTACTAAAAAATGATTGCGACGTTGCTGTTTTTATGCTATCGGAAGTATTCATGGCGTAATAGCACTAAAGACTTTGAATTCAGTGACCCTATTTAAAATTTCCTGAAACTTGCAATATCTTATCATATGTTTCATCACTGCACATAGAGGCGCTTGAAGAGTGGCTTCTGCACAAACGCTTTTGAAATGTAGCTCATTAGTTGTAAGCTGGACAAGGGAAGGGTCGGCGTCAACTTGCATGTATGCTTGGTACAATATTATAGGAATCCTGTTTCTCACCACTCCTATGTTTTCATGGAATGGGGCCTACTTCAGCTAGCTTTGGCTCATGGACAGGCTTTGTTCTACCTAAACAGGTGATGTAAAGAAGTAATTTGCTTCCTAAAGTTCTTGAAAATCACACTCTACCAAGAGGCATCGCATAATGGCAAAAAAACAAAACATTGTACACTAAATACAGCAACCAACATACTTATCCTTAATGTGTACCACTGCAGAAGAGATGCACTGTAGATTTTGAATTCTAAAGACATTGAGCATCATACTTATCCTTAACGTGTAACACTGCAGAAGAGACGTACTGGAGAATGCGGACAATGATCCCACTACCTCTCTCATTGCATAATGTGAAAACACCTTCCAAAATATTGTATTCTAACAACAGTGAGCAACACACTCATCCGAAGAGTGTATCAATGCTGCTAAGACACACTGGAGAAGGCAGACATCCATGCCACTAACTGTCGCATGTTAAGCAAGCGCTCTACCACTTGAGCCAAGAAGAATGAAAGAGGTTTTATTGGAGTCACATTCAAAGAGTCACATTTAGAATCTCAAGATAGGTTCACAAACGAAAGTTTATTTATTTTATTAACCAATTTCCAAAGCTATTTTCACCTCTGCTATACAACATTTGATATTATATAATATATACAATATGTCTATTGTGGTCAATCCCAATTATTTGAGCACTAAGCTAGAACTGTTCACTGCCATCAAAATTATTTTGACTTCCTATTAAAAGTTTCCTCTTATCCAGCCCAGAAACATTCAAATGAATAGATTCATTTGTGAACTTATGTTAAGTCCACAAGAGGGCAAGTGTAGTTTTCAGAGTGAATAAGGCCTATCCCATTTCTGGGGTGCATGAGACTCTATTAAGACTCTTCTATGACTGCATTCACCTATCAATGCAGCTGTAAATACTGCTTCCTTCCTGCATGCTCCCTGCCTCCTTCCCTGCCTGACACTGACACTCAACATAAATGCAGTTAACATGTTTTGATTCATAAAAGACATTCTGCTGGTGATTTAGAAAGTGCTTTCAATCTAGAGTATCTGTTAAATTATAGCAGCTTCTCCTACCCAAAGCAGGTGATTATAAGGGTTAAAGCCTCAGGAGCATTATTTTACATTTAGGAAACCCTACAAACTTGCGAATTAACCTGACATTGCAGTCAACCAGTTTCCTTTGTACAGGTGATGAGGAATGAGCTGTTGATTTTGGTGTGTTTTCACCCTCAAAATTGATGTCAGTTTGGTGTGTTTACACCCTCATGCCGGACCACCAATGCCAATTCAACATGTATTACAAGCTCAAAATATGACTGATGAGGACTAACTAGGCTCAACGTTGTGGAACACTCCACACTGATGATGGGCATTAGGCAGTCACCAATACTCTCCAATGGCGTGATGGTATGGGAGAGTTATTTTCTTTTGTGCAGGCAGTGTGTTTAACTTCCCATGTTAAAAGCATAAGTTCTCAATTTCCATTTGAATACCCCAACATTAAACAGCAATATGGGACACACACACACACACACACACACACACACACACACACACACACACACACACACACACACACACACACACACACACACACACACACCCACACAAGCCCTTCTTTCACACAAGTTCAAACTTGTTTCCTGTGCCCTGTGTGCTTTGGGTTTTCTCGTTGGATTATTCTCTGCCTGGTTAAGGTAGGTTCTGAGTTTACTTACTTTTGCCTTAGATTCTGTAAAATTCAAGGCTAATTATCTGAACCTAGTTGTTAGTTGCTTGTTAGCTGTAATTACTCACTACAGGTGTAGTTTCGCCCTGTGCACCTCAAGGCATGACTGCGCCGTGAGGTCCTGCCGAGTGGTCCATGGATTTCACAGTGGTAAAGTCATTTTGTTCTGTGTGTATGCAATATTGTAAATGGGATTACATTTATTGGTAGCATTTTCATCGTAAGGAGGCAAATGCACATGCGGTCTAGCCGAAATAGCTCAGCTGGGAGAGCGTTAGACTGAAGATCTAAAGGTCCCTGGTTCAATCCCGGGTTTCGGCAACTGTGCGGTACTGATTTCCTCTTCCGATGGTGTGCTTTTTTTTATGTGTACTTCATAAACCTTTACGTTCTTTTACTAAAAAATGATTGCGACGTTGCTGTTTTTATGCAATCGGAAGTGTACTTCATAAACCTTTACCTTCTTTTACTAAAAAATGATTGCGACGTTGCTGTTTTTATGCTATCGGAAGTATTCATGGCGTAATAGCACTAAAGACTTTGAATTCAGTGACCCTATTTAAAATTTCCTGAAACTTGCAATATCTTATCATATGTTTCATCACTGCACATAGAGGCGCTTGAAGAGTGGCTTCTGCACAAACGCTTTTGAAATGTAGCTCATTAGTTGTAAGCTGGACAAGGGAAGGGTCGGCGTCAACTTGCATGTATGCTTGGTACAATATTATAGGAATCCTGTTTCACACCACTCCTATGTTTTCATGGAATGGGGCCTACTTCAGCTAGCTTTGGCTCATGGACAGGCTTTGTTCTACCTAAACAGGTGATGTAAAGAAGTCATTTGCTTCCTAAAGTTCTTGAAAATCACACTCTACCAAGAGGCATCGCATAATGGCAAAAAACCAAAACATTGTACACTAAATACAGCAACCAACATACTTATCCTTAATGTGTACCACTGCAGAAGAGATGCACTGTAGATTTTGAATTCTAAAGACATTGAGCATCATACTTATCCTTAACGTGTAACACTGCAGAAGAGACGTACTGGAGAATGCGGACAATGATCCCACTACCTCTCTCATTGCATAATGTGAAAACACCTTCCAAAATATTGTATTCTAACAACAGTGAGCAACACACTCATCCGAAGAGTGTATCAATGCTGCTAAGACACACTGGAGAAGGCAGACATCCATGCCACTAACTGTCGCATGTTAAGCAAGCGCTCTACCACTTGAGCCAAGAAGAATGAAAGAGGTTTTATTGGAGTCACATTCAAAGAGTCACATTTAGAATCTCAAGATAGGTTCACAAACGAAAGTTTATTTATTTTATTAACCAATTTCCAAAGCTATTTTCACCTCTGCTATACAACATATGATATTATATAATATATACAATATGTCTATTGTGGTCAATCCCAATTATTTGAGCACTAAGCTAGAACTGTTCACTGCCATCAAAATTATTTTGACTTCCTATTAAAAGTTTCCTCTTATCCAGCCCAGAAACATTCAAATGAATAGATTCATTTGTGAACTTATGTTAAGTCCACAAGAGGGCAAGTGTAGTTTTCAGAGTGAATAAGGCCTATCCCATTTCTGGGGTGCATGAGACTCTATTAAGACTCTTCTATGACTGCATGCACCTATCAATGCAGCTGTAAATACTGCTTCCTTCCTTCATGCTCCCTGCCTCCTTCCCTGCCTGACACTGACACTCAACATAAATGCAGTTAACATGTTTTGATTCATAAAAGACATTCTGCTGGTGATTTAGAAAGTGCTTTCAATCTAGAGTATCTGTTAAATTATAGCAGCTTCTCCTACCCAAAGCAGGTGATTATAAGGGTTAAAGCCTCAGGAGCATTATTTTACATTTAGGAAACCCTACAAACTTGCGAATGAACCTGACATTGCAGTCAACCAGTTTCCTTTGTACAGGTGATGAGGAATGAGCTGTTGATTTTGGTGTGTTTTCACCCTCAAAATTGATGTCAGTTTGGTGTGTTTACACCCTCATGCCGGACCACCAATGCCAATTCAACATGTATTACAAGCTCAAAATATGACTGATGAGGACTAACTAGGCTCAACGTTGTGGAACACTCCACACTGATGATGGGCATTAGGCAGTCACCAACACTCTCCAATGGCGTGATGGTATGGGAGAGTTATTTTCTTTTGTGCAGGCAGTGTGTTTAACTTCCCATGTTAAAAGCATAAGTTCTCAATTTCCATTTGAATACCCCAACATTAAACAGCAATATGGGACACACACACACACACACACACACACACACACACACACACACACACACACACACACACAGAAGCCCTTCTTTCACACAAGTTCAAACTTGTTTCCTGTGCCCTGTGTGCTTTGGTTTTTCTCGTTGGATTATTCTCTGCTTGGAGGCAAATGCAGATGAGGTCTAGCCGAAATAGCTCAGCTGGGAGAGCGTTAGACTGAAGATCTAAAGGTCCCTGGTTCAATCCTGGGTTTCGGCAACTGTGCGGTGCTGATTTCCTCTTCCGATGGTGTGCTTTTTTTTATGTGTACTTCATAAACCTTTACGTTCTTTTACTAAAAAATGATTGCGACGTTGCTGTTTTTATGCAATCGGAAGTGTACTTCATAAACCTTTACCTTCTTTTACTAAAAAATGATTGCGACGTTGCTGTTTTTATGCTATCGGAAGTATTCATGGCGTAATAGCACTAAAGACTTTGAATTCAGTGACCCTATTTAAAATTTCCTGAAACTTGCAATATCTTATCATATGTTTCATCACTGCACATAGAGGCGCTTGAAGAGTGGCTTCTGCACAAACGCTTTTGAAATGTAGCTCATTAGTTGTAAGCTGGACAAGGGAAGGGTCGGCGTCAACTTGCATGTATGCTTGGTACAATATTATAGGAATCCTGTTTCACACCACTCCTATGTTTTCATGGAATGGGGCCTACTTCAGCTAGCTTTGGCTCATGGACAGGCTTTGTTCTACCTAAACAGGTGATGTAAAGAAGTCATTTGCTTCCTAAAGTTCTTGAAAATCACACTCTACCAAGAGGCATCGCATAATGGCAAAAAAACAAAACATTGTACACTAAATACAGCAACCAACATACTTATCCTTAATGTGTACCACTGCAGAAGAGATGCACTGTAGATTTTGAATTCTAAAGACATTGAGCATCATACTTATCCTTAACGTGTAACACTGCAGAAGAGACGTACTGGAGAATGCGGACAATGATCCCACTACCTCTCTCATTGCATAATGTGAAAACACCTTCCAAAATATTGTATTCTAACAACAGTGAGCAACACACTCATCCGAAGAGTGTATCAATGCTGCTAAGACACACTGGAGAAGGTAGACATCCATGCCACTAACTGTCGCATGTTAAGCAAGCGCTCTACCACTTGAGCCAAGAAGAATGAAAGAGGTTTTATTGGAGTCACATTCAAAGAGTCACATTTAGAATCTCAAGATAGGTTCACAAACGAAAGTTTATTTATTTTATTAACCAATTTCCAAAGCTATTTTCACCTCTACTATACAATATTTGATATTATATAATATATACAATATGTCTATTGTGGTCAATCCCAATTATTTGAGCACTAAGCTAGAACTGTTCACTGCCATCAAAATTATTTTGACTTCCTATTAAAAGTTTCCTCTTATCCAGCCCAGAAACATTCAAATGAATAGATTCATTTGTGAACTTATGTTAAGTCCACAAGAGGGCAAGTGTAGTTTTCAGAGTGAATAAGGCCTATCCCATTTCTGGGGTGCATGAGACTCTATTAAGACTCTTCTATGACTGCATGCACCTATCAATGCAGCTGTAAATACTGCTTCCTTCCTGCATGCTCCCTGCCTCCTTCCCTGCCTGACACTGACACTCAACATAAATGCAGTTAACATGTTTTGATTCATAAAAGACATTCTGCTGGTGATTTAGAAAGTGCTTTCAATCTAGAGTATCTGTTAAATTATAGCAGCTTCTCCTACCCAAAGCAGGTGATTATAAGGGTTAAAGCCTCAGGAGCATTATTTTACATTTAGGAAACCCTACAAACTTGCGAATGAACCTGACATTGCAGTCAACCAGTTTCCTTTGTACAGGTGATGAGGAATGAGCTGTTGATTTTGGTGTGTTTTCACCCTCAAAATTGATGTCAGTTTGGTGTGTTTACACCCTCATGCCGGACCACCAATGCCAATTCAACATGTATTACAAGCTCAAAATATGACTGATGAGGACTAACTAGGCTCAACGTTGTGGAACACTCCACACTGATGATGGGCATTAGGCAGTCACCAACACTCTCCAATGGCATGATGGTATGGGAGAGTTATTTTATTTTCTGCAGGCAGTGTGTTTAACTTCCCATGTTAAAAGCATAAGTTCTCATTTTCCATTTGAATACCCCAACATTAAACAAGCAATATGGGACACACACACACACACACACACACACACACACACACACACACACACACACACACACACACACACACACACACACACAAGCCCTTCTTTCACACAAGTTCAAACTTGTTTCCTGTGCCCTGTGTGCTTTGGTTTTTCTCGTTGGATTATTCTCTGCCTGGTTAAGGTAGGTTCTGAGTTTACTTACTTTTGCCTTAGATTCTGTAAAATTCAAGGCTAATTATCTGAACCTAGTTGTTAGTTGCTTGTTAGCTGTAATTACTCACTACAGGTGTAGTTTCGCCCTGTGCACCTCTCGGCATGACTGCGCCGTGAGGTCCTGCCGATTGGTCCATGGATTTCACAGTGGTAAAGTCATTGTGTTCTGTGTGTATGCAATATTGTAAATGGGATTACATTTATTGGTAGCATTTTCATCGTAAGGAGGCAAATGCACATGCGGTCTGGCAGAAATAGCTCAGCTGGGAGAGCGTTAGACAGAAGATCTAAAGGTCCCTGGTTCAATCCCGGGTTTCGGCAACTGTGCGGTACTGATTTCCTCTTCCGATGGTGTGCTTTTTTTTATGTGTACTTCATAAACCTTTACGTTCTTTTACTAAAAAATGATTGCGACGTTGCTGTTTTTATGCTATCGGAAGTTTTCATGGCGTAATAGCACTAAAGACTTTGAATTCAGTGACCCTATTTAAAATTTCCTGAAACTTGCAATATCTTATCATATGTTTCATCACTGCACATAGAGGCGCTTGAAGAGTGGCTTCTGCACAAACGCTTTTGAAATGTAGCTCATTAGTTGTAAGCTGGACAAGGGAAGGGTCGGCGTCAACTTGCATGTATGCTTGGTACAATATTATAGGAATCCTGTTTCACACCACTCCTATGTTTTCATGGAATGGGGCCTACTTCAGCTAGCTTTGGCTCATGGACGGGCTTTGTTCTACCAAAACAGGTGATGTAAAGTTGTCATTTGCTTCCTAAAGTTCTTGAAAATCACACTCTACCAAGAGGCATCGCATAATGGCAAAAAAACAAAACATTGTACACTAAATACAGCAACCAACATACTTATCCTTAATGTGTACCACTGCAGAAGAGATGCACTGGAGATTTTGAATTCTAAAGACATTGAGCATCATACTTATCCTTAACGTGTAACACTGCAGAAGAGACGTACTGGAGAATGCGGACAATGATCCCACTACCTCTCTCATTGCATAATGTGAAAACACCTTCCAAAATATTGTATTCTAACAACAGTGAGCAACACACTCATCCGAAGAGTGTATCAATGCTGCTAAGACACACTGGAGAAGGTAGACATCCATGCCACTAACTGTCGCATGTTAAGCAAGCGCTCTACCACTTGAGCCAAGAAGAATGAAAGTATTTTTATTGGAGTCACATTCAAAGAGTCACATTTAGAATCTCAAGATAGGTTCACAAACGAAAGTTTATTTATTTTATTAACCAATTTCCAAAGCTATTTTCACCTCTACTATACAACATATTATATTATATAATATATACAATATGTCTATTGTGGTCAATCCCAATTATTTGAGCACTAAGCTAGAACTGTTCACTGCCATCAAAATTATTTTGACTTCCTATTAAAAGTTTCCTCTTATCCAGCCCAGAAACATTCAAATGAATAGATTCATTTGTGAACTTATGTTAAGTCCACAAGAGGGCAAGTGTAGTTTTCAGAGTGAATAAGGCCTATCCCATTTCTGGGGTGCATGAGACTCTATTAAGACTCTTCTATGACTGCATGCACCTATCAATGCAGCTGTAAATACTGCTTCCTTCCTGCATGCTCCCTGCCTCCTTCCCTGCCTGACACTGACACTCAACATAAATGCAGTTAACATGTTTTGATTCATAAAAGACATTCTGCTGGTGACTTAGAAAGTGCTTTCAATCTAGAGTATCTGTTAAATTATAGCAGCTTCTCCTACCCAAAGCAGGTGATTATAAGGGTTAAAGCCTCAGGAGCATTATTTTACATTTAGGAAACCCTACAAACTTGCGAATGAACCTGACATTGCAGTCAACCAGTTTCCTTTCTACAGGTGATGAGGAATGAGCTGTTGATTTTGGTGTGTTTTCACCCTCAAAATTGATGTCAGTTTGGTGTGTTTACACCCTCATGCCGGACCACCAATGCCAATTCAACATGTATTACAAGCTCAAAATATGACTGATGAGGACTAACTAGGCTCAACGTTGTGGAACACTCCACACTGATGATGGGCATTAGGCAGTCACCAACACTCTCCAATGGCGTGATGGTATGGGAGAGTTATTTTCTTTTGTGAAGGCAGTGTGTTTAACTTCCCATGTTAAAAGCATAAGTTCTCAATTTCCATTTGAATACCCCAACATTAAACAAGCAATATGGGACACACACACACACACACCCACACACACACCCACACAAGCCCTTCTTTCACACAAGTTCAAACTTGTTTCCTGTGACCTGTGTGCTTTGGTTTTTCTCGTTGGATTATTCTCTGCTTGGTTAAGGTAGGTTCTGAGTTTACTTACTTTAGCCTTAGATTCTGTAAAATTCAAGGCTAATTATCTGAACCTAGTTGTTAGTTGCTTGTTAGCTGTAATTACTCACTACAGGTGTAGTTTCGCCCTGTGCACCTCAAGGCATGACTGCGCCGTGAGGTCCTGCCGAGTGGTCCATGGATTTCACAGTGGTAAAGTCATTGTGTTCTGTGTGTATGCAATATTGTAAATGGGATTACATTTATTGGTAGCATTTTCATCGTAAGGAGGCAAATGCACATGCGGTCTAGCCGAAATAGCTCAGCTGGGAGAGCGTTAGACTGAAGATCTAAAGGTCCCTGGTTCAATCCCGGGTTTCGGCAACTGTGCGGTGCTGATTTCCTCTTCCGATGGTGTGCTTTTTTTTATGTGTACTTCATAAACCTTTACGTTCTTTTACTAAAAAATGATTGCGACGTTGCTGTTTTTATGCAATCGGAAGTGTACTTCATAAACCTTTACCTTCTTTTACTAAAAAATGATTGCGACGTTGCTGTTTTTATACTATCGGAAGTTTTCATGGCGTAATAGCACTAAAGAATTTGAATTCAGTGACCCTATTTAAAATTTCCTGAAACTTGCAATATCTTATCATATGTTTCATCACTGCACATAGAGGTGCTTGAAGAGTGGCTTCTGCACAAACGCTTTTGAAATGTAGCTCATTAGTTGTAAGCTGGACAAGGGAAGGGTCGGCGTCAACTTGCATGTATGCTTGGTACAATATTATAGGAATCCTGTTTCACACCACTCCTATGTTTTCATGGAATGGGGCCTACTTCAGCTAGCTTTGGCTCATGGACGGGCTTTGTTCTACCAAAACAGGTGATGTAAAGAAGTCATTTGCTTCCTAAAGTTCTTGAAAATCACACTCTACCAAGAGGCATCGCATAATGGCAAAAAAACAAAACATTGTACACTAAATACAGCAACCAACATACTTATCCTTAATGTGTACCACTGCAGAAGAGATGCACTGGAGATTTTGAATTCTAAAGACATTGAGCATCATACTTATCCATAACGTGTAACACTGCAGAAGAGACGTACTGGAGAATGCGGACAATGATCCCACTACCTCTCTCATTGCATAATGTGAAAACACCTTCCAAAATATTGTATTCTAACAACAGTGAGCAACACACTCATCCGAAGAGTGTATCAATGCTGCTAAGACACACTGGAGAAGGTAGACATCCATGCCACTAACTGTCGCATGTTAAGCAAGCGCTCTACCACTTGAGCCAAGAAGAATGAAAGTATTTTTATTGGAGTCACATTCAAAGAGTCACATTTAGAATCTCAAGATAGGTTCACAAACGAAAGTTTATTTATTTTATTAACCAATTTCCAAAGCTATTTTCACCTCTACTATACAACATATGATATTATATAATATATACAATATGTCTATTGTGGTCAATCCCAATTATTTGAGCACTAAGCTAGAACTGTTCACTGCCATCAAAATTATTTTGACTTCCTATTAAAAGTTTCCTCTTATCCAGCCCAGAAACATTCAAATGAATAGATTCATTTGTGAACTTATGTTAAGTCCACAAGAGGGCAAGTGTAGTTTTCAGAGTGAATAAGGCCTATCCCATTTCTGGGGTGCATGAGACTCTATTAAGACTTCTATGACTGCATGCACCTATCAATGCAGCTGTAAATACTGCTTCCTTCCTGCATGCTCCCTGCCTCCTTCCCTGCCTGACACTGACACTCAACATAAATGCAGTTAACATGTTTTGATTCATAAAAGACATTCTGCTGGTGACTTAGAAAGTGCTTTCAATCTAGAGTATCTGTTAAATTATAGCAGCTTCTCCTACCCAAAGCAGGTGATTATAAGGGTTAAAGCCTCAGGAGCATTATTTTACATTTAGGAAACCCTACAAACTTGCGAATGAACCTGACATTGCAGTCAACCAGTTTCCTTTGTACAGGTGATGAGGAATGAGCTGTTGATTTTGGTGTGTTTTCACCCTCAAAATTGATGTCAGTTTGGTGTGTTTACACCCTCATGCCGGACCACCAATGCCAATTCAACATGTATTACAAGCTCAAAATATGACTGATGAGGACTAACTAGGCTCAACGTTGTGGAACACTCCACACTGATGATGGGCATTAGGCAGTCACCAACACTCTCCAATGGCGTGATGGTATGGGAGAGTTATTTTCTTTTGTGCAGGCAGTGTGTTTAACTTCCCATGTTAAAAGCATAAGTTCTCATTTTCCATTTGAATACCCCAACATTAAACAAGCAATATGGGACACACACACACACACACCCACACACACACCCACACAAGCCCTTCTTTCACACAAGTTCAAACTTGTTTCCTGTGACCTGTGTGCTTTGGTTTTTCTCGTTGGATTATTCTCTGCTTGGTTAAGGTAGGTTCTGAGTTTACTTACTTTAGCCTTAGATTCTGTAAAATTCAAGGCTAATTATCTGAACCTAGTTGTTAGTTGCTTGTTAGCTGTAATTACTCACTACAGGTGTAGTTTCGCCCTGTGCACCTCAAGGCATGACTGCGCCGTGAGGTCCTGCCGAGTGGTCCATGGATTTCACAGTGGTAAAGTCATTGTGTTCTGTGTGTATGCAATATTGTAAATGGGATTACATTTATTGGTAGCATTTTCATCGTAAGGAGGCAAATGCACATGCGGTCTAGCCGAAATAGCTCAGCTGGGAGAGCGTTAGACTGAAGATCTAAAGGTCCCTGGTTCAATCCCGGGTTTCGGCAACTGTGCGGTGCTGATTTCCTCTTCCGATGGTGTGCTTTTTTTTATGTGTACTTCATAAACCTTTACGTTCTTTTACTAAAAAATGATTGCGACGTTGCTGTTTTTATGCAATCGGAAGTGTACTTCATAAACCTTTACCTTCTTTTACTAAAAAATGATTGCGACGTTGCTGTTTTTATACTATCGGAAGTTTTCATGGCGTAATAGCACTAAAGAATTTGAATTCAGTGACCCTATTTAAAATTTCCTGAAACTTGCAATATCTTATCATATGTTTCATCACTGCACATAGAGGTGCTTGAAGAGTGGCTTCTGCACAAACGCTTTTGAAATGTAGCTCATTAGTTGTAAGCTGGACAAGGGAAGGGTCGGCGTCAACTTGCATGTATGCTTGGTACAATATTATAGGAATCCTGTTTCACACCACTCCTATGTTTTCATGGAATGGGGCCTACTTCAGCTAGCTTTGGCTCATGGACGGGCTTTGTTCTACCAAAACAGGTGATGTAAAGAAGTCATTTGCTTCCTAAAGTTCTTGAAAATCACACTCTACCAAGAGGCATCGCATAATGGCAAAAAAACAAAACATTGTACACTAAATACAGCAACCAACATACTTATCCTTAATGTGTACCACTGCAGAAGAGATGCACTGGAGATTTTGAATTCTAAAGACATTGAGCATCATACTTATCCATAACGTGTAACACTGCAGAAGAGACGTACTGGAGAATGCGGACAATGATCCCACTACCTCTCTCATTGCATAATGTGAAAACACCTTCCAAAATATTGTATTCTAACAACAGTGAGCAACACACTCATCCGAAGAGTGTATCAATGCTGCTAAGACACACTGGAGAAGGTAGACATCCATGCCACTAACTGTCGCATGTTAAGCAAGCGCTCTACCACTTGAGCCAAGAAGAATGAAAGAGGTTTTATTGGAGTCACATTCAAAGAGTCACATTTAGAACCTTAATGAACTCAGGGTAGTCACCAGCAGTGGAAACAAGCAGGACACTAGTGCTATCCCCAAAGTCTTGGTCCTCCCCATGAGTCTGGAGATGACAAATGTGACTTTGCCATGGTTAGGTAGATGTAGCTGGTAGGTGAAATACAGCTCACACTGGAAAACAATACTCTCACAGCCATCTCAACAGTAGACCTCTGGCATGGCAATGTGCACCCAATCAGTGGGTGTAGGGCCAACCAACCTGTATCGGGACCCATGGAGAGGCTTGGCACACAGCAAGTGAGGTTCTCCATCATGGACTGAAGCTCACAAATCTCCTGCCTCTGCTGTCCCAAAACCATGGGCTGGACAGTCTGCAGGTCAGCCCAATCTGTGCTGCTTGCCTCACTCCCTGGAAGCTGCGCAGGCAGTGAAAGCTGAGAGAATCTTTATTCTCCATACTCGACTCAAATGAACTCAAAACATGCTGACGAGGCATAGCGAAGCTACCGATGTGTAGAACAATGCAGGATCGAAAGGTTCTTACTTCTTAAGAGTAGGACCCAGGCACAGGACAAATAGCAATGCACAGCACCAATGGCAGGTATCTGTAGGCTTAAATAACTAGTTGAACAAAAGAGGAGCAAACAAGGAACAGGTGTGTGCCATAATCAACACATAGATGATAGGGACCATGGCAGGTGTTGTGTGTGTGTGGGGGGGCCAGTGGAGTGACTGGCACACTGTGGCAAATATGTTACCTTTATCAGTAAGCTGTTTGCTGTTTGCAATGTACAATAAATGTATGAGTTACATGTCAAATAACTCAATAAATCATCATTTATGACATGATTTTTGCAATGATGATTGTGTAAAGCATTTTATTTGCAAAAGGTCAGACTGATGTAAATGTAAACATTTGAAAAATATGCATAAAATTAAATATGTATTTATTTGTACCCACTAGGGGTAGTATGCGGCTGTAACGTGACAAGGAAGGCCAGACGCTCATAGATGTAGGTAGATAGGTTTATTATGTTCCAACTTCGTAATGGGTGAATAAGCCATGGTCGAAACCAGGAAAGCCAATATAGGGGTAATCCAAATCATGTAGTGGTAATCCAATCCACTTCTGTTTTATTCTATAACAAATTATACTGTTGTAATTTAGATAATTTATTTAAGATGACAAAGATGTTGTTGATAATGGTAAAAAGATGCATTGTTTTTAGCTGTCAAATAATGCAAAGAAAACAAGTTCATATTAACTGTCTTGCTGGAAAAGCCAGTCCTCAGGGTTGGGGAAGACTGTCAGACAAAAAGGAAGCAACATTTCCTCCTAGACAACCTTGTATATGGCTCAATTAATTTGTTCTTCACAAAGACCAATCTTCCTGCTTCCAGTGGGAAGATCACTGGTCCTCCACCAAACATCACAGTAGATGAGAGACATTGTGGCTTGTAGACCTTGACAAGTCTCTGGTTAACCATTTGGCAGCCATGTGTTACACCAAGCTGTAAGATTGTATTCATCACATAAAATAACTTTACTCCCTTTTATGGTTATTGAAAAGTTCATGCTCACTCAGCTTAATAAGTTCTTAAGATCAAATTGTTTCATTTATGAATTCCAATCAGCATTCTGGCCACACCACAGAGATTCCTTTGACCTAAACTCTGGACCTTACAGCTGCTTGTCACGGTATGGCCCCCTCCTCCTAGACTCCTCCTTATGTTCACGTGATGTGTGTGTGTGTGTGTGTGTGTGTGTGTGTCTTCTTTGCCACACCCCGACCATGTGTCACACCTGTTCCTTGTTATCTACGTTGTTACCGTGTATGTATAAAGTCCTGTTTATTCATTAGTCTTTGTTGGTGTTCGACCCAATGTTTGCTGTGTATCAGCTGCTTCGTTGTGCATTAGACTGACTGTTACTTTCTGAGTGTTGTTTTTGCTTGTTTTTGAGCTAGTCAAGTATGAAATTCCATTTCCATCAGTACAGAAGGCCATTTAGCACAGGCAGAGTCATCAGAGATCAGCAATATAAGTATCAATATATGTCCAGAACAGTGAGGAGAGAAGGATTTATTATGAAATATGAGGGGAATAGTTTACATATAGTTGAGATAATCACATTTATATATGGATTAATAGTATTGTGCCACGATCAAGATGGCGCCGGTGAGGTCGGCTGCCGTCACGACTGCTCGGTCTGCACCTGGCACTTTTTTCGCTCTTTTCACTATCCTTTTCGCTCTTTTCGCTCTTCCCGCTACCCATGATTTCTCCGCAGCCCTTCTCTACACACCACGGCACGTATCTCGTACAGCAGAGATGCCCTTATTTCTCTTAATCTACATAGCACTCACCTCAAGCCGTCTGTAACCCCGGACCCAAGATGGCCGACGGAGATCCTGAGGGAAAACAAAAGACGCGGCACGAGGAAAAGGCCTCAAGGGAAGCGAGCCGGCGTCAGGAACAAGCTGAGGGCTCGGGCACACCGAGCTCCCTTACCCAGCATCCTGCTAGCCAACATCCAGTCTCTGGATAACAAGCTCGATGACCTCCGGGCCAGGATAAAGTTCCAGAGGGACATTCGGGACTGCAATCTCCTCTGCTTCACCGAGTCGTGGCTGAACCCAGCGGTACCAAACCACGCTATCCAGCCGGCCGAGTTCTTCTCGGTTCACCGCATGGACAGGACGGCAGGTTCGGGGAAGTCGAGAGGCGGCGGAGTGTGTGTGATGGTAAACAACAGCTGGTGTAACAATGCCAATGTTGTTACTCTCGCCTGCTCCTGCTCACCCAACCTGGAGCTGCTCGCCCTCAAGCTTCATCCTTTCTACCTTCCCCGGGAGTTCATTTCGGTCATTATCAACACCGTGTACATCTCACCTCAGGCTAACATGGACACTGCACTGTGTGAACTTCATGAGGCTCTCACACAGTTTCAGGCACAGCACCGGGACGCTGCACTTATTGTGGTTGGGGATTTCAACAGCGCTAACCTCAAGCGTGCGGTGCCCAACCTTTACCAGCACGTAACCTTCCCCACCAGGGGAAATAGGACACTAGACCACTGCTACACCCCATACAAGGACAGTTACAAGGCACTAGGTCATCCACCGTTTGGTAAGTCAGACCACGCCGCCATCTTCCTCCTACCAAAATATAAACAAAGGCTGAAACTGGAAGCTCCGGTTCAGAGGGAGGTCGCGCGCTGAACAGACCAATCGGTGGCCGCTCTGCAGGACGCTCTGGATGATGCGGACTGGGACATGTTCCGGCGCAGCACTGATGATGTCAGCGAGTTTACGGAGGCAGTAGTGGGGTTTATTTGGAAACTGGTGGACGACAAGATCCCAAGAATCACCATCAAGAAGTTTTCCAACCAGAAGCCCTGGGTGGACAGAACCATCCATGAGGCTCTGAACTCTCGCACTGCTGCCTACAATGCGGGGATCATCAGCGGGAACATGGACGAGTACAAGTCCGCAGCATACGGAGTGCGCAGGGCGGTGAGGGAGGCGAAGCGACGCTACGGGAAGAAACTAGAGACACAGTTCCAGCAGAGTGGCTCTAGATCCCTGTGGCAGGGACTACGGATGATCACGGACTACAGGAGCCCACCCTCCGGACTGATGAGTGCGGATGAGTCTCTGGTGAACGAGCTGAATACATTCTTTGCTCGCTTCGAGGCTACATCTAGCAGCGCTAATGCTAGCAGCACAAATGCTAACGGCGCTAGTGCTAACAGCGCCAATGCTAATGGCACTATCGGGGCAGTCGATGGCACATGCGCGGGGCCCACCATAGAACAGCGCCCTCTCATCATTACGGAGAGTGACGTGAGGAGAGTGTTTAAAAGGGTGAAAACCAGGAAGGCGATGAGACCAGACGGTATCTGCTGGAGGGTCCTCAAAGCCTGCGCAGATCAGCTAGCCCCGGTATTCACCGACATCTTCAATCTCTCCCTGATGCTCGGTATCGTCCCGTCCAGCTTCAAGCGGTCCACCATCGTCCCCGTCCCGAAGAAACCTCGACCCTCCGACCTCAATGACTACCGCCCTGTCGCCCTCACATCAGTCGTGATGAAGTGCTTTGAAAAGCTAGTCAGAGACTTCATCACATCTTCACTGCCAGCCTCCATGGACCCACTGCAATTTGCATACCGCCACAACCGCTCCACTGACGATGCAATTGCACATCTGCTCCACACTACACTGACTCACCTGGACGAAGGGAGGGGAAATTATGTTAAAATGCTATTTGTCGACTACAGTTCAGCATTTAACACTATCATCCCCTCCCTACTCACTACTAAGTTGGGAGATCTAGGACTGCATACATCCCTGTGCCACTGGATCTCCAACTTCCTAACAGACAGACCGCAATCAGTACGGGTGGGCAACTGCGCCTCATCCACCCTCACCCTCAGCACTGGAGCTCCTCAGGGTTGTGTCCTAAGCCCCCTGCTCTACTCACTGTACACCTACGACTGCACAGCCACTTCCAGCTCTAATATCATTGTCAAGTTTGCTGACGACACCGTTGTCGTGGGTCTGATCTCGGACAACGACGAGAGGACCTACCTGGAGGAGATTAAACACCTGGAAAACTGGTGCCAGGAAAATAATCTCCTCCTAAACATCAGCAAGACAAAGGAGCTGATCGTGGATAGCAGCAAGAAGCAGGTGTGGCACTACCAACCTGTGAGGATCAGTGGAACCACGGTGGAGAGAGTAGATAGTTTCAGTTACCTTGGAGTTCACATCTCGCAGGACCTGTCCTGGTCCCGCCATACCAACTCCCTTGCAAAGAAGGCTCGTCAGCGTCTTTACCACCTCAGACGCCTAAGGGACTTCAGACTGCCCTCCAAAGTACTGCGGAACTTCTACACCTGCACTATCGAGAGCATCCTCACGGGGAACATCACAATCTGGTTTGGGAATAGCACCAAGCAGGACAGACAAGCACTCCAAAGGGTAGTGCGTTCAGCAGAGCGCATCACTCACACGGAACTTCCTGACCTGCAGACCATCTACTACAAGCGGTGCCAGAGCAAGGCCAGGAAAATTGTGAAGGACCCCACCCATCCCAACAATAGACTCTTCACTCTGTTGAGGTCAGGGAGGCGCTTCCGCTCCCTGAAGACCAAGACAGAGAGGCTGAAGAGGAGCTTCTTCCCACAGGCCATTCGGGCCCTGAATCAGGGAAACTGATAAACTGTGGGGACCACCACCACCATGTAACATGACTGTATATCTGTACATCTGTATATATAGATTTATACTCAAGTACCCTGTTACACAACAACTGTAGATATGTTATTATATAAAATGGATCTGTACATTCTGTAGATTGTGTACATATATACCCAACCATATACATTGTACATTGTGTATATAATCATAATATACATATATTGTACATACTTTGTTAAAAATATTTTTGTACATACATAGAATATATATATTTACCTGCATATATATATTTTTCTCTATGCACCCCTGTTTCTCTTCCTCAGTTTGGACAGAGCACTCTCCACCATTTCACTGCACGTTATACTGTGTATGACTATGTATGTGACGAATAAACGGAACTTGAACTTGAACTTGAACTTGAACTTGTGTGAAAAGGTACATTTTGATTCAGGCTTTTAAAGAGCAGATACTACAGACCCATTTATTAGTGATAATACATATTTTGGTAAATAAAGATAAATAAAGACTTTTACGTAACAAAATTTCAACTACAGTTTCTGATATTCACTCTGATTCAGTCTAACATTTTCTCACAGATTCCAACCACAGGGAAGTCACAGGGATAAACAGCCCAGGTCGATCCATTGTCAGCAGCAAACCTGTATCCAGTTATAGGACAGTCTTCATTTCTTTCATAGTCATTGGGCTCACCCTGCCACCAGTACCTGAAAGCACACAGTGCATAAATGTGCCTTCTGAATTTCACACCCTGAGATGTAGACTTCATCAAATGACTGCAACTTGACCAGAGTTCAGTCAGAATTATTTTTATAATAGGCAGGAGGCAGGTCACCCTATGACAAATGATTAGGATAGCTTGTAATGCTCAACACAACAATTCTATTATAAGTGTATTGCACTTCAGTAAAAAGAGTGAAATCCCTTGTTGCTAATGTAACCAAGTCTATCATGTTCTCTCACTGATTCAAGTGCATATTTAATATATGGCTGTAACTGCAAAAATCCTGGTTGTCAGTCCACTGGTTGTTGACTGAAGATTGACTTGTATGATCACTCCACTTCCATAGTGGTAAAAATCGACTGGAATGGTTGTGATTTCTTCCTAAGAACCAGGAACAACTCATGTTTTATTGAACCAAGTCATTCTCCTCCCATCTAGAGTCAGGCTACACGCCAGTTGTTGATATGAAGACTCTACATTTTGATAGATTAAGCCGAGGGCAGCGATGTCATCCTCAAATAAACTCACTGTGGTACCTTTAAAATTGAACAGGTCATTTTGAAGAGATGTACAATCATGTGTACAAAGTGAAAATTTAGAGCACAGACAGTAACCCTGAGGAGTACCAGTGCTGATTTTAATTGAGCACTAACTCTACTCCCAACTGTGATCTGTTAGAAAGTCCAATATCTTGGGTATATCAAGATCAGTTGGTGGCCTAACTGTATTGACATTTAACATTGAAGGCATTTAGCTGATGCTTTTATCCAAAGCACCTTACAACTATGGCGGACTACAAAGTGAGCAATTAAGGGGTTACCTTGGCTATGCACTATGCACTATGTCAAGATTGAAGCTGCAATACATAAAGCTGGCCACCAGAAGTCCCCATCTCCAGAATTCTAATAGTCACCATAGTTACTGCTCACATGCACCAGCACCATGCTATTTAAGACTACCTGAACCTCAGTATCATTGTGAAGTATTGCCGACAATCCCAGTGTGCACACAAACATTTTCTTTCTTTGTAGAGCCTGGTCTTGTATCACTTGAAATAACCTCCCAGGTGTGTTATGATGGCTGCCCACGAGGACAGACTTGTCTCTAAAGACTTTGGATTAGTTCTGTGGTCTCTCACCCAGTGGTCAGTGCTGTGCTGTCCATCCATTTCCAGGATCCATCTGTGTCTTTGTCAGTCAAACCGATCCAGTATGAGGAAATGTTTTACTGATGAAATCCTCTGAAGTGGTAACATATACAGAACTGTGCAAAGGTTTTTGACATGTGTGGAAACAATGCTGCAAAGTAAGAATGCTTTGAAAAATAGAAGTGTTAATAGTTTATTTTTGTCAGTTAACAAAATGCAAAGTAAATGCACAACAGAGAAATCTAAATCAATATTTGGTGTGACAGTCAAAACCTTTTTACTTTGCTGCATTTTTTCCACACCTGCCTAAAACCTTTGTACAGTACTGTATATATTCAAAATTGTAGTGAAGTACGCCAGGTTTCCAGAGAAACAGGACATTTCAGACAGAGGTCACTCATCAGCTGTGCAGCACTTCTGACACACACACACACACACACACACACACACACACACACACACACACACACACACACACACTCTCCACTCTTTATGATCACTAGGTCTGCTCCTCTTTGCTTGCAGTCATTTCTGCTCTTACGCCAGAATTTTTTCTCAGCAGTGATGTAGTAAATACTGAAGTTGAAATAACTCCATATTTGTGCAGATTATTTTCACAACACACACACACACACACACACACACACACACACACACACACACACACACACACACACACACACATACATACATATATGCTCTTTCGCTACAGTCACATTGTTGTAACTGCTCTGTAACTGTCTTATTTCAATAGTCAAGTTGTTATAAGTGGTCTGTAAAAGGTCCCTCTCTACAGTCAGGTTATTGTAGCTGCTCTGCAACTGGTCTCGCTCTGTTGTGCACTTCACCCACAGTACTGTGATGGCAACTAGCAGGAGAACACACAACAGCCCCAGACACACTGCAGCCAGTCTGAAACATCTGCTCCCTAAAGTGTCAGCTGTGGGATAGTGGGTAAATGCACTTAAACACATATAGCTTTAGGCTCATATTAGCTGAACATTCATGTCAATTTATTATCTTTACACTTAGATAATTTTGTAATTATAAAGTTACAAAAATATACTTTCTCAAATAAATGTGTAAAAATGTGTGATGAGTGTGTTGAGTTTTTGAGGTAGTGTAGTGTGGTTCCACTAATGTAGGGCTGTAATGTAGGGCACAGTTTAATGATTTTGCTACTTAGAGGAAATCAAATGTGTGGAAAGTGTTGGAAAATGTGTGCTCAAATACAGTTTACATTACTTTTAATGCTAGTAAAATATTCCAAACTTCACCATATCTTGAAAATACAGGTACGTAGCCTTCTTTGCCTATATGACAGGGCTATATCCAAGGTACTGATCATGTAATTACAAAAGTGCTGAAGAGGACATGGAATTTTAGTGGTCAGTCAAGAGCTTTGTGGAAGGCAGAAGACAAATTGACCACAGGTTTTGAGTGGGTATGTGCTGTGTGTGGGTGTGTTGATAGTGGAGGACTTCAGTTTGTTGGTGTCATACTATCTTTTGTGTTTTTCTTTTACCCTTATAGGGAGGTATCTAAGTAGAAATAATCTTACATTGTTCTAAACACGTGTACACATTTTGTGTTTCTATGGTTGTACAGAACACACACTTAACATTCATTAAACGATGTTCTTACAAAGTGCTTATTATGGCTTTATAAGGCCAAAGCACTGGAGTCATATCATTTAGCACTGCAACATTCTTGATTGGGGTCCCTGTAGTAGGAACACATGTACAGATATGTTTGGAGTACACATTCCTTAACACATAATACAGAATATACACTGGGAATCTGGAAAGCCTAATTACATCTCTGTTCACCACAGCTCTGTGTCCATAAAGCCCACATCTGCAGGAGATGACCATCAGAGAAAGGTCAGAAAAAAAAGGTCCTCTTATATTTTCTAGGCAGGTGACTTCCAGTTACAGGAATGGTTTTTTTTTGTTTTTTTTCTGGTGAATTCAATTTGAGTCCAGTGGTTGTAGGTGATGTTTAAGCATAGATGGAATGAGGGGCTTTGTTGAATTCACAACTCGACCACATATTGTCTTTTCTATGATGTTTTCCATAACGGGAATGATCGCTTTCTGGTAAATTCAATTTGAGTTCAGTTGTTGAAGGTGATGTTTAAACTTAAATGGAATGTGGGAGCTTTGAATTCACTCCTCAACCACACAACCACACACTCACGACATCCTTTTGTCATCAACAATGCAGGAGCGCTGCGTGATGGGGTCCTGCTCAATACTGAAACATCTGGCTTCATGTGGGTTTATGGTTTCACCATCTAAGCTCCAGTGGTGCAAGCCATCTGTCACGTAACTGGAGTTCCTGCTGTCCACAGGTGAATGCCGCCTCTCAGATGCCCGTCGGGCAGTCATATGTGACATCCCTCCACCCGGCACAAAACAAACAAACAAAACAAACAAACAAAATGCTGAGTTTCCTGGGTCTGGTGAGCTACTGCCGCCAATAGGTGCCGGATTGTTCCTTTCATGATAATGTCCTCTGGCAGAGCTGTAGAAAAGACTGTCCTGATACGTTGGTCTGGACTGAGCCTATGTGTCACTCATTTAGGACTCTGAAATTGGCCTTGTGCTCTGCTCTAGCATTTGGCCTGCCAAACTATAATCTGCCCTTCCACCTTTACGTTTCTGAAAATGCTTCCACAGCTGTGGGTGTCCTCGCTCATGAGCACGGTGGTAGTTATTGCCCTTTATCTTATTTTTCCAAAACTTTTGATTCGGTAGTTCAAGGCATGCCGGCCTGCTTACGAGCTGTGGCTGCCTCGGCCCTACTGGTCACTGATGCAGAGAAATTGGTACTTTCTCATCCCATGGTTCTACACACTTCACATCAAGTTATTAATATTATGAATAACATTCAAACACAACAAATGACAGCACAGCGGTGTTCAGGCTATGAGGCCATCCTCTGCGCCACTCAGAATTTAACCATTAAATCACAGACAACCCTGAGTTCACCTGCTAATCTGTTGCGATCACTTTTGACATTGCTAGATCATTCTGATGAGTCTGTGCCCCATGACTGCATGGAGGCTATCCTTGAGTCCTCAAGCATGCACTCTGATCTCTCAAGCATGCCGCTCCAAGATGGCTATCACATTTTTGTACATGGCTCATGTTTTAAACTGTCTGACTGAGATGACCAATGAGTGAGCTCCCTTTGAGACCAAGATATGCTAGGATTGTGATGTTCCAACCATGGAAGGCCAAGAATAATTGGGAAGGATGAGAATTCCAATACCAGTGTGAGAAGAGTTCTGAGTGCAGGGTGCTAGTGGTGAGTCTAACTGGTGTAGTGCGGAAAGTGATAGAACCAGGACCTACTGAAGACCCATCTATAGCGGCTAGCCAAAGGGTCTTAGGTAAGGGCTCTATGGGGATGTTTAGCTCTTTAACCAGGTGGGCGTGGATAAAATTGCCTTCTACTCCGGAGTCAATCAGGGCTGTACACAGAAAGTAGGGAGTGGGAGCCCCAACATAGACAGGTAACTACCATTTTCTTAATGGGTTGGATCCCTACAGAGGCATGGGGTTTGTTATTCATGTCTCCTTTATGGAACAAGGCAGGAGACCTGTTGGGTCTAAGATGATAACGTGTCCCTGATAACATGTCCTGAAGACCCACAGTACAGGCATAGTCCCTCTTGAAAACGACGTCTCCTTTCTTCCTTGGTCAGGCGTGTGGAATCGCATTGCATAGGCCCTGCTGCAGTGTCTTGTCTGGGATTTACTCCAGTCACCAGAGTCGTATAAGTTAAGGGAGTAATGTTACCTCCACATGTTCTTCGTTCCCGCAAAAAATGGTCAAGACGGATAGCATCAGTTGATCGTTAAGCTCATCATCCCTGCAAGCCAGTTCATGCAATAACTCTGTGATCAGACCGTTCCAGAAAGTAATGATCAGGGCTGCTTCGTTCCACCCACTACCAGCAGCAATGGTACGAAATTGGCGGGCGCAGTCCGACACAGAACAGTTGCCTTGACAAAGTTTAGAAAGAATTTTTCGCGTGCTCTTACCTCATGCGGGTGATCAAACATGGCTTTAAAATGCACAATAAAATCCTCATAAGTAGTCATTTGTAAGTTCTCCCAAATGGCGGTAGCCCAATCTAAAGCTTTATTGGTTAGAGGTAAGGAATGTTATTTTAGCCTGGTTAGAAAGAGGGGGGAATGCCATTAAAATGTAGTGTGCATTGTAACAAAAAACCCTGACACTTCTCTGGAGAACCGTTGTATTTATCCGGTTTACTTACAGAGGCTACAGTGGGAGTGCTGCCAGCATCGGATGCATGAGGTGGGTCTGGCTGGGGGAAAGTAGTCATAGCATGTAACCATGATGTAAGTTCTTTGAGACATTGTCTGAGTTCTGACATTTGTACCTGTTGGTCTGTTTGTTGTGTGGCATTCGTATCCATGCACCATGTGAAACTCTTGAACACCTGTTGGTGTTGGCCCAGTAGCTGTACTTGATTGGTGATCGCTTCTTTCAACACGTCTGAATCTGCCATCTGCATGGTAGCGAAGTATTCTGTGACACGACAAGTAAGGCCAGATGCTTGAGGATGTAGATAGATAGGTTTATTTTGTTCTAGCTTCATGATAGGTGAATAAGCCAGGGTCGAAACCAAGAAAGCCAAAATAGGTATAATCCAAATCATGAGGGTAAACAGTCCAAGTCCAAAAACCAAAGAGCAATAACAAACCAGGCAAACAATACAGAAGGGCTAGGGAAAAATCAGAACAAAACACAGTCGAAATACAGGAAAGCAATTAATGAAATAACGCTCGGTACGCACAGTCAAAACTAGTGGCAATACTTTACAATGTAAGTGAGGTCTCAACAGGTTTATATACAGGTGTGGAGTGGAACACAGGTGCTGTCAATATTCCGGTGATGAGGATCTGAATGAATGTGTATGGTTGGCTGAGTCCTTGGCCTTGCGACGAATGGCATGTTGAGTATTGTAGTGAGCTTGGAGGTCAGTCGACGTGACAACGAGCTTAAGTAGATAATATTATATCGACCAGTGAACGTTCCTGTCTCAACTCGAACACGTTAAAAATTGTTTCAATGCTTTGCATCTTCTCTCATTAAATAACCATATGTATTTATACCTATTTGTAGCCAAATAGTGAGGTCACATGGCAACGTTGTGACGTCATAATACCACGTGAAATTTAAGGCGCTTATGATAGGACTCTACTAATTTCACAATCATCAGTTAATTTCATGGAGCTATTTTATCAAAAAATATTTCATGAATTTAGGATACAAATTAATTTTAGGCTACATTTCACAGTATTTATTAAACAACACTAAAGAAGCTTTATAGTTAGGATAGCCAATTAGACTCACTAGGCCTGCCATGCTAAGCCTTGTACTGACTTTACTTTAGCATGGAACCATAAATAACTTCCAAAATATAACAGCGATGTTTGTAAAGAAATGGCTTTTTAAAAATCAAAAGCAGGAATGTTTATGGAAAAATAAATCCACATTATTGCAGGTGAAAAATGCACATTACTCTTACTCTAAATCACATTACTCTAAATACCCAGCGTATTGTTCTTGTTTGACTTTTTTCCATAGCAACAGAAATCTGCTATGAGGTCTGGCATAAACTCTGTGCCGTTCAGATAAAGCACATCATATATAAAATAAATAATGTACTTGGTGGTGAACTATACTATGTGGTTCATGGATTTTCCCCACATTCCAGTAATTTTATTAAGTACACTTTTGCATAAATGGTATGACAAGAAAGGGGAATTAGCTCAAGTGGTAGAGGTACCTCTTGCTTAGCATGCTAGAGGTAGTGGGATCAATGTCCATATTCTTCAGTGTGTCTTGTCTATATTGTTACACACTTAGGAAAAGCATGTTTACCCCTGTCAAAAGAGTATAATGTTTTGGAAGTTTTTTTTAGTATTATGCAATTCCTCTTTGAAGAGTTTGATTTTCAAGAACTTTAGTAAGCAGATCACTTATTTGCATCATCTGTTTTGGTAGGACAAAGCTCATCCATGAGCCAAAGGAAGCTGAGTTAGGCCCCATTCCATGAAAATATTGGAGTGGTGTGAACCAGGATACCTACACAAGCACACATGCAAGCTGACACCTACCCTTCCCTTGTTCAGTTGTTTGGCCAGCAGACATGGACTATATTTCAAAAACATTTGTGCAGAAGCCACTGTTCAAGAGACTCTCTGCAGTGAGGAAACATATCATAAGGAAGTGTAAATTCCAAAAAAAGTTTAAGTAGGCTCACTGAATTCAAAGTCTAGAGCACTATTACACCATGATTTGTAACGATAGTGTAAAAACAGTAATGTCTCATTCGTTTTTTAGTAAAGGAATGTAAAGGTTTATGAAATATACTTAAAAAGAAGACTATTTGTTGAAGAGAGTGGTCTGGCACAGATGCCAAAACCCAAGACTGAACCAGGGCTCTTTGGATATTCAGTTTAACACTCCCCCAGCTGAGCTATTTCAACTAGTGATTGCAGGCTTTCGCCTGGTTCTAATCAAAGCGTTACCAATGAATGTAGCTCATGTTCATATTAGAGGCAACCATCACCTTTATCCCTGGTGGTCTAGTGGCTAGCCCTTTAATGCACAAGCAGTTTTAAGATCATTTTTGAACAATTTGTACTTGTTCACTTTAACACTAGGTATCTGAAATTGTACACATAGCACAATGATGATTCAGGATTCAAATTGAAGCAGACACTTAGGATTAGACATCCATTCACATCCAGGCTTATTTGTCCATCATTCAGGTTCCATTTGAGATCATCTAATACAGAAGAAAATGTCAAAAAAACATAAAACGCCTTTGGGTTTTTTGGTGTATAATGTGTCTATTGATGCTGAAGATTAATTTTCAATCATACTCTGCATTTTCTGATTCACCAGGGTCTTGTGTAATAAATTGAACAGTTTTGAGCATATACATGAAATGACTAAATATCTACACAATATTTTCCACTAGGTGTCCTACACTTATCCAAAGGGTCCAAAAACCTCTCCAATGCAAACAAAGTCATTAATCACATTATATCAAGTTTGCATGTTTATTTTTGCTAAAACATAACAGTAAGTTACTTTAGTAAGTTTCACAACAATATTAGCTTCATAGCAGCATTAGGGGAAAATACTGTACTAGCTACTACTACTATACTAGCTAATACTGTAGATGCTGGAGAAAATACTGTAAATGCTGTAATACTGTAAAGAAATAGTATACTTTATCATTTATACTTACGATTTGTAGCAGGATTAGGAATTGTTCCAGCAGTGAATGGAAACATCCAGTGATTTGCTATGCAAACATCTAAGCTATTCTATGCTAGTAGCTAAGCTAATCGATGCTAGCAGTCAAGCAGAACTCAAACAATTCCACATAAACTTCAGCTAAAATAAGCCTCTTCCATGATGTCCAAACATATTGGCAAAATCATCATATCAATCTTATAGTTTCACCAAATAGTGCCAAACAGCGCCAAACCGATGCGCTATGCTATCTGCTAACAACACTGAAGCACTGACAGTATACAGTGCGCATACCTTTAAACATTAAAGGGATGACTAAATAAGACAAGTGAGGGGTCTACGTTTTCATCTAAGCCTCCTCTATTTGATGAAACTGCTGCCAAACAAGCAGCTTGTCCTGGAAACTCTTGGAAATGCCTGGAAGTAAATGCTAGTCACCCTCCCTTCCCTTCCCCCTTCACACATAGGTGTGAGTTGCTGTTGCTCCAAGACAATGGTGCAGCAACGGCCAATAGAAATCAATTTACAATAGAAAAGGAGGGGGGGTCTAATGCTCTATTCTGGAACACTTTTACGTCAGAAGCGTACTTTTTCAGTTAACCAACGGCTTGCGTAGTTTGGGTTTGTTACGAAGGAACCGAACCGGAGGAAAAACGTTGCTTTTACGCACAGAAGTGAGCACGCAATTAAAGAAGTTTACTAACACTCTGTATACCATTTAAACATGTCATGCAGTTGTTTTGATGGTAATTGAATTTTCTATGACTAAATCAGAACTTATCTTGTACCAGAAGATTGTTTAAAAGGCAACTTAAAAGGGCAGGCATGTTTTTGTGGAAATTTTACCCAAAAAACACGATGTCTTCAGTGTGCAATTTCTGGCGAATGGATATATGCAGATGGCTGAAAATCAGTAAGCAGGTACTTGTATTAGTCCTAAGAAATGTTATGTTGATAAATGTACTGTACTTTAAGAATATTCGATTTTATCAAGTCATTTATTTGAGTATGCCCATTTGGGCCCGCCCATGGGCCCGCTAGGGGGCAATGGCACATATAGCGGCTAGGGTTCCCTTTCAAACTTCATGTTTTTGTAGAACAATAAGAAAGATGAATAACTCACTTTATGGCCTGTTATCGCTTATGCATACCATGTCCAGTATGCATCCAAACATGGTCAGTAGATTAGGAGTACAGACTTTGAAAAATATTCTTATTAGGGGGAACTGTCATGGAACGCTCACCTCCCACGAGTCACGTGGTTCGGCCCCCCACGTGCAGTGGGAAGACTGTCTTGTTTGTAACCACACCTGCACCTCTTTCATCTTTATGTATATAAACCCATGTTAAAGTGTGCAGGGTGTTGGTTATTGTCGGCATAATGTCTAGATGTAACGCGTTTCTGTTAGATGTATTCTTGTGTATCGTGATTGTTTTGCGTTAACTGTTTCATGTTTCTTGTTTGTGATAAGTGTGAATGCCTTTATGTCTTTAAATGTTAATAAAATGTTCGTCCAAGTTGGAGGAGTCTGTGCATCCCGCCTTGCGCCCTGTGGCAGTCGGGCCACCGCGCGTTACAGGAACAAAATATTTATTGCTGGCTAGGATTCAGTGCTCTCACTGCTGTGGCTTGGCTTCGATTCCTGGTCAGGGAAAGTCCTCCCCTTTTGCTCATATAAAATTGTATGTGAAAAGACCAACTTCCTTTGATGCAAATTTAAACCAACAACCTAAGGATAACAGTTCTAACTTCTACAGTCCTCCACTCCAACAAATGAGCTACCAAAGGTAGCTCAAATGTCTGAGTGCACCCATAGGTCCAAACACCAGTATGTTGGCAAGAAACACAGCTAGTTGTGCATACGAGAAATTACAATAATAGCTCTTTTCATGTGTTAGTGACACTAGTGTTCCCACTTTTCTTGAGTGATTCCAGATGGTAAAAAGAGTCCTGACTCTTACAAGTTGGAGATGTTCAGTTACTAACAGATATCTCTTTTGATGTCATTTGGATGCATACTGGACTTTGTGTACATGAAGGGAGAACAGCCATAAATGGTTAGAATAATATTCAGTGCTTTTGGAGAAAATTTCTAGAGTGTTGTCACTTAGAGAGAGAAATGATAGGCTGAAGTATCAGAAACATTAAAAGTGTAATGTACATGTATGGAAACAAAATTAAGTTACTGTGTACCGCATTGAGATGTCAAACAGCCTGTGGGATATAACAACTCCTAAGAAGCTCGATTTTTGCTCTCAAGCTGCAATGGTGGTTTTGTCATGGCTTCTAAGAGAAGAGGCTGTGGTCAGGGTGGAGTGAGTCTTTGATAACCAAGATTGTTGTTGTTTTCGTTCTCAAATAGGAAATGACATTACACAATGTCAGGTCTTTCTCATTAAACTGCAGAGAATGAAATAGAGGGCAAGGACTTGAACACGCACATATCCTAACCTGAATACAGACACTTTGCCTGAGAAACAGTTGCCTCAAGTGTTTGTTCACTTTAAAGCATTCCTAGTAAGATGACCACTCACAAGCCATTAAAATTTTACAATGATTGAGATCCATTTTATATTCTCACTTCAAAGGTTATTCAAATGTTATTAAAGGAATCTCAAAGGGCAAATTCTTTTCTTATCCTTGTGTTCTTTGCTCATTTTTTTGGATAAAACAGACTGAAAGTTGCAAGTATAGAATGACCAATCTTAAATGACAGAAGAGCAGCTTTCAAATTGACAAGAAACAGGACATGCCAATGTTTGCTAGCGATCCACAAAAAACAGAATGTAATCTGTGCATTATTTAAGGTGCACTAATTCATCTACATTGCACATTTGTTGAAATTAGTAGTGATGTGCCATTTTCCATTATTATGCAATGTGGAGAGCTCATGACGCATCCTCCGTATAGCTGTGATGACCACATCACTAATGAAACTGTGTGAGCTGCCAGCATAAAATTATTTTGCATCTTTTGCTGTTGAAGTTCACACTTCTTTGAAGAATGTTAAAGACAGGGCCTTGCAGTCAGGTACCACTCAAAGAGCATGACCACGCTCTTGGTGACTGCAATGACCACAACATTAGGGCGAATCTAGCACAAGTTTGCATTGCTGGTGTAGTGGCGAGCATAGCTCTCTTCCAAGCAGTTGACCTGGATTTGCTTCCCGGCCAACACATCACTTTAAATGCGGCTCTGTCACTTTATGGCAAGTGATCATTACAGATGTGACACATGATGAGACATCTCCTTAAACAGCATCCACTTAGGATGGCAAAAACGCCCATTTAAAAACTTTGTAGCTATTGAATGCATCTGGCATCAAAAGCAGAGATAATAAAGTTCATAACTGTACATGCTATCAATTCACTTTATCCCACACATCAAATATTGAATATGTAATGCAAGTTTTTAGGCCAGACAACAGGCACGTAAAAACCGTCAAGTCTTTTTGATATAGAGTCATGTTGCTCCAGCAGCAAGTCTTTATAACCAAGCTGCTTATTCCTGACACAACCAGGGTTTGATTAGCAATGCTTATATTCTACTTAGATTTTAATCAACTTCAGCTTGTCAGTGGAGGACGTATTTGCTGACAACTTTCCCTTCCATTCGTTCTCAACATTATGGGGTGGGACCCTAAGCTGTTTGAATTAAAATTCAAGGATCACATTTTTTTTTCATGTTAAATCTGCTTGTTGTAATCATAAAAGCATAAACAGACCAGGAATCAAACCTGGGCTGTAGTAGTGAGATTGCCATAAACTTGCCACTAAGCCAGAAGGAAGAGCGCTAGAGAGCTGGAATTCCTCTACATCGCCAAAGATGACAAATGGACATGTAATGTAAATCAGTGGTGTTAACATGGCTATCTAAGTCTAATTTCTCCACCTCCACATCAAGTCAGGTTAAATAGGCCTACCTTTTCATCCAAACTACTTACAGCACTTAGTAGGATGGCATATTCTTCCACAAGAGCACATAGTACAAAATGCAGCATGAAATTAAAAAAAAAAAAAAAATTGCTCTGTTGTCAAGCAATTTAAAGGCTTTACTGCTAAAGTTATTGCTGCTAGTAGTGGAACCCTGTCTTCAGGCCTCCCAGACCCACCGCTGACCAGCGCAACCGTGCCTCTGGACCCGCCACCGCTGAGCAGCGCAGCGGCACCTCCGGCCCTCCCAGACTCACCACTGAATGATGCGGCCATGCCCGCGGGCCCGCCGCGGCTGAATGTTGGGTCACCGGATCTGGCTGTTCCTAGAGTGGAGGAGGCCACTCCACAAGTCCCCGCAACACATGCCAGGCCTGTCCCAGTGCCAGGTGCCAGGCCTGTCCCCGTGGTCATTCCTCGAGACTCCCCTGTGGCCCCTGTAGATGCTACAGGTTTGCCTCTGATGACATTTGAGACTCCCTTAGTCATGCCTCGTCACCCTTGAGGTATCTCCTTCAACTTCCCGGACCCATACAAACTCTTTGGTTATGCCGAGAGTCACTTTTGAAACTCCTCTGTTCCCTGAGGCTGCTGTGCCAGCCCCCAATACTGCTCCCTTGTCTGTCTCTGTATCCTCTGTTCCTGTTTTGCCCGCTTCTGTTGCCGGTTTTGTCTAGGTTCCTGCCTATGGGCCCCTGAGCAGTTTCAGAAAAGGTTGGCTGCTATTGGTGAGTAAACTTTAAAACTTCCGTTAGTAAGCAACACTTTTAATCAAAGCAAACTATGAACCCCACTCAGTACCACAAATGAACCCTTATTCTGATTATACTTGTGAACAATAAACATAATACGCATTGTGCCAAAATAGGCTCATACCGATATTGCAAAGTAAGATGTGGCCCAGCGTCAACAGGGAAGGTACTAAATTGAACTTGTTCAACCAATCACAAACTTCATGGTATGACTTCAGTAACGAAGCTGGCCCGAGTTCCGCAGGCCCGGAGCAGGACGCAGAGACTTCCTTGTTGGTGAAACATGTTTATTAACATAAAACATATATGAAACAGGTGGCACTCACACATAGCACTTACAGTAACCATGACTATACATTTAAAATTAAAAGAACACCTATAAACATTAATGGGAACTACACAAACCAACTTTACAGCTACAGAGCTAGGAGTTAACACACACATAGCAACAATGACCAACAAAAAGAGCACACACAGACAGGGGTTTAAATAGACACATTAACACTTAGCAATAAGCCCTGTGCGAGTATATGAAATCCCGAAGGGGCGTGGTTACAAAACAGATATTCACAGTACATATGTGGATCCCCCTGCATGCGTCAGGCCTTACCATGTGACTTATGTGGGCGGAGTAGTCCATCTGTAGTAACATCACTACATTCATTTGCCAGATGCTTATTTTTTAACCTCAGTGGAGTGACAATCCAGGTACTGCATCCCCTGGAGAAGGCAAGAGCTTTATTTAGAAGTTCCTCATTTACATGTTTAACACATAGTACTGGTTTTAGTTAAACAATTAAATATTTACTGTAGATTACCATATCTTGGCTAGTTACTGTCTGATAGCTATTGCTGTCCTTGCTAGTTTGTAATAGTATGCTCACCTTCCCACTTATCATATGGTATGGCCTGCCACGTGCATGTGGAATTATTGTTGACTGTTGACTGTTTGTCAGGACTGCCCCTTACTTGTTGCCACACCCCCTTGTTAATCTAACTTTATTAGCTAATGACCCATCTGAGTAATTTAATCAGTGAGTGCAAATACATGCACTTTAATCTGATAATTGCCTAAAGTCAGTGTAAGGGTTGGTGCCAGGCCAAGGCCCCCTCCAGCCACCAGAGGGAGGCCTTGAGTCAGGCACACCACTAATCAGGCTTAACACCCGACAGCTGGGCTAGACCTATATAAGCCCAGTGACCCAGACACTCAGTGCTAGCTTTTTGCCAAAGTTCTAAATCAAGTGCCTAGCTGGTAACTTTTGGTATTGAGGTCTGTGAGCCCTTATGCTACACCTCACTAATTTACTGCGAGTGTTGTACCTCATCAATCTTAAATTGTGGTATCAATTGCTGTTGAGTTAGTCTAGATGTTGGATTTCAAAGCATCCACAGTTTCCATGTGCTCTGCATATACTGCTTCACGTAGCCAACGCAATAAATCCCCAAAAGCTTCGTTATACATTTTTTAAATTTAATCCCTTAACACACCGGCAGTTTTAAGCTCATTTTTGAACGATTTGTACTTGTTCACTTTAACACTAGGTGTCTGAAATTGTACACATAGCACAATGATCATTCAGGATTCAAACTGAATTAGACACTTGGGACTAGACATTGATTCACATCCAGGCTTATTTGTCCATCATTTAGGTTCCATTTGAGCTCATCTAATACAGTAGAAAATGTAAAAAAATAAATAAATAAATAATAAAATAACCATAAAACATTTTTTGGTGTATAATGTGTTTATTGATGCTGGAGATTAATTTTCACTCATACTCTGCATTTTCTGATTCACCAGAGTCTTGTGTAATATATTGAACAGTTTTGAGTATATACATGAAATGAGTAAATAGCTAGACATGTTTTCCACTAGGTGTCCTAGACTTCCCTGAAGTGTCCAAAAATCTCTCCAAATGCACTCAGTCATTATTCACTAAACATCATAATAACTTACATTATTAAGTTCCACAACAATATTAGCTCTTCACAGCATCATTCTTAACATCATTAGGGGAAAATACTGTAACTAATACTGTAAATACTGGGGAGAATACTGTAAAGAAATAGTTTGCTTTCTCATTTATACTTACGATTTGTAGCAGGATTACGAATTTTTACAGCAGTGAATGGAAACATCCAGTGATTTGATATGCAAACATCGAAGCTATTCCATGCTAGCAGCACCCAAGCAACTCCATATAAACTTCAGCTAAAATACGCCTCTTCCTTTGCATGATGTTCAAGAGTATTGATACTTATAGTTGTAGGAGTTTCGCCAAACAGCATCAAACCCATGCGCTAGGCTACCTGCTAACAATACTGAAGCACTGATAATACACAGTACGCAGACCTTGAAACAGTAAAGGGATGACTAAATATGGCAAGTGGGGGGGGTGGTCTACGTTTTCGTCTAAGCCTCCTCTATTTGATGAAACTACTGTCAAGCACACCGCTTGCCCTGGAAACACTTGGAAACATATAGAAGTGAATGATAGTCACCCTCCCGCCCCCTTCACACATAGGTGAGAATTGCTGTTACTCCAAGTCAATAGTGCTGCAATGGCCAATAAAAATCAATATAAAATAGAAAAGGGGGGTTTAATGCTCTATTCAGGAACACTTTTACATCAGAAACGTGTATTTTCAGTTAACCAAAGGCTTGTGTAGTTTGGGTTTGCTTATAAAGGAACTGAACATGTATTTTTATGCAAAGAAGTGAGCAAGCAATTAAAAAACTGTACTAAAACTCTATATAGCATTTAAACATGGCACGCAGTTGTTTTGATTGTAATTGAATTTTCTATGACAAATTCTGAAATTCTTATACCAGAAGAATGTTTTAGCATTAATTTCCTTTGAGTTCTATAGTTACTGTAGTGTCAGCCTAATGTAATGCCCATTTTGATCAATTCATTGTTTAGTTTTGACTGTTTCCACTGTCCTAAAACCTGTTCAACATGTTTGTTGTTCTGATTACATTCTCTTTAATGTCCAGCCTTTTGAATCTAAAAATGGTACCAGGTTGAAATTGTAAAGCTTAAATATATAGCACAATGTATATATTTTTTTCCATATATATGTCATAAGATTCTGAAATTATTGTTACATCGATAGACCCAAAGTTAGTTTTTTCTGAAAGTAAAAAAGAAAATAGAGTAATATGACAATATATATAAAAACATTTTGAGACATTACGGGTTTCACCTTTTCCCCTGACCCCTATTTGCTGCTCACTTACACTTTACCCAAAGTGGGTTTATATCCTCTAAAAATACTGGAGGAGTTGTTCTGCTGAAACAAAAGAAATTCTGCTTATAAACCACTTTGCACTTGAACTATTTCTGAGACACACAATGACGCCCTGCCTAACATTTTTATTTATTTATTTATTTATTTATTTATTTATTTATTTATAGGACAAAAGATTGGACCTTTAAAAAAAAAAAATATATATATATATATGATTATGCTTTTCCTAGACAACTTACCAATGAATTAGTTTTGGTTTTAATTAAACATTTTTTATAGGACTATAATGAGGAAACTTGGAATTTTCCCTTTTAGAACATGAAAAAAATGCAGTTCTACTCAGTTTACAAAAACAAAAAACAAATCTGGCGCATAAAAACCCTTCAGTAATTACAGATCTACACTGTACCAAAGATTTGAATCATCTCTCATATTTTACTCACCACTCATTTTATTCATTCACAATGTATTCAGTGTAGATCTAAATAACATGACATAGTAAATATATTGTTAATTTTGTAATGGTTTGTCATACCAAGTATAACATTTTTTTATGTTTAAAATATAAAAAGTGCTGATCCACAAGGTCCATATTGATGCAAGATTATTGATGCCAGTTACTGTGGTTTGATTTATGGTTTTGTATATCAGGAATGTATGATTTTAAGACCAGCATTTTTTCTTTGGTTTATATTCAGCAGTCATGTGACATGTCTGGGTGAGGCAGATGAGTGAGCATGGACTGGTTTATTAAATAAACCAAAGACCAAGAACCAAAATGAAGTAAACTAAAGCAGAGTAAACAGTAGCTTAGTTTGAAATGTCAGATAGATGTGGCTAAGTGCACCTCCAATTTTAAGCTCTTTTTTGAATGAGTTGTATTTGTTCACTTTAACACTAATTATCTGAAATTATACAAATAGCATAATTATCATTCAAGAATCAAATTTAAGTAGACACTTGGGCCAAGACATATATTCACATCCAGGCTTATTTTTTCATCATTTAGGTTCCAATTGAGATCATCTAATACAAAAATGTTACAACAATGCCTTTTATTTTTGGGGTTTATAGTGTGTAATTGGATGCAGGAGATTCATTTTCAGTCATGCTATACTTCCTCTAGTTCTCTCTCTCTCTCTCTCTCTCTCTCTCATATATATATATATATATATATATATATATATATATATATATATATATATATATATATATATATATATATATATATATATATATGTACACACACCATATATAGTATATATATTCTATTTATGGAATACACCAGTTGGAAAATGCTTGTGAAGTGATTTGATAACCCCCCCAACCCCTTTCACATTTTGGTCCATGGTGGGTGAGATTTGCTTTCACTCAAAGAAAATAACTCTTTATGGCTCAATAGAAACCACAGAAATAACGAAATGAGGGTATTATTGCTCTAATCAATAGCCCTGCTACATGAGTAATGCGAATTTTATGGTAACTAAAGGCTTGCATAATTTGTGTTAGGTTACGAAGGAACCATTTAAAAGGACAGTCATGGTTGTTGTGGAAATTATCAAGAAAACATGGTGTATTCCATGTGGATTTCTGGCAAATGGTTGGATGTAGACTGAAAATCGGTAAGCAGATTATATTAGTCCTAAGAAATTTCATGTTGATAGATGTATTTTAAGAATATCTGATGCTATCAAGTAATTTATTTTATTATTCTAGAGGGCACATGTGTAGCAGGAGTTTAATCGCTGTAGGAGGCTAATGTGAAGTGCTGCGGATGGGGACATGCAGGGATAATTAGGAAAACAGAATGCAGGTTAAGACCAGGGCGTTACAGTGCCCATGTCCGAGTGGCCCACTGAGGGCCTTGAGTACCATGCTGAGGAAGGGTGAATGTGGTGGAAGGATGTGGCCACAGTATCACGCCACAGTATCTGAGTGGCTGAAACCCAGCTGCTCTCCTCAGGTCAGTACTCATTCTAGTCCACCTGATGATGCAATCATCCTGTGCGCAGCCTGGAGCTCAGTAAGGTGTTCACGGTGTAAGCAGGACTACCTTCTACATCTCTGAGGGTAGGCTAAGCAAACATGGAAAGGACTGAAATGATCATGCCAACACATGAAGGGATAACAAAATACAGTCACCCATAGGGCTGACCCTAAATGTGATGCCAATACCCAATCTCTTGGCTGCTATAGGAGGGTGTCTGCCTGACATAGGTCCACTTTTGTTTTGAAGGCAGTGATGCTGTAGTGAATGCAAACACAGGAGAGAGGGAGAATCCAAATGCAAGAGGTTTTATTGGGTTTGTGAAGCAGGCTTGAAGTGAATGGAGAGATTTCAGTAGGATCCTCAATGTAGCAAAGCAGGCAGGAGGGAGCTTGTCTGTACACTAGATAAGGCCAGTTCAGGGTTGCAAATGAGGGGCAGAGTCTGGGAGGTGTCCAAGGATCAGGCAGAAGACAGGCTCTAGAAAACAGACAATGTTCAGTAACCAGGAAATCTAACATAAACGAAAGGCTCAGTATGCATCATGCAGTCAGCAATACTTCACAATGAGAGTATGAGAGAGGAGAGTTTCAATAGGAGCCCTATGTACAGAAGAGAATAGGCAACAGGTGTATCTAGTTAGTATTCCAGTGAACCAGATCAGAGACTATGGAAAAAGGAGGCAGGAAGAGGTGGTGGGGGTGGCCGTGCTGGAACAGGCTTAGTTAATAGGATCAGTGACAGATGGCTGCACACAGACATTTACATTTTCATTTTTGACATTTAGCAGACGCTCTTATCCAGAGCAACATACACAAGTGCTTTGTAATTTACTTACAGAATATATCCACGTACAGTACAGTAGGATAGAATTAAACATACCAATGAACTAGAATACTGTAGAATACAGGGATGAATGCTGATACCTAGAAGTGCAAAATACATATGGTCTATCTTAAACAATGATAAGTGCTATCTAGCAATAATTGCCAGAGTTTGTTAAACAACATAAACATTGCCCTACAATAAGTACTAAATTAGTCAGTCAATAAGGGAGCAGTGTCAGTTGGCCTTTAAATATTCAGCAAATAGATGGGTCTTCAGTCTGCATTTAAAGACTGTAAGGGGTAAAAGAAGCAGAGGTAATATACAGCAAACAGCTGATAAGCATACAAATTCAACAAGGATCAGGCAAAGGAGTAATCCAAAAACAGGCATCAAAAGTATAAACCAGAATAGCAGACAAAGAATACGGTTGCTCAGAATCATAATGCAGGCAGACATCACCATGAGAGACTGGATAAACTGAGCTTATATAGTTGAACAAAGTGCGGTGATCCGGATCTGATCTGGGCTTGTGTAGTTTGTGCTTGGCTGAGTCCAAGTAGAAGACATGACAGCTAGGAAATGTATTATTGTAACTAGTTCATCAGATGAACGTGTGTAATCTAGTTAGCTACAAAGACCTGGTAGTATTCACGCTTGAAATTCTTTGAAGCTGTGGAAATGCATGCTGTAGGTATCTCATCACAAAGAGAGTGCCAGAGACAAGGGCTGCCTGATGTGAAATAGTTTAAATTGTATAGTGCTTGTTTAGCATGCCAGAAGCAGTGAGATTGATTTTCCAGAGCAAACTTTGTCAAGGTACCAGCTAGAGAGAAGGTTTAGGACCTAAAGGAGCACTGCCCCATACTGGGATAAAACCCATGACCTTGGCATTATTAGATCCATGTTGTAACTAACCTGAGCTAACCAACATTTTGATTGTTTGGCTTGAGCCCTGGTTGCAGGAATGAAAGGCTACTTTCCATGAAATGCTAGACATGGTGGGAACAAGGATGCATGCATCTTCCAATTAAGCATAGATGCCAGTTGACACCTACCATTCCCATCTCCACATGGTTAACCAGCAGTCAACTAATGAATTCAATTTCAAAAGCAGTTGCACACATCAAGTGCAAAGTTCATTGAAATTCATACCATCAATTACAGAGTGCTGTTACACCAGGAAACCTGTCACAGAAGCAAAGAAGGTAGTGACTCATTGTGTTTGAGCCATGGAATAAGGGAGACAAATCAAAGAACAGCCTCTCTGTCAGAGTCCAAAGAAAACTGGTTACGCTGACATGCTGAAACCTAGGGTCAAACAAAGGACCTTTAGATCTCCAGTTTAATGCTCTCCTAGCTGAGCTATTTCAGATACTGAAGTGCTGCACCTAGGTCCAAACAAATTTTTAGCTACCTATGTAGCACCAATTTACAGTATAGGACATGCGCTCAGATAGGCTCTACTGCTGTTAATTCTACAGACAGGTCATGCACTGAAGTGCACATTCAGCTTGTTCTGCTAGCTATGATACTAGAATACTCAAATTATTATATTGCAGCTTGTGATGGTCTGCCTGTCACATGCGTTATGCATGCCTCTCTTGATTTTGTCTTGTCCCGAATGAATTGTGCCGTGCATTTTCTCAGGCATACACACCTACATATGTTTGCACTACTCAAATACTTTAAAATGTATACTATGTGTGTCTCAAATTGTGCTGATATTTGATATTTGGCTGTTGAGTCTATATGCAATACATCCTCTGACAGTGGTATAATGCAGTTTATTGTGCTGCCCTGACTTGTGTAAATACATTTATTGTTGCCGTTGTGTGGAATGCTATTGCTCTGGACTATCTTGTTCCCTTCGACTGTGTGGTTCTGTAAAACAATGAAGGAATGACTGAATGAATGATTTAATTAATTAATTAATTAACACTTTATAGTCATCAAACATAGTACAATGAAATTCTGTGCTGCACTCTCAACATGAACCATATTAAAAGAGATACATGACAAACACAGACAAGCACATAATTAAATACAGCAGCAGACAGCAGTAGGGAGCAACAGTAAATACAAAAGTGCAATAATGTGAAAAATAGGTGCATGTGCAATGTGTGTCTCAGTGCGTAGGTTAGGTATGTACAGATGGGGTAATCGGGGGAAAAAGCTGTCTTTAGTCTATTGCTCTGAGTTTTTATTGTTTTATATCTCTATCCTGAAGGCAGAGGGACAAAAAGTCTGTGGCCTGGGTAGTTGGGATCTATGCTAATACTGCAGGCTAATGTTGCAGGCATTAGTGCAGATCCTGCAGGAGTTCAGGTCAGGGAGAGTGGTCATCTTGTGATCCCACAGTCCTGAGTTCAGATCAGGGAGCAAGCATCCCACAATCCCATAAATCCTTCATGTTTTGTGATCCACAGCTGTCAAATCATAGTCATATTACAGAGACAAATAATACTTTCACTGGTGCTTCTCTGGAAGTTTTCCAGTAACTGGGAGTAGAGTCCAGCCTGCTTAAGCTCCCTTGAGCTGCTGGGCCCTCATCAGCCAGTGGGATATGTACAGTGCCCAGGTAAGGTGGGCCATAATGTGGAGTCCCATGTACTTTATGTTGTCTACACACTCCGCTTCCTCACCTTATATGAATAATGGAGCATGCACTGTTCTTCTGTAATCCACAATGACCTCTTTAGTCTTGGTGGTGTTCAGAACAAGATTGTTGCATACGCACCCCCTGGCTGTGTGATGGATCTTCTCTCTGTAGTAGGTCTCATCATTATTCGCTATGAGACCTATTACTGTGGTCTCGTTTGCGAACTTCACAATGGTGTTGGAAGCATGGATGTGATGCAATCATGTGTAAAAAGGGTAAAGAGGATGGGGCTAAGCACGGAGCCCTACAGCAAACCTGTATTCTGAGTGAGAGGAGATGATGTATAGTCCCCTATTCTCACCACCTGTGTTTTATTGGTAAAAAATTCTCTAATCCGTGGATAGTTCCATACTGTAGGAGGAATAAATTTTAAAATAAATCCACAAAATATCAACAAATTACATCGTAACATATGTATTAGGATGTTTTAGGTGGCACAGAAACTTAAACTGCAATTTTTGGCAGGATATAAGTATGGCAAGAAAACTGCACACATCCCCTAAATCTGTCACTACACATACAGATACAACCCTCCATAAACCTTACTACTGTTAGGGTCCACACTAACAAGAATGTACTGCTAAAACAGGCAGATTACAGGCACACAACAATTTGCATAGTGCCAGCACTGTACTGCTGACATCACTCCTGATTGCTGCACTAAGACAGTGCAGACAGCAGCTAGAACACCTGCCAACAGATTAACTTTCAACATTTTGTAAACCGTACTTCAGCATTTTAGTGAGCGCTTTACAGATTAGAGATTTCTCAGATTGTGTATCATAAGCAGAGCTGTACTGAGGTGCTGAACAAAAGCAAATGATGATGGTAAATATCGATAAAATTGCAGACATTGTAAGAGACCATGACACCAACACACAGGATGAAATTTATTTCTGTGAACTGATTTATTTCATGAACATCCACAAGCTCATGCTAATAACAATTCTATGTAAGATGTATATTGTCAAAACAATAAAATGGTGCTAGTTAAAGGGCACCTACTATACCCCCTTCAAAACAAGTTAACACAGTTCCATGGGGTCTAAATAAAATGTCTGTGACATCCTTGGATTAAAATACCACAAGGATCAAGCAGCTCTGCACCCTTTTCTAAAATGCCTTGTTCATTGTCTGTTCCTTTAAATAATAATGAGCCACAGATTAATCTTTTTTTACTCAGAGAAAAGCAGCAGAAATAAAGACTACTATACCTTTGAGTTGCAGTTATTCTGACTAATTTCCTCCTTTACTAATATTTATTCCTGGCACTCTGCATGCTACATAATTTCTTAAATAGGTAATAAAATGAACAGTGAGAATTCAAACAGGAGCATTTCTGACCATGCTGTCTGTGCACTCTCAAAAAATGCCTCCTTTACCTGACCCGTCTTTTAAGTCTATCAAGAAATACAATTAGTATTTAATAGTTTATGCAATATCATACACCCAGCCAATTTCCAGACATTGCTCAGACCACATCCACCAATCACAGCACTTATTCTCTTAGCCCATCCCTATCACTCTGAATAATCACCTACACCCATCCCTTATTTATCTCCACTAAATTTAATCCCCACAAATGCCCAAGTTGTATGTATGGTCCTCTGATGCCAGTTAGAGATCTTGGTAATCCTGCTGCTTTCTTCACTGAATATTTTTTTATCCTTGCTTTGCCTTTTGCAAATAAAATAATTTCTTCATTTTGCCTTCATCCTGTTTTAGAATATCAAAGTAGATCAGTCAGACAACAATTTATTTACTATCATTAATATATTTAAGATAGCATTCAGCCTATGTTTCCTTCAGCATTCAGTGGAGTGGGATGTTAGTATTCTTGCCTATATGTGCGAGGGTTTGAGTCCATATCTGGGTGGAGTTTCCATACTCTGCTTGTGCTGCGCAGCATTACTCGGATTGTAGCGCAGCAGACTTTTAATCTGAGGGTGTAGGGTTCACGTGTAAGTGAAAACAGGATCTACTTTCTCATACCTTTTTGTTCGCTTCCTTTTGTACACACTACATACTGTGCCAAAGAGATGCTTGAATGAATCTTCAACATTCACACTTGTGCTGACTGTTAGCTAATGCATCAGGGAAGCAATTTTGGAACAAAAGCAGACTTTTACTCTGAGGGTGTAGGGTTCACATCCCTGTGCAAGTGAAAACATTGTTACTTTGCCACTAAAGTGTGCTTGTGAACTTGCATTGAATACCTCTTGATCAAATCAAGAATCAGGACCCTGCTAACTAAACTGACCTTTCACATTTCTATCCTTTCCCCCATCTGTGACAATGTGTGTTGGCTGTTATCCCAAGTTAGGCTAGCTATTTCTCTTAGCAAGGAGTAAATGTTAAGATCCTGCTTACTTTATAAAATCAAGACTTCTGAGCCTATCCTTTTTGACTTACTGAGATCATTCTGATAACAAGTTCAAACTTGTTTCCTGTGCCCTGTGTGCTTTGGTTTTTCTCGTTGGATTATTCTCTGCTTGGTTAAGGTAGGTTCTGAGTTTACTTACTTTTGCCTTAGATTCTGTAAAATTCAAGGCTAATTATCTGAACCTAGTTGTTAGTTGCTTGTTAGCTGTAATTACTCACTACAGGTGTAGTTTCGCCCTGTGCACCTCAAGGCATGACTGCGCCGTGAGGTCCTGCCGAGTGGTCCATGGATTTCACAGTGGTAAAGTCATTGTGTTCTGTGTGTATGCAATATTGTAAATGGGATTACATTTATTGGTAGCATTTTCATCGTAAGGAGGCAAATGCACATGCGGTCTAGCCGAAATAGCTCAGCTGGGAGAGCGTTAGACTGAAGATCTAAAGGTCCCTGGTTCAATCCCGGGTTTCGGCAACTGTGCGGTACTGATTTCCTCTTCCGATGGTGTGCTTTTTTTTATGTGTACTTCATAAACCTTTACGTTCTTTTACTAAAAAATGATTGCGACGTTGCTGTTTTTATGCAATCGGAAGTGTACTTCATAAACCTTTACCTTCTTTTACTAAAAAATGATTGCGACGTTGCTGTTTTTATGCTATCAGAAGTTTTCATGGCGTAATAGCACTAAAGACTTTGTATTCAGTGACCCTATTTAAAATTTCCTGAAACTTGCAATATCTTATCATATGTTTCATCACTGCACATAGAGGCGCTTGAAGAGTGGCTTCTGCACAAACGCTTTTGAAATGTAGCTCATTAGTTGTAAGCTGGACAAGGGAAGGGTCGGCGTCAACTTGCATGTATGCTTGGTACAATATTATAGGAATCCTGTTTCACAGCACTCCTATGTTTTCATGGAATGGGGCCTACTTCAGCTAGCTTTGGCTCATGGACAGGCTTTGTTCTACCTAAACAGGTGATGTAAAGAAGTCATTTGCTTCCTAAAGTTCTTGAAAATCACACTCTACCAAGAGGCATCGCATAATGGCAAAAAAACAAAACATTGTACACTAAATACAGCAACCAACATACTTATCCTTAATGTGTACCACTGCAGAAGAGATGCACTGTAGATTTTGAATTCTAAAGACATTGAGCATCATACTTATCCTTAACGTGTAACACTGCAGAAGAGACGTACTGGAGAATGCGGACAATGATCCCACTACCTCTCTCATTGCATAATGTGAAAACACCTTCCAAAATATTGTATTCTAACAACAGTGAGCAACACACTCATCCGAAGAGTGTATCAATGCTGCTAAGACACACTGGAGAAGGTAGACATCCATGCCACTAACTGTCGCATGTTAAGCAAGCGCTCTACCACTTGAGCCAAGAAGAATGAAAGAGGTTTTATTGGAGTCACATTCAAAGAGTCACATTTAGAATCTCAAGATAGGTTCACAAACGAAAGTTTATTTATTTTATTAACCAATTTCCAAAGCTATTTTCACCTCTACTATACAATATTTGATATTATATAATATATACAATATGTCTATTGTGGTCAATCCCAATTATTTGAGCACTAAGCTAGAACTGTTCACTGCCATCAAAATTATTTTGACTTCCTATTAAAAGTTTCCTCTTATCCAGCCCAGAAACATTCAAATGAATAGATTCATTTGTGAACTTATGTTAAGTCCACAAGAGGGCAAGTGTAGTTTTCAGAGTGAATAAGGCCTATCCCATTTCTGGGGTGCATGAGACTCTATTAAGACTCTTCTATGACTGCATGCACCTATCAATGCAGCTGTAAATACTGCTTCCTTCCTGCATGCTCCCTGCCTCCTTCCCTGCCTGACACTGACACTCAACATAAATGCAGTTAACATGTTTTGATTCATAAAAGACATTCTGCTGGTGATTTAGAAAGTGCTTTCAATCTAGAGTATCTGTTAAATTATAGCAGCTTCTCCTACCCAAAGCAGGTGATTATAAGGGTTAAAGCCTCAGGAGCATTATTTTACATTTAGGAAACCCTACAAACTTGCGAATGAACCTGACATTGCAGTCAACCAGTTTCCTTTGTACAGGTGATGAGGAATGAGCTGTTGATTTTGGTGTGTTTTCACCCTCAAAATTGATGTCAGTTTGGTGTGTTTACACCCTCATGCCGGACCACCAATGCCAATTCAACATGTATTACAAGCTCAAAATATGACTGATGAGGACTAACTAGGCTCAACGTTGTGGAACACTCCACACTGATGATGGGCATTAGGCAGTCACCAACACTCTCCAATGGCGTGATGGTATGGGAGAGTTATTTTCTTTTGTGCAGGCAGTGTGTTTAACTTCCCATGTTAAAAGCATAAGTTCTCATTTTCCATTTGAATACCCCAACATTAAACAAGCAATATGGGACACACACACACACACACACACACACACACACACACACACACACACACACACACACACACACACACACACACACACACCCACACAAGCCCTTCTTTCACACAAGTTCAAACTTGTTTCCTGTGCCCTGTGTGCTTTGGGTTTTCTCGTTGGATTATTCTCTGCCTGGTTAAGGTAGGTTCTGAGTTTACTTACTTTTGCCTTAGATTCTGTAAAATTCAAGGCTAATTATCTGAACCTAGTTGTTAGTTGCTTGTTAGCTGTAATTACTCACTACAGGTGTAGTTTCGCCCTGTGCAGCTCAAGGCATGACTGCGCCGTGAGGTTCTGCCGAGTGGTCCATGGATTTCACAGTGGTAAAGTCATTGTGTTCTGTGTGTATGCAATATTGTAAATGGGATTACATTTATTGGTAGCATTTTCATCGTAAGGAGGCAAATGCACATGCGGTCTAGCAGAAATAGCTCAGCTGGGAGAGCGTTAGACTGAAGATCTAAAGGTCCCTGGTTCAATCCCGGGTTTCGGCAACTGTGCGGTACTGATTTCCTCTTCCGATGGTGTGCTTTTTTTTATGTGTACTTCATAAACCTTTACGTTCTTTTACTAAAAAATGATTGCGACGTTGCTGTTTTTATGCAATCGGAAGTGTACTTCATAAACCTTTACCTTCTTTTACTAAAAAATGATTGCGACGTTGCTGTTTTTATGCTATCGGAAGTATTCATGGCGTAATAGCACTAAAGACTTTGAATTCAGTGACCCTATTTAAAATTTCCTGAAACTTGCAATATCTTATCATATGTTTCATCACTGCACATAGAGGCGCTTGAAGAGTGGCTTCTGCACAAACGCTTTTGAAATGTAGCTCATTAGTTGTAAGCTGGACAAGGGAAGGGTCGGCGTCAACTTGCATGTATGCTTGGTACAATATTATAGGAATCCTGTTTCACACCACTCCTATGTTTTCATGGAATGGGGCCTACTTCAGCTAGCTTTGGCTCATGGACAGGCTTTGTTCTACCTAAACAGGTGATGTAAAGAAGTCATTTGCTTCCTAAAGTTCTTGAAAATCACACTCTACCAAGAGGCATCGCATAATGGCAAAAAAACAAAACATTGTACACTAAATACAGCAACCAACATACTTATCCTTAATGTGTACCACTGCAGAAGAGATGCACTGTAGATTTTGAATTCTAAAGACATTGAGCATCATACTTATCCTTAACGTGTAACACTGCAGAAGAGACGTACTGGAGAATGCGGACAATGATCCCACTACCTCTCTCATTGCATAATGTGAAAACACCTTCCAAAATATTGTATTCTAACAACAGTGAGCAACACACTCATCCGAAGAGTGTATCAATGCTGCTAAGACACACTGGAGAAGGCAGACATCCATGCCACTAACTGTCGCATGTTAAGCAAGCGCGCTACCACTTGAGCCAAGAAGAATGAAAGAGGTTTTATTGGAGTCACATTCAAAGAGTCACATTTAGAATCTCAAGATAGGTTCACAAACGAAAGTTTATTTATTTTATTAACCAATTTCCAAAGCTATTTTCACCTCTGCTATACAACATATGATATTATATAATATATACAATATGTCTATTGTGGTCAATCCCAATTATTTGAGCACTAAGCTAGAACTGTTCACTGCCATCAAAATTATTTTGACTTCCTATTAAAAGTTTCCTCTTATCTAGCCCAGAAACATTCAAATGAATAGATTCATTTGTGAACTTATGTTAAGTCCACAAGAGGGCAAGTGTAGTTTTCAGAGTGAATAAGGCCTATCCCATTTCTGGGGTGCATGAGACTCTATTAAGACTCTTCTATGACTGCATGCACCTATCAATGCAGCTGTAAATACTGCTTCCTTCCTTCATGCTCCCTGCCTCCTTCCCTGCCTGACACTGACACTCAACATAAATGCAGTTAACATGTTTTGATTCATAAAAGACATTCTGCTGGTGATTTAGAAAGTGCTTTCAATCTAGAGTATCTGTTAAATTATAGCAGCTTCTCCTACCCAAAGCAGGTGATTATAAGGGTTAAAGCCTCAGGAGCATTATTTTACATTTAGGAAACCCTACAAACTTGCGAATGAACCTGACATTGCAGTCAACCAGTTTCCTTTGTACAGGTGATGAGGAATGAGCTGTTGATTTTGGTGTGTTTTCACCCTCAAAATTGATGTCAGTTTGGTGTGTTTACACCCTCATGCCGGACCACCAATGCCAATTCAACATGTATTACAAGCTCAAAATATGACTGATGAGGACTAACTAGGCTCAACGTTGTGGAACACTCCACACTGATGATGGGCATTAGGCAGTCACCAACACTCTCCAATGGCGTGATGGTATGGGAGAGTTATTTTCTTTTGTGCAGGCAGTGTGTTTAACTTCCCATGTTAAAAGCATAAGTTCTCAATTTCCATTTGAATACCCCAACATTAAACAGCAATATGGGACACACACACACACACACACACACACACACACACACACACACACACACACACACACACACACACACACACACACACACACACACACACACACACACACACACACAAGCCCTTCTTTCACACAAGTTCAAACTTGTTTCCTGTGCCCTGTGTGCTTTGGTTTTTCTCGTTGGATTATTCTCTGCTTGGAGGCAAATGCAGATGAGGTCTAGCCGAAATAGCTCAGCTGGGAGAGGGTTAGACTGAAGATCTAAAGGTCCCTGGTTCAATCCTGGGTTTCGGCAACTGTGCGGTGCTGATTTCCTCTTCCGATGGTGTGCTTTTTTTTATGTGTACTTCATAAACCTTTACGTTCTTTTACTAAAAAATGATTGCGACGTTGCTGTTTTTATGCAATCGGAAGTGTACTTCATAAACCTTTACCTTCTTTTACTAAAAAATGATTGCGACGTTGCTGTTTTTATGCTATCGGAAGTATTCATGGCGTAATAGCACTAAAGACTTTGAATTCAGTGACCCTATTTAAAATTTCCTGAAACTTGCAATATCTTATCATATGTTTCATCACTGCACATAGAGGCGCTTGAAGAGTGGCTTCTGCACAAACGCTTTTGAAATGTAGCTCATTAGTTGTAAGCTGGACAAGGGAAGGGTCGGCGTCAACTTGCATGTATGCTTGGTACAATATTATAGGAATCCTGTTTCACACCACTCCTATGTTTTCATGGAATGGGGCCTACTTCAGCTAGCTTTGGCTCATGGACAGGCTTTGTTCTACCTAAACAGGTGATGTAAAGAAGTCATTTGCTTCCTAAAGTTCTTGAAAATCACACTCTACCAAGAGGCATCGCATAATGGCAAAAAAACAAAACATTGTACACTAAATACAGCAACCAACATACTTATCCTTAATGTGTACCACTGCAGAAGAGATGCACTGTAGATTTTGAATTCTAAAGACATTGAGCATCATACTTATCCTTAACGTGTAACACTGCAGAAGAGACGTACTGGAGAATGCGGACAATGATCCCACTACCTCTCTCATTGCATAATGTGAAAACACCTTCCAAAATATTGTATTCTAACAACAGTGAGCAACACACTCATCCGAAGAGTGTATCAATGCTGCTAAGACACACTGGAGAAGGTAGACATCCATGCCACTAACTGTCGCATGTTAAGCAAGCGCTCTACCACTTGAGCCAAGAAGAATGAAAGAGGTTTTATTGGAGTCACATTCAAAGAGTCACATTTAGAATCTCAAGATAGGTTCACAAACGAAAGTTTATTTATTTTATTAACCAATTTCCAAAGCTATTTTCACCTCTACTATACAATATTTGATATTATATAATATATACAATATGTCTATTGTGGTCAATCCCAATTATTTGAGCACTAAGCTAGAACTGTTCACTGCCATCAAAATTATTTTGACTTCCTATTAAAAGTTTCCTCTTATCCAGCCCAGAAACATTCAAATGAATAGATTCATTTGTGAACTTATGTTAAGTCCACAAGAGGGCAAGTGTAGTTTTCAGAGTGAATAAGGCCTATCCCATTTCTGGGGTGCATGAGACTCTATTAAGACTCTTCTATGACTGCATGCACCTATCAATGCAGCTGTAAATACTGCTTCCTTCCTGCATGCTCCCTGCCTCCTTCCCTGCCTGACACTGACACTCAACATAAATGCAGTTAACATGTTTTGATTCATAAAAGACATTCTGCTGGTGATTTAGAAAGTGCTTTCAATCTAGAGTATCTGTTAAATTATAGCAGCTTCTCCTACCCAAAGCAGGTAATTATAAGGGTTAAAGCCTCAGGAGCATTATTTTACATTTAGGAAACCCTACAAACTTGCGAATGAACCTGACATTGCAGTCAACCAGTTTCCTTTGTACAGGTGATGAGGAATGAGCTGTTGATTTTGGTGTGTTTTCACCCTCAAAATTGATGTCAGTTTGGTGTGTTTACACCCTCATGCCGGACCACCAATGCCAATTCAACATGTATTACAAGCTCAAAATATGACTGATGAGGACTAACTAGGCTCAACGTTGTGGAACACTCCACACTGATGATGGGCATTAGGCAGTCACCAACACTCTCCAATGGCGTGATGGTATGGGAGAGTTATTTTCTTTTGTGCAGGCAGTGTGTTTAACTTCCCATGTTAAAAGCATAAGTTCTCATTTTCCATTTGAATACCCCAACATTAAACAAGCAATATGGGACACACACACACACACACACACACACACACACACACACACACACACACACACACACACACACACACACACACACACACACACACACACACACCCACACACACCCACACAAGCCCTTCTTTCACACAAGTTCAAACTTGTTTCCTGTGCCCTGTGTGCTTTGGGTTTTCTCGTTGGATTATTCTCTGCCTGGTTAAGGTAGGTTCTGAGTTTACTTACTTTTGCCTTAGATTCTGTAAAATTCAAGGCTAATTATCTGAACCTAGTTGTTAGTTGCTTGTTAGCTGTAATTACTCACTACAGGTGTAGTTTCGCCCTGTGCACCTCAAGGCATGACTGCGCCGTGAGGTTCTGCCGAGTGGTCCATGGATTTCACAGTGGTAAAGTCATTGTGTTCTGTGTGTATGCAATATTGTAAATGGGATTACATTTATTGGTAGCATTTTCATCGTAAGGAGGCAAATGCACATGCGGTCTAGCAGAAATAGCTCAGCTGGGAGAGCGTTAGACTGAAGATCTAAAGGTCCCTGGTTCAATCCCGGGTTTCGGCAACTGTGCGGTACTGATTTCCTCTTCCGATGGTGTGCTTTTTTTTATGTGTACTTCATAAACCTTTACGTTCTTTTACTAAAAAATGATTGCGACGTTGCTGTTTTTATGCAATCGGAAGTGTACTTCATAAACCTTTACCTTCTTTTACTAAAAAATGATTGCGACGTTGCTGTTTTTATGCTATCGGAAGTATTCATGGCGTAATAGCACTAAAGACTTTGAATTCAGTGACCCTATTTAAAATTTCCTGAAACTTGCAATATCTTATCATATGTTTCATCACTGCACATAGAGGCGCTTGAAGAGTGGCTTCTGCACAAACGCTTTTGAAATGTAGCTCATTAGTTGTAAGCTGGACAAGGGAAGGGTCGGCGTCAACTTGCATGTATGCTTGGTACAATATTATAGGAATCCTGTTTCACACCACTCCTATGTTTTCATGGAATGGGGCCTACTTCAGCTAGCTTTGGCTCATGGACAGGCTTTGTTCTACCTAAACAGGTGATGTAAAGAAGTCATTTGCTTCCTAAAGTTCTTGAAAATCACACTCTACCAAGAGGCATCGCATAATGGCAAAAAAACAAAACATTGTACACTAAATACAGCAACCAACATACTTATCCTTAATGTGTACCACTGCAGAAGAGATGCACTGTAGATTTTGAATTCTAAAGACATTGAGCATCATACTTATCCTTAACGTGTAACACTGCAGAAGAGACGTACTGGAGAATGCGGACAATGATCCCACTACCTCTCTCATTGCATAATGTGAAAACACCTTCCAAAATATTGTATTCTAACAACAGTGAGCAACACACTCATCCGAAGAGTGTATCAATGCTGCTAAGACACACTGGAGAAGGCAGACATCCATGCCACTAACTGTCGCATGTTAAGCAAGCGCGCTACCACTTGAGCCAAGAAGAATGAAAGAGGTTTTATTGGAGTCACATTCAAAGAGTCACATTTAGAATCTCAAGATAGGTTCACAAACGAAAGTTTATTTATTTTATTAACCAATTTCCAAAGCTATTTTCACCTCTGCTATACAACATATGATATTATATAATATATACAATATGTCTATTGTGGTCAATCCCAATTATTTGAGCACTAAGCTAGAACTGTTCACTGCCATCAAAATTATTTTGACTTCCTATTAAAAGTTTCCTCTTATCCAGCCCAGAAACATTCAAATGAATAGATTCATTTGTGAACTTATGTTAAGTCCACAAGAGGGCAAGTGTAGTTTTCAGAGTGAATAAGGCCTATCCCATTTCTGGGGTGCATGAGACTCTATTAAGACTCTTCTATGACTGCATGCACCTATCAATGCAGCTGTAAATACTGCTTCCTTCCTTCATGCTCCCTGCCTCCTTCCCTGCCTGACACTGACACTCAACATAAATGCAGTTAACATGTTTTGATTCATAAAAGACATTCTGCTGGTGATTTAGAAAGTGCTTTCAATCTAGAGTATCTGTTAAATTATAGCAGCTTCTCCTACCCAAAGCAGGTGATTATAAGGGTTAAAGCCTCAGGAGCATTATTTTACATTTAGGAAACCCTACAAACTTGCGAATGAACCTGACATTGCAGTCAACCAGTTTCCTTTGTACAGGTGATGAGGAATGAGCTGTTGATTTTGGTGTGTTTTCACCCTCAAAATTGATGTCAGTTTGGTGTGTTTACACCCTCATGCCGGACCACCAATGCCAATTCAACATGTATTACAAGCTCAAAATATGACTGATGAGGACTAACTAGGCTCAACGTTGTGGAACACTCCACACTGATGATGGGCATTAGGCAGTCACCAACACTCTCCAATGGCGTGATGGTATGGGAGAGTTATTTTCTTTTGTGCAGGCAGTGTGTTTAACTTCCCATGTTAAAAGCATAAGTTCTCAATTTCCATTTGAATACCCCAACATTAAACAGCAATATGGGACACACACACACACACACACACACACACACACACACACACACACACACACACACACACACACACACACACACACACACACACACACACACACACACACACAAGCCCTTCTTTCACACAAGTTCAAACTTGTTTCCTGTGCCCTGTGTGCTTTGGTTTTTCTCGTTGGATTATTCTCTGCTTGGAGGCAAATGCAGATGAGGTCTAGCCGAAATAGCTCAGCTGGGAGAGCGTTAGACTGAAGATCTAAAGGTCCCTGGTTCAATCCTGGGTTTCGGCAACTGTGCGGTGCTGATTTCCTCTTCCGATGGTGTGCTTTTTTTTATGTGTACTTCATAAACCTTTACGTTCTTTTACTAAAAAATGATTGCGACGTTGCTGTTTTTATGCAATCGGAAGTGTACTTCATAAACCTTTACCTTCTTTTACTAAAAAATGATTGCGACGTTGCTGTTTTTATGCTATCGGAAGTATTCATGGCGTAATAGCACTAAAGACTTTGAATTCAGTGACCCTATTTAAAATTTCCTGAAACTTGCAATATCTTATCATATGTTTCATCACTGCACATAGAGGCGCTTGAAGAGTGGCTTCTGCACAAACGCTTTTGAAATGTAGCTCATTAGTTGTAAGCTGGACAAGGGAAGGGTCGGCGTCAACTTGCATGTATGCTTGGTACAATATTATAGGAATCCTGTTTCACACCACTCCTATGTTTTCATGGAATGGGGCCTACTTCAGCTAGCTTTGGCTCATGGACAGGCTTTGTTCTACCTAAACAGGTGATGTAAAGAAGTCATTTGCTTCCTAAAGTTCTTGAAAATCACACTCTACCAAGAGGCATCGCATAATGGCAAAAAAACAAAACATTGTACACTAAATACAGCAACCAACATACTTATCCTTAATGTGTACCACTGCAGAAGAGATGCACTGTAGATTTTGAATTCTAAAGACATTGAGCATCATACTTATCCTTAACGTGTAACACTGCAGAAGAGACGTACTGGAGAATGCGGACAATGATCCCACTACCTCTCTCATTGCATAATGTGAAAACACCTTCCAAAATATTGTATTCTAACAACAGTGAGCAACACACTCATCCGAAGAGTGTATCAATGCTGCTAAGACACACTGGAGAAGGTAGACATCCATGCCACTAACTGTCGCATGTTAAGCAAGCGCTCTACCACTTGAGCCAAGAAGAATGAAAGAGGTTTTATTGGAGTCACATTCAAAGAGTCACATTTAGAATCTCAAGATAGGTTCACAAACGAAAGTTTATTTATTTTATTAACCAATTTCCAAAGCTATTTTCACCTCTACTATACAATATTTGATATTATATAATATATACAATATGTCTATTGTGGTCAATCCCAATTATTTGAGCACTAAGCTAGAACTGTTCACTGCCATCAAAATTATTTTGACTTCCTATTAAAAGTTTCCTCTTATCCAGCCCAGAAACATTCAAATGAATAGATTCATTTGTGAACTTATGTTAAGTCCACAAGAGGGCAAGTGTAGTTTTCAGAGTGAATAAGGCCTATCCCATTTCTGGGGTGCATGAGACTCTATTAAGACTCTTCTATGACTGCATGCACCTATCAATGCAGCTGTAAATACTGCTTCCTTCCTGCATGCTCCCTGCCTCCTTCCCTGCCTGACACTGACACTCAACATAAATGCAGTTAACATGTTTTGATTCATAAAAGACATTCTGCTGGTGATTTAGAAAGTGCTTTCAATCTAGAGTATCTGTTAAATTATAGCAGCTTCTCCTACCCAAAGCAGGTGATTATAAGGGTTAAAGCCTCAGGAGCATTATTTTACATTTAGGAAACCCTACAAACTTGCGAATGAACCTGACATTGCAGTCAACCAGTTTCCTTTGTACAGGTGATGAGGAATGAGCTGTTGATTTAGGTGTGTTTTCACCCTCAAAATTGATGTCAGTTTGGTGTGTTTACACCCTCATGCCGGACCACCAATGCCAATTCAACATGTATTACAAGCTCAAAATATGACTGATGAGGACTAACTAGGCTCAACGTTGTGGAACACTCCACACTGATGATGGGCATTAGGCAGTCACCAACACTCTCCAATGGCGTGATGGTATGGGAGAGTTATTTTATTTTCTGCAGGCAGTGTGTTTAACTTCCCATGTTAAAAGCATAAGTTCTCATTTTCCATTTGAATACCCCAACATTAAACAAGCAATATGGGACACACACACACACACACACACACACAAGCCCTTCTTTCAAACAAGTTCAAACTTGTTTCCTGTGCCCTGTGTGCTTTGGTTTTTCTCGTTGGATTATTCTCTGCCTGGTTAAGGTAGGTTCTGAGTTTACTTACTTTTGCCTTAGATTCTGTAAAATTCAAGGCTAATTATCTGAACCTAGTTGTTAGTTGCTTGTTAGCTGTAATTACTCACTACAGGTGTAGTTTCGCCCTGTGCACCTCAAGGCATGACTGCGCCGTGAGGTCCTGCCGATTGGTCCATGGATTTCACAGTGGTAAAGTCATTGTGTTCTGTGTGTATGCAATATTGTAAATGGGATTACATTTATTGGTAGCATTTTCATCGTAAGGAGGCAAATGCACATGCGGTCTGGCAGAAATAGCTCAGCTGGGAGAGCGTTAGACAGAAGATCTAAAGGTCCCTGGTTCAATCCCGGGTTTCGGCAACTGTGCGGTACTGATTTCCTCTTCCGATGGTGTGCTTTTTTTTATGTGTACTTCATAAACCTTTACGTTCTTTTACTAAAAAATGATTGCGACGTTGCTGTTTTTATGCAATCGGAAGTGTACTTCATAAACCTTTACCTTCTTTTACTAAATAATGATTGCGACGTTGCTGTTTTTATACTATCGGAAGTTTTCATGGCGTAATAGCACTAAAGAATTTGAATTCAGTGACCCTATTTAAAATTTCCTGAAACTTGCAATATCTTATCATATGTTTCATCACTGCACATAGAGGTGCTTGAAGAGTGGCTTCTGCACAAACGCTTTTGAAATGTAGCTCATTAGTTGTAAGCTGGACAAGGGAAGGGTCGGCGTCAACTTGCATGTATGCTTGGTACAATATTATAGGAATCCTGTTTCACACCACTCCTATGTTTTCATGGAATGGGGCCTACTTCAGCTAGCTTTGGCTCATGGACGGGCTTTGTTCTACCAAAACAGGTGATGTAAAGAAGTCATTTGCTTCCTAAAGTTCTTGAAAATCACACTCTACCAAGAGGCATCGCATAATGGCAAAAAAACAAAACATTGTACACTAAATACAGCAACCAACATACTTATCCTTAATGTGTACCACTGCAGAAGAGATGCACTGGAGATTTTGAATTCTAAAGACATTGAGCATCATACTTATCCATAACGTGTAACACTGCAGAAGAGACGTACTGGAGAATGCGGACAATGATCCCACTACCTCTCTCATTGCATAATGTGAAAACACCTTCCAAAATATTGTATTCTAACAACAGTGAGCAACACACTCATCCGAAGAGTGTATCAATGCTGCTAAGACACACTGGAGAAGGTAGACATCCATGCCACTAACTGTCGCATGTTAAGCAAGCGCTCTACCACTTGAGCCAAGAAGAATGAAAGTATTTTTATTGGAGTCACATTCAAAGAGTCACATTTAGAATCTCAAGATAGGTTCACAAACGAAAGTTTATTTATTTTATTAACCAATTTCCAAAGCTATTTTCACCTCTACTATACAACATATGATATTATATAATATATACAATATGTCTATTGTGGTCAATCCCAATTATTTGAGCACTAAGCTAGAACTGTTCACTGCCATCAAAATTATTTTGACTTCCTATTAAAAGTTTCCTCTTATCCAGCCCAGAAACATTCAAATGAATAGATTCATTTGTGAACTTATGTTAAGTCCACAAGAGGGCAAGTGTAGTTTTCAGAGTGAATAAGGCCTATCCCATTTCTGGGGTGCATGAGACTCTATTAAGACTCTTCTATGACTGCATGCACCTATCAATGCAGCTGTAAATACTGCTTCCTTCCTGCATGCTCCCTGCCTCCTTCCCTGCCTGACACTGACACTCAACATAAATGCAGTTAACATGTTTTGATTCATAAAAGACATTCTGCTGGTGACTTAGAAAGTGCTTTCAATCTAGAGTATCTGTTAAATTATAGCAGCTTCTCCTACCCAAAGCAGGTGATTATAAGGGTTAAAGCCTCAGGAGCATTATTTTACATTTAGGAAACCCTACAAACTTGCGAATGAACCTGACATTGCAGTCAACCAGTTTCCTTTGTACAGGTGATGAGGAATGAGCTGTTGATTTTGGTGTGTTTTCACCCTCAAAATTGATGTCAGTTTGGTGTGTTTACACCCTCATGCCGGACCACCAATGCCAATTCAACATGTATTACAAGCTCAAAATATGACTGATGAGGACTAACTAGGCTCAACGTTGTGGAACACTCCACACTGATGATGGGCATTAGGCAGTCACCAACACTCTCCAATGGCGTGATGGTATGGGAGAGTTATTTTCTTTTGTGCAGGCAGTGTGTTTAACTTCCCATGTTAAAAGCATAAGTTCTCATTTTCCATTTGAATACCCCAACATTAAACAAGCAATATGGGACACACACACACACACACCCACACACACACACCCACAAAAGCCCTTCTTTCACACAAGTTCAAACTTGTTTCCTGTGCCCTGTGTGCTTTGGTTTTTCTCGTTGGATTATTCTCTGCTTGGTTAAGGTAGGTTCTGAGTTTACTTATTTTTGCCTTAGATTCTGTAAAATTCAAGGCTAATTATCTGAACCTAGTTGTTAGTTGCTTGTTAGCTGTAATTACTCACTACAGGTGTAGTTTCGCCCTGTGCACCTCAAGGCATGACTGCGCCGTGAGGTCCTGCCGAGTGGTCCATGGATTTCACAGTGGTAAAGTCATTGTGTTCTGTGTGTATGCAATATTGTAAATGGGATTACATTTATTGGTAGCATTTTAATCGTAAGGAGGCAAATGCACATGCGGTCTAGCCGAAATAGCTCAGCTGGGAGAGCGTTAGACTGAAGATCTAAAGGTCCCTGCTTCAATCCCGGGTTTCGGCAACTGTGCGGTGCTGATTTCCTCTTCCGATGGTGTGCTTTTTTTTATGTGTACTTCATAAACCTTTACGTTCTTTTACTAAAAAATGATTGCGACGTTGCTGTTTTTATGCAATCGGAAGTGTACTTCATAAACCTTTACCTTCTTTTACTAAAAAATGATTGCGACGTTGCTGTTTTTATACTATCGGAAGTTTTCATGGCGTAATAGCACTAAAGAATTTGAATTCAGTGACCCTATTTAAAATTTCCTGAAACTTGCAATATCTTATCATATGTTTCATCACTGCACATAGAGGTGCTTGAAGAGTGGCTTCTGCACAAACGCTTTTGAAATGTAGCTCATTAGTTGTAAGCTGGACAAGGGAAGGATCGGCGTCAACTTGCATGTATGCTTGGTACAATATTATAGGAATCCTGTTTCACACCACTCCTATGTTTTCATGGAATGGGGCCTACTTCAGCTAGCTTTGGCTCATGGACGGGCTTTGTTCTACCAAAACAGGTGATGTAAAGAAGTCATTTGCTTCCTAAAGTTCTTGAAAATCACACTCTACCAAGAGGCATCGCATAATGGCAAAAAAACAAAACATTGTACACTAAATACAGCAACCAATATACTTATCCTTAATGTGTACCACTGCAGAAGAGAGGCACTGGAGATTTTGAATTCTAAAGACATTGAGCATCATACTTATCCTTAACGTGTAACACTGCAGAAGAGACGTACTGGAGAATGCGGACAATGATCCCACTACCTCTCTCATTGCATAATGTGAAAACACCTTCCAAAATATTGTATTCTAACAACAGTGAGCAACACACTCATCCGAAGAGTGTATCAATGCTGCTAAGACACACTGGAGAAGGTAGACATCCATGCCACTAACTGTCGCATGTTAAGCAAGCGCTCTACCACTTGAGCCAAGAAGAATGAAAGTATTTTTATTGGAGTCACATTCAAAGAGTCACATTTAGAATCTCAAGATAGGTTCACAAACGAAAGTTTATTTATTTTATTAACCAATTTCCAAAGCTATTTTCACCTCTACTATACAACATATGATATTATACAATATATACAATATGTCTATTGTGGTCAATCCCAATTATTTGAGCACTAAGCTAGAACTGTTCACTGCAAATCAAAATTATTTTGACTTCCTATTAAAAGTTTCCTCTTATCCAGCCCAGAAACATTCAAATGAATAGATTCATTTGTGAACTTATGTTAAGTCCACAAGAGGGCAAGTGTAGTTTTCAGACTGAATAAGGCCTATCCCATTTCTGGGGTGCATGAGACTCTATTAAGACTCTTCTATGACTGCATGCACCTATCAATGCAGCTGTAAATACTGCTTCCTTCCTGCATGCTCCCTGCCTCCTTCCCTGCCTGACACTGACACTCAACATAAATGCAGTTAACATGTTTTGATTCATAAAAGACATTCTGCTGGTGACTTAGAAAGTGCTTTCAATCTAGAGTATCTGTTAAATTATAGCAGCTTCTCCTACCCAAAGCAGGTGATTATAAGGGTTAAAGCCTCAGGAGCATTATTTTACATTTAGGAAACCCTACAAACTTGCGAATGAACCTGACATTGCAGTCAACCAGTTTCCTTTGTACAGGTGATGAGGAATGAGCTGTTGATTTTGGTGTGTTTTCACCCTCAAAATTGTTGTCAGTTTGGTGTGTTTACACCCTCATGCCGGACCACCAATGCCAATTCAACATGTATTACAAGCTCAAAATATGACTGATGAGGACTAACTAGGCTCAACGTTGTGGAACACTCCACACTGATGATGGGCATTAGTCAGTCACCAACACTCTCCAATGGCGTGATGGTATGGGAGAGTTATTTTCTTTTGTGCAGGCAGTGTGTTTAACTTCCCATGTTAAAAGCATAAGTTCTCATTTTCCATTTGAATACCCCAACATTAAACAAGCAATATGGGACACACACACACACACACACACACACACACACACACAGACACACACACACAGACACACAAGCCCTTCTTTCACACAAGTTCAAACTTGTTTCCTATGCCCTGTGTGCTTTGGTTTTTCTTGTTGGATTATTCTCTGCTTGGTTAAGGTACGTTCTGAGTTTACTTCCTTTTGCCTTAGATTCTGTAAAATTCAAGGCTAATTATCTGAACCTAGTTGTTAGTTGCTTGTTAGCTGTAATTACTCACTACAGGTGTAGTTTCGCCCTGTGCACCTCAAGGCATGACTGCGCCGTGAGGTCCTGCCGAGTGGTCCATGGATTTCACAGTGGTAAAGTCATTGTGTTCTGTGTGTATGCAATATTGTAAATGGGATTACATTTATTGGTAGCATTTTCATCGTAAGGAGGCAAATGCACATGCGGTCTAGCCGAAATAGCTCAGCTGGGAGAGCGTTAGACTGAAGATCTAAAGGTCCCTGGTTCAATCCCGGGTTTCGGCAACTGTGCGGTACTGATTTCCTCTTCCGATGGTGTGCTTTTTTTTATGTGTACTTCATAAACCTTTACGTTCTTTTACTAAAAAATGATTGCGACGTTGCTGTTTTTATGCAATCGGAAGTGTACTTCATAAACCTTTAGCTTCTTTTACTAAAAAATGATTGCGACGTTGCTGTTTTTATGCTATCAGAAGTTTTCATGGCGTAATAGGACTAAAGACTTTGAATTCAGTGACCCTATTTAAAATTTCCTGAAACTTGCAATATCTTATCATATGTTTCATCACTGCACATAGAGGCGCTTGAAGAGTGGCTTCTGCACAAACGCTTTTGAAATGTAGCTCATTAGTTGTAAGCTGGACAAGGGAAGGGTCGGCGTCAACTTGCATGTATGCTTGGTACAATATTATAGGAATCCTGTTTCACACCACTCCTATGTTTTCATGGAATGGGGCCTACTTCAGCTAGCTTTGGCTCATGGACAGGCTTTGTTCTACCTAAACAGGTGATGTAAAGAAGTAATTTGCTTCCTAAAGTTCTTGAAAATCACACTCTACCAAGAGGCATCGCATAATGGCAAAAAAACAAAACATTGTACACTAAATACAGCAACCAACATACTTATCCTTAATGTGTACCACTGCAGAAGAGAGGCACTGGAGATTTTGAATTCTAAAGACATTGAGCATCATACTTATCCTTAACGTGTAACACTGCAGAAGAGACGTACTGGAGAATGCGGACAATGATCCCACTACCTCTCTCATTGCATAATGTGAAAACACCTTCCAAAATATTGTATTCTAACAACAGTGAGCAACACACTCATCCGAAGAGTGTATCAATGCTGCTAAGACACACTGGAGAAGGTAGACATCCATGCCACTAACTGTCGCATGTTAAGCAAGCGCTCTACCACTTGAGCCAAGAAGAATGAAAGTATTTTTATTGGAGTCACATTCAAAGAGTCACATTTAGAATCTCAAGATAGGTTCACAAACGAAAGTTTATTTATTTTATTAACCAATTTCCAAAGCTATTTTCACCTCTACTATACAACATATGATATTATATAATATATACAATATGTCTATTGTGGTCAATCCCAATTATTTGAGCCCTAAGCTAGAACTGTTCACTGCCATCAAAATTATTTTGACTTCCTATTAAAAGTTTCCTCTTATCCAGCCCAGAAACATTCAAATGAATAGATTCATTTGTGAACTTATGTTAAGTCCACAAGAGGGCAAGTGTAGTTTTCAGAGTGAATAAGGCCTATCCCATTTCTGGGGTGCATGAGACTCTATTAAGACTCTTCTATGACTGCATGCACCTATCAATGCAGCTGTAAATACTGCTTCCTTCCTGCATGCTCCCTGCCTCCTTCCCTGCCTGACACTGACACTCAACATAAATGCAGTTAACATGTTTTGATTCATAAAAGACATTCTGCTGGTGACTTAGAAAGTGCTTTCAATCTAGAGTATCTGTTAAATTATAGCAGCTTCTCCTACCCAAAGCAGGTGATTATAAGGGTTAAAGCCTCAGGAGCATAATTTTACATTTAGGAAACCCTACAAACTTGCGAATGAACCTGACATTGCAGTCAACCAGTTTCCTTTGTACAGGTGATGAGGAATGAGCTGTTGATTTTGGTGTGTTTTCACCCTCAAAATTTATGTCAGTTTGGTGTGTTTACACCCTCATGCCGGACCACCAATGCCAATTCAACATGTATTACAAGCTCAAAATATGACTGATGAGGACTAACTAGGCTCAACGTTGTGGAACACTCCACACTGATGATGGGCATTAGGCAGTCACCAACACGCTCCAATGGCGTGATGGTATGGGAGAGTTATTTTCTTTTGTGCAGGCAGTGTGTTTAACTTCCCATGTTAAAAGCATAAGTTCTCATTTTCCATTTGAATACCCCAACATTAAACAAGCAATATGGGACACACACACACACACACACACACACACACACACACAGACACACACACACAGACACACAAGCCCTTCTTTCACACAAGTTCAAACTTGTTTCCTATGCCCTGTGTGCTTTGGTTTTTCTTGTTGGATTATTCTCTGCTTGGTTAAGGTACGTTCTGAGTTTACTTCCTTTTGCCTTAGATTCTGTAAAATTCAAGGCTAATTATCTGAACCTAGTTGTTAGTTGCTTGTTAGCTGTAATTACTCACTACAGGTGTAGTTTCGCCCTGTGCACCTCAAGGCATGACTGCGCCGTGAGGTCCTGCCGAGTGGTCCATGGATTTCACAGTGGTAAAGTCATTGTGTTCTGTGTGTATGCAATATTGTAAATGGGATTACATTTATTGGTAGCATTTTCATCGTAAGGAGGCAAATGCACATGCGGTCTAGCCGAAATAGCTCAGCTGGGAGAGCGTTAGACTGAAGATCTAAAGGTCCCTGGTTCAATCCCGGGTTTCGGCAACTGTGCGGTACTGATTTCCTCTTCCGATGGTGTGCTTTTTTTTATGTGTACTTCATAAACCTTTACGTTCTTTTACTAAAAAATGATTGCGACGTTGCTGTTTTTATGCAATCGGAAGTGTACTTCATAAACCTTTAGCTTCTTTTACTAAAAAATGATTGCGACGTTGCTGTTTTTATGCTATCAGAAGTTTTCATGGCGTAATAGGACTAAAGACTTTGAATTCAGTGACCCTATTTAAAATTTCCTGAAACTTGCAATATCTTATCATATGTTTCATCACTGCACATAGAGGCGCTTGAAGAGTGGCTTCTGCACAAACGCTTTTGAAATGTAGCTCATTAGTTGTAAGCTGGACAAGGGAAGGGTCGGCGTCAACTTGCATGTATGCTTGGTACAATATTATAGGAATCCTGTTTCACACCACTCCTATGTTTTCATGGAATGGGGCCTACTTCAGCTAGCTTTGGCTCATGGACAGGCTTTGTTCTACCTAAACAGGTGATGTAAAGAAGTCATTTGCTTCCTAAAGTTCTTGAAAATCACACTCTACCAAGAGGCATCGCATAATGGCAAAAAAACAAAACATTGTACACTAAATACAGCAACCAACATACTTATCCTTAATGTGTACCACTGCAGAAGAGATGCACTGTAGATTTTGAATTCTAAAGACATTGAGCATCATACTTATCCTTAACGTGTAACACTGCAGAAGAGATGTACTGGAGAATCCGGACAATGATCCCACTACCTCTCTCATTGCATAATGTGAAAACACCTTCCAAAATATTGTATTCTAACAACAGTGAGCAACACACTCATCCGAAGAGTGTATCAATGCTGCTAAGACACACTGGAGAAGGTAGACATCCATGCCACTAACTGTCGCATGTTAAGCAAGCGCTCTACCACTTGAGCCAAGAAGAATGAAAGAGGTTTTATTGGAGTCACATTCAAAGAGTCACATTTAGAATCTCAAGATAGGTTCACAAACGAAAGTTTATTTATTTTATTAACCAATTTCCAAAGCTATTTTCACCTCTACTATACAATATATGATATTATATAATATATACAATATGTTTATTGTGGTCAATCCCAATTATTTGAGCACTAAGCTAGAACTGTTCACTGCCATTAAAATTATTTTGACTTCCTATTAAAAGTTTCCTCTTATCCAGCCCAGAAACATTCAAATGAATAGATTCATTTGTGAACTTATGTTAAGTCCACAAGAGGGCAAGTGTAGTTTTCAGAGTGAATAAGGCCTATCCCATTTCTGGGGTGCATGAGACTCTATTAAGACTCTTCTATGACTGCATGCACCTATCAATGCAGCTGTAAATACTGCTTCCTTCCTGCATGCTCCCTGCCTCCTTCCCTGCCTGACACTGACACTCAACATAAATGCAGTTAACCTGTTTTGATTCATAAAAGACATTCTGCTGTTGACTTAGAAAGTGCTTTCAATCTAGAGTATCTGTTAATTATAGCAGCTTCTCCTACCCAAAGTAGGTGATTATAAGGGTTAAAGCCTCAGGAGCATTATTTTACATTTAGGAAACCCTATAAACTTGCGAATGAATCTGACATTGCAGTCAACCAGTTTCCTTTGTACAGGTGATGAGGAATGAGCTGTTGATTTTGGTGTGTTTTCACCCTCAAAATTGATGTCAGTTTGGTGTGTTTACACCCTCATGCCGGACCACCAATGCCAATTCAACATGTATTACAAGCTCAAAATATGACTGATGAGGACTAACTAGGCTCAACGTTGTGGAACACTCCACACTGATGATGGGCATTAGGCAGTCACCAACACTCTCCAATGGCGTGATGGTATGGGAGAGTTATTTTCTTTTGTGCAGGCAGTGTGTTTAACTTCCCATGTTAAAAGCATAAGTTCTCAATTTCCATTTGAATACCCCAACATTAAACAGCAATATGGGACACACACACACACACACACACACACACACACACACACACACACACACACACACACACAGACACATAAGCCCTTCTTTCACACAAGTTCAAACTTGTTTCCTGTGCCCTGTGTGCTTTGGTTTTTCTCGTTGGATTATTCTATGCTTGGTTAAGGTAGTTTCTGAGTTTACTTACTTTTGCCATAGATTCTGTAAAATTCAAGGCTAATTATCTGAACCTAGTTGTTAGTTGCTTGTTAGCTGTAATTACTCACTACAGGTGTAGTTTCGCCCTGTGCACCTCAAGGCATGACTGCGCTGTGAGGTCCTGCCGAGTGGTCCATGGATTTCACAGTGGTAAAGTCATTGTGTTCTGTGTGTATGCAATATTGTAAATGGGATTACATTTATTGGTAGCATTTTCATCGTAAGGAGGCAAATGCACATGCGGTCTAGCCGAAATAGCTCAGCTGGGAGAGCGTTAGACTGAAGATTTAAAGGTCCCTGTTTCAATCCCGCGTTTCGGCAACTGTGCGGTACTGATTTCCTCTTCCGATGGTGTGCTTTTTTTTATGTGTACTTCATAAACCTTTACGTTCTTTTACTAAAAAATGATTGCGACGTTGCTGTTTTTATGCAATCGGAAGTGTACTTCATAAACCTTTACCTTCTTTTACTAAAAAATGATTGCGACGTTTCTGTTTTTATGCTATCAGAAGTTTTCATGGCGTAATAGGACTAAAGACTGAATTCAGTGACCCTATTTAAAATTTCCTGAAACTTGCAATATCTTATCATATGTTTCATCACTGCACATAGAGGCGCTTGAAGAGTGGCTTCTGCACAAACGCTTTTGAAATGTAGCTCATTAGTTGTAAGCTGGACAAGGGAAGGGTCGGCGTCAACTTGCATGTATGCTTGGTACAATATTATAGGAATCCTGTTTCACACCACTCCTATGTTTTCATGGAATGGGGCCTACTTCAGCTAGCTTTGGCTCATGGACAGGCTTTGTTCTACCTAAACAGGTGATGTAAAGAAGTCATTTGCTTCCTAAAGTTCTTGAAAATCACACTCTACCAAGAGGCATCGCATAATGGCAAAAAAACAAAACATTGTACACTAAATACAGCAACCAACATACTTATCCTTAATGTGTACCACTGCAGAAGAGATGCACTGTAGATTTTGAATTCTAAAGACATTGAGCATCATACTTATCCTTAACGTGTAACACTGCAGAAGAGATGTACTGGAGAATCCGGACAATGATCCCACTACCTCTCTCATTGCATAATGTGAAAACACCTTCCAAAATATTGTATTCTAACAACAGTGAGCAACACACTCATCCGAAGAGTGTATCAATGCTGCTAAGACACACTGGAGAAGGTAGACATCCATGCCACTAACTGTCGCATGTTAAGCAAGCGCTCTACCACTTGAGCCAAGAAGAATGAAAGAGGTTTTATTGGAGTCACATTCAAAGAGTCACATTTAGAATCTCAAGATAGGTTCACAAACGAAAGTTTATTTATTTTATTAACCAATTTCCAAAGCTATTTTCACGTCTACTATACAATATATGATATTATATAATATATACAATATGTTTATTGTGGTCAATCCCAATTATTTGAGCACTAAGCTAGAACTGTTCACTGCCATTAAAATTATTTTGACTTCCTATTAAAAGTTTCCTCTTATCCAGCCCAGAAACATTCAAATGAATAGATTCATTTGTGAACTTATGTTAAGTCCACAAGAGGGCAAGTGTAGTTTTCAGAGTGAATAAGGCCTATCCCATTTCTGGGGTGCATGAGACTCTATTAAGACTCTTCTATGACTGCATGCACCTATCAATGCAGCTGTAAATACTGCTTCCTTCCTGCATGCTCCCTGCCTCCTTCCCTGCCTGACACTGACACTCAACATAAATGCAGTTAACCTGTTTTGATTCATAAAAGACATTCTGCTGTTGACTTAGAAAGTGCTTTCAATCTAGAGTATCTGTTAATTATAGCAGCTTCTCCTACCCAAAGTAGGTGATTATAAGGGTTAAAGCCTCAGGAGCATTATTTTACATTTAGGAAACCCTATAAACTTGCGAATGAATCTGACATTGCAGTCAACCAGTTTCCTTTGTACAGGTGATGAGGAATGAGCTGTTGATTTTGGTGTGTTTTCACCCTCAAAATTGATGTCAGTTTGGTGTGTTTACACCCTCATGCCGGACCACCAATGCCAATTCAACATGTATTACAAGCTCAAAATATGACTGATGAGGACTAACTAGGCTCAACGTTGTGGAACACTCCACACTGATGATGGGCATTAGGCAGTCACCAACACTCTCCAATGGCGTGATGGTATGGGAGAGTTATTTTCTTTTGTGCAGGCAGTGTGTTTAACTTCCCATGTTAAAAGCATAAGTTCTCAATTTCCATTTGAATACCCCAACATTAAACAGCAATATGGGACACACACACACACACACACACACACACACACACACACACACACACACACACACACACAGACACATAAGCCCTTCTTTCACACAAGTTCAAACTTGTTTCCTGTGCCCTGTGTGCTTTGGTTTTTCTCGTTGGATTATTCTATGCTTGGTTAAGGTAGTTTCTGAGTTTACTTACTTTTGCCATAGATTCTGTAAAATTCAAGGCTAATTATCTGAACCTAGTTGTTAGTTGCTTGTTAGCTGTAATTACTCACTACAGGTGTAGTTTCGCCCTGTGCACCTCAAGGCATGACTGCGCTGTGAGGTCCTGCCGAGTGGTCCATGGATTTCACAGTGGTAAAGTCATTGTGTTCTGTGTGTATGCAATATTGTAAATGGGATTACATTTATTGGTAGCATTTTCATCGTAAGGAGGCAAATGCACATGCGGTCTAGCCGAAATAGCTCAGCTGGGAGAGCGTTAGACTGAAGATTTAAAGGTCCCTGTTTCAATCCCGCGTTTCGGCAACTGTGCGGTACTGATTTCCTCTTCCGATGGTGTGCTTTTTTTTATGTGTACTTCATAAACCTTTACGTTCTTTTACTAAAAAATGATTGCGACGTTGCTGTTTTTATGCAATCGGAAGTGTACTTCATAAACCTTTACCTTCTTTTACTAAAAAATGATTGCGACGTTTCTGTTTTTATGCTATCAGAAGTTTTCATGGCGTAATAGGACTAAAGACTTTGAATTCAGTGACCCTATTTAAAATTTCCTGAAACTTGCAATATCTTATCATATGTTTCATCACTGCACATAGAGGCGCTTGAAGAGTGGCTTCTGCACAAACGCTTTTGAAATGTAGCTCATTAGTTGTAAGCTGGACAAGGGAAGGGTCGGCGTCAACTTGCATGTATGCTTGGTACAATATTATAGGAATCCTGTTTCACAGCACTCCTATGTTTTCATGGAATGGGGCCTACTTCAGCTAGCTTTGGCTCATGGACAGGCTTTGTTCTACCTAAACAGGTGATGTAAAGAAGTCATTTGCTTCCTAAAGTTCTTGAAAATCACACTCTACCAAGAGGCATCGCATAATGGCAAAAAAACAAAACATTGTACACTAAATACAGCAACCAACATACTTATCCTTAATGTGTACCACTGCAGAAGAGATGCACTGTAGATTTTGAATTCTAAAGACATTGAGCATCATACTTATCCTTAACGTGTAACACTGCAGAAGAGACGCACTGGAGAATGCGGACAATGATCCCACTACCTCTCTCATTGCATAATGTGAAAACACCTTCCAAAATATTGTATTCTAACAACAGTGAGCAACACACTCATCCGAAGAGTGTATCAATGCTGCTAAGACACACTGGAGAAGGTAGACATCCATGCCACTAACTGTCGCATGTTAAGCAAGCGCTCTACCACTTGAGCCAAGAAGAATGAAAGAGGTTTTATTGGAGTCACATTCAAAGAGTCACATTTAGAATCTCAAGATAGGTTCACAAACGAAAGTTTATTTATTTTATTAACCAATTTCCAAAGCTATTTTCACCTCTACTATACAATATTTGATATTATATAATATATACAATATGTCTATTGTGGTCAATCCCAATTATTTGAGCACTAAGCTAGAACTGTTCACTGCCATCAAAATTATTTTGACTTCCTATTAAAAGTTTCCTCTTATCCAGCCCAGAAACATTCAAATGAATAGATTCATTTGTGAACTTATGTTAAGTCCACAAGAGGGCAAGTGTAGTTTTCAGAGTGAATAAGGCCTATCCCATTTCTGGGGTGCATGAGACTCTATTAAGACTCTTCTATGACTGCATGCACCTATCAATGCAGCTGTAAATACTGCTTCCTTCCTGCATGCTCCCTGCCTCCTTCCCTGCCTGACACTGACACTCAACATAAATGCAGTTAACATGTTTTGATTCATAAAAGACATTCTGCTGGTGATTTAGAAAGTGCTTTCAATCTAGAGTATCTGTTAAATTATAGCAGCTTCTCCTACCCAAAGCAGGTGATTATAAGGGTTAAAGCCTCAGGAGCATTATTTTACATTTAGGAAACCCTACAAACTTGCGAATGAACCTGACATTGCAGTCAACCAGTTTCCTTTGTACAGGTGATGAGGAATGAGCTGTTGATTTTGGTGTGTTTTCACCCTCAAAATTGATGTCAGTTTGGTGTGTTTACACCCTCATGCCGGACCACCAATGCCAATTCAACATGTATTACAAGCTCAAAATATGACTGATGAGGACTAACTAGGCTCAACGTTGTGGAACACTCCACACTGATGATGGGCATTAGGCAGTCACCAACACTCTCCAATGGCGTGATGGTATGGGAGAGTTATTTTATTTTCTGCAGGCAGTGTGTTTAACTTCCCATGTTAAAAGCATAAGTTCTCATTTTCCATTTGAATACCCCAACATTAAACAAGCAATATGGGACACACACACACACACACACACACACACACACACACACACACACACACACACACACACACACACACACACACACACACACACACACAAGCCCTTCTTTCACACAAGTTCAAACTTGTTTCCTGTGCCCTGTGTGCTTTGGTTTTTCTCGTTGGATTATTGTCTGCTTGGAGGCAAATGCACATGCGGTCTAGCTGAAATAGCTCAGCTGGGAGAGCGTTAGACTGAAGATTTAAAGGTCCCTGGTTCAATCCCGGGTTTCGGCAACTGTGCGGTACTGATTTCCTCTTCCGATGGTGTGCTTTTTTTTATGTGTACTTCATAAACCTTTACGTTCTTTTACTAAAAAATGATTGCGACGTTGCTGTTTTTATGCAATCGGAAGTGCACTTCATAAACCTTTACCTTCTTTTACTAAAAAATGATTGCGACGTTGCTGTTTTTATGCTATCAGAAGTTTTCATGGCGTAATAGCACTAAAGACTTTGTATTCAGTGACCCTATTTAAAATTTCCTGAAACTTGCAATATCTTATCATATGTTTCATCACTGCACATAGAGGCGCTTGAAGAGTGGCTTCTGCACAAACGCTTTTGAAATGTAGCTCATTAGTTGTAAGCTGGACAAGGGAAGGGTCGGCGTCAACTTGCATGTATGCTTGGTACAATATTATAGGAATCCTGTTTCACACCACTCCTATGTTTTCATGGAATGGGGCCTACTTCAGCTAGCTTTGGCTCATGGATGGGCTTTGTTCTACCAAAACAGGTGATGTAAAGAAGTCATTTGCTTCCTAAAGTTCTTGAAAATCACACTCTACCAAGAGGCATCGCATAATGGCAAAAAAACAAAACATTGTACACTAAATACAGCAACCAACATACTTATCCTTAATGTGTACCACTGCAGAAGAGAGGCACTGGAGATTTTGAATTCTAAAGACATTGAGCATCATACTTATCCTTAACGTGTAACACTGCAGAAGAGACGTACTGGAGAATGCGGACAATGATCCCACTACCTCTCTCATTGCATAATGTGAAAACACCTTCCAAAATATTGTATTCTAACAACAGTGAGCAACACACTCATCCGAAGAGTGTATCAATGCTGCTAAGACACACTGGAGAAGGTAGACATCCATGCCACTAACTGTCGCATGTTAAGCAAGCGCTCTAGCACTTGAGCCAAAAAGAATGAAAGTATTTTTATTGGAGTCACATTCAAAGAGTCACATTTAGAATCTCAAGATAGGTTCACAAACGAAAGTTTATTTATTTTATTAACCAATTTCCAAAGCTATTTTCACCTCTACTATACAACATATGATATTATATAATATATACAATATGTCTATTGTGGTCAATCCCAATTATTTGAGCACTAAGCTAGAACTGTTCACTGCCATCAAAATTATTTTGACTTCCTATTAAAAGTTTCCTCTTATCCAGCCCAGAAACATTCAAATGAATAGATTCATTTGTGAACTTATGTTAAGTCCACAAGAGGGCAAGTGTAGTTTTCAGAGTGAATAAGGCCTATCCCATTTCTGGGGTGCATGAGACTCTATTAAGACTCTTCTATGACTGCATGCACCTATCAATGCAGCTGTAAATACTGCTTCCTTCCTGCATGCTCCCTGCCTCCTTCCCTGCCTGACACTGACACTCAACATAAATGCAGTTAACATGTTTTGATTCATAAAAGACATTCTGCTGGTGACTTAGAAAGTGCTTTCAATCTAGAGTATCTGTTAAATTAAAGCAGCTTCTCCTACCCAAAGCAGGTGATTATAAGGGTTAAAGCCTCAGGAGCATTATTTTACATTTAGGAAACCCTACAAACTTGCGAATGAATCTGACATTGCAGTCAACCAGTTTCCTTTGTACAGGTGATGAGGAATGAGCTGTTGATTTTGGTGTGTTTTCACCCTCACAATTGATGTCAGTTTGGTGTGTTTACACCCTCATGCCGGACCACCAATGCCAATTCAACATGTATTACAAGCTCAAAATATGACTGATGAGGACTAACTAGGCTCAACGTTGTGGAACACTCCACACTGATGATGGGCATTAGGCAGTCACCAACACTCTCCAATGGCGTGATGGTATGGGAGAGTTATTTTCTTTTGTGCAGGCAGTGTGTTTAACTTCCCATGTTAAAAGCATAAGTTCTCAATTTCCATTTGAATACCCCAACATTAAACAGCAATATGGGACACACAGAAACACACACACACACACACACAGACACATAAGCCCTTCTTTCACACAAGTTCAAACTTGTTTCCTGTGCCCTGTGTGCTTTGGTTTTTCTCGTTGGATTATTCTATGCTTGGTTAAGGTAGGTTCTGAATTTACTTACTTTTGCCTTAGATTCTGTAAAATTCAAGGCTAATTATCTGAACCTAGTTGTTAGTTGCTTGTTAGCTGTAATTACTCACTACAGGTGTAGTTTCGCCCTGTGCACCTCAAGGCATGACTGCGCCGTGAGGTCCTGCCGAGTGGTCCATGGATTTCACAGTGGTAAAGTCATTGTGTTCTGTGTGTATGCAATATTGTAAATGGGATTACATTTATTGGTAGCATTTTCATCGTAAGGAGGCAAATGCACATGCGGTCTAGCCGAAATAGCTCAGCTGGGAGAGCGTTAGACTGAAGATCTAAAGGTCCCTGGTTCAATCCCGGGTTTCGGCAACTGTGCGGTACTGATTTCCTCTTCCGATGGTGTGCTTTTTTTTATGTGTACTTCATAAACCTTTACGTTCTTTTACTAAAAAATGATTGCGACGTTGCTGTTTTTATGCAATCGGAAGTGTACTTCATAAACCTTTACCTTCTTTTACTAAAAAATGATTGCGACGTTGCTGTTTTTATGCTATCAGAAGTTTTCATGGCGTAATAGCACTAAAGACTTTGTATTCAGTGACCCTATTTAAAATTTCCTGAAACTTGCAATATCTTATCATATGTTTCATCACTGCACATAGAGGCGCTTGAAGAGTGGCTTCTGCACAAACGCTTTTGAAATGTAGCTCATTAGTTGTAAGCTGGACAAGGGAAGGGTCGGCGTCAACTTGCATGTATGCTTGGTACAATATTATAGGAATCCTGTTTCACAGCACTCCTATGTTTTCATGGAATGGGGCCTACTTCAGCTAGCTTTGGCTCATGGACAGGCTTTGTTCTACCTAAACAGGTGATGTAAAGAAGTCATTTGCTTCCTAAAGTTCTTGAAAATCACACTCTACCAAGAGGCATCGCATAATGGCAAAAAAACAAAACATTGTACACTAAATACAGCAACCAACATACTTATCCTTAATGTGTACCACTGCAGAAGAGATGCACTGTAGATTTTGAATTCTAAAGACATTGAGCATCATACTTATCCTTAACGTGTAACACTGCAGAAGAGACGTACTGGAGAATGCGGACAATGATCCCACTACCTCTCTCATTGCATAATGTGAAAACACCTTCCAAAATATTGTATTCTAACAACAGTGAGCAACAGACTCATCCGAAGAGTGTATCAACGCTGCTAAGACACACTGGAGAAGGTAGACATCCATGCCACTAACTGTCGCATGTTAAGCAAGCGCTCTACCACTTGAGCCAAGAAGAATGAAAGAGGTTTTATTGGAGTCACATTCAAAGAGTCACATTTAGAATCTCAAGATAGGTTCACAAACGAAAGTTTATTTATTTTATTAACCAATTTCCAAAGCTATTTTCACCTCTACTATACAATATTTGATATTATATAATATATACAATATGTCTATTGTGGTCAATCCCAATTATTTGAGCACTAAGCTAGAACTGTTCACTGCCATCAAAATTATTTTGACTTCCTATTAAAAGTTTCCTCTTATCCAGCCCAGAAACATTCAAATGAATAGATTCATTTGTGAACTTATGTTAAGTCCACAAGAGGGCAAGTGTAGTTTTCAGAGTGAATAAGGCCTATCCCATTTCTGGGGTGCATGAGACTCTATTAAGACTCTTCTATGACTGCATGCACCTATCAATGCAGCTGTAAATACTGCTTCCTTCCTGCATGCTCCCTGCCTCCTTCCCTGCCTGACACTGACACTCAACATAAATGCAGTTAACATGTTTTGATTCATAAAAGACATTCTGCTGGTGATTTAGAAAGTGCTTTCAATCTAGAGTATCTGTTAAATTATAGCAGCTTCTCCTACCCAAAGCAGGTGATTATAAGGGTTAAAGCCTCAGGAGCATTATTTTACATTTAGGAAACCCTACAAACTTGCGAATTAACCTGACATTGCAGTCAAACAGTTTCCTTTGTGCAGGTGATGAGGAATGAGCTGTTGATTTTGGTGTGTTTTCACCCTCAAAATTGATGTCAGTTTGGTGTGTTTACACCCTCATGCCGGACCACCAATGCCAATTCAACATGTATTACAAGCTCAAAATATGACTGATGAGGACTAACTAGGCTCAACGTTGTGGAACACTCCACACTGATGATGGGCATTAGGCAGTCACCAACACTCTCCAATGGCGTGATGGTATGGGAGAGTTATTTTATTTTCTGCAGGCAGTGTGTTTAACTTCCCATGTTAAAAGCATAAGTTCTCATTTTCCATTTGAATACCCCAACATTAAACAAGCAATATGGGACACACACACACACACACACACACACACACACACACACACACACACACACACACACACACACACACACACACACACACACACACACACACACACACACACACACACACACACAAGCCCTTCTTTCACACAAGTTCAAGCATGTTTCCTGTGCCCTGTGTGCTTTGGTTTTTCTCGTTGGATTATTGTCTGCTTGGAGGCAAATGCACATGCTTTCTAGCTGAAATAGCTCAGCTGGGAGAGCGTTAGACTGAAGATCTAAAGGTCCCTGGTTCAATCCCGGGTTTCGGCAACTGTGCGGTACTGATTTCCTCTTCCGATGGTGTGCTTTTTTTTATGTGTACTTCATAAACCTTTACGTTCTTTTACTAAAAAATGATTGCGACGTTGCTGTTTTTATGCAATCGGAAGTGCACTTCATAAACCTTTACCTTCTTTTACTAAAAAATGATTGCGACGTTGCTGTTTTTATGCTATCAGAAGTTTTCATGGCGTAATAGCACTAAAGACTTTGTATTCAGTGACCCTATTTAAAATTTCCTGAAACTTGCAATATCTTATCATATGTTTCATCACTGCACATAGAGGCGCTTGAAGAGTGGCTTCTGCACAAACGCTTTTGAAATGTAGCTCATTAGTTGTAAGCTGGACAAGGGAAGGGTCGGCGTCAACTTGCATGTATGCTTGGTACAATATTATAGGAATCCTGTTTCACACCACTCCTATGTTTTCATGCAATGGGGCCTACTTCAGCTAGCTTTGGCTCATGGATGGGCTTTGTTCTACCAAAACAGGTGATGTAAAGAAGTCATTTGCTTCCTAAAGTTCTTGAAAATCACACTCTACCAAGAGGCATCGCATAATGGCAAAAAAACAAAACATTGTACACTAAATACAGCAACCAACATACTTATCCTTAATGTGTACCACTGCAGAAGAGAGGCACTGGAGATTTTGAATTCTAAAGACATTGAGCATCATACTTATCCTTAACGTGTAACACTGCAGAAGAGACGTACTGGAGAATGCGGACAATGATCCCACTACCTCTCTCATTGCATAATGTGAAAACACCTTCCAAAATATTGTATTCTAACAACAGTGAGCAACACACTCATCCGAAGAGTGTATCAATGCTGCTAAGACACACTGGAGAAGGTAGACATCCATGCCACTAACTGTCGCATGTTAAGCAAGCGCTCTACCACTTGAGCCAAGAAGAATGAAAGTATTTTTATTGGAGTCACATTCAAAGAGTCACATTTAGAATCTCAAGATAGGTTCACAAACGAAAGTTTATTTATTTTATTAACCAATTTCCAAAGCTATTTTCACCTCTACTATACAACATATGATATTATACAATATATACAATATGTCTATTGTGGTCAATCCCAATTATTTGAGCACTAAGCTAGAACTGTTCACTGCCATCAAAATTATTTTGACTTCCTATTAAAAGTTTCCTCTTATCCAGCCCAGAAACATTCAAATGAATAGATTCATTTGTGAACTTATGTTAAGTCCACAAGAGGGCAAGTGTAGTTTTCAGAGTGAATAAGGCCTATCCCATTTCTGGGGTGCATGAGACTCTATTAAGACTCTTCTATGACTGCATGCACCTATCAATGCAGCTGTAAATACTGCTTCCTTCCTGCATGCTCCCTGCCTCCTTCCCTGCCTGACACTGACACTCAACATAAATGCAGTTAACATGTTTTGATTCATAAAAGACATTCTGCTGGTGACTTAGAAAGTGCTTTCAATCTAGAGTATCTGTTAAATTATAGCAGCTTCTCCTACCCAAAGCAGGTGATTATAAGGGTTAAAGCCTCAGGAGCATTATTTTACATTTAGGAAACCCTACAAACTTGCGAATGAACCTGACATTGCAGTCAACCAGTTTCCTTTGTACAGGTGATGAGGAATGAGCTGTTGATTTTGGTGTGTTTTCACCCTCAAAATTGATGTCAGTTTGGTGTGTTTACACCCTCATGCCGGACCACCAATGCCAATTCAACATGTATTACAAGCTCAAAATATGACTGATGAGGACTAACTAGGCTCAACGTTGTGGAACACTCCACACTGATGATGGGCATTAGGCAGTCACCAACACTCTCCAATGGCGTGATGGTATGGGAGAGTTATTTTCTTTTGTGCAGGCAGTGTGTTTAACTTCCCATGTTAAAAGCATAAGTTCTCAATTTCCATTTGAATACCCCAACATTAAACAGCAATATGGGACACACACACACACACACACACACACACACACACACACACACACACACACACACACACACACACACACACACACACACACACACACACACACACACACACACACACACACAAGCCCTTCTTTCACACAAGTTCAAATTTGTTTCCTGTGCCCTGTGTGCTTTGGTTTTTCTCGTTGGATTATTCTCTGCTTGGAGGCAAATGCAGATGAGGTCTAGCCGAAATAGCTCAGCTGGGAGAGCGTTAGACTGAAGATCTAAAGGTCCCTGGTTCAATCCCGGGTTTCGGCAACTGTGCGGTGCTGATTTCCTCTTCCGATGGTGTGCTTTTTTTTATGTGTACTTCATAAACCTTTACGTTCTTTTACTAAAAAATGATTGCGACGTTGCTGTTTTTATGCAATCGGAAGTGTACTTCATAAACCTTTACCTTCTTTTACTAAAAAATGATTGCGACGTTTCTGTTTTTATGCTATCAGAAGTTTTCATGGCGTAATAGGACTAAAGACTTTGAATTCAGTGACCCTATTTAAAATTTCCTGAAACTTGCAATATCTTATCATATGTTTCATCACTGCACATAGAGGCGCTTGAAGAGTGGCTTCTGCACAAACGCTTTTGAAATGTAGCTCATTAGTTGTAAGCTGGACAAGGGAAGGGTCGGCGTCAACTTGCATGTATGCTTGGTACAATATTATAGGAATCCTGTTTCACAGCACTCCTATGTTTTCATGGAATGGGGCCTACTTCAGCTAGCTTTGGCTCATGGACAGGCTTTGTTCTACCTAAACAGGTGATGTAAAGAAGTCATTTGCTTCCTAAAGTTCTTGAAAATCACACTCTACCAAGAGGCATCGCATAATGGCAAAAAACCAAAACATTGTACACTAAATACAGCAACCAACATACTTATCCTTAATGTGTACCACTGCAGAAGAGATGCACTGTAGATTTTGAATTCTAAAGACATTGAGCATCATACTTATCCTTAACGTGTAACACTGCAGAAGAGACGTACTGGAGAATGCGGACAATGATCCCACTACCTCTCTCATTGCATAATGTGAAAACACCTTCCAAAATATTGTATTCTAACAACAGTGAGCAACACACTCATCCGAAGAGTGTATCAATGCTGCTAAGACACACTGGAGAAGGTAGACATCCATGCCACTAACTGTCGCATGTTAAGCAAGCGCTCTACCACTTGAGCCAAGAAGAATGAAAGAGGTTTTATTGGAGTCACATTCAAAGAGTCACATTTAGAATCTCAAGATAGGTTCACAAACGAAAGTTTATTTATTTTATTAACCAATTTCCAAAGCTATTTTCACCTCTACTATACAATATTTGATATTATATAATATATACAATATGTCTATTGTGGTCAATCCCAATTATTTGAGCACTAAGCTAGAACTGTTCACTGCCATCAAAATTATTTTGACTTCCTATTAAAAGTTTCCTCTTATCCAGCCCAGAAACATTCAAATGAATAGATTCATTTGTGAACTTATGTTAAGTCCACAAGAGGGCAAGTGTAGTTTTCAGAGTGAATAAGGCCTATCCCATTTCTGGGGTGCATGAGACTCTATTAAGACTCTTCTATGACTGCATGCACCTATCAATGCAGCTGTAAATACTGCTTCCTTCCTGCATGCTCCCTGCCTCCTTCCCTGCCTGACACTGACACTCAACATAAATGCAGTTAACATGTTTTGATTCATAAAAGACATTCTGCTGGTGATTTAGAAAGTGCTTTCAATCTAGAGTATCTGTTAAATTATAGCAGCTTCTCCTACCCAAAGCAGGTGATTATAAGGGTTAAAGCCTCAGGAGCATTATTTTACATTTAGGAAACCCTACAAACTTGCGAATTAACCTGACATTGCAGTCAACCAGTTTCCTTTGTGCAGGTGATGAGGAATGAGCTGTTGATTTTGGTGTGTTTTCACCCTCAAAATTGATGTCAGTTTGGTGTGTTTACACCCTCATGCCGGACCACCAATGCCAATTCAACATGTATTACAAGCTCAAAATATGACTGATGAGGACTAACTAGGCTCAACGTTGTGGAACACTCCACACTGATGATGGGCATTAGGCAGTCACCAACACTCTCCAATGGCGTGATGGTATGGGAGAGTTATTTTCTTTTGTGCAGGCAGTGTGTTTAACTTCCCATGTTAAAAGCATAAGTTCTCATTTTCCATTTGAATACCCCAACATTAAACAAGCAATATGGGACACACACACACACACACACACACACACACACACACACACACACACACACACACACACACACACACACACACACACACACACACACACACACACACACACACACACACACACACAAGCCCTTCTTTCACACAAGTTCAAGCATGTTTCCTGTGCCCTGTGTGCTTTGGTTTTTCTCGTTGGATTATTGTCTGCTTGGAGGCAAATGCACATGCTTTCTAGCTGAAATAGCTCAGCTGGGAGAGCGTTAGACTGAAGATCTAAAGGTCCCTGGTTCAATCCCGGGTTTCGGCAACTGTGCGGTACTGATTTCCTCTTCCGATGGTGTGCTTTTTTTTATGTGTACTTCATAAACCTTTACGTTCTTTTACTAAAAAATGATTGCGACGTTGCTGTTTTTATGCAATCGGAAGTGCACTTCATAAACCTTTACCTTCTTTTACTAAAAAATGATTGCGACGTTGCTGTTTTTATGCTATCAGAAGTTTTCATGGCGTAATAGCACTAAAGACTTTGTATTCAGTGACCCTATTTAAAATTTCCTGAAACTTGCAATATCTTATCATATGTTTCATCACTGCACATAGAGGCGCTTGAAGAGTGGCTTCTGCACAAACGCTTTTGAAATGTAGCTCATTAGTTGTAAGCTGGACAAGGGAAGGGTCGGCGTCAACTTGCATGTATGCTTGGTACAATATTATAGGAATCCTGTTTCACACCACTCCTATGTTTTCATGCAATGGGGCCTACTTCAGCTAGCTTTGGCTCATGGATGGGCTTTGTTCTACCAAAACAGGTGATGTAAAGAAGTCATTTGCTTCCTAAAGTTCTTGAAAATCACACTCTACCAAGAGGCATCGCATAATGGCAAAAAAACAAAACATTGTACACTAAATACAGCAACCAACATACTTATCCTTAATGTGTACCACTGCAGAAGAGAGGCACTGGAGATTTTGAATTCTAAAGACATTGAGCATCATACTTATCCTTAACGTGTAACACTGCAGAAGAGACGTACTGGAGAATGCGGACAATGATCCCACTACCTCTCTCATTGCATAATGTGAAAACACCTTCCAAAATATTGTATTCTAACAACAGTGAGCAACACACTCATCCGAAGAGTGTATCAATGCTGCTAAGACACACTGGAGAAGGTAGACATCCATGCCACTAACTGTCGCATGTTAAGCAAGCGCTCTACCACTTGAGCCAAGAAGAATGAAAGTATTTTTATTGGAGTCACATTCAAAGAGTCACATTTAGAATCTCAAGATAGGTTCACAAACGAAAGTTTATTTATTTTATTAACCAATTTCCAAAGCTATTTTCACCTCTACTATACAACATATGATATTATACAATATATACAATATGTCTATTGTGGTCAATCCCAATTATTTGAGCACTAAGCTAGAACTGTTCACTGCCATCAAAATTATTTTGACTTCCTATTAAAAGTTTCCTCTTATCCAGCCCAGAAACATTCAAATGAATAGATTCATTTGTGAACTTATGTTAAGTCCACAAGAGGGCAAGTGTAGTTTTCAGAGTGAATAAGGCCTATCCCATTTCTGGGGTGCATGAGACTCTATTAAGACTCTTCTATGACTGCATGCACCTATCAATGCAGCTGTAAATACTGCTTCCTTCCTGCATGCTCCCTGCCTCCTTCCCTGCCTGACACTGACACTCAACATAAATGCAGTTAACATGTTTTGATTCATAAAAGACATTCTGCTGGTGACTTAGAAAGTGCTTTCAATCTAGAGTATCTGTTAAATTATAGCAGCTTCTCCTACCCAAAGCAGGTGATTATAAGGGTTAAAGCCTCAGGAGCATTATTTTACATTTAGGAAACCCTACAAACTTGCGAATGAACCTGACATTGCAGTCAACCAGTTTCCTTTGTACAGGTGATGAGGAATGAGCTGTTGATTTTGGTGTGTTTTCACCCTCAAAATTGATGTCAGTTTGGTGTGTTTACACCCTCATGCCGGACCACCAATGCCAATTCAACATATATTACAAGCTCAAAATATGACTGATGAGGACTAACTAGGCTCAACGTTGTGGAACACTCCACACTGATGATGGGCATTAGGCAGTCACCAACACTCTCCAATGGCGTGATGGTATGGGAGAGTTATTTTCTTTTGTGCAGGCAGTGTGTTTAACTTCCCATGTTAAAAGCATAAGTTCTCAATTTCCATTTGAATACCCCAACATTAAACAGCAATATGGGACACACACACACACACACACACACACACACACACACACACACACACACACACACACACACACACACACACACACACACACACACACACACACACAAGCCCTTCTTTCACACAAGTTCAAACTTGTTTCCTGTGCCCTGTGTGCTTTGGTTTTTCTCGTTGGATTATTCTCTGCTTGGAGGCAAATGCAGATGAGGTCTAGCCGAAATAGCTCAGCTGGGAGAGCGTTAGACTGAAGATCTAAAGGTCCCTGGTTCAATCCCGGGTTTCGGCAACTGTGCGGTGCTGATTTCCTCTTCCGATGGTGTGCTTTTTTTTATGTGTACTTCATAAACCTTTACATTCTTTTACTAAAAAATGATTGCGACGTTGCTGTTTTTATGCAATCGGAAGTGTACTTCATAAACCTTTACCTTCTTTTACTAAAAAATGATTGCGACGTTTCTGTTTTTATGCTATCAGAAGTTTTCATGGCGTAATAGGACTAAAGACTTTGAATTCAGTGACCCTATTTAAAATTTCCTGAAACTTGCAATATCTTATCATATGTTTCATCACTGCACATAGAGGCGCTTGAAGAGTGGCTTCTGCACAAACGCTTTTGAAATGTAGCTCATTAGTTGTAAGCTGGACAAGGGAAGGGTCGGCGTCAACTTGCATGTATGCTTGGTACAATATTATAGGAATCCTGTTTCACAGCACTCCTATGTTTTCATGGAATGGGGCCTACTTCAGCTAGCTTTGGCTCATGGACAGGCTTTGTTCTACCTAAACAGGTGATGTAAAGAAGTCATTTGCTTCCTAAAGTTCTTGAAAATCACACTCTACCAAGAGGCATCGCATAATGGCAAAAAACCAAAACATTGTACACTAAATACAGCAACCAACATACTTATCCTTAATGTGTACCACTGCAGAAGAGATGCACTGTAGATTTTGAATTCTAAAGACATTGAGCATCATACTTATCCTTAACGTGTAACACTGCAGAAGAGACGTACTGGAGAATGCGGACAATGATCCCACTACCTCTCTCATTGCATAATGTGAAAACACCTTCCAAAATATTGTATTCTAACAACAGTGAGCAACACACTCATCCGAAGAGTGTATCAATGCTGCTAAGACACACTGGAGAAGGTAGACATCCATGCCACTAACTGTCGCATGTTAAGCAAGCGCTCTACCACTTGAGCCAAGAAGAATGAAAGAGGTTTTATTGGAGTCACATTCAAAGAGTCACATTTAGAATCTCAAGATAGGTTCACAAACGAAAGTTTATTTATTTTATTAACCAATTTCCAAAGCTATTTTCACCTCTACTATACAATATTTGATATTATATAATATATACAATATGTCTATTGTGGTCAATCCCAATTATTTGAGCACTAAGCTAGAACTGTTCACTGCCATCAAAATTATTTTGACTTCCTATTAAAAGTTTCCTCTTATCCAGCCCAGAAACATTCAAATGAATAGATTCATTTGTGAACTTATCTTAAGTCCACAAGAGGGCAAGTGTAGTTTTCAGAGTGAATAAGGCCTATCCCATTTCTGGGGTGCATGAGACTCTATTAAGACTCTTCTATGACTGCATGCACCTATCAATGCAGCTGTAAATACTGCTTCCTTCCTGCATGCTCCCTGCCTCCTTCCCTGCCTGACACTGACACTCAACATAAATGCAGTTAACATGTTTTGATTCATAAAAGACATTCTGCTGGTGATTTAGAAAGTGCTTTCAATCTAGAGTATCTGTTAAATTATAGCAGCTTCTCCTACCCAAAGCAGGTGATTATAAGGGTTAAAGCCTCAGGAGCATTATTTTACATTTAGGAAACCCTACAAACTTGCGAATGAACCTGACATTGCAGTCAACCAGTTTCCTTTGTACAGGTGATGAGGAATGAGCTGTTGATTTTGGTGTGTTTTCACCCTCAAAATTGATGTCAGTTTGGTGTGTTTACACCCTCATGCCGGACCACCAATGCCAATTCAACATGTATTACAAGCTCAAAATATGACTGATGAGGACTAACTAGGCTCAACGTTGTGGAACACTCCACACTGATGATGGGCATTAGGCAGTCACCAACACTCTCCAATGGCGTGATGGTATGGGAGAGTTATTTTCTTTTGTGCAGGCAGTGTGTTTAACTTCCCATGTTAAAAGCATAAGTTCTCATTTTCCATTTGAATACCCCAACATTAAACAAGCAATATGGGACACACACACACACACACACACACACACACACACACACACACACACACACACACACACACACACACACACACACACACACACACACACACACACACACACACACCCACACAAGCCCTTCTTTCACACAAGTTCAAACTTGTTTCCTGTTCCCTGTGTGCTTTGGTTTTTCTCGTTGGATTATTCTCTGCCTGGTTAAGGTAGGTTCTGAGTTTACTTACTTTTGCCTTAGATTCTGTAAAATTCAAGGCTAATTATCTGAACCTAGTTGTTAGTTGCTTGTTAGCTGTAATTACTCACTACAGGTGTAGTTTCGCCCTGTGCACCTCAAGGCATGACTGCGCCGTGAGGTCCTGCCGATTGGTCCATGGATTTCACAGTGGTAAAGTCATTGTGTTCTGTGTGTATGCAATATTGTAAATGGGATTACATTTATTGGTAGCATTTTCATCGTAAGGAGGCAAATGCACATGCGGTCTGGCAGAAATAGCTCAGCTGGGAGAGCGTTAGACAGAAGATCTAAAGGTCCCTGGTTCAATCCCGGGTTTCGGCAACTGTGCGGTACTGATTTCCTCTTCCGATGGTGTGCTTTTTTTTATGTGTACTTCATAAACCTTTACGTTCTTTTACTAAAAAATGATTGCGACGTTGCTGTTTTTATGCAATCGGAAGTGTACTTCATAAACCTTTACCTTCTTTTACTAAAAAATGATTGCGACGTTGCTGTTTTTATGCTATCGGAAGTTTTCATGGCGTAATAGCACTAAAGACTTTGAATTCAGTGACCCTATTTAAAATTTCCTGAAACTTGCAATATCTTATCATATGTTTCATCACTGCACATAGAGGCGCTTGAAGAGTGGCTTCTGCACAAACGCTTTTGAAATGTAGCTCATTAGTTGTAAGCTGGACAAGGGAAGGGTCGGCGTCAACTTGCATGTATGCTTGGTACAATATTATAGGAATCCTGTTTCACACCACTCCTATGTTTTCATGGAATGGGGCCTACTTCAGCTAGCTTTGGCTCATGGACGGGCTTTGTTCTACCAAAACAGGTGATGTAAAGTTGTCATTTGCTTCCTAAAGTTCTTGAAAATCACACTCTACCAAGAGGCATCGCATAATGGCAAAAAAACAAAACATTGTACACTAAATACAGCAACCAACATACTTATCCTTAATGTGTACCACTGCAGAAGAGATGCACTGGAGATTTTGAATTCTAAAGACATTGAGCATCATACTTATCCTTAACGTGTAACACTGCAGAAGAGACGTACTGGAGAATGCGGACAATGATCCCACTACCTCTCTCATTGCATAATGTGAAAACACCTTCCAAAATATTGTATTCTAACAACAGTGAGCAACACACTCATCCGAAGAGTGTATCAATGCTGCTAAGACACACTGGAGAAGGTAGACATCCATGCCACTAACTGTCGCATGTTAAGCAAGCGCTCTACCACTTGAGCCAAGAAGAATGAAAGTATTTTTATTGGAGTCACATTCAAAGAGTCACATTTAGAATCTCAAGATAGGTTCACAAACGAAAGTTTATTTATTTTATTAACCAATTTCCAAAGCTATTTTCACCTCTACTATACAACATATTATATTATATAATATATACAATATGTCTATTGTGGTCAATCCCAATTATTTGAGCACTAAGCTAGAACTGTTCACTGCCATCAAAATTATTTTGACTTCCTATTAAAAGTTTCCTCTTATCCAGCCCAGAAACATTCAAATGAATAGATTCATTTGTGAACTTATGTTAAGTCCACAAGAGGGCAAGTGTAGTTTTCAGAGTGAATAAGGCCTATCCCATTTCTGGGGTGCATGAGACTCTATTAAGACTCTTCTATGACTGCATGCACCTATCAATGCAGCTGTAAATACTGCTTCCTTCCTGCATGCTCCCTGCCTCCTTCCCTGCCTGACACTGACACTCAACATAAATGCAGTTAACATGTTTTGATTCATAAAAGACATTCTGCTGGTGACTTAGAAAGTGCTTTCAATCTAGAGTATCTGTTAAATTATAGCAGCTTCTCCTACCCAAAGCAGGTGATTATAAGGGTTAAAGCCTCAGGAGCATTATTTTACATTTAGGAAACCCTACAAACTTGCGAATGAACCTGACATTGCAGTCAACCAGTTTCCTTTGTACAGGTGATGAGGAATGAGCTGTTGATTTTGGTGTGTTTTCACCCTCAAAATTGATGTCAGTTTGGTGTGTTTACACCCTCATGCCGGACCACCAATGCCAATTCAACATGTATTACAAGCTCAAAATATGACTGATGAGGACTAACTAGGCTCAACGTTGTGGAACACTCCACACTGATGATGGGCATTAGGCAGTCACCAACACTCTCCAATGGCGTGATGGTATGGGAGAGTTATTTTCTTTTGTGCAGGCAGTGTGTTTAACTTCCCATGTTAAAAGCATAAGTTCTCATTTTCCATTTGAATACCCCAACATTAAACAAGCAATATGGGACACACACACACACACACCCACACACACACCCACACAAGCCCTTCTTTCACACAAGTTCAAACTTGTTTCCTGTGACCTGTGTGCTTTGGTTTTTCTCGTTGGATTATTCTCTGCTTGGTTAAGGTAGGTTCTGAGTTTACTTACTTTAGCCTTAGATTCTGTAAAATTCAAGGCTAATTATCTGAACCTAGTTGTTAGTTGCTTGTTAGCTGTAATTACTCACTACAGGTGTAGTTTCGCCCTGTGCACCTCAAGGCATGACTGCGCCGTGAGGTCCTGCCGAGTGGTCCATGGATTTCACAGTGGTAAAGTCATTGTGTTCTGTGTGTATGCAATATTGTAAATGGGATTACATTTATTGGTAGCATTTTCATCGTAAGGAGGCAAATGCACATGCGGTCTAGCCGAAATAGCTCAGCTGGGAGAGCGTTAGACTGAAGATCTAAAGGTCCCTGGTTCAATCCCGGGTTTCGGCAACTGTGCGGTGCTGATTTCCTCTTCCGATGGTGTGCTTTTTTTTATGTGTACTTCATAAACCTTTACGTTCTTTTACTAAAAAATGATTGCGACGTTGCTGTTTTTATGCAATCGGAAGTGTACTTCATAAACCTTTACCTTCTTTTACTAAAAAATGATTGCGACGTTGCTGTTTTTATACTATCGGAAGTTTTCATGGCGTAATAGCACTAAAGAATTTGAATTCAGTGACCCTATTTAAAATTTCCTGAAACTTGCAATATCTTATCATATGTTTCATCACTGCACATAGAGGTGCTTGAAGAGTGGCTTCTGCACAAACGCTTTTGAAATGTAGCTCATTAGTTGTAAGCTGGACAAGGGAAGGGTCGGCGTCAACTTGCATGTATGCTTGGTACAATATTATAGGAATCCTGTTTCACACCACTCCTATGTTTTCATGGAATGGGGCCTACTTCAGCTAGCTTTGGCTCATGGACGGGCTTTGTTCTACCAAAACAGGTGATGTAAAGAAGTCATTTGCTTCCTAAAGTTCTTAAAAATCACACTCTACCAAGAGGCATCGCATAATGGCAAAAAAACAAAACATTGTACACTAAATACAGCAACCAACATACTTATCCTTAATGTGTACCACTGCAGAAGAGATGCACTGGAGATTTTGAATTCTAAAGACATTGAGCATCATACTTATCCATAACGTGTAACACTGCAGAAGAGACGTACTGGAGAATGCGGACAATGATCCCACTACCTCTCTCATTGCATAATGTGAAAACACCTTCCAAAATATTGTATTCTAACAACAGTGAGCAACACACTCATCCGAAGAGTGTATCAATGCTGCTAAGACACACTGGAGAAGGTAGACATCCATGCCACTAACTGTCGCATGTTAAGCAAGCGCTCTACCACTTGAGCCAAGAAGAATGAAAGTATTTTTATTGGAGTCACATTCAAAGAGTCACATTTAGAATCTCAAGATAGGTTCACAAACGAAAGTTTATTTATTTTATTAACCAATTTCCAAAGCTATTTTCACCTCTACTATACAACATATGATATTATATAATATATACAATATGTCTATTGTGGTCAATCCCAATTATTTGAGCACTAAGCTAGAACTGTTCACTGCCATCAAAATTATTTTGACTTCCTATTAAAAGTTTCCTCTTATCCAGCCCAGAAACATTCAAATGAATAGATTCATTTGTGAACTTATGTTAAGTCCACAAGAGGGCAAGTGTAGTTTTCAGAGTGAATAAGGCCTATCCCATTTCTGGGGTGCATGAGACTCTATTAAGACTTCTATGACTGCATGCACCTATCAATGCAGCTGTAAATACTGCTTCCTTCCTGCATGCTCCCTGCCTCCTTCCCTGCCTGACACTGACACTCAACATAAATGCAGTTAACATGTTTTGATTCATAAAAGACATTCTGCTGGTGACTTAGAAAGTGCTTTCAATCTAGAGTATCTGTTAAATTATAGCAGCTTCTCCTACCCAAAGCAGGTGATTATAAGGGTTAAAGCCTCAGGAGCATTATTTTACATTTAGGAAACCCTACAAACTTGCGAATGAACCTGACATTGCAGTCAACCAGTTTCCTTTGTACAGGTGATGAGGAATGAGCTGTTGATTTTGGTGTGTTTTCACCCTCAAAATTGATGTCAGTTTGGTGTGTTTACACCCTCATGCCGGACCACCAATGCCAATTCAACATGTATTACAAGCTCAAAATATGACTGATGAGGACTAACTAGGCTCAACGTTGTGGAACACTCCACACTGATGATGGGCATTAGGCAGTCACCAACACTCTCCAATGGCGTGATGGTATGGGAGAGTTATTTTCTTTTGTGCAGGCAGTGTGTTTAACTTCCCATGTTAAAAGCATAAGTTCTCATTTTCCATTTGAATACCCCAACATTAAACAAGCAATATGGGACACACACACACACACACCCACACACACACCCACACAAGCCCTTCTTTCACACAAGTTCAAACTTGTTTCCTGTGACCTGTGTGCTTTGGTTTTTCTCGTTGGATTATTCTCTGCTTGGTTAAGGTAGGTTCTGAGTTTACTTACTTTAGCCTTAGATTCTGTAAAATTCAAGGCTAATTATCTGAACCTAGTTGTTAGTTGCTTGTTAGCTGTAATTACTCACTACAGGTGTAGTTTCGCCCTGTGCACCTCAAGGCATGACTGCGCCGTGAGGTCCTGCCGAGTGGTCCATGGATTTCACAGTGGTAAAGTCATTGTGTTCTGTGTGTATGCAATATTGTAAATGGGATTACATTTATTGGTAGCATTTTCATCGTAAGGAGGCAAATGCACATGCGGTCTAGCCGAAATAGCTCAGCTGGGAGAGCGTTAGACTGAAGATCTAAAGGTCCCTGGTTCAATCCCGGGTTTCGGCAACTGTGCGGTGCTGATTTCCTCTTCCGATGGTGTGCTTTTTTTTATGTGTACTTCATAAACCTTTACGTTCTTTTACTAAAAAATGATTGCGACGTTGCTGTTTTTATGCAATCGGAAGTGTACTTCATAAACCTTTACCTTCTTTTACTAAAAAATGATTGCGACGTTGCTGTTTTTATACTATCGGAAGTTTTCATGGCGTAATAGCACTAAAGAATTTGAATTCAGTGACCCTATTTAAAATTTCCTGAAACTTGCAATATCTTATCATATGTTTCATCACTGCACATAGAGGTGCTTGAAGAGTGGCTTCTGCACAAACGCTTTTGAAATGTAGCTCATTAGTTGTAAGCTGGACAAGGGAAGGGTCGGCGTCAACTTGCATGTATGCTTGGTACAATATTATAGGAATCCTGTTTCACACCACTCCTATGTTTTCATGGAATGGGGCCTACTTCAGCTAGCTTTGGCTCATGGACGGGCTTTGTTCTACCAAAACAGGTGATGTAAAGAAGTCATTTGCTTCCTAAAGTTCTTGAAAATCACACTCTACCAAGAGGCATCGCATAATGGCAAAAAAACAAAACATTGTACACTAAATACAGCAACCAACATACTTATCCTTAATGTGTACCACTGCAGAAGAGATGCACTGGAGATTTTGAATTCTAAAGACATTGAGCATCATACTTATCCATAACGTGTAACACTGCAGAAGAGACGTACTGGAGAATGCGGACAATGATCCCACTACCTCTCTCATTGCATAATGTGAAAACACCTTCCAAAATATTGTATTCTAACAACAGTGAGCAACACACTCATCCGAAGAGTGTATCAATGCTGCTAAGACACACTGGAGAAGGTAGACATCCATGCCACTAACTGTCGCATGTTAAGCAAGCGCTCTACCACTTGAGCCAAGAAGAATGAAAGAGGTTTTATTGGAGTCACATTCAAAGAGTCACATTTAGAACCTTAATGAACTCAGGGTAGTCACCAGCAGTGGAAACAAGCAGGACACTAGTGCTATCCCCAAAGTCTTGGTCCTCCCCATGAGTCTGGAGATGACAAATGTGACTTTGCCATGGTTAGGTAGATGTAGCTGGTAGGTGAAATACAGCTCACACTGGAAAACAATACTCTCACAGCCATCTCAACAGTAGACCTCTGGCATGGCAATGTGCACCCAATCAGTGGGTGTAGGGCCAACCAACCTGTATCGGGACCCATGGAGAGGCTTGGCACACAGCAAGTGAGGTTCTCCATCATGGACTGAAGCTCACAAATCTCCTGCCTCTGCTGTCCCAAAACCATGGGCTGGACAGTCTGCAGGTCAGCCCAATCTGTGCTGCTTGCCTCACTCCCTGGAAGCTGCGCAGGCAGTGAAAGCTGAGAGAATCTTTATTCTCCATACTCGACTCAAATGAACTCAAAACATGCTGACGAGGCATAGCGAAGCTACCGATGTGTAGAACAATGCAGGATCGAAAGGTTCTTACTTCTTAAGAGTAGGACCCAGGCACAGGACAAATAGCAATGCACAGCACCAATGGCAGGTATCTGTAAGCTTAAATAACTAGTTGAACAAAAGAGGAGCAAACAAGGAACAGGTGTGTGCCATAATCAACACATAGATGATAGGGACCATGGCAGGTGTTGTGTGTGTGTGGGGGGGCCAGTGGAGTGACTGGCACACTGTGGCAAATATGTTACCTTTATCAGTAAGCTGTTTGCTGTTTGCAATGTACAATAAATGTATGAGTTACATGTCAAATAACTCAATAAATCATCATTTATGACATGATTTTTGCAATGATGATTGTGTAAAGCATTTTATTTGCAAAAGGTCAGACTGATGTAAATGTAAACATTTGAAAAATATGCATAAAATTAAATATGTATTTATTTGTACCCACTAGGGGTAGTATGCGGCTGTAACGTGACAAGGAAGGCCAGACGCTCATAGATGTAGGTAGATAGGTTTATTATGTTCCAACTTCGTAATGGGTGAATAAGCCATGGTCGAAACCAGGAAAGCCAATATAGGGGTAATCCAAATCATGTAGTGGTAATCCAATCCACTTCTGTTTTATTCTATAACAAATTATACTGTTGTAATTTAGATAATTTATTTAAGATGACAAAGATGTTGTTGATAATGGTAAAAAGATGCATTGTTTTTAGCTGTCAAATAATGCAAAGAAAACAAGTTCATATTAACTGTCTTGCTGGAAAAGCCAGTCCTCAGGGTTGGGGAAGACTGTCAGACAAAAAGGAAGCAACATTTCCTCCTAGACAACCTTGTATATGGCTCAATTAATTTGTTCTTCACAAAGACCAATCTTCCTGCTTCCAGTGGGAAGATCACTGGTCCTCCACCAAACATCACAGTAGATGAGAGACATTGTGGCTTGTAGACCTTGACAAGTCTCTGGTTAACCATTTGGCAGCCATGTGTTACACCAAGCTGTAAGATTGTATTCATCACATAAAATAACTTTACTCCCTTTTATGGTTATTGAAAAGTTCATGCTCACTCAGCTTAATAAGTTCTTAAGATCAAATTGTTTCATTTATGAATTCCAATCAGCATTCTGGCCACACCACAGAGATTCCTTTGACCTAAACTCTGGACCTTACAGCTGCTTGTCACGGTATGGCCCCCTCCTCCTAGACTCCTCCTTATGTTCACGTGATGTGTGTGTGTGTGTGTGTGTGTGTGTGTGTGTCTTCTTTGCCACACCCCGACCATGTGTCACACCTGTTCCTTGTTATCTACGTTGTTACCGTGTATGTATAAAGTCCTGTTTATTCATTAGTCTTTGTTGGTGTTCGACCCAATGTTTGCTGTGTATCAGCTGCTTCGTTGTGCATTAGACTGACTGTTACTTTCTGAGTGTTGTTTTTGCTTGTTTTTGAGCTAGTCAAGTATGAAATTCCATTTCCATCAGTACAGAAGGCCATTTAGCACAGGCAGAGTCATCAGAGATCAGCAATATAAGTATCAATATATGTCCAGAACAGTGAGGAGAGAAGGATTTATTATGAAATATGAGGGGAATAGTTTACATATAGTTGAGATAATCACATTTATATATGGATTAATAGTATTGTGCCACGATCAAGATGGCGCCGGTGAGGTCGGCTGCCGTCACGACTGCTCGGTCTGCACCTGGCACTTTTTTCGCTCTTTTCACTATCCTTTTCGCTCTTTTCGCTCTTCCCGCTACCCATGATTTCTCCGCAGCCCTTCTCTACACACCACGGCACGTATCTCGTACAGCAGAGATGCCCTTATTTCTCTTAATCTACATAGCACTCACCTCAAGCCGTCTGTAACCCCGGACCCAAGATGGCCGACGGAGATCCTGAGGGAAAACAAAAGACGCGGCACGAGGAAAAGGCGTCAAGGGAAGCGAGCCGGCGTCAGGAACAAGCTGAGGGCTCGGGCACACCGAGCTCCCTTACCCAGCATCCTGCTAGCCAACATCCAGTCTCTGGATAACAAGCTCGATGACCTCCGGGCCAGGATAAAGTTCCAGAGGGACATTCGGGACTGCAATCTCCTCTGCTTCACCGAGTCGTGGCTGAACCCAGCGGTACCAAACCACGCTATCCAGCCGGCCGAGTTCTTCTCGGTTCACCGCATGGACAGGACGGCAGGTTCGGGGAAGTCGAGAGGCGGCGGAGTGTGTGTGATGGTAAACAACAGCTGGTGTAACAATGCCAATGTTGTTACTCTCGCCTGCTCCTGCTCACCCAACCTGGAGCTGCTCGCCCTCAAGCTTCATCCTTTCTACCTTCCCCGGGAGTTCATTTCGGTCATTATCAACACCGTGTACATCTCACCTCAGGCTAACATGGACACTGCACTGTGTGAACTTCATGAGGCTCTCACACAGTTTCAGGCACAGCACCGGGACGCTGCACTTATTGTGGTTGGGGATTTCAACAGCGCTAACCTCAAGCGTGCGGTGCCCAACCTTTACCAGCACGTAACCTTCCCCACCAGGGGAAATAGGACACTAGACCACTGCTACACCCCATACAAGGACAGTTACAAGGCACTAGGTCATCCACCGTTTGGTAAGTCAGACCACGCCGCCATCTTCCTCCTACCAAAATATAAACAAAGGCTGAAACTGGAAGCTCCGGTTCAGAGGGAGGTCGCGCGCTGAACAGACCAATCGGTGGCCGCTCTGCAGGACGCTCTGGATGATGCGGACTGGGACATGTTCCGGCGCAGCACTGATGATGTCAGCGAGTTTACGGAGGCAGTAGTGGGGTTTATTTGGAAACTGGTGGACGACAAGATCCCAAGAATCACCATCAAGAAGTTTTCCAACCAGAAGCCCTGGGTGGACAGAACCATCCATGAGGCTCTGAACTCTCGCACTGCTGCCTACAATGCGGGGATCATCAGCGGGAACATGGACGAGTACAAGTCCGCAGCATACGGAGTGCGCAGGGCGGTGAGGGAGGCGAAGCGACGCTACGGGAAGAAACTAGAGACACAGTTCCAGCAGAGTGGCTCTAGATCCCTGTGGCAGGGACTACGGATGATCACGGACTACAGGAGCCCACCCTCCGGACTGATGAGTGCGGATGAGTCTCTGGTGAACGAGCTGAATACATTCTTTGCTCGCTTCGAGGCTACATCTAGCAGCGCTAATGCTAGCAGCACAAATGCTAACGGCGCTAGTGCTAACAGCGCCAATGCTAATGGCACTATCGGGGCAGTCGATGGCACATGCGCGGGGCCCACCATAGAACAGCGCCCTCTCATCATTACGGAGAGTGACGTGAGGAGAGTGTTTAAAAGGGTGAAAACCAGGAAGGCGATGAGACCAGACGGTATCTGCTGGAGGGTCCTCAAAGCCTGCGCAGATCAGCTAGCCCCGGTATTCACCGACATCTTCAATCTCTCCCTGATGCTCGGTATCGTCCCGTCCAGCTTCAAGCGGTCCACCATCGTCCCCGTCCCGAAGAAACCTCGACCCTCCGACCTCAATGACTACCGCCCTGTCGCCCTCACATCAGTCGTGATGAAGTGCTTTGAAAAGCTAGTCAGAGACTTCATCACATCTTCACTGCCAGCCTCCATGGACCCACTGCAATTTGCATACCGCCACAACCGCTCCACTGACGATGCAATTGCACATCTGCTCCACACTACACTGACTCACCTGGACGAAGGGAGGGGAAATTATGTTAAAATGCTATTTGTCGACTACAGTTCAGCATTTAACACTATCATCCCCTCCCTACTCACTACTAAGTTGGGAGATCTAGGACTGCATACATCCCTGTGCCACTGGATCTCCAACTTCCTAACAGACAGACCGCAATCAGTACGGGTGGGCAACTGCGCCTCATCCACCCTCACCCTCAGCACTGGAGCTCCTCAGGGTTGTGTCCTAAGCCCCCTGCTCTACTCACTGTACACCTACGACTGCACAGCCACTTCCAGCTCTAATATCATTGTCAAGTTTGCTGACGACACCGTTGTCGTGGGTCTGATCTCGGACAACGACGAGAGGACCTACCTGGAGGAGATTAAACACCTGGAAAACTGGTGCCAGGAAAATAATCTCCTCCTAAACATCAGCAAGACAAAGGAGCTGATCGTGGATAGCAGCAAGAAGCAGGTGTGGCACTACCAACCTGTGAGGATCAGTGGAACCACGGTGGAGAGAGTAGATAGTTTCAGTTACCTTGGAGTTCACATCTCGCAGGACCTGTCCTGGTCCCGCCATACCAACTCCCTTGCAAAGAAGGCTCGTCAGCGTCTTTACCACCTCAGACGCCTAAGGGACTTCAGACTGCCCTCCAAAGTACTGCGGAACTTCTACACCTGCACTATCGAGAGCATCCTCACGGGGAACATCACAATCTGGTTTGGGAATAGCACCAAGCAGGACAGACAAGCACTCCAAAGGGTAGTGCGTTCAGCAGAGCGCATCACTCACACGGAACTTCCTGACCTGCAGACCATCTACTACAAGCGGTGCCAGAGCAAGGCCAGGAAAATTGTGAAGGACCCCACCCATCCCAACAATAGACTCTTCACTCTGTTGAGGTCAGGGAGGCGCTTCCGCTCCCTGAAGACCAAGACAGAGAGGCTGAAGAGGAGCTTCTTCCCACAGGCCATTCGGGCCCTGAATCAGGGAAACTGATAAACTGTGGGGACCACCACCACCATGTAACATGACTGTATATCTGTACATCTGTATATATAGATTTATACTCAAGTACCCTGTTACACAACAACTGTAGATATGTTATTATATAAAATGGATCTGTACATTCTGTAGATTGTGTACATATATACCCAACCATATACATTGTACATTGTGTATATAATCATAATATACATATATTGTACATACTTTGTTAAAATATTTTTGTACATACATAGAATATATATATTTACCTGCATATATATATTTTTCTCTATGCACCCCTGTTTCTCTTCCTCAGTTTGGACAGAGCACTCTCCACCATTTCACTGCACGTTATACTGTGTATGACTATGTATGTGACGAATAAACGGAACTTGAACTTGAACTTGAACTTGAACTTGTGTGAAAAGGTACATTTTGATTCAGGCTTTTAAAGAGCAGATACTACAGACCCATTTATTAGTGATAATACATATTTTGGTAAATAAAGATAAATAAAGACTTTTACGTAACAAAATTTCAACTACAGTTTCTGATATTCACTCTGATTCAGTCTAACATTTTCTCACAGATTCCAACCACAGGGAAGTCACAGGGATAAACAGCCCAGTTCGATCCATTGTCAGCAGCAAACCTGTATCCAGTTATAGGACAGTCTTCATTTCTTTCATAGTCATTGGGCTCACCCTGCCACCAGTACCTGAAAGCACACAGTGCATAAATGTGCCTTCTGAATTTCACACCCTGAGATGTAGACTTCATCAAATGACTGCAACTTGACCAGAGTTCAGTCAGAATTATTTTTATAATAGGCAGGAGGCAGGTCACCCTATGACAAATGATTAGGATAGCTTGTAATGCTCAACACAACAATTCTATTATAAGTGTATTGCACTTCAGTAAAAAGAGTGAAATCCCTTGTTGCTAATGTAACCAAGTCTATCATGTTCTCTCACTGATTCAAGTGCATATTTAATATATGGCTGTAACTGCAAAAATCCTGGTTGTCAGTCCACTGGTTGTTGACTGAAGATTGACTTGTATGATCACTCCACTTCCATAGTGGTAAAAATCGACTGGAATGGTTGTGATTTCTTCCTAAGAACCAGGAACAACTCATGTTTTATTGAACCAAGTCATTCTCCTCCCATCTAGAGTCAGGCTACACGCCAGTTGTTGATATGAAGACTCTACATTTTGATAGATTAAGCCGAGGGCAGCGATGTCATCCTCAAATAAACTCACTGTGGTACCTTTAAAATTGAACAGGTCATTTTGAAGAGATGTACAATCATGTGTACAAAGTGAAAATTTAGAGCACAGACAGTAACCCTGAGGAGTACCAGTGCTGATTTTAATTGAGCACTAACTCTACTCCCAACTGTGATCTGTTAGAAAGTCCAATATCTTGGGTATATCAAGATCAGTTGGTGGCCTAACTGTATTGACATTTAACATTGAAGGCATTTAGCTGATGCTTTTATCCAAAGCACCTTACAACTATGGCGGACTACAAAGTGAGCAATTAAGGGGTTACCTTGGCTATGCACTATGCACTATGTCAAGATTGAAGCTGCAATACATAAAGCTGGCCACCAGAAGTCCCCATCTCCAGAATTCTAATAGTCACCATAGTTACTGCTCACATGCACCAGCACCATGCTATTTAAGACTACCTGAACCTCAGTATCATTGTGAAGTATTGCCGACAATCCCAGTGTGCATCACAAACATTTTCTTTCTTTGTAGAGCCTGGTCTTGTATCACTTGAAATAACCTCCCAGGTGTGTTATGATGGCTGCCCACGAGGACAGACTTGTCTCTAAAGACTTTGGATTAGTTCTGTGGTCTCTCACCCAGTGGTCAGTGCTGTGCTGTCCATCCATTTCCAGGATCCATCTGTGTCTTTGTCAGTCAAACCGATCCAGTATGAGGAAATGTTTTACTGATGAAATCCTCTGAAGTGGTAACATATACAGAACTGTGCAAAGGTTTTTGACATGTGTGGAAACAATGCTGCAAAGTAAGAATGCTTTGAAAAATAGAAGTGTTAATAGTTTATTTTTGTCAGTTAACAAAATGCAAAGTAAATGCACAACAGAGAAATCTAAATCAATATTTGGTGTGACAGTCAAAACCTTTTTACTTTGCTGCATTTTTTCCACACCTGCCTAAAACCTTTGTACAGTACTGTATATATTCAAAATTGTAGTGAAGTACGCCAGGTTTCCAGAGAAACAGGACATTTCAGACAGAGGTCACTCATCAGCTGTGCAGCACTTCTGACACACACACACACACACACACACACACACACACACACACACACACACACACACACACACACACACACACACACACACACACTCTCCACTCTTTATGATCACTAGGTCTGCTCCTCTTTGCTTGCAGTCATTTCTGCTCTTACGCCAGAATTTTTTCTCAGCAGTGATGTAGTAAATACTGAAGTTGAAATAACTCCATATTTGTGCAGAGCATTTTCACAACACACACACACACACACACACACACACACACACACACACACACACACACACACACACACACACATACATACATATATGCTCTTTCGCTACAGTCACATTGTTGTAACTGCTCTGTAACTGTCTTATTTCAATAGTCAAGTTGTTATAAGTGGTCTGTAAAAGGTCCCTCTCTACAGTCAGGTTATTGTAGCTGCTCTGCAACTGGTCTCGCTCTGTTGTGCACTTCACCCACAGTACTGTGATGGCAACTAGCAGGAGAACACACAACAGCCCCAGACACACTGCAGCCAGTCTGAAACATCTGCTCCCTAAAGTGTCAGCTGTGGGATAGTGGGTAAATGCACTTAAACACATATAGCTTTAGGCTCATATTAGCTGAACATTCATGTCAATTTATTATCTTTACACTTAGATAATTTTGTAATTATAAAGTTACAAAAATATACTTTCTCAAATAAATGTGTAAAAATGTGTGATGAGTGTGTTGAGTTTTTGAGGTAGTGTAGTGTGGTTCCACTAATGTAGGGCTGTAATGTAGGGCACAGTTTAATGATTTTGCTACTTAGAGGAAATCAAATGTGTGGAAAGTGTTGGAAAATGTGTGCTCAAATACAGTTTACATTACTTTTAATGCTAGTAAAATATTCCAAACTTCACCATATCTTGAAAATACAGGTACGTAGCCTTCTTTGCCTATATGACAGGGCTATATCCAAGGTACTGATCATGTAATTACAAAAGTGCTGAAGAGGACATGGAATTTTAGTGGTCAGTCAAGAGCTTTGTGGAAGGCAGAAGACAAATTGACCACAGGTTTTGAGTGGGTATGTGCTGTGTGTGGGTGTGTTGATAGTGGAGGACTTCAGTTTGTTGGTGTCATACTATCTTTTGTGTTTTTCTTTTACCCTTATAGGGAGGTATCTAAGTAGAAATAATCTTACATTGTTCTAAACACGTGTACACATTTTGTGTTTCTATGGTTGTACAGAACACACACTTAACATTCATTAAACGATGTTCTTACAAAGTGCTTATTATGGCTTTATAAGGCCAAAGCACTGGAGTCATATCATTTAGCACTGCAACATTCTTGATTGGGGTCCCTGTAGTAGGAACACATGTACAGATATGTTTGGAGTACACATTCCTTAACACATAATACAGAATATACACTGGGAATCTGGAAAGCCTAATTACATCTCTGTTCACCACAGCTCTGTGTCCATAAAGCCCACATCTGCAGGAGATGACCATCAGAGAAAGGTCAGAAAAAAAAGGTCCTCTTATATTTTCTAGGCAGGTGACTTCCAGTTACAGGAATGGTTTTTTTTTGTTTTTTTTCTGGTGAATTCAATTTGAGTCCAGTGGTTGTAGGTGATGTTTAAGCATAGATGGAATGAGGGGCTTTGTTGAATTCACAACTCGACCACATATTGTCTTTTCTATGATGTTTTCCATAACGGGAATGATCGCTTTCTGGTAAATTCAATTTGAGTTCAGTTGTTGAAGGTGATGTTTAAACTTAAATGGAATGTGGGAGCTTTGAATTCACTCCTCAACCACACAACCACACACTCACGACATCCTTTTGTCATCAACAATGCAGGAGCGCTGCGTGATGGGGTCCTGCTCAATACTGAAACATCTGGCTTCATGTGGGTTTATGGTTTCACCATCTAAGCTCCAGTGGTGCAAGCCATCTGTCACGTAACTGGAGTTCCTGCTGTCCACAGGTGAATGCCGCCTCTCAGATGCCCGTCGGGCAGTCATACGTGACATCCCTCCACCCGGCACAAAACAAACAAACAAAACAAACAAACAAAATGCTGAGTTTCCTGGGTCTGGTGAGCTACTGCCGCCAATAGGTGCCGGATTGTTCCTTTCATGATAATGTCCTCTGGCAGAGCTGTAGAAAAGACTGTCCTGATACGTTGGTCTGGACTGAGCCTATGTGTCACTCATTTAGGACTCTGAAATTGGCCTTGTGCTCTGCTCTAGCATTTGGCCTGCCAAACTATAATCTGCCCTTCCACCTTTACGTTTCTGAAAATGCTTCCACAGCTGTGGGTGTCCTCGCTCATGAGCACGGTGGTAGTTATTGCCCTTTATCTTATTTTTCCAAAACTTTTGATTCGGTAGTTCAAGGCATGCCGGCCTGCTTACGAGCTGTGGCTGCCTCGGCCCTACTGGTCACTGATGCAGAGAAATTGGTACTTTCTCATCCCATGGTTCTACACACTTCACATCAAGTTATTAATATTATGAATAACATTCAAACACAACAAATGACAGCACAGCGGTGTTCAGGCTATGAGGCCATCCTCTGCGCCACTCAGAATTTAACCATTAAATCACAGACAACCCTGAGTTCACCTGCTAATCTGTTGCGATCACTTTTGACATTGCTAGATCATTCTGATGAGTCTGTGCCCCATGACTGCATGGAGGCTATCCTTGAGTCCTCAAGCATGCACTCTGATCTCTCAAGCATGCCGCTCCAAGATGGCTATCACATTTTTGTACATGGCTCATGTTTTAAACTGTCTGACTGAGATGACCAATGAGTGAGCTCCCTTTGAGACCAAGATATGCTAGGATTGTGATGTTCCAACCATGGAAGGCCAAGAATAATTGGGAAGGATGAGAATTCCAATACCAGTGTGAGAAGAGTTCTGAGTGCAGGGTGCTAGTGGTGAGTCTAACTGGTGTAGTGCGGAAAGTGATAGAACCAGGACCTACTGAAGACCCATCTATAGCGGCTAGCCAAAGGGTCTTAGGTAAGGGCTCTATGGGGATGTTTAGCTCTTTAACCAGGTGGGCGTGGATAAAATTGCCTTCTACTCCGGAGTCAATCAGGGCTGTACACAGAAAGTAGGGAGTGGGAGCCCCAACATAGACAGGTAACTACCATTTTCTTAATGGGTTGGATCCCTACAGAGGCATGGGGTTTGTTATTCATGTCTCCTTTATGGAACAAGGCAGGAGACCTGTTGGGTCTAAGATGATAACGTGTCCCTGATAACATGTCCTGAAGACCCACAGTACAGGCATAGTCCCTCTTGAAAACGACGTCTCCTTTCTTCCTTGGTCAGGCGTGTGGAATCGCATTGCATAGGCCCTGCTGCAGTGTCTTGTCTGGGATTTACTCCAGTCACCAGAGTCGTATAAGCTAAGGGAGTAATGTTACCTCCACATGTTCTTCGTTCCCGCAAAAAATGGTCAAGACGGATAGCATCAGTTGATCGTTAAGCTCATCATCCCTGCAAGCCAGTTCATGCAATAACTCTGTGATCAGACCGTTCCAGAAAGTAATGATCAGGGCTGCTTCGTTCCACCCACTACCAGCAGCAATGGTACGAAATTGGCGGGCGCAGTCCGACACAGAACAGTTGCCTTGACAAAGTTTAGAAAGAATTTTTCGCGTGCTCTTACCTCATGCGGGTGATCAAACATGGCTTTAAAATGCACAATAAAATCCTCATAAGTAGTCATTTGTAAGTTCTCCCAAATGGCGGTAGCCCAATCTAAAGCTTTATTGGTTAGAGGTAAGGAATGTTATTTTAGCCTGGTTAGAAAGAGGGGGGAATGCCATTAAAATGTAGTGTGCATTGTAACAAAAAACCCTGACACTTCTCTGGAGAACCGTTGTATTTATCCGGTTTACTTACAGAGGCTACAGTGGGAGTGCTGCCAGCATCGGATGCATGAGGTGGGTCTGGCTGGGGGAAAGTAGTCATAGCATGTAACCATGATGTAAGTTCTTTGAGACATTGTCTGAGTTCTGACATTTGTACCTGTTGGTCTGTTTGTTGTGTGGCATTCGTATCCATGCACCATGTGAAACTCTTGAACACCTGTTGGTGTTGGCCCAGTAGCTGTACTTGATTGGTGATCGCTTCTTTCAACACGTCTGAATCTGCCATCTGCATGGTAGCGAAGTATTCTGTGACACGACAAGTAAGGCCAGATGCTTGAGGATGTAGATAGATAGGTTTATTTTGTTCTAGCTTCATGATAGGTGAATAAGCCAGGGTCGAAACCAAGAAAGCCAAAATAGGTATAATCCAAATCATGAGGGTAAACAGTCCAAGTCCAAAAACCAAAGAGCAATAACAAACCAGGCAAACAATACAGAAGGGCTAGGGAAAAATCAGAACAAAACACAGTCGAAATACAGGAAAGCAATTAATGAAATAACGCTCGGTACGCACAGTCAAAACTAGTGGCAATACTTTACAATGTAAGTGAGGTCTCAACAGGTTTATATACAGGTGTGGAGTGGAACACAGGTGCTGTCAATATTCCGGTGATGAGGATCTGAATGAATGTGTATGGTTGGCTGAGTCCTTGGCCTTGCGACGAATGGCATGTTGAGTATTGTAGTGAGCTTGGAGGTCAGTCGACGTGACAACGAGCTTAAGTAGATAATATTATATCGACCAGTGAACGTTCCTATCTCAACTCGAACACGTTAAAAATTGTTTCAATGCTTTGCATCTTCTCTCATTAAATAACCATATGTATTTATACCTATTTGTAGCCAAATAGTGAGGTCACATGGCAACGTTGTGACGTCATAATACCACGTGAAATTTAAGGCGCTTATGATAGGACTCTACTAATTTCACAATCATCAGTTAATTTCATGGAGCTATTTTATCAAAAAATATTTCATGAATTTAGGATACAAATTAATTTTAGGCTACATTTCACAGTATTTATTAAACAACACTAAAGAAGCTTTATAGTTAGGATAGCCAATTAGACTCACTAGGCCTGCCATGCTAAGCCTTGTACTGACTTTACTTTAGCATGGAACCATAAATAACTTCCAAAATATAACAGCGATGTTTGTAAAGAAATGGCTTTTTAAAAATCAAAAGCAGGAATGTTTATGGAAAAATAAATCCACATTATTGCAGGTGAAAAATGCACATTACTCTTACTCTAAATCACATTACTCTAAATACCCAGCGTATTGTTCTTGTTTGACTTTTTTCCATAGCAACAGAAATCTGCTATGAGGTCTGGCATAAACTCTGTGCCGTTCAGATAAAGCACATCATATATAAAATAAATAATGTACTTGGTGGTGAACTATACTATGTGGTTCATGGATTTTCCCCACATTCCAGTAATTTTATTAAGTACACTTTTGCATAAATGGTATGACAAGAAAGGGGAATTAGCTCAAGTGGTAGAGGTACCTCTTGCTTAGCATGCTAGAGGTAGTGGGATCAATGTCCATATTCTTCAGTGTGTCTTGTCTATATTGTTACACACTTAGGAAAAGCATGTTTACCCCTGTCAAAAGAGTATAATGTTTTGGAATTTTTTTTAGTATTATGCAATTCCTCTTTGAAGAGTTTGATTTTCAAGAACTTTAGTAAGCAGATCACTTATTTGCATCATCTGTTTTGGTAGGACAAAGCTCATCCATGAGCCAAAGGAAGCTGAGTTAGGCCCCATTCCATGAAAATATTGGAGTGGTGTGAACCAGGATACCTACACAAGCACACATGCAAGCTGACACCTACCCTTCCCTTGTTCAGTTGTTTGGCCAGCAGACATGGACTATATTTCAAAAACATTTGTGCAGAAGCCACTGTTCAAGAGACTCTCTGCAGTGAGGAAACATATCATAAGGAAGTGTAAATTCCAAAAAAAGTTTAAGTAGGCTCACTGAATTCAAAGTCTAGAGCACTATTACACCATGATTTGTAACGATAGTGTAAAAACAGTAATGTCTCATTCGTTTTTTAGTAAAGGAATGTAAAGGTTTATGAAATATACTTAAAAAGAAGACTATTTGTTGAAGAGAGTGGTCTGGCACAGATGCCAAAACCCAAGACTGAACCAGGGCTCTTTGGATATTCAGTTTAACACTCCCCCAGCTGAGCTATTTCAACTAGTGATTGCAGGCTTTCGCCTGGTTCTAATCAAAGCGTTACCAATGAATGTAGCTCATGTTCATATTAGAGGCAACCATCACCTTTATCCCTGGTGGTCTAGTGGCTAGCCCTTTAATGCACAAGCAGTTTTAAGATCATTTTTGAACAATTTGTACTTGTTCACTTTAACACTAGGTATCTGAAATTGTACACATAGCACAATGATGATTCAGGATTCAAATTGAAGCAGACACTTAGGATTAGACATCCATTCACATCCAGGCTTATTTGTCCATCATTCAGGTTCCATTTGAGATCATCTAATACAGAAGAAAATGTCAAAAAAACATAAAACGCCTTTGGGTTTTTTGGTGTATAATGTGTCTATTGATGCTGAAGATTAATTTTCAATCATACTCTGCATTTTCTGATTCACCAGGGTCTTGTGTAATAAATTGAACAGTTTTGAGCATATACATGAAATGACTAAATATCTACACAATATTTTCCACTAGGTGTCCTACACTTATCCAAAGGGTCCAAAAACCTCTCCAATGCAAACAAAGTCATTAATCACATTATATCAAGTTTGCATGTTTATTTTTGCTAAAACATAACAGTAAGTTACTTTAGTAAGTTTCACAACAATATTAGCTTCATAGCAGCATTAGGGGAAAATACTGTACTAGCTACTACTACTATACTAGCTAATACTGTAGATGCTGGAGAAAATACTGTAAATGCTGTAATACTGTAAAGAAATAGTATACTTTATCATTTATACTTACGATTTGTAGCAGGATTAGGAATTGTTCCAGCAGTGAATGGAAACATCCAGTGATTTGCTATGCAAACATCTAAGCTATTCTATGCTAGTAGCTAAGCTAATCGATGCTAGCAGTCAAGCAGAACTCAAACAATTCCACATAAACTTCAGCTAAAATAAGCCTCTTCCATGATGTCCAAACATATTGGCAAAATCATCATATCAATCTTATAGTTTCACCAAATAGTGCCAAACAGCGCCAAACCGATGCGCTATGCTATCTGCTAACAACACTGAAGCACTGACAGTATACAGTGCGCATACCTTTAAACATTAAAGGGATGACTAAATAAGACAAGTGAGGGGTCTACGTTTTCATCTAAGCCTCCTCTATTTGATGAAACTGCTGCCAAACAAGCAGCTTGTCCTGGAAACTCTTGGAAATGCCTGGAAGTAAATGCTAGTCACCCTCCCTTCCCTTCCCCCTTCACACATAGGTGTGAGTTGCTGTTGCTCCAAGACAATGGTGCAGCAACGGCCAATAGAAATCAATTTACAATAGAAAAGGAGGGGGGGTCTAATGCTCTATTCTGGAACACTTTTACGTCAGAAGCGTACTTTTTCAGTTAACCAACGGCTTGCGTAGTTTGGGTTTGTTACGAAGGAACCGAACCGGAGGAAAAACGTTGCTTTTACGCACAGAAGTGAGCACGCAATTAAAGAAGTTTACTAACACTCTGTATACCATTTAAACATGTCATGCAGTTGTTTTGATGGTAATTGAATTTTCTATGACTAAATCAGAACTTATCTTGTACCAGAAGATTGTTTAAAAGGCAACTTAAAAGGGCAGGCATGTTTTTGTGGAAATTTTACCCAAAAAACACGATGTCTTCAGTGTGCAATTTCTGGCGAATGGATATATGCAGATGGCTGAAAATCAGTAAGCAGGTACTTGTATTAGTCCTAAGAAATGTTATGTTGATAAATGTACTGTACTTTAAGAATATTCGATTTTATCAAGTCATTTATTTGAGTATGCCCATTTGGGCCCGCCCATGGGCCCGCTAGGGGGCAATGGCACATATAGCGGCTAGGGTTCCCTTTCAAACTTCATGTTTTTGTAGAACAATAAGAAAGATGAATAACTCACTTTATGGCCTGTTATCGCTTATGCATACCATGTCCAGTATGCATCCAAACATGGTCAGTAGATTAGGAGTACAGACTTTGAAAAATATTCTTATTAGGGGGAACTGTCATGGAACGCTCACCTCCCACGAGTCACGTGGTTCGGCCCCCCACGTGCAGTGGGAAGACTGTCTTGTTTGTAACCACACCTGCACCTCTTTCATCTTTATGTATATAAACCCATGTTAAAGTGTGCAGGGTGTTGGTTATTGTCGGCATAATGTCTAGATGTAACGCGTTTCTGTTAGATGTATTCTTGTGTATCGTGATTGTTTTGCGTTAACTGTTTCATGTTTCTTGTTTGTGATAAGTGTGAATGCCTTTATGTCTTTAAATGTTAATAAAATGTTCGTCCAAGTTGGAGGAGTCTGTGCATCCCGCCTTGCGCCCTGTGGCAGTCGGGCCACCGCGCGTTACAGGAACAAAATATTTATTGCTGGCTAGGATTCAGTGCTCTCACTGCTGTGGCTTGGCTTCGATTCCTGGTCAGGGAAAGTCCTCCCCTTTTGCTCATATAAAATTGTATGTGAAAAGACCAACTTCCTTTGATGCAAATTTAAACCAACAACCTAAGGATAACAGTTCTAACTTCTACAGTCCTCCACTCCAACAAATGAGCTACCAAAGGTAGCTCAAATGTCTGAGTGCACCCATAGGTCCAAACACCAGTATGTTGGCAAGAAACACAGCTAGTTGTGCATACGAGAAATTACAATAATAGCTCTTTTCATGTGTTAGTGACACTAGTGTTCCCACTTTTCTTGAGTGATTCCAGATGGTAAAAAGAGTCCTGACTCTTACAAGTTGGAGATGTTCAGTTACTAACAGATATCTCTTTTGATGTCATTTGGATGCATACTGGACTTTGTGTACATGAAGGGAGAACAGCCATAAATGGTTAGAATAATATTCAGTGCTTTTGGAGAAAATTTCTAGAGTGTTGTCACTTAGAGAGAGAAATGATAGGCTGAAGTATCAGAAACATTAAAAGTGTAATGTACATGTATGGAAACAAAATTAAGTTACTGTGTACCGCATTGAGATGTCAAACAGCCTGTGGGATATAACAACTCCTAAGAAGCTCGATTTTTGCTCTCAAGCTGCAATGGTGGTTTTGTCATGGCTTCTAAGAGAAGAGGCTGTGGTCAGGGTGGAGTGAGTCTTTGATAACCAAGATTGTTGTTGTTTTCGTTCTCAAATAGGAAATGACATTACACAATGTCAGGTCTTTCTCATTAAACTGCAGAGAATGAAATAGAGGGCAAGGACTTGAACACGCACATATCCTAACCTGAATACAGACACTTTGCCTGAGAAACAGTTGCCTCAAGTGTTTGTTCACTTTAAAGCATTCCTAGTAAGATGACCACTCACAAGCCATTAAAATTTTACAATGATTGAGATCCATTTTATATTCTCACTTCAAAGGTTATTCAAATGTTATTAAAGGAATCTCAAAGGGCAAATTCTTTTCTTATCCTTGTGTTCTTTGCTCATTTTTTTGGATAAAACAGACTGAAAGTTGCAAGTATAGAATGACCAATCTTAAATGACAGAAGAGCAGCTTTCAAATTGACAAGAAACAGGACATGCCAATGTTTGCTAGCGATCCACAAAAAACAGAATGTAATCTGTGCATTATTTAAGGTGCACTAATTCATCTACATTGCACATTTGTTGAAATTAGTAGTGATGTGCCATTTTCCATTATTATGCAATGTGGAGAGCTCATGACGCATCCTCCGTATAGCTGTGATGACCACATCACTAATGAAACTGTGTGAGCTGCCAGCATAAAATTATTTTGCATCTTTTGCTGTTGAAGTTCACACTTCTTTGAAGAATGTTAAAGACAGGGCCTTGCAGTCAGGTACCACTCAAAGAGCATGACCACGCTCTTGGTGACTGCAATGACCACAACATTAGGGCGAATCTAGCACAAGTTTGCATTGCTGGTGTAGTGGCGAGCATAGCTCTCTTCCAAGCAGTTGACCTGGATTTGCTTCCCGGCCAACGCATCACTTTAAATGCGGCTCTGTCACTTTATGGCAAGTGATCATTACAGATGTGACACATGATGAGACATCTCCTTAAACAGCATCCACTTAGGATGGCAAAAACGCCCATTTAAAAACTTTGTAGCTATTGAATGCATCTGGCATCAAAAGCAGAGATAATAAAGTTCATAACTGTACATGCTATCAATTCACTTTATCCCACACATCAAATATTGAATATGTAATGCAAGTTTTTAGGCCAGACAACAGGCACGTAAAAACCGTCAAGTCTTTTTGATATAGAGTCATGTTGCTCCAGCAGCAAGTCTTTATAACCAAGCTGCTTATTCCTGACACAACCAGGGTTTGATTAGCAATGCTTATATTCTACTTAGATTTTAATCAACTTCAGCTTGTCAGTGGAGGACGTATTTGCTGACAACTTTCCCTTCCATTCGTTCTCAACATTATGGGGTGGGACCCTAAGCTGTTTGAATTAAAATTCAAGGATCACATTTTTTTTTCATGTTAAATCTGCTTGTTGTAATCATAAAAGCATAAACAGACCAGGAATCAAACCTGGGCTGTAGTAGTGAGATTGCCATAAACTTGCCACTAAGCCAGAAGGAAGAGCGCTAGAGAGCTGGAATTCCTCTACATCGCCAAAGATGACAAATGGACATGTAATGTAAATCAGTGGTGTTAACATGGCTATCTAAGTCTAATTTCTCCACCTCCACATCAAGTCAGGTTAAATAGGCCTACCTTTTCATCCAAACTACTTACAGCACTTAGTAGGATGGCATATTCTTCCACAAGAGCACATAGTACAAAATGCAGCATGAAATTAAAAAAAAAAAAAAAAATTGCTCTGTTGTCAAGCAATTTAAAGGCTTTACTGCTAAAGTTATTGCTGCTAGTAGTGGAACCCTGTCTTCAGGCCTCCCAGACCCACCGCTGACCAGCGCAACCGTGCCTCTGGACCCGCCACCGCTGAGCAGCGCAGCGGCACCTCCGGCCCTCCCAGACTCACCACTGAATGATGCGGCCATGCCCGCGGGCCCGCCGCGGCTGAATGTTGGGTCACCGGATCTGGCTGTTCCTAGAGTGGAGGAGGCCACTCCACAAGTCCCCGCAACACATGCCAGGCCTGTCCCAGTGCCAGGTGCCAGGCCTGTCCCCGTGGTCATTCCTCGAGACTCCCCTGTGGCCCCTGTAGATGCTACAGGTTTGCCTCTGATGACATTTGAGACTCCCTTAGTCATGCCTCGTCACCCTTGAGGTATCTCCTTCAACTTCCCGGACCCATACAAACTCTTTGGTTATGCCGAGAGTCACTTTTGAAACTCCTCTGTTCCCTGAGGCTGCTGTGCCAGCCCCCAATACTGCTCCCTTGTCTGTCTCTGTATCCTCTGTTCCTGTTTTGCCCGCTTCTGTTGCCGGTTTTGTCTAGGTTCCTGCCTATGGGCCCCTGAGCAGTTTCAGAAAAGGTTGGCTGCTATTGGTGAGTAAACTTTAAAACTTCCGTTAGTAAGCAACACTTTTAATCAAAGCAAACTATGAACCCCACTCAGTACCACAAATGAACCCTTATTCTGATTATACTTGTGAACAATAAACATAATACGCATTGTGCCAAAATAGGCTCATACCGATATTGCAAAGTAAGATGTGGCCCAGCGTCAACAGGGAAGGTACTAAATTGAACTTGTTCAACCAATCACAAACTTCATGGTATGACTTCAGTAACGAAGCTGGCCCGAGTTCCGCAGGCCCGGAGCAGGACGCAGAGACTTCCTTGTTGGTGAAACATGTTTATTAACATAAAACATATATGAAACAGGTGGCACTCACACATAGCACTTACAGTAACCATGACTATACATTTAAAATTAAAAGAACACCTATAAACATTAATGGGAACTACACAAACCAACTTTACAGCTACAGAGCTAGGAGTTAACACACACATAGCAACAATGACCAACAAAAAGAGCACACACAGACAGGGGTTTAAATAGACACATTAACACTTAGCAATAAGCCCTGTGCGAGTATATGAAATCCCGAAGGGGCGTGGTTACAAAACAGATATTCACAGTACATATGTGGATCCCCCTGCATGCGTCAGGCCTTACCATGTGACTTATGTGGGCGGAGTAGTCCATCTGTAGTAACATCACTACATTCATTTGCCAGATGCTTATTTTTTAACCTCAGTGGAGTGACAATCCAGGTACTGCATCCCCTGGAGAAGGCAAGAGCTTTATTTAGAAGTTCCTCATTTACATGTTTAACACATAGTACTGGTTTTAGTTAAACAATTAAATATTTACTGTAGATTACCATATCTTGGCTAGTTACTGTCTGATAGCTATTGCTGTCCTTGCTAGTTTGTAATAGTATGCTCACCTTCCCACTTATCATATGGTATGGCCTGCCACGTGCATGTGGAATTATTGTTGACTGTTGACTGTTTGTCAGGACTGCCCCTTACTTGTTGCCACACCCCCTTGTTAATCTAACTTTATTAGCTAATGACCCATCTGAGTAATTTAATCAGTGAGTGCAAATACATGCACTTTAATCTGATAATTGCCTAAAGTCAGTGTAAGGGTTGGTGCCAGGCCAAGGCCCCCTCCAGCCACCAGAGGGAGGCCTTGAGTCAGGCACACCACTAATCAGGCTTAACACCCGACAGCTGGGCTAGACCTATATAAGCCCAGTGACCCAGACACTCAGTGCTAGCTTTTTGCCAAAGTTCTAAATCAAGTGCCTAGCTGGTAACTTTTGGTATTGAGGTCTGTGAGCCCTTATGCTACACCTCACTAATTTACTGCGAGTGTTGTACCTCATCAATCTTAAATTGTGGTATCAATTGCTGTTGAGTTAGTCTAGATGTTGGATTTCAAAGCATCCACAGTTTCCATGTGCTCTGCATATACTGCTTCACGTAGCCAACGCAATAAATCCCCAAAAGCTTCGTTATACATTTTTTAAATTTAATCCCTTAACACACCGGCAGTTTTAAGCTCATTTTTGAACGATTTGTACTTGTTCACTTTAACACTAGGTGTCTGAAATTGTACACATAGCACAATGATCATTCAGGATTCAAACTGAATTAGACACTTGGGACTAGACATTGATTCACATCCAGGCTTATTTGTCCATCATTTAGGTTCCATTTGAGCTCATCTAATACAGTAGAAAATGTAAAAAAATAAATAAATAAATAATAAAATAACCATAAAACATTTTTTGGTGTATAATGTGTTTATTGATGCTGGAGATTAATTTTCACTCATACTCTGCATTTTCTGATTCACCAGAGTCTTGTGTAATATATTGAACAGTTTTGAGTATATACATGAAATGAGTAAATAGCTAGACATGTTTTCCACTAGGTGTCCTAGACTTCCCTGAAGTGTCCAAAAATCTCTCCAAATGCACTCAGTCATTATTCACTAAACATCATAATAACTTACATTATTAAGTTCCACAACAATATTAGCTCTTCACAGCATCATTCTTAACATCATTAGGGGAAAATACTGTAACTAATACTGTAAATACTGGGGAGAATACTGTAAAGAAATAGTTTGCTTTCTCATTTATACTTACGATTTGTAGCAGGATTACGAATTTTTACAGCAGTGAATGGAAACATCCAGTGATTTGATATGCAAACATCGAAGCTATTCCATGCTAGCAGCACCCAAGCAACTCCATATAAACTTCAGCTAAAATACGCCTCTTCCTTTGCATGATGTTCAAGAGTATTGATACTTATAGTTGTAGGAGTTTCGCCAAACAGCATCAAACCCATGCGCTAGGCTACCTGCTAACAATACTGAAGCACTGATAATACACAGTACGCAGACCTTGAAACAGTAAAGGGATGACTAAATATGGCAAGTGGGGGGGGTGGTCTACGTTTTCGTCTAAGCCTCCTCTATTTGATGAAACTACTGTCAAGCACACCGCTTGCCCTGGAAACACTTGGAAACATATAGAAGTGAATGATAGTCACCCTCCCGCCCCCTTCACACATAGGTGAGAATTGCTGTTACTCCAAGTCAATAGTGCTGCAATGGCCAATAAAAATCAATATAAAATAGAAAAGGGGGGTTTAATGCTCTATTCAGGAACACTTTTACATCAGAAACGTGTATTTTCAGTTAACCAAAGGCTTGTGTAGTTTGGGTTTGCTTATAAAGGAACTGAACATGTATTTTTATGCAAAGAAGTGAGCAAGCAATTAAAAAACTGTACTAAAACTCTATATAGCATTTAAACATGGCACGCAGTTGTTTTGATTGTAATTGAATTTTCTATGACAAATTCTGAAATTCTTATACCAGAAGAATGTTTTAGCATTAATTTCCTTTGAGTTCTATAGTTACTGTAGTGTCAGCCTAATGTAATGCCCATTTTGATCAATTCATTGTTTAGTTTTGACTGTTTCCGCTGTCCTAAAACCTGTTCAACATGTTTGTTGTTCTGATTACATTCTCTTTAATGTCCAGCCTTTTGAATCTAAAAATGGTACCAGGTTGAAATTGTAAAGCTTAAATATATAGCACAATGTATATATTTTTTTCCATATATATGTCATAAGATTCTGAAATTATTGTTACATCGATAGACCCAAAGTTAGTTTTTTCTGAAAGTAAAAAAGAAAATAGAGTAATATGACAATATATATAAAAACATTTTGAGACATTACGGGTTTCACCTTTTCCCCTGACCCCTATTTGCTGCTCACTTACACTTTACCCAAAGTGGGTTTATATCCTCTAAAAATACTGGAGGAGTTGTTCTGCTGAAACAAAAGAAATTCTGCTTATAAACCACTTTGCACTTGAACTATTTCTGAGACACACAATGACGCCCTGCCTAACATTTTCATTTATTTATTTATTTATTTATTTATTTATTTATTTATAGGACAAAAGATTGGACCTTTAAAAAAAAAAAAATATATATATATATGATTATGCTTTTCCTAGACAACTTACCAATGAATTAGTTTTGGTTTTAATTAAACATTTTTTATAGGACTATAATGAGGAAACTTGGAATTTTCCCTTTTAGAACATGAAAAAAATGCAGTTCTACTCAGTTTACAAAAACAAAAAACAAATCTGGCGCATAAAAACCCTTCAGTAATTACAGATCTACACTGTACCAAAGATTTGAATCATCTCTCATATTTTACTCACCACTCATTTTATTCATTCACAATGTATTCAGTGTAGATCTAAATAACATGACATAGTAAATATATTGTTAATTTTGTAATGGTTTGTCATACCAAGTATAACATTTTTTTATGTTTAAAATATAAAAAGTGCTGATCCACAAGGTCCATATTGATGCAAGATTATTGATGCCAGTTACTGTGGTTTGATTTATGGTTTTGTATATCAGGAATGTATGATTTTAAGACCAGCATTTTTTCTTTGGTTTATATTCAGCAGTCATGTGACATGTCTGGGTGAGGCAGATGAGTGAGCATGGACTGGTTTATTAAATAAACCAAAGACCAAGAACCAAAATGAAGTAAACTAAAGCAGAGTAAACAGTAGCTTAGTTTGAAATGTCAGATAGATGTGGCTAAGTGCACCTCCAATTTTAAGCTCTTTTTTGAATGAGTTGTATTTGTTCACTTTAACACTAATTATCTGAAATTATACAAATAGCATAATTATCATTCAAGAATCAAATTTAAGTAGACACTTGGGCCAAGACATATATTCACATCCAGGCTTATTTTTTCATCATTTAGGTTCCAATTGAGATCATCTAATACAAAAATGTTACAACAATGCCTTTTATTTTTGGGGTTTATAGTGTGTAATTGGATGCAGGAGATTCATTTTCAGTCATGCTATACTTCCTCTAGTTCTCTCTCTCTCTCTCTCTCTCTCTCTCTCATATATATATATATATATATATATATATATATATATATATATATATATATATATATATATATATATATATATATATATGTACACACACCATATATAGTATATATATTCTATTTATGGAATACACCAGTTGGAAAATGCTTGTGAAGTGATTTGATAACCCCCCCAACCCCTTTCACATTTTGGTCCATGGTGGGTGAGATTTGCTTTCACTCAAAGAAAATAACTCTTTATGGCTCAATAGAAACCACAGAAATAACGAAATGAGGGTATTATTGCTCTAATCAATAGCCCTGCTACATGAGTAATGCGAATTTTATGGTAACTAAAGGCTTGCATAATTTGTGTTAGGTTACGAAGGAACCATTTAAAAGGACAGTCATGGTTGTTGTGGAAATTATCAAGAAAACATGGTGTATTCCATGTGGATTTCTGGCAAATGGTTGGATGTAGACTGAAAATCGGTAAGCAGATTATATTAGTCCTAAGAAATTTCATGTTGATAGATGTATTTTAAGAATATCTGATGCTATCAAGTAATTTATTTTATTATTCTAGAGGGCACATATGTAGCAGGAGTTTAATCGCTGTAGGAGGCTAATGTGAAGTGCTGCGGATGGGGACATGCAGGGATAATTAGGAAAACAGAATGCAGGTTAAGACCAGGGCGTTACAGTGCCCATGTCCGAGTGGCCCACTGAGGGCCTTGAGTACCATGCTGAGGAAGGGTGAATGTGGTGGAAGGATGTGGCCACAGTATCAGGCCACAGTATCTGAGTGGCTGAAACCCAGCTGCTCTCCTCAGGTCAGTACTCATTCTAGTCCACCTGATGATGCAATCATCCTGTGCGCAGCCTGGAGCTCAGTAAGGTGTTCACGGTGTAAGCAGGACTACCTTCTACATCTCTGAGGGTAGGCTAAGCAAACATGGAAAGGACTGAAATGATCATGCCAACACATGAAGGGATAACAAAATACAGTCACCCATAGGGCTGACCCTAAATGTGATGCCAATACCCAATCTCTTGGCTGCTATAGGAGGGTGTCTGCCTGACATAGGTCCACTTTTGTTTTGAAGGCAGTGATGCTGTAGTGAATGCAAACACAGGAGAGAGGGAGAATCCAAATGCAAGAGGTTTTATTGGGTTTGTGAAGCAGGCTTGAAGTGAATGGAGAGATTTCAGTAGGATCCTCAATGTAGCAAAGCAGGCAGGAGGGAGCTTGTCTGTACACTAGATAAGGCCAGTTCAGGGTTGCAAATGAGGGGCAGAGTCTGGGAGGTGTCCAAGGATCAGGCAGAAGACAGGCTCTAGAAAACAGACAATGTTCAGTAACCAGGAAATCTAACATAAACGAAAGGCTCAGTATGCATCATGCAGTCAGCAATACTTCACAATGAGAGTATGAGAGAGGAGAGTTTCAATAGGAGCCCTATGTACAGAAGAGAATAGGCAACAGGTGTATCTAGTTAGTATTCCAGTGAACCAGATCAGAGACTATGGAAAAAGGAGGCAGGAAGAGGTGGTGGGGGTGGCCGTGCTGGAACAGGCTTAGTTAATAGGATCAGTGACAGATGGCTGCACACAGACATTTACATTTTCATTTTTGACATTTAGCAGACGCTCTTATCCAGAGCAACATACACAAGTGCTTTGTAATTTACTTACAGAATATATCCACGTACAGTACAGTAGGATAGAATTAAACATACCAATGAACTAGAATACTGTAGAATACAGGGATGAATGCTGATACCTAGAAGTGCAAAATACATATGGTCTATCTTAAACAATGATAAGTGCTATCTAGCAATAATTGCCAGAGTTTGTTAAACAACATAAACATTGCCCTACAATAAGTACTAAATTAGTCAGTCAATAAGGGAGCAGTGTCAGTTGGCCTTTAAATATTCAGCAAATAGATGGGTCTTCAGTCTGCATTTAAAGACTGTAAGGGGTAAAAGAAGCAGAGGTAATATACAGCAAACAGCTGATAAGCATACAAATTCAACAAGGATCAGGCAAAGGAGTAATCCAAAAACAGGCATCAAAAGTATAAACCAGAATAGCAGACAAAGAATACGGTTGCTCAGAATCATAATGCAGGCAGACATCACCATGAGAGACTGGATAAACTGAGCTTATATAGTTGAACAAAGTGCGGTGATCCGGATCTGATCTGGGCTTGTGTAGTTTGTGCTTGGCTGAGTCCAAGTAGAAGACATGACAGCTAGGAAATGTATTATTGTAACTAGTTCATCAGATGAACGTGTGTAATCTAGTTAGCTACAAAGACCTGGTAGTATTCACGCTTGAAATTCTTTGAAGCTGTGGAAATGCATGCTGTAGGTATCTCATCACAAAGAGAGTGCCAGAGACAAGGGCTGCCTGATGTGAAATAGTTTAAATTGTATAGTGCTTGTTTAGCATGCCAGAAGCAGTGAGATTGATTTTCCAGAGCAAACTTTGTCAAGGTACCAGCTAGAGAGAAGGTTTAGGACCTAAAGGAGCACTGCCCCATACTGGGATAAAACCCATGACCTTGGCATTATTAGATCCATGTTGTAACTAACCTGAGCTAACCAACATTTTGATTGTTTGGCTTGAGCCCTGGTTGCAGGAATGAAAGGCTACTTTCCATGAAATGCTAGACATGGTGGGAACAAGGATGCATGCATCTTCCAATTAAGCATAGATGCCAGTTGACACCTACCATTCCCATCTCCACATGGTTAACCAGCAGTCAACTAATGAATTCAATTTCAAAAGCAGTTGCACACATCAAGTGCAAAGTTCATTGAAATTCATACCATCAATTACAGAGTGCTGTTACACCAGGAAACCTGTCACAGAAGCAAAGAAGGTAGTGACTCATTGTGTTTGAGCCATGGAATAAGGGAGACAAATCAAAGAACAGCCTCTCTGTCAGAGTCCAAAGAAAACTGGTTACGCTGACATGCTGAAACCTAGGGTCAAACAAAGGACCTTTAGATCTCCAGTTTAATGCTCTCCTAGCTGAGCTATTTCAGATACTGAAGTGCTGCACCTAGGTCCAAACAAATTTTTAGCTACCTATGTAGCACCAATTTACAGTATAGGACATGCGCTCAGATAGGCTCTACTGCTGTTAATTCTACAGACAGGTCATGCACTGAAGTGCACATTCAGCTTGTTCTGCTAGCTATGATACTAGAATACTCAAATTATTATATTGCAGCTTGTGATGGTCTGCCTGTCACATGCGTTATGCATGCCTCTCTTGATTTTGTCTTGTCCCGAATGAATTGTGCCGTGCATTTTCTCAGGCATACACACCTACATATGTTTGCACTACTCAAATACTTTAAAATGTATACTATGTGTGTCTCAAATTGTGCTGATATTTGATATTTGGCTGTTGAGTCTATATGCAATACATCCTCTGACAGTGGTATAATGCAGTTTATTGTGCTGCCCTGACTTGTGTAAATACATTTATTGTTGCCGTTGTGTGGAATGCTATTGCTCTGGACTATCTTGTTCCCTTCGACTGTGTGGTTCTGTAAAACAATGAAGGAATGACTGAATGAATGATTTAATTAATTAATTAATTAACACTTTATAGTCATCAAACATAGTACAATGAAATTCTGTGCTGCACTCTCAACATGAACCATATTAAAAGAGATACATGACAAACACAGACAAGCACATAATTAAATACAGCAGCAGACAGCAGTAGGGAGCAACAGTAAATACAAAAGTGCAATAATGTGAAAAATAGGTGCATGTGCAATGTGTGTCTCAGTGCGTAGGTTAGGTATGTACAGATGGGGTAATCGGGGGAAAAAGCTGTCTTTAGTCTATTGCTCTGAGTTTTTATTGTTTTATATCTCTATCCTGAAGGCAGAGGGACAAAAAGTCTGTGGCCTGGGTAGTTGGGATCTATGCTAATACTGCAGGCTAATGTTGCAGGCATTAGTGCAGATCCTGCAGGAGTTCAGGTCAGGGAGAGTGGTCATCTTGTGATCCCACAGTCCTGAGTTCAGATCAGGGAGCAAGCATCCCACAATCCCATAAATCCTTCATGTTTTGTGATCCACAGCTGTCAAATCATAGTCATATTACAGAGACAAATAATACTTTCACTGGTGCTTCTCTGGAAGTTTTCCAGTAACTGGGAGTAGAGTCCAGCCTGCTTAAGCTCCCTTGAGCTGCTGGGCCCTCATCAGCCAGTGGGATATGTACAGTGCCCAGGTAAGGTGGGCCATAATGTGGAGTCCCATGTACTTTATGTTGTCTACACACTCCGCTTCCTCACCTTATATGAATAATGGAGCATGCACTGTTCTTCTGTAATCCACAATGACCTCTTTAGTCTTGGTGGTGTTCAGAACAAGATTGTTGCATACGCACCCCCTGGCTGTGTGATGGATCTTCTCTCTGTAGTAGGTCTCATCATTATTCGCTATGAGACCTATTACTGTGGTCTCGTTTGCGAACTTCACAATGGTGTTGGAAGCATGGATGTGATGCAATCATGTGTAAAAAGGGTAAAGAGGATGGGGCTAAGCACGGAGCCCTACAGCAAACCTGTATTCTGAGTGAGAGGAGATGATGTATAGTCCCCTATTCTCACCACCTGTGTTTTATTGGTAAAAAATTCTCTAATCCGTGGATAGTTCCATACTGTAGGAGGAATAAATTTTAAAATAAATCCACAAAATATCAACAAATTACATCGTAACATATGTATTAGGATGTTTTAGGTGGCACAGAAACTTAAACTGCAATTTTTGGCAGGATATAAGTATGGCAAGAAAACTGCACACATCCCCTAAATCTGTCACTACACATACAGATACAACCCTCCATAAACCTTACTACTGTTAGGGTCCACACTAACAAGAATGTACTGCTAAAACAGGCAGATTACAGGCACACAACAATTTGCATAGTGCCAGCACTGTACTGCTGACATCACTCCTGATTGCTGCACTAAGACAGTGCAGACAGCAGCTAGAACACCTGCCAACAGATTAACTTTCAACATTTTGTAAACCGTACTTCAGCATTTTAGTGAGCGCTTTACAGATTAGAGATTTCTCAGATTGTGTATCATAAGCAGAGCTGTACTGAGGTGCTGAACAAAAGCAAATGATGATGGTAAATATCGATAAAATTGCAGACATTGTAAGAGACCATGACACCAACACACAGGATGAAATTTATTTCTGTGAACTGATTTATTTCATGAACATCCACAAGCTCATGCTAATAACAATTCTATGTAAGATGTATATTGTCAAAACAATAAAATGGTGCTAGTTAAAGGGCACCTACTATACCCCCTTCAAAACAAGTTAACACAGTTCCATGGGGTCTAAATAAAATGTCTGTGACATCCTTGGATTAAAATACCACAAGGATCAAGCAGCTCTGCACCCTTTTCTAAAATGCCTTGTTCATTGTCTGTTCCTTTAAATAATAATGAGCCACAGATTAATCTTTTTTTACTCAGAGAAAAGCAGCAGAAATAAAGACTACTATACCTTTGAGTTGCAGTTATTCTGACTAATTTCCTCCTTTACTAATATTTATTCCTGGCACTCTGCATGCTACATAATTTCTTAAATAGGTAATAAAATGAACAGTGAGAATTCAAACAGGAGCATTTCTGACCATGCTGTCTGTGCACTCTCAAAAAATGCCTCCTTTACCTGACCCGTCTTTTAAGTCTATCAAGAAATACAATTAGTATTTAATAGTTTATGCAATATCATACACCCAGCCAATTTCCAGACATTGCTCAGACCACATCCACCAATCACAGCACTTATTCTCTTAGCCCATCCCTATCACTCTGAATAATCACCTACACCCATCCCTTATTTATCTCCACTAAATTTAATCCCCACAAATGCCCAAGTTGTATGTATGGTCCTCTGATGCCAGTTAGAGATCTTGGTAATCCTGCTGCTTTCTTCACTGAATATTTTTTTATCCTTGCTTTGCCTTTTGCAAATAAAATAATTTCTTCATTTTGCCTTCATCCTGTTTTAGAATATCAAAGTAGATCAGTCAGACAACAATTTATTTACTATCATTAATATATTTAAGATAGCATTCAGCCTATGTTTCCTTCAGCATTCAGTGGAGTGGGATGTTAGTATTCTTGCCTATATGTGCGAGGGTTTGAGTCCATATCTGGGTGGAGTTTCCATACTCTGCTTGTGCTGCGCAGCATTACTCGGATTGTAGCGCAGCAGACTTTTAATCTGAGGGTGTAGGGTTCACGTGTAAGTGAAAACAGGATCTACTTTCTCATACCTTTTTGTTCGCTTCCTTTTGTACACACTACATACTGTGCCAAAGAGATGCTTGAATGAATCTTCAACATTCACACTTGTGCTGACTGTTAGCTAATGCATCAGGGAAGCAATTTTGGAACAAAAGCAGACTTTTACTCTGAGGGTGTAGGGTTCACATCCCTGTGCAAGTGAAAACATTGTTACTTTGCCACTAAAGTGTGCTTGTGAACTTGCATTGAATACCTCTTGATCAAATCAAGAATCAGGACCCTGCTAACTAAACTGACCTTTCACATTTCTATCCTTTCCCCCATCTGTGACAATGTGTGTTGGCTGTTATCCCAAGTTAGGCTAGCTATTTCTCTTAGCAAGGAGTAAATGTTAAGATCCTGCTTACTTTATAAAATCAAGACTTCTGAGCCTATCCTTTTTGACTTACTGAGATCATTCTGATAACAAGTTCAAACTTGTTTCCTGTGCCCTGTGTGCTTTGGTTTTTCTCGTTGGATTATTCTCTGCTTGGTTAAGGTAGGTTCTGAGTTTACTTACTTTTGCCTTAGATTCTGTAAAATTCAAGGCTAATTATCTGAACCTAGTTGTTAGTTGCTTGTTAGCTGTAATTACTCACTACAGGTGTAGTTTCGCCCTGTGCACCTCAAGGCATGACTGCGCCGTGAGGTCCTGCCGAGTGGTCCATGGATTTCACAGTGGTAAAGTCATTGTGTTCTGTGTGTATGCAATATTGTAAATGGGATTACATTTATTGGTAGCATTTTCATCGTAAGGAGGCAAATGCACATGCGGTCTAGCCGAAATAGCTCAGCTGGGAGAGCGTTAGACTGAAGATCTAAAGGTCCCTGGTTCAATCCCGGGTTTCGGCAACTGTGCGGTACTGATTTCCTCTTCCGATGGTGTGCTTTTTTTTATGTGTACTTCATAAACCTTTACGTTCTTTTACTAAAAAATGATTGCGACGTTGCTGTTTTTATGCAATCGGAAGTGCACTTCATAAACCTTTACCTTCTTTTACTAAAAAATGATTGCGACGTTGCTGTTTTTATGCTATCAGAAGTTTTCATGGTGTAATAGCACTAAAGACTTTGTATTCAGTGACCCTATTTAAAATTTCCTGAAACTTGCAATATCTTATCATATGTTTCATCACTGCACATAGAGGCGCTTGAAGAGTGGCTTCTGCACAAACGCTTTTGAAATGTAGCTCATTAGTTGTAAGCTGGACAAGGGAAGGGTCGGCGTCAACTTGCATGTATGCTTGGTACAATATTATAGGAATCCTGTTTCACACCACTCCTATGTTTTCATGGAATGGGGCCTACTTCAGCTAGCTTTGGCTCATGGATGGGCTTTGTTCTACCAAAACAGGTGATGTAAAGAAGTCATTTGCTTCCTAAAGTTCTTGAAAATCACACTCTACCAAGAGGCATCGCATAATGGCAAAAAAACAAAACATTGTACACTAAATACAGCAACCAACATACTTATCCTTAATGTGTACCACTGCAGAAGAGAGGCACTGGAGATTTTGAATTCTAAAGACATTGAGCATCATACTTATCCTTAACGTGTAACACTGCAGAAGAGACGTACTGGAGAATGCGGACAATGATCCCACTACCTCTCTAATTGCATAATGTGAAAACACCTTCCAAAATATTGTATTCTAACAACAGTGAGCAACACACTCATCCGAAGAGTGTATCAATGCTGCTAAGACACACTGGAGAAGGTAGACATCCATGCCACTAACTGTCGCATGTTAAGCAAGCGCTCTAGCACTTGAGCCAAGAAGAATGAAAGTATTTTTATTGGAGTCACATTCAAAGAGTCACATTTAGAATCTCAAGATAGGTTCACAAACGAAAGTTTATTTATTTTATTAACCAATTTCCAAAGCTATTTTCACCTCTACTATACAACATATGATATTATATAATATATACAATATGTCTATTGTGGTCAATCCCAATTATTTGAGCACTAAGCTAGAACTGTTCACTGCCATCAAAATTATTTTGACTTCCTATTAAAAGTTTCCTCTTATCCAGCCCAGAAACATTCAAATGAATAGATTCATTTGTGAACTTATGTTAAGTCCACAAGAGGGCAAGTGTAGTTTTCAGAGTGAATAAGGCCTATCCCATTTCTGGGGTGCATGAGACTCTATTAAGACTCTTCTATGACTGCATGCACCTATCAATGCAGCTGTAAATACTGCTTCCTTCCTGCATGCTCCCTGCCTCCTTCCCTGCCTGACACTGACACTCAACATAAATGCAGTTAACATGTTTTGATTCATAAAAGACATTCTGCTGGTGACTTAGAAAGTGCTTTCAATCTAGAGTATCTGTTAAATTATAGCAGCTTCTCCTACCCAAAGCAGGTGATTATAAGGGTTAAAGCCTCAGGAGCATTATTTTACATTTAGGAAACCCTACAAACTTGCGAATGAACCTGACATTGCAGTCAACCAGTTTCCTTTGTACAGGTGATGAGGAATGAGCTGTTGATTTTGGTGTGTTTTCACCCTCAAAATTGATGTCAGTTTGGTGTGTTTACACCCTCATGCCGGACCACCAATGCCAATTCAACATGTATTACAAGCTCAAAATATGACTGATGAGGACTAACTAGGCTCAACGTTGTGGAACACTCCACACTGATGATGGGCATTAGGCAGTCACCAACACTCTCCAATGGCGTGATGGTATGGGAGAGTTATTTTATTTTCTGCAGGCAGTGTGTTTAACTTCCCATGTTAAAAGCATAAGTTCTCATTTTCCATTTGAATACCCCAACATTAAACAAGCAATATGGGACACACACACACACACACACACACACACACACACACACACACACACACACACACACACACACACACACACACACACACACACACACACACACACACACAAGCCCTTCTTTCACACAAGTTCAAACTTGTTTCCTGTGCCCTGTGTGCTTTGGTTTTTCTCGTTGGATTATTGTCTGCTTGGAGGCAAATGCACATGCGGTCTAGCTGAAATAGCTCAGCTGGGAGAGCGTTAGACTGAAGATTTAAAGGTCCCTGGTTCAATCCCGGGTTTCGGCAACTGTGCTGTACTGATTTCCTCTTCCGATGGTGTGCTTTTTTTTATGTGTACTTCATAAACCTTTACGTTCTTTTACTAAAAAATGATTGCGACGTTGCTGTTTTTATGCAATCGGAAGTGCACTTCATAAACCTTTACCTTCTTTTACTAAAAAATGATTGCGACGTTGCTGTTTTTATGCTATCAGAAGTTTTCATGGTGTAATAGCACTAAAGACTTTGTATTCAGTGACCCTATTTAAAATTTCCTGAAACTTGCAATATCTTATCATATGTTTCATCACTGCACATAGAGGCGCTTGAAGAGTGGCTTCTGCACAAACGCTTTTGAAATGTAGCTCATTAGTTGTAAGCTGGACAAGGGAAGGGTCGGCGTCAACTTGCATGTATGCTTGGTACAATATTATAGGAATCCTGTTTCACACCACTCCTATGTTTTCATGGAATGGGGCCTACTTCAGCTAGCTTTGGCTCATGGATGGGCTTTGTTCTACCAAAACAGGTGATGTAAAGAAGTCATTTGCTTCCTAAAGTTCTTGAAAATCACACTCTACCAAGAGGCATCGCATAATGGCAAAAAAACAAAACATTGTACACTAAATACAGCAACCAACATACTTATCCTTAATGTGTACCACTGCAGAAGAGAGGCACTGGAGATTTTGAATTCTAAAGACATTGAGCATCATACTTATCCTTAACGTGTAACACTGCAGAAGAGACGTACTGGAGAATGCGGACAATGATCCCACTACCTCTCTAATTGCATAATGTGAAAACACCTTCCAAAATATTGTATTCTAACAACAGTGAGCAACACACTCATCCGAAGAGTGTATCAATGCTGCTAAGACACACTGGAGAAGGTAGACATCCATGCCACTAACTGTCGCATGTTAAGCAAGCGCTCTAGCACTTGAGCCAAGAAGAATGAAAGTATTTTTATTGGAGTCACATTCAAAGAGTCACATTTAGAATCTCAAGATAGGTTCACAAACGAAAGTTTATTTATTTTATTAACCAATTTCCAAAGCTATTTTCACCTCTACTATACAACATATGATATTATATAATATATACAATATGTCTATTGTGGTCAATCCCAATTATTTGAGCACTAAGCTAGAACTGTTCACTGCCATCAAAATTATTTTGACTTCCTATTAAAAGTTTCCTCTTATCCAGCCCAGAAACATTCAAATGAATAGATTCATTTGTGAACTTATGTTAAGTCCACAAGAGGGCAAGTGTAGTTTTCAGAGTGAATAAGGCCTATCCCATTTCTGGGGTGCATGAGACTCTATTAAGACTCTTCTATGACTGCATGCACCTATCAATGCAGCTGTAAATACTGCTTCCTTCCTGCATGCTCCCTGCCTCCTTCCCTGCCTGACACTGACACTCAACATAAATGCAGTTAACATGTTTTGATTCATAAAAGACATTCTGCTGGTGACTTAGAAAGTGCTTTCAATCTAGAGTATCTGTTAAATTAAAGCAGCTTCTCCTACCCAAAGCAGGTGATTATAAGGGTTAAAGCCTCAGGAGCATTATTTTACATTTAGGAAACCCTACAAACTTGCGAATGAATCTGACATTGCAGTCAACCAGTTTCCTTTGTACAGGTGATGAGGAATGAGCTGTTGATTTTGGTGTGTTTTCACCCTCACAATTGATGTCAGTTTGGTGTGTTTACACCCTCATGCCGGACCACCAATGCCAATTCAACATGTATTACAAGCTCAAAATATGACTGATGAGGACTAACTAGGCTCAACGTTGTGGAACACTCCACACTGATGATGGGCATTAGGCAGTCACCAACACTCTCCAATGGCGTGATGGTATGGGAGAGTTATTTTCTTTTGTGCAGGCAGTGTGTTTAACTTCCCATGTTAAAAGCATAAGTTCTCAATTTCCATTTGAATACCCCAACATTAAACAGCAATATGGGACACACACAAACACACACACACACACACACAGACACATAAGCCCTTCTTTCACACAAGTTCAAACTTGTTTCCTGTGCCCTGTGTGCTTTGGTTTTTCTCGTTGGATTATTCTATGCTTGGTTAAGGTAGTTTCTGAGTTTACTTACTTTTGCCTTAGATTCTGTAAAATTCAAGGCTAATTATCTGAACCTAGTTGTTAGTTGCTTGTTAGCTGTAACTACTCACTACAGGTGTAGTTTCGCCCTGTGCACCTCAAGGCATGACTGCGCCGTGAGGTCCTGCCGAGTGGTCCATGGATTTCACAGTGGTAAAGTCATTGTGTTCTGTGTGTATGCAATATTGTAAATGGGATTACATTTATTGGTAGCATTTTCATCGTAAGGAGGCAAACGCACATGCGGTCTAGCCGAAATAGCTCAGCTGGGAGAGTGTTAGACTGAAGATCTAAAAGTCTCTGGTTCAATCCCGGGTTTCGGCAACTGTGCGGTACTGATTTCCTCTTCCGATGGTGTGCTTTTTTTTATGTGTACTTCATAAACCTTTACGTTCTTTTACTAAAAAATGATTGCGACGTTGCTGTTTTTATGCAATCGGAAGTGTACTTCATAAACCTTTACCTTCTTTTACTAAAAAATGATTGCGACGTTGCTGTTTTTATGCAATCGGAGGTGTACTTCATAAACCTTTACCTTCTTTTACTAAAAAATGATTGCGACGTTGCTGTTTTTATGCTATCAGAAGTTTTCATGGCGTAATAGGACTAAAGACTTTGAATTCAGTGACCCTATTTAAAATTTCCTGAAACTTGCAATATCTTATCATATGTTTCATCACTGCAATATCTTATCATATGTTTCATCACTGCACATAGAGGCGCTTGAAGAGTGGCTTCTGCACAAACGCTTTTGAAATGTAGCTCATTAGTTGTAAGCTGGACAAGGGAAGGGTCGGCGTCAACTTGCATGTATGCTTGGTACAATATTATAGGAATCCTGTTTCACACCACTCCTATGTTTTCATGGAATGGGGCCTACTTCAGCTAGCTTTGGCTCATGGACAGGCTTTGTTCTACCTAAACAGGTGATGTAAAGAAGTCATTTGCTTCCTAAAGTTCTTGAAAATCACACTCTACCAAGAGGCATCGCATAATGGCAAAAAAACAAAACATTGTACACTAAATACAGCAACCAACATACTTATCCTTAATGTGTACCACTGCAGAAGAGATGCACTGTAGATTTTGAATTCTAAAGACATTGAGCATCATACTTATCCTTAACGTGTAACACTGCAGAAGAGACGTACTGGAGAATGCGGACAATGATCCCACTACCTCTCTCATTGCATAATGTGAAAACACCTTCCAAAATATTGTATTCTAACAACAGTGAGCAACACACTCATCCGAAGAGTGTATCAATGCTGCTAAGACACACTGGAGAAGGTAGACATCCATGCCACTAACTGTCGCATGTTAAGCAAGCGCTCTACCACTTGAGCCAAGAAGAATGAAAGTATTTTTATTGGAGTCACATTCAAAGAGTCACATTTAGAATCTCAAGATAGGTTCACAAACGAAAGTTTATTTATTTTATTAACCAATTTCCAAAGCTATTTTCACCTCTACTATACAACATATGATATTATACAATATATACAATATGTCTATTGTGGTCAATCCCAATTATTTGAGCACTAAGCTAGAACTGTTCACTGCCATCAAAATTATTTTGACTTCCTATTAAAAGTTTCCTCTTATCCAGCCCAGAAACATTCAAATGAATAGATTCATTTGTGAACTTATGTTAAGTCCACAAGAGGGCAAGTGTAGTTTTCAGAGTGAATAAGGCCTATCCCATTTCTGGGGTGCATGAGACTCTATTAAGACTCTTCTATGACTGCATGCACCTATCAATGCAGCTGTAAATACTGCTTCCTTCCTGCATGCTCCCTGCCTCCTTCCCTGCCTGACACTGACACTCAACATAAATGCAGTTAACATGTTTTGATTCATAAAAGACATTCTGCTGGTGACTTAGAAAGTGCTTTCAATCTAGAGTATCTGTTAAATTATAGCAGCTTCTCCTACCCAAAGCAGGTGATTATAAGGGTTAAAGCCTCAGGAGCATTATTTTACATTTAGGAAACCCTACAAACTTGCGAATGAACCTGACATTGCAGTCAACCAGTTTCCTTTGTACAGGTGATGAGGAATGAGCTGTTGATTTTGGTGTGTTTTCACCCTCAAAATTGATGTCAGTTTGGTGTGTTTACACCCTCATGCCGGACCACCAATGCCAATTCAACATGTATTACAAGCTCAAAATATGACTGATGAGGACTAACTAGGCTCAACGTTGTGGAACACTCCACACTGATGATGGGCATTAGGCAGTCACCAACACTCTCCAATGGCGTGATGGTATGGGAGAGTTATTTTCTTTTGTGCAGGCAGTGTGTTTAACTTCCCATGTTAAAAGCATAAGTTCTCAATTTCCATTTGAATACCCCAACATTAAACAGCAATATGGGACACACACACACACACACACACACACACACACACACACACACACACACACACACACACACACACACACACACACACACACACACACAGACACATAAGCCCTTCTTTCACACAAGTTCAAACTTGTTTCCTGTGCCCTGTGTGCTTTGGTTTTTCTCGTTGGATTATTCTATGCTTGGTTAAGGTAGTTTCTGAGTTTACTTACTTTTGCCATAGATTCTGTAAAATTCAAGGCTAATTATCTGAACCTAGTTGTTAGTTGCTTGTTAGCTGTAATTACTCACTACAGGTGTAGTTTCGCCCTGTGCACCTCAAGGCATGACTGTGCTGTGAGGTCCTGCCGAGTGGTCCATGGATTTCACAGTGGTAAAGTCATTGTGTTCTGTGTGTATGCAATATTGTAAATGGGATTACATTTATTGGTAGCATTTTCATCGTAAGGAGGCAAATGCACATGCGGTCTAGCCGAAATAGCTCAGCTGGGAGAGCGTTAGACTGAAGATCTAAAGGTCCCTGTTTCAATCCCGGGTTTCGGCAACTGTGCGGTGCTGATTTCCTCTTCCGATGGTGTGCTTTTTTTTATGTGTACTTCATAAACCTTTACGTTCTTTTACTAAAAAATGATTGCGACGTTGCTGTTTTTATGCAATCGGAAGTGTACTTCATAAACCTTTACCTTCTTTTACTAAAAAATGATTGCGACGTTTCTGTTTTTATGCTATCAGAAGTTTTCATGGCGTAATAGGACTAAAGACTTTGAATTCAGTGACCCTATTTAAAATTTCCTGAAACTTGCAATATCTTATCATATGTTTCATCACTGCACATAGAGGCGCTTGAAGAGTGGCTTCTGCACAAACGCTTTTGAAATGTAGCTCATTAGTTGTAAGCTGGACAAGGGAAGGGTCGGCGTCAACTTGCATGTATGCTTGGTACAATATTATAGGAATCCTGTTTCACAGCACTCCTATGTTTTCATGGAATGGGGCCTACTTCAGCTAGCTTTGGCTCATGGACAGGCTTTGTTCTACCTAAACAGGTGATGTAAAGAAGTCATTTGCTTCCTAAAGTTCTTGAAAATCACACTCTACCAAGAGGCATCGCATAATGGCAAAAAACCAAAACATTGTACACTAAATACAGCAACCAACATACTTATCCTTAATGTGTACCACTGCAGAAGAGATGCACTGTAGATTTTGAATTCTAAAGACATTGAGCATCATACTTATCCTTAACGTGTAACACTGCAGAAGAGACGTACTGGAGAATGCGGACAATGATCCCACTACCTCTCTCATTGCATAATGTGAAAACACCTTCCAAAATATTGTATTCTAACAACAGTGAGCAACACACTCATCCGAAGAGTGTATCAATGCTGCTAAGACACACTGGAGAAGGTAGACATCCATGCCACTAACTGTCGCATGTTAAGCAAGCGCTCTACCACTTGAGCCAAGAAGAATGAAAGAGGTTTTATTGGAGGCACATTCAAAGAGTCACATTTAGAATCTCAAGATAGGTTCACAAACGAAAGTTTATTTATTTTATTAACCAATTTCCAAAGCTATTTTCACCTCTACTATACAATATTTGATATTATATAATATATACAATATGTCTATTGTGGTCAATCCCAATTATTTGAGCACTAAGCTAGAACTGTTCACTGCCATCAAAATTATTTTGACTTCCTATTAAAAGTTTCCTCTTATCCAGCCCAGAAACATTCAAATGAATAGATTCATTTGTGAACTTATGTTAAGTCCACAAGAGGGCAAGTGTAGTTTTCAGAGTGAATAAGGCCTATCCCATTTCTGGGGTGCATGAGACTCTATTAAGACTCTTCTATGACTGCATGCACCTATCAATGCAGCTGTAAATACTGCTTCCTTCCTGCATGCTCCCTGCCTCCTTCCCTGCCTGACACTGACACTCAACATAAATGCAGTTAACATGTTTTGATTCATAAAAGACATTCTGCTGGTGATTTAGAAAGTGCTTTCAATCTAGAGTATCTGTTAAATTATAGCAGCTTCTCCTACCCAAAGCAGGTGATTATAAGGGTTAAAGCCTCAGGAGCATTATTTTACATTTAGGAAACCCTACAAACTTGCGAATGAACCTGACATTGCAGTCAACCAGTTTCCTTTGTACAGGTGATGAGGAATGAGCTGTTGATTTTGGTGTGTTTTCACCCTCAAAATTGATGTCAGTTTGGTGTGTTTACACCCTCATGCCGGACCACCAATGCCAATTCAACATGTATTACAAGCTCAAAATATGACTGATGAGGACTAACTAGGCTCAACGTTGTGGAACACTCCACACTGATGATGGGCATTAGGCAGTCACCAACACTCTCCAATGGCGTGATGGTATGGGAGAGTTATTTTCTTTTGTGCAGGCAGTGTGTTTAACTTCCCATGTTAAAAGCATAAGTTCTCATTTTCCATTTGAATACCCCAACATTAAACAAGCAATATGGGACACACACACACACACACACACACACACACACACACACACACACACACACACACACACACACACACACACACACACACACCCACACAAGCCCTTCTTTCACACAAGTTCAAACTTGTTTCCTGTGCCCTGTGTGCTTTGGGTTTTCTCGTTGGATTATTCTCTGCCTGGTTAAGGTAGGTTCTGAGTTTACTTACTTTTGCCTTAGATTCTGTAAAATTCAAGGCTAATTATCTGAACCTAGTTGTTAGTTGCTTGTTAGCTGTAATTACTCACTACAGGTGTAGTTTCGCCCTGTGCACCTCAACGCATGACTGCGCCGTGAGGTCCTGCCGAGTGGTCCATGGATTTCACAGTGGTAAAGTCATTGTGTTCTGTGTGTATGCAATATTGTAAATGGGATTACATTTATTGATAGCATTTTCATTGTAAGGAGGCAAATGCACATGCGGTCTAGCGGAAATAGCTCAGCTGGGAGAGCGTTAGACTGAAGATCTAAAGGTCCCTGGTTCAATCCCGGGTTTCGGCAACTGTGCGGTGCTGATTTCCTCTTCCGATGGTGTGCTTTTTTTTATGTGTACTTCATAAACCTTTACGTTCTTTTACTAAAAAATGATTGCGACGTTGCTGTTTTTATGCAATCGGAAGTGTACTTCATAAACCTTTACCTTCTTTTACTAAAAAATGATTGCGACGTTGCTGTTTTTATGCTATCGGAAGTATTCTTGGCGTAATAGCACTAAAGACTTTGAATTCAGTGACCCTATTTAAAATTTCCTGAAACTTGCAATATCTTATCATATGTTTCATCACTGCACATAGAGGTGCTTGAAGAGTGGCTTCTGCACAAACGCTTTTGAAATGTAGCTCATTAGTTGTAAGCTGGACAAGGGAAGGGTCGGCGTCAACTTGCATGTATGCTTGGTACAATATTATAGGAATCCTGTTTCACACCACTCCTATGTTTTCATGGAATGGGGCCTACTTCAGCTAGCTTTGGCTCATGGACAGGCTTTGTTCTACCTAAACAGGTGATGTAAAGAAGTCATTTGCTTCCTAAAGTTCTTGAAAATCACACTCTACCAAGAGGCATCGCATAATGGCAAAAAAACAAAACATTGTACACTAAATACAGCAACCAACATACTTATCCTTAATGTGTACCACTGCAGAAGAGATGCACTGTAGATTTTGAATTCTAAAGACATTGAGCATCATACTTATCCTTAACGTGTAACACTGCAGAAGAGACGTACTGGAGAATGCGGACAATGATCCCACTACCTCTCTCATTGCATAATGTGAAAACACCTTCCAAAATATTGTATTATAACAACAGTGAGCAACACACTCATCCGAAGAGTGTATCAATGCTGCTAAGACACACTGGAGAAGGCAGACATCCATGCCACTAACTGTCGCATGTTAAGCAAGCGCTCTACCACTTGAGCCAAGAAGAATGAAAGAGGTTTTATTGGAGTCACATTCAAAGAGTCACATTTAGAATCTCAAGATAGGTTCACAAACGAAAGTTTATTTATTTTATTAACCAATTTCCAAAGCTATTTTCACCTCTGCTATACAACATATGATATTATATAATATATACAATATGTCTATTGTGGTCAATCCCAATTATTTGAGCACTAAGCTAGAACTGTTCACTGCCATCAAAATTATTTTGACTTCCTATTAAAAGTTTCCTCTTATCCAGCCCAGAAACATTCAAATGAATAGATTCATTTGTGAACTTATGTTAAGTCCACAAGAGGGCAAGTGTAGTTTTCAGAGTGAATAAGGCCTATCCCATTTCTGGGGTGCATGAGACTCTATTAAGACTCTTCTATGACTGCATGCACCTATCAATGCAGCTGTAAATACTGCTTCCTTCCTGCATGCTCCCTGCCTCCTTCCCTGCCTGACACTGACACTCAACATAAATGCAGTTAACATGTTTTGATTCATAAAAGACATTCTGCTGGTGACTTAGAAAGTGCTTTCAATCTAGAGTATCTGTTAAATTAAAGCAGCTTCTCCTACCCAAAGCAGGTGATTATAAGGGTTAAAGCCTCAGGAGCATTATTTTACATTTAGGAAACCCTACAAACTTGCGAATGAATCTGACATTGCAGTCAACCAGTTTCCTTTGTACAGGTGATGAGGAATGAGCTGTTGATTTTGGTGTGTTTTCACCCTCACAATTGATGTCAGTTTGGTGTGTTTACACCCTCATGCCGGACCACCAATGCCAATTCAACATGTATTACAAGCTCAAAATATGACTGATGAGGACTAACTAGGCTCAACGTTGTGGAACACTCCACACTGATGATGGGCATTAGGCAGTCACCAACACTCTCCAATGGCGTGATGGTATGGGAGAGTTATTTTCTTTTGTGCAGGCAGTGTGTTTAACTTCCCATGTTAAAAGCATAAGTTCTCAATTTCCATTTGAATACCCCAACATTAAACAGCAATATGGGACACACACAAACACACACACACACACACACAGACACATAAGCCCTTCTTTCACACAAGTTCAAACTTGTTTCCTGTGCCCTGTGTGCTTTGGTTTTTCTCGTTGGATTATTCTATGCTTGGTTAAGGTAGGTTCTGAGTTTACTTACTTTTGCCTTAGATTCTGTAAAATTCAAGGCTAATTATCTGAACCTAGTTGTTAGTTGCTTGTTAGCTGTAATTACTCACTACAGGTGTAGTTTCGCCCTGTGCACCTCAAGGCATGACTGCGCCGTGAGGTCCTGCCGAGTGGTCCATGGATTTCACAGTGGTAAAGTCATTGTGTTCTGTGTGTATGCAATATTGTAAATGGGATTACATTTATTGGTAGCATTTTCATCGTAAGGAGGCAAACGCACATGCGGTCTAGCCGAAATAGCTCAGCTGGGAGAGTGTTAGACTGAAGATCTAAAAGTCTCTGGTTCAATCCCGGGTTTCGGCAACTGTGCGGTACTGATTTCCTCTTCCGATGGTGTGCTTTTTTTTATGTGTACTTCATAAACCTTTACGTTCTTTTACTAAAAAATGATTGCGACGTTGCTGTTTTTATGCAATCGGAAGTGTACTTCATAAACCTTTACCTTCTTTTACTAAAAAATGATTGCGACGTTGCTGTTTTTATGCAATCGGAGGTGTACTTCATAAACCTTTACCTTCTTTTACTAAAAAATGATTGCGACGTTGCTGTTTTTATGCTATCAGAAGTTTTCATGGCGTAATAGGACTAAAGACTTTGAATTCAGTGACCCTATTTAAAATTTCCTGAAACTTGCAATATCTTATCATATGTTTCATCACTGCAATATCTTATCATATGTTTCATCACTGCACATAGAGGCGCTTGAAGAGTGGCTTCTGCACAAACGCTTTTGAAATGTAGCTCATTAGTTGTAAGCTGGACAAGGGAAGGGTCGGCGTCAACTTGCATGTATGCTTGGTACAATATTATAGGAATCCTGTTTCACACCACTCCTATGTTTTCATGGAATGGGGCCTACTTCAGCTAGCTTTGGCTCATGGACAGGCTTTGTTCTACCTAAACAGGTGATGTAAAGAAGTAATTTGCTTCCTAAAGTTCTTGAAAATCACACTCTACCAAGAGGCATTGCATAATGGCAAAAAAACAAAACATTGTACACTAAATACAGCAACCAACATACTTATCCTTAATGTGTACCACTGCAGAAGAGATGCACTGTAGATTTTGAATTCTAAAGACATTGAGCATCATACTTATCCTTAACGTGTAACACTGCAGAAGAGACGTACTGGAGAATGCGGACAATGATCCCACTACCTCTCTCATTGCATAATGTGAAAACACCTTCCAAAATATTGTATTCTAACAACAGTGAGCAACACACTCATCCGAAGAGTGTATCAATGCTGCTAAGACACACTGGAGAAGGTAGACATCCATGCCACTAACTGTCGCATGTTAAGCAAGCGCTCTACCACTTGAGCCAAGAAGAATGAAAGTATTTTTATTGGAGTCACATTCAAAGAGTCACATTTAGAATCTCAAGATAGGTTCACAAACGAAAGTTTATTTATTTTATTAACCAATTTCCAAAGCTATTTTCACCTCTACTATACAACATATGATATTATACAATATATACAATATGTCTATTGTGGTCAATCCCAATTATTTGAGCACTAAGCTAGAACTGTTCACTGCCATCAAAATTATTTTGACTTCCTATTAAAAGTTTCCTCTTATCCAGCCCAGAAACATTCAAATGAATAGATTCATTTGTGAACTTATGTTAAGTCCACAAGAGGGCAAGTGTAGTTTTCAGAGTGAATAAGGCCTATCCCATTTCTGGGGTGCATGAGACTCTATTAAGACTCTTCTATGACTGCATGCACCTATCAATGCAGCTGTAAATACTGCTTCCTTCCTGCATGCTCCCTGCCTCCTTCCCTGCCTGACACTGACACTCAACATAAATGCAGTTAACATGTTTTGATTCATAAAAGACATTCTGCTGGTGATTTAGAAAGTGCTTTCAATCTAGAGTATCTGTTAAATTATAGCAGCTTCTCCTACCCAAAGCAGGTGATTATAAGGGTTAAAGCCTCAGGAGCATTATTTTACATTTAGGAAACCCTACAAACTTGCGAATGAACCTGACATTGCAGTCAACCAGTTTCCTTTGTACAGGTGATGAGGAATGAGCTGTTGATTTTGGTGTGTTTTCACCCTCAAAATTGATGTCAGTTTGGTGTGTTTACACCCTCATGCCGGACCACCAATGCCAATTCAACATGTATTACAAGCTCAAAATATGACTGATGAGGACTAACTAGGCTCAACGTTGTGGAACACTCCACACTGATGATGGGCATTAGGCAGTCACCAACACTCTCCAATGGCGTGATGGTATGGGAGAGTTATTTTCTTTTGTGCAGGCAGTGTGTTTAACTTCCCATGTTAAAAGCATAAGTTCTCATTTTCCATTTGAATACCCCAACATTAAACAAGCAATATGGGACACACACACACACACACACACACACACACACACACACACACACACACACACACACACACACACACACACACACCCACACAAGCCCTTCTTTCACACAAGTTCAAACTTGTTTCCTGTGCCCTGTGTGCTTTGGGTTTTCTCGTTGGATTATTCTCTGCCTGGTTAAGGTAGGTTCTGAGTTTACTTACTTTTGCCTTAGATTCTGTAAAATTCAAGGCTAATTATCTGAACCTAGTTGTTAGTTGCTTGTTAGCTGTAATTACTCACTACAGGTGTAGTTTCGCCCTGTGCACCTCAAGGCATGACTGCGCCGTGAGGTCCTGCCGAGTGGTCCATGGATTTCACAGTGGTAAAGTCATTGTGTTCTGTGTGTATGCAATATTGTAAATGGGATTACATTTATTGGTAGCATTTTCATCGTAAGGAGGCAAATGCACATGCGGTCTAGCCGAAATAGCTTAGCTGGGAGAGCGTTAGACTGAAGATCTAAAGGTCCCTGGTTCAATCCCGGGTTTCGGCAACTGTGCGGTACTGATTTCCTCTTCCGATGGTGTGCTTTTTTTTATGTGTACTTCATAAACCTTTACGTTCTTTTACTAAAAAATGATTGCGACGTTGCTGTTTTTATGCAATCGGAAGTGTACTTCATAAACCTTTACCTTCTTTTACTAAAAAATGATTGCGACGTTGCTGTTTTTATGCTATCGGAAGTATTCATGGCGTAATAGCACTAAAGACTTTGAATTCAGTGACCCCATTTAAAATTTCCTGAAACTTGCAATATCTTATCATATGTTTCATCACTGCACATAGAGGCGCTTGAAGAGTGGCTTCTGCACAAACGCTTTTGAAATGTAGCTCATTAGTTGTAAGCTGGACAAGGGAAGGGTCGGCGTCAACTTGCATGTATGCTTGGTACAATATTATAGGAATCCTGTTTCACACCACTCCTATGTTTTCATGGAATGGGGCCTACTTCAGCTAGCTTTGGCTCATGGACAGGCTTTGTTCTACCTAAACAGGTGATGTAAAGAAGTCATTTGCTTCCTAAAGTTCTTGAAAATCACACTCTACCAAGAGGCATCGCATAATGGCAAAAAAACAAAACATTGTACACTAAATACAGCAACCAACATACTTATCCTTAATGTGTACCACTGCAGAAGAGATGCACTGTAGATTTTGAATTCTAAAGACATTGAGCATCATACTTATCCTTAACGTGTAACACTGCAGAAGAGACGTACTGGAGAATGCGGACAATGATCCCACTACCTCTCTCATTGCATAATGTGAAAACACCTTCCAAAATATTGTATTCTAACAACAGTGAGCAACACACTCATCCGAAGAGTGTATCAATGCTGCTAAGACACACTGGAGAAGGCAGACATCCATGCCACTAACTGTCGCATGTTAAGCAAGCGCTCTACCACTTGAGCCAAGAAGAATGAAAGAGGTTTTATTGGAGTCACATTCAAAGAGTCACATTTAGAATCTCAAGATAGGTTCACAAACGAAAGTTTATTTATTTTATTAACCAATTTCCAAAGCTATTTTCACCTCTGCTATACAACATATGATATTATATGATATATACAATATGTCTATTGTGGTCAATCCCAATTATTTGAGCACTAAGCTAGAACTGTTCACTGCCATCAAAATTATTTTGACTTCCTATTAAAAGTTTCCTCTTATCCAGCCCAGAAACATTCAAATGAATAGATTCATTTGTGAACTTATGTTAAGTCCACAAGAGGGCAAGTGTAGTTTTCAGAGTGAATAAGGCCTATCCCATTTCTGGGGTGCATGAGACTCTATTAAGACTCTTCTATGACTGCATGCACCTATCAATGCAGCTGTAAATACTGCTTCCTTCCTTCATGCTCCCTGCCTCCTTCCCTGCCTGACACTGACACTCAACATAAATGCAGTTAACATGTTTTGATTCATAAAAGACATTCTGCTGGTGATTTAGAAAGTGCTTTCAATCTAGAGTATCTGTTAAATTATAGCAGCTTCTCCTACCCAAAGCAGGTGATTATAAGGGTTAAAGCCTCAGGAGCATTATTTTACATTTAGGAAACCCTACAAACTTGCGAATGAACCTGACATTGCAGTCAACCAGTTTCCTTTGTACAGGTGATGAGGAATGAGCTGTTGATTTTGGTGTGTTTTCACCCTCAAAATTGATGTCAGTTTGGTGTGTTTACACCCTCATGCCGGACCACCAATGCCAATTCAACATGTATTACAAGCTCAAAATATGACTGATGAGGACTAACTAGGCTCAACGTTGTGGAACACTCCACACTGATGATGGGCATTAGGCAGTCACCAACACTCTCCAATGGCGTGATGGTATGGGAGAGTTATTTTCTTTTGTGCAGGCAGTGTGTTTAACTTCCCATGTTAAAAGCATAAGTTCTCAATTTCCATTTGAATACCCCAACATTAAACAGCAATATGGGACACACACACACACACACACACACACACACACACACACACACACACACACAGAAGCCCTTCTTTCACACAAGTTCAAACTTGTTTCCTGTGCCCTGTGTGCTTTGGTTTTTCTCGTTGGATTATTCTCTGCTTGGAGGCAAATGCAGATGAGGTCTAGCCGAAATAGCTCAGCTGGGAGAGCGTTAGACTGAAGATCTAAAGGTCCCTGGTTCAATCCCGGGTTTCGGCAACTGTGCGGTGCTGATTTCCTCTTCCGATGGTGTGCTTTTTTTTATGTGTACTTCATAAACCTTTACGTTCTTTTACTAAAAAATGATTGCGACGTTGCTGTTTTTATGCAATCGGAAGTGTACTTCATAAACCTTTACCTTCTTTTACTAAAAAATGATTGCGACGTTGCTGTTTTTATGCTATCGGAAGTATTCTTGGCGTAATAGCACTAAAGACTTTGAATTCAGTGACCCTATTTAAAATTTCCTGAAACTTGCAATATCTTATCATATGTTTCATCACTGCACATAGAGGTGCTTGAAGAGTGGCTTCTGCACAAACGCTTTTGAAATGTAGCTCATTAGTTGTAAGCTGGACAAGGGAAGGGTCGGCGTCAACTTGCATGTATGCTTGGTACAATATTATAGGAATCCTGTTTCACACCACTCCTATGTTTTCATGGAATGGGGCCTACTTCAGCTAGCTTTGGCTCATGGACAGGCTTTGTTCTACCTAAACAGGTGATGTAAAGAAGTCATTTGCTTCCTAAAGTTCTTGAAAATCACACTCTACCAAGAGGCATCGCATAATGGCAAAAAAACAAAACATTGTACACTAAATACAGCAACCAACATACTTATCCTTAATGTGTACCACTGCAGAAGAGATGCACTGTAGATTTTGAATTCTAAAGACATTGAGCATCATACTTATCCTTAACGTGTAACACTGCAGAAGAGACGTACTGGAGAATGCGGACAATGATCCCACTACCTCTCTCATTGCATAATGTGAAAACACCTTCCAAAATATTGTATTCTAACAACAGTGAGCAACACACTCATCCGAAGAGTGTATCAATGCTGCTAAGACACACTGGAGAAGGCAGACATCCATGCCACTAACTGTCGCATGTTAAGCAAGCGCTCTACCACTTGAGCCAAGAAGAATGAAAGAGGTTTTATTGGAGTCACATTCAAAGAGTCACATTTAGAATCTCAAGATAGGTTCACAAACGAAAGTTTATTTATTTTATTAACCAATTTCCAAAGCTATTTTCACCTCTGCTATACAACATATGATATTATATAATATATACAATATGTCTATTGTGGTCAATCCCAATTATTTGAGCACTAAGCTAGAACTGTTCACTGCCATCAAAATTATTTTGACTTCCTATTAAAAGTTTCCTCTTATCCAGCCCAGAAACATTCAAATGAATAGATTCATTTGTGAACTTATGTTAAGTCCACAAGAGGGCAAGTGTAGTTTTCAGAGTGAATAAGGCCTATCCCATTTCTGGGGTGCATGAGACTCTATTAAGACTCTTCTATGACTGCATGCACCTATCAATGCAGCTGTAAATACTGCTTCCTTCCTTCATGCTCCCTGCCTCCTTCCCTGCCTGACACTGACACTCAACATAAATGCAGTTAACATGTTTTGATTCATAAAAGACATTCTGCTGGTGATTTAGAAAGTGCTTTCAATCTAGAGTATCTGTTAAATTATAGCAGCTTCTCCTACCCAAAGCATGTGATTATAAGGGTTAAAGCCTCAGGAGCATTATTTTACATTTAGGAAACCCTACAAACTTGCGAATGAACCTGACATTGCAGTCAACCAGTTTCCTTTGTACAGGTGATGAGGAATGAGCTGTTGATTTTGGTGTGTTTTCACCCTCAAAATTGATGTCAGTTTGGTGTGTTTACACCCTCATGCCGGACCACCAATGCCAATTCAACATGTATTACAAGCTCAAAATATGACTGATGAGGACTAACTAGGCTCAACGTTGTGGAACACTCCACACTGATGATGGGCATTAGGCAGTCACCAACACTCTCCAATGGCGTGATGGTATGGGAGAGTTATTTTCTTTTGTGCAGGCAGTGTGTTTAACTTCCCATGTTAAAAGCATAAGTTCTCATTTTCCATTTGAATACCCCAACATTAAACAAGCAATATGGGACACACACACACACACACACCCACACACACACACCCACACAAGCCCTTCTTTCACACAAGTTCAAACTTGTTTCCTGTGCCCTGTGTGCTTTGGTTTTTCTCGTTGGATTATTCTCTGCTTGGTTAAGGTAGGTTCTGAGTTTACTTACTTTTGCCTTAGATTCTGTAAAATTCAAGGCTAATTATCTGAACCTAGTTGTTAGTTGCTTGTTAGCTGTAATTACTCACTACAGGTGTAGTTTCGCCCTGTGCACCTCAAGGCATGACTGCGCCGTGAGGTCCTGCCGAGTGGTCCATGGATTTCACAGTGGTAAAGTCATTGTGTTCTGTGTGTATGCAATATTGTAAATGGGATTACATTTATTGGTAGCATTTTCATCGTAAGGAGGCAAATGCACATGTGGTCTAGCCGAAATAGCTCAGCTGGGAGAGCGTTAGACTGAAGATCTAAAGGTCCCTGGTTCAATCCCGGGTTTCGGCGACTGTGCGGTGCTGATTTCCTCTTCCGATGGTGTGCTTTTTTTAATGTGTACTTCATAAACCTTTACGTTCTTTTACTAAAAAATGATTGCGACGTTGTTGTTTTTATGCAATCGGAAGTGTACTTCATAAACCTTTACCTTCTTTTACTAAAAAATGATTGCGACGTTGCTGTTTTTATACTATCGGAAGTTTTCATGGCGTAATAGCACTAAAGAATTTGAATTCAGTGACCCTATTTAAAATTTCCTGAAACTTGCAATATCTTATCATATGTTTCATCACTGCACATAGAGGTGCTTGAAGAGTGGCTTCTGCACAAACGCTTTTGAAATGTAGCTCATTAGTTGTAAGCTGGACAAGGGAAGGGTCGGCGTCAACTTGCATGTATGCTTGGTACAATATTATAGGAATCCTGTTTCACACCACTCCTATGTTTTCATGGAATGGGGCCTACTTCAGCTAGCTTTGGCTCATGGACGGGCTTTGTTCTACCAAAACAGGTGATGTAAAGAAGTCATTTGCTTCCTAAAGTTCTTGAAAATCACACTCTACCAAGAGGCATCGCATAATGGCAAAAAAACAAAACATTGTACACTAAATACAGCAACCAATATACTTATCCTTAATGTGTACCACTGCAGAAGAGAGGCACTGGAGATTTTGAATTCTAAAGACATTGAGCATCATACTTATCCTTAACGTGTAACACTGCAGAAGAGACGTACTGGAGAATGCGGACAATGATCCCACTACCTCTCTCATTGCATAATGTGAAAACACCTTCCAAAATATTGTATTCTAACAACAGTGAGCAACACACTCATCCGAAGAGTGTATCAATGCTGCTAAGACACACTGGAGAAGGTAGACATCCATGCCACTAACTGTCGCATGTTAAGCAAGCGCTCTACCACTTGAGCCAAGAAGAATGAAAGTATTTTTATTGGAGTCACATTCAAAGAGTCACATTTAGAATCTCAAGATAGGTTCACAAACGAAAGTTTATTTATTTTATTAACCAATTTCCAAAGCTATTTTCACCTCTACTATACAACATATGATATTATACAATATATACAATATGTCTATTGTGGTCAATCCCAATTATTTGAGCACTAAGCTAGAACTGTTCACTGCAAATCAAAATTATTTTGACTTCCTATTAAAAGTTTCCTCTTATCCAGCCCAGAAACATTCAAATGAATAGATTCATTTGTGAACTTATGTTAAGTCCACAAGAGGGCAAGTGTAGTTTTCAGACTGAATAAGGCCTATCCCATTTCTGGGGTGCATGAGACTCTATTAAGACTCTTCTATGACTGCATGCACCTATCAATGCAGCTGTAAATACTGCTTCCTTCCTGCATGCTCCCTGCCTCCTTCCCTGCCTGACACTGACACTCAACATAAATGCAGTTAACATGTTTTGATTCATAAAAGACATTCTGCTGGTGACTTAGAAAGTGCTTTCAATCTAGAGTATCTGTTAAATTATAGCAGCTTCTCCTACCCAAAGCAGGTGATTATAAGGGTTAAAGCCTCAGGAGCATTATTTTACATTTAGGAAACCCTACAAACTTGCGAATGAACCTGACATTGCAGTCAACCAGTTTCCTTTGTACAGGTGATGAGGAATGAGCTGTTGATTTTGGTGTGTTTTCACCCTCAAAATTGTTGTCAGTTTGGTGTGTTTACACCCTCATGCCGGACCACCAATGCCAATTCAACATGTATTACAAGCTCAAAATATGACTGATGAGGACTAACTAGGCTCAACGTTGTGGAACACTCCACACTGATGATGGGCATTAGTCAGTCACCAACACTCTCCAATGGCGTGATGGTATGGGAGAGTTATTTTCTTTTGTGCAGGCAGTGTGTTTAACTTCCCATGTTAAAAGCATAAGTTCTCATTTTCCATTTGAATACCCCAACATTAAACAAGCAATATGGGACACACACACACACACACACACACACACACACACACACACACACACACACACACACACACACACACACACACACACACACACACACACACACACACACACAAGCCCTTCTTTCACACAAGTTCAAACTTGTTTCCTGTGCCCTGTGTGCTTTGGTTTTTCTCGTTGGATTATTCTCTGCTTGGTTAAGGTAGGTTCTGAGTTTACTTACTTTTGCCTTAGATTCTGTAAAATTCAAGGCTAATTATCTGAACCTAGTTGTTAGTTGCTTGTTAGCTGTAATTACTCACTACAGGTGTAGTTTCGCCCTGTGCACCTCAAGGCATGACTGCGCCGTGAGGTCCTGCCGAGTGGTCCATGGATTTCACAGTGGTAAAGTCATTGTGTTCTGTGTGTATGCAATATTGTAAATGGGATTACATTTATTGGTAGCATTTTCATCGTAAGGAGGCAAATGCACATGCGGTCTAGCCGAAATAGCTCAGCTGGGAGAGCGTTAGACTGAAGATCTAAAGGTCCCTGGTTCAATCCCGGGTTTCGGCAACTGTGCGGTGCTGATTTCCTCTTCCGATGGTGTGCTTTTTTTTTATGTGTACTTCATAAACCTTTACGTTCTTTTACTAAAAAATGATTGCGACGTTGCTGTTTTTATGCAATCGGAAGTGTACTTCATAAACCTTTACCTTCTTTTACTAAAAAATGATTGCGACGTTGCTGTTTTTATACTATCGGAAGTTTTCATGGCGTAATAGCACTAAAGAATTTGAATTCAGTGACCCTATTTAAAATTTCCTGAAACTTGCAATATCTTATCATATGTTTCATCACTGCACATAGAGGTGCTTGAAGAGTGGCTTCTGCACAAACGCTTTTGAAATGTAGCTCATTAGTTGTAAGCTGGACAAGGGAAGGGTCGGCGTCAACTTGCATGTATGCTTGGTACAATATTATAGGAATCCTGTTTCACACCACTCCTATGTTTTCATGGAATGGGGCCTACTTCAGCTAGCTTTGGCTCATGGACGGGCTTTGTTCTACCAAAACAGGTGATGTAAAGAAGTCATTTGCTTCCTAAAGTTCTTGAAAATCACACTCTACCAAGAGGCATCGCATAATGGCAAAAAAACAAAACATTGTACACTAAATACAGCAACCAACATACTTATCCTTAATGTGTACCACTGCAGAAGAGATGCACTGGAGATTTTGAATTCTAAAGACATTGAGCATCATACTTATCCTTAACGTGTAACACTGCAGAAGAGATGTACTGGAGAATGCGGACAATGATCCCACTACCTCTCTCATTGCATAATGTGAAAACACCTTCCAAAATATTGTATTCTAACAACAGTGAGCAACACACTCATCCGAAGAGTTTATCAATGCTGCTAAGACACACTGGAGAAGGTAGACATCCATGCCACTAACTGTCGCATGTTAAGCAAGCGCTCTACCACTTGAGCCAAGAAGAATGAAAGAGGTTTTATTGGAGTCACATTCAAAGAGTCACATTTAGAATCTCAAGATAGGTTCACAAACGAAAGTTTATTTATTTTATTAACCAATTTCCAAAGCTATTTTCACCTCTACTATACAATATATGATATTATATAATATATACAATATGTCTATTGTGGTCAATCCCAATTATTTGAGCACTAAGCTAGAACTGTTCACTGCCATCAAAATTATTTTGACTTCCTATTAAAAGTTTCCTCTTATCCAGCCCAGAAACATTCAAATGAATAGATTCATTTGTGAACTTATGTTAAGTCCACAAGAGGGCAAGTGTAGTTTTCAGAGTGAATAAGGCCTATCCCATTTCTGGGGTGCATGAGACTCTATTAAGACTCTTCTATGACTGCATGCACCTATCAATGCAGCTGTAAATACTGCTTCCTTCCTGCATGCTCCCTGCCTCCTTCCCTGCCTGACACTGACACTCAACATAAATGCAGTTAACATGTTTTGATTCATAAAAGACATTCTGCTGGTGACTTAGAAAGTGCTTTCAATCTAGAGTATCTGTTAAATTATAGCAGCTTCTCCTACCCAAAGCAGGTGATTATAAGGGTTAAAGCCTCAGGAGCATTATTTTACATTTAGGAAACCCTACAAACTTGCGAATGAATCTGACATTGCAGTCAACCAGTTTCCTTTGTAAAGGTGATGAGGAATGAGCTGTTGATTTTGGTGTGTTTTCACCCTCACAATTGATGTCAGTTTGGTGTGTTTACACCCTCATGCCGGACCACCAATGCCAATTCAACATGTATTACAAGCTCAAAATATGACTGATGAGGACTAACTAGGCTCAACGTTGTGGAACACTCCACATTGATGATGGGCATTAGGCAGTCACCAACACTCTCCAATGGCGTGATGGTATGGGAGAGTTATTTTCTTTTGTGCAGGCAGTGTGTTTAACTTCCCATGTTAAAAGCATAAGTTCTCAATTTCCATTTGAATACCCCAACATTAAACAGCAATATGGGACACACACACACACACACACACACACACACAGACACACACACACAGACACACAAGCCCTTCTTTCACACAAGTTCAAACTTGTTTCCTATGCCCTGTGTGCTTTGGTTTTTCTTGTTGGATTATTCTCTGCTTGGTTAAGGTACGTTCTGAGTTTACTTCCTTTTGCCTTAGATTCTGTAAAATTCAAGGCTAATTATCTGAACCTAGTTGTTAGTTGCTTGTTAGCTGTAATTACTCACTACAGGTGTAGTTTCGCCCTGTGCACCTCAAGGCATGACTGCGCCGTGAGGTCCTGCCGAGTGGTCCATGGATTTCACAGTGGTAAAGTCATTGTGTTCTGTGTGTATGCAATATTGTAAATGGGATTACATTTATTGGTAGCATTTTCATCGTAAGGAGGCAAATGCACATGCGGTCTAGCTGAAATAGCTCAGCTGGGAGAGCGTTAGACTGAAGATCTAAAGGTCCCTGGTTCAATCCCGGGTTTCGGCAACTGTGCGGTACTGATTTCCTCTTCCGATGGTGTGCTTTTTTTTATGTGTACTTCATAAACCTTTACGTTCTTTTACTAAAAAATGATTGCGACGTTGCTGTTTTTATGCAATCGGAAGTGTACTTCATAAACCTTTAGCTTCTTTTACTAAAAAATGATTGCGACGTTGCTGTTTTTATGCTATCAGAAGTTTTCATGGCGTAATAGGACTAAAGACTTTGAATTCAGTGACCCTATTTAAAATTTCCTGAAACTTGCAATATCTTATCATATGTTTCATCACTGCACATAGAGGCGCTTGAAGAGTGGCTTCTGCACAAACGCTTTTGAAATGTAGCTCATTAGTTGTAAGCTGGACAAGGGAAGGGTCGGCGTCAACTTGCATGTATGCTTGGTACAATATTATAGGAATCCTGTTTCACACCACTCCTATGTTTTCATGGAATGGGGCCTACTTCAGCTAGCTTTGGCTCATGGACAGGCTTTGTTCTACCTAAACAGGTGATGTAAAGAAGTAATTTGCTTCCTAAAGTTCTTGAAAATCACACTCTACCAAGAGGCATCGCATAATGGCAAAAAAACAAAACATTGTACACTAAATACAGCAACCAACATACTTATCCTTAATGTGTACCACTGCAGAAGAAAGGCACTGGAGATTTTGAATTCTAAAGACATTGAGCATCATACTTATCCTTAACGTGTAACACTGCAGAAGAGACGTACTGGAGAATGCGGACAATGATCCCACTACCTCTCTCATTGCATAATGTGAAAACACCTTCCAAAATATTGTATTCTAACAACAGTGAGCAACACACTCATCCGAAGAGTGTATCAATGCTGCTAAGACACACTGGAGAAGGTAGACATCCATGCCACTAACTGTCGCATGTTAAGCAAGCGCTCTACCACTTGAGCCAAGAAGAATGAAAGTATTTTTATTGGAGTCACATTCAAAGAGTCACATTTAGAATCTCAAGATAGGTTCACAAACGAAAGTTTATTTATTTTATTAACCAATTTCCAAAGCTATTTTCACCTCTACTATACAACATATGATATTATATAATATATACAATATGTCTATTGTGGTCAATCCCAATTATTTGAGCCCTAAGCTAGAACTGTTCACTGCCATCAAAATTATTTTGACTTCCTATTAAAAGTTTCCTCTTATCCAGCCCAGAAACATTCAAATGAATAGATTCATTTGTGAACTTATGTTAAGTCCACAAGAGGGCAAATGTAGTTTTCAGAGTGAATAAGGCCTATCCCATTTCTGGGGTGCATGAGACTCTATTAAGACTCTTCTATGACTGCATGCACCTATCAATGCAGCTGTAAATACTGCTTCCTTCCTGCATGCTCCCTGCCTCCTTCCCTGCCTGACACTGACACTCAACATAAATGCAGTTAACATGTTTTGATTCATAAAAGACATTCTGCTGGTGACTTAGAAAGTGCTTTCAATCTAGAGTAACTGTTAAATTATAGCAGCTTCTCCTACCCAAAGCAGGTGATTATAAGGGTTAAAGCCTCAGGAGCATTATTTTACATTTAGGAAACCCTACAAACTTGCGAATGAACCTGACATTGCAGTCAACCAGTTTCCTTTGTACAGGTGATGAGGAATGAGCTGTTGATTTTGGTGTGTTTTCACCCTCAAAATTTATGTCAGTTTGGTGTGTTTACACCCTCATGCCGGACCACCAATGCCAATTCAACATGTATTACAAGCTCAAAATATGACTGATGAGGACTAACTAGGCTCAACGTTGTGGAACACTCCACACTGATGATGGGCATTAGGCAGTCACCAACACGCTCCAATGGCGTGATGGTATGGGAGAGTTATTTTCTTTTGTGCAGGCAGTGTGTTTAACTTCCCATGTTAAAAGCATAAGTTCTCATTTTCCATTTGAATACCCCAACATTAAACAAGCAATATGGGACACACACACACACACACACACACACACACACACACACAGACACACACACACACACACACACACACACACACACACACACACACACACACACACACAGACACACACACACACACACACACACACACACACACACACACACACAGACTCACAAGCCCTTCTTTCACACAAGTTCAAACTTGTTTCCTATGCCCTGTGTGCTTTGGTTTTTCTTGTTGGATTATTCTCTGCTTGGTTAAGGTACGTTCTGAGTTTACTTACTTTTGCCTTAGATTCTGTAAAATTCAAGGCTAATTATCTGAACCTAGTTGTTAGTTGCTTGTTAGCTGTAATTACTCACTACAGGTGTAGTTTCGCCCTGTGCACCTCAAGGCATGACTGCGCCGTGAGGTCCTGCCGAGTGGTCCATGGATTTCACAGTGGTAAAGTCATTGTGTTCTGTGTGTATGCAATATTGTAAATGGGATTACATTTATTTGTAGCATTTTCATTGTAAGGAGGCAAATGCACATGCGGTCTAGCCGAAATAGCTCAGCTGGGAGAGCGTTAGACTGAAGATCTAAAGGTCCCTGGTTCAATCCCGGGTTTTGGCAACTGTGTGGTACTGATTTCCTCTTCCGATGGTGTGCTTTTTTTTATGTGTACTTCATAAACCTTTACGTTCTTTTACTAAAAAATGATTGCGACGTTGCTGTTTTTATGCAATCGGAAGTGTACTTCATAAACCTTTACCTTCTTTTACTAAAAAATGATTGCGACGTTGCTGTTTTTATGCTATCAGAAGTTTTCATGGCGTAATAGGACTAAAGACTTTGAATTCAGTGACCCTATTTAAAATTTCCTGAAACTTGCAATATCTTATCATATGTTTCATCACTGCACATAGAGGCGCTTGAAGAGTGGCTTCTGCACAAACGCTTTTGAAATGTAGCTCATTAGTTGTAAGCTGGACAAGGGAAGGGTCGGCGTCAACTTGCATGTATGCTTGGTACAATATTATAGGAATCCTGTTTCACACCACTCCTATGTTTTCATGGAATGGGGCCTACTTCAGCTAGCTTTGGCTCATGGACAGGCTTTGTTCTACCTAAACAGGTGATGTAAAGAAGTCATTTGCTTCCTAAAGTTCTTGAAAATCACACTCTACCAAGAGGCATCGCATAATGGCAAAAAAACAAAACATTGTACACTAAATACAGCAACCAACATACTTATCCTTAATGTGTACCACTGCAGAAGAGATGCACTGTAGATTTTGAATTCTAAAGACATTGAGCATCATACTTATCCTTAACGTGTAACACTGCAGAAGAGATGTACTGGAGAATCCGGACAATGATCCCACTACCTCTCTCATTGCATAATGTGAAAACACCTTCCAAAATATTGAATTCTAACAACAGTGAGCAACACACTCATCCGAAGAGTGTATCAATGCTGCTAAGACACACTGGAGAAGGTAGACATCCATGCCACTAACTGTCGCATGTTAAGCAAGCGCTCTACCACTTGAGCCAAGAAGAATGAAAGAGGTTTTATTGGAGTCACATTCAAAGAGTCACATTTAGAATCTCAAGATAGGTTCACAAACGAAAGTTTATTTATTTTATTAACCAATTTCCAAAGCTATTTTCACCTCTACTATACAATATATGATATTATATAATATATACAATATGTCTATTGTGGTCAATCCCAATTATTTGAGCACTAAGCTAGAACTGTTCACTGCCATCAAAATTATTTTGATTTCCTATTAAAAGTTTCCTCTTATCCAGCCCAGAAACATTCAAATGAATAGATTCATTTGTGAACTTATGTTAAGTCCACAAGAGGGCAAGTGTAGTTTTCAGAGTGAATAAGGCCTATCCCATTTCTGGGGTGCATGAGACTCTATTAAGACTCTTCTATGACTGCATGCACCTATCAATGCAGCTGTAAATACTGCTTCCTTCCTGCATGCTCCCTGCCTCCTTCCCTGCCTGACACTGACACTCAACATAAATGCAGTTAACATGTTTTGATTCATAAAAGACATTCTGCTGGTGACTTAGAAAGTGCTTTCAATCTAGAGTATCTGTTAAATTATAGCAGCTTCTCCTACCCAAAGCAGGTGATTATAAGGGTTAAAGCCTCAGGAGCATTATTTTACATTTAGGAAACCCTACAAACTTGCGAATGAATCTGACATTGCAGTCAACCAGTTTCCTTTGTACAGGTGATGAGGAATGAGCTGTTGATTTTGGTGTGTTTTCACCCTCACAATTGATGTCAGTTTGGTGTGTTTACACCCTCATGCCGGACCACCAATGCCAATTCAACATGTATTACAAGCTCAAAATATGACTGATGAGGACTAACTAGGCTCAACGTTGTGGAACACTCCACACTGATGATGGGCATTAGGCAGTCACCAACACTCTCCAATGGCGTGATGGTATGGGAGAGTTATTTTCTTTTGTGCAGGCAGTGTGTTTAACTTCCCATGTTAAAAGCATAAGTTCTCAATTTCCATTTGAATACCCCAACATTAAACAGCAATATGGGACACACACACACACACACCCACACACACACACCCACAAAAGCCCTTCTTTCACACAAGTTCAAACTTGTTTCCTGTGCCCTGTGTGCTTTGGTTTTTCTCGTTGGATTATTCTCTGCTTGGTTAAGGTAGGTTCTGAGTTTACTTACTTTTGCCTTAGATTCTGTAAAATTCAAGGCTAATTATCTGAACCTAGTTGTTAGTTGCTTGTTAGCTGTAATTACTCACTACAGGTGTAGTTTCGCCCTGTGCACCTCAAGGCATGACTGCGCCGTGAGGTCCTGCCGAGTGGTCCATGGATTTCACAGTGGTAAAGTCATTGTGTTCTGTGTGTATGCAATATTGTAAATGGGATTACATTTATTGGTAGCATTTTAATCGTAAGGAGGCAAATGCAAATGCAGTCTAGCCGAAATAGCTCAGCTGGGAGAGCGTTAGACTGAAGATCTAAAGGTCCCTGGTTCAATCCCGGGTTTCGGCAACTGTGCGGTGCTGATTTCCTCTTCCGATGGTGTGCTTTTTTTTATGTGTACTTCATAAACCTTTACGTTCTTTTACTAAAAAATGATTGCGACGTTGCTGTTTTTATGCAATCGGAAGTGTACTTCATAAACCTTTACCTTCTTTTACTAAAAAATGATTGCGACGTTGCTGTTTTTATACTATCGGAAGTTTTCATGGCGTAATAGCACTAAAGAATTTGAATTCAGTGACCCTATTTAAAATTTCCTGAAACTTGCAATATCTTATCATATGTTTCATCACTGCACATAGAGGTGCTTGAAGAGTGGCTTCTGCACAAACGCTTTTGAAATGTAGCTCATTAGTTGTAAGCTGGACAAGGGAAGGATCGGCGTCAACTTGCATGTATGCTTGGTACAATATTATAGGAATCCTGTTTCACACCACTCCTATGTTTTCATGGAATGGGGCCTACTTCAGCTAGCTTTGGCTCATGGACGGGCTTTGTTCTACCAAAACAGGTGATGTAAAGAAGTCATTTGCTTCCTAAAGTTCTTGAAAATCACACTCTACCAAGAGGCATCGCATAATGGCAAAAAAACAAAACATTGTACACTAAATACAGCAACCAACATACTTATCCTTAATGTGTACCACTGCAGAAGAGATGCACTGGAGATTTTGAATTCTAAAGACATTGAGCATCATACTTATCCTTAACGTGTAACACTGCAGAAGAGACGTACTGGAGAATGCGGACAATGATCCCACTACCTCTCTCATTGCATAATGTGAAAACACCTTCCAAAATATTGTATTCTAACAACAGTGAGCAACACACTCATCCGAAGAGTGTATCAATGCTGCTAAGACACACTGGAGAAGGTAGACATCCATGCCACTAACTGTCGCATGTTAAGCAAGCGCTCTACCACTTGAGCCAAGAAGAATGAAAGTATTTTTATTGGAGTCACATTCAAAGAGTCACATTTAGAATCTCAAGATAGGTTCACAAACGAAAGTTTATTTATTTTATTAACCAATTTCCAAAGCTATTTTCACCTCTACTATACAACATATGATATTATATAATATATACAATATGTCTATTGTGGTCAATCCCAATTATTTGAGCACTAAGCTAGAACTGTTCACTGCCATCAAAATTATTTTGACTTCCTATTAAAAGTTTCCTCTTATCCAGCCCAGAAACATTCAAATGAATAGATTCATTTGTGAACTTATGTTAAGTCCACAAGAGGGCAAGTGTAGTTTTCAGAGTGAATAAGGCCTATCCCATTTCTGGGGTGCATGAGACTCTATTAAGACTCTTCTATGACTGCATGCACCTATCAATGCAGCTGTAAATACTGCTTCCTTCCTGCATGCTCCCTGCCTCCTTCCCTGCCTGACACTGACACTCAACATAAATGCAGTTAACATGTTTTGATTCATAAAAGACATTCTGCTGGTGACTTAGAAAGTGCTTTCAATCTAGAGTATCTGTTAAATTATAGCAGCTTCTCCTACCCAAAGCATGTGATTATAAGGGTTAAAGCCTCAGGAGCATTATTTTACATTTAGGAAACCCTACAAACTTGCGAATGAACCTGACATTGCAGTCAACCAGTTTCCTTTGTACAGGTGATGAGGAATGAGCTGTTGATTTTGGTGTGTTTTCACCCTCAAAATTGATGTCAGTTTGGTGTGTTTACACCCTCATGCCGGACCACCAATGCCAATTCAACATGTATTACAAGCTCAAAATATGACTGATGAGGACTAACTAGGCTCAACGTTGTGGAACACTCCACACTGATGATGGGCATTAGGCAGTCACCAACACTCTCCAATGGCGTGATGGTATGGGAGAGTTATTTTCTTTTGTGCAGGCAGTGTGTTTAACTTCCCATGTTAAAAGCATAAGTTCTCATTTTCCATTTGAATACCCCAACATTAAACAAGCAATATGGGACACACACACACACACACACCCACACACACACACCCACACAAGCCCTTCTTTCACACAAGTTCAAACTTGTTTCCTGTGCCCTGTGTGCTTTGGTTTTTCTCGTTGGATTATTCTCTGCTTGGTTAAGGTAGGTTCTGAGTTTACTTACTTTTGCCTTAGATTCTGTAAAATTCAAGGCTAATTATCTGAACCTAGTTGTTAGTTGCTTGTTAGCTGTAATTACTCACTACAGGTGTAGTTTCGCCCTGTGCACCTCAAGGCATGACTGCGCCGTGAGGTCCTGCCGAGTGGTCCATGGATTTCACAGTGGTAAAGTCATTGTGTTCTGTGTGTATGCAATATTGTAAATGGGATTACATTTATTGGTAGCATTTTCATCGTAAGGAGGCAAATGCACATGCGGTCTAGCCGAAATAGCTCAGCTGGGAGAGCGTTAGACTGAAGATCTAAAGGTCCCTGGTTCAATCCCGGGTTTCGGCGACTGTGCGGTGCTGATTTCCTCTTCCGATGGTGTGCTTTTTTTAATGTGTACTTCATAAACCTTTACGTTCTTTTACTAAAAAATGATTGCGACGTTGTTGTTTTTATGCAATCGGAAGTGTACTTCATAAACCTTTACCTTCTTTTACTAAAAAATGATTGCGACGTTGCTGTTTTTATACTATCGGAAGTTTTCATGGCGTAATAGCACTAAAGAATTTGAATTCAGTGACCCTATTTAAAATTTCCTGAAACTTGCAATATCTTATCATATGTTTCATCACTGCACATAGAGGTGCTTGAAGAGTGGCTTCTGCACAAACGCTTTTGAAATGTAGCTCATTAGTTGTAAGCTGGACAAGGGAAGGGTCGGCGTCAACTTGCATGTATGCTTGGTACAATATTATAGGAATCCTGTTTCACACCACTCCTATGTTTTCATGGAATGGGGCCTACTTCAGCTAGCTTTGGCTCATGGACGGGCTTTGTTCTACCAAAACAGGTGATGTAAAGAAGTCATTTGCTTCCTAAAGTTCTTGAAAATCACACTCTACCAAGAGGCATCGCATAATGGCAAAAAAACAAAACATTGTACACTAAATACAGCAACCAATATACTTATCCTTAATGTGTACCACTGCAGAAGAGAGGCACTGGAGATTTTGAATTCTAAAGACATTTAGCATCATACTTATCCTTAACGTGTAACACTGCAGAAGAGACGTACTGGAGAATGCGGACAATGATCCCACTACCTCTCTCATTGCATAATGTGAAAACACCTTCCAAAATATTGTATTCTAACAACAGTGAGCAACACACTCATCCGAAGAGTGTATCAATGCTGCTAAGACACACTGGAGAAGGTAGACATCCATGCCACTAACTGTCGCATGTTAAGCAAGCGCTCTACCACTTGAGCCAAGAAGAATGAAAGTATTTTTATTGGAGTCACATTCAAAGAGTCACATTTAGAATCTCAAGATAGGTTCACAAACGAAAGTTTATTTATTTTATTAACCAATTTCCAAAGCTATTTTCACCTCTACTATACAACATATGATATTATACAATATATACAATATGTCTATTGTGGTCAATCCCAATTATTTGAGCACTAAGCTAGAACTGTTCACTGCAAATCAAAATTATTTTGACTTCCTATTAAAAGTTTCCTCTTATCCAGCCCAGAAACATTCAAATGAATAGATTCATTTGTGAACTTATGTTAAGTCCACAAGAGGGCAAGTGTAGTTTTCAGACTGAATAAGGCCTATCCCATTTCTGGGGTGCATGAGACTCTATTAAGACTCTTCTATGACTGCATGCACCTATCAATGCAGCTGTAAATACTGCTTCCTTCCTGCATGCTCCCTGCCTCCTTCCCTGCCTGACACTGACACTCAACATAAATGCAGTTAACATGTTTTGATTCATAAAAGACATTCTGCTGGTGACTTAGAAAGTGCTTTCAATCTAGAGTATCTGTTAAATTATAGCAGCTTCTCCTACCCAAAGCATGTGATTATAAGGGTTAAAGCCTCAGGAGCATTATTTTACATTTAGGAAACCCTACAAACTTGCGAATGAACCTGACATTGCAGTCAACCAGTTTCCTTTGTACAGGTGATGAGGAATGAGCTGTTGATTTTGGTGTGTTTTCACCCTCAAAATTGATGTCAGTTTGGTGTGTTTACACCCTCATGCCGGACCACCAATGCCAATTCAACATGTATTACAAGCTCAAAATATGACTGATGAGGACTAACTAGGCTCAACGTTGTGGAACACTCCACACTGATGATGGGCATTAGGCAGTCACCAACACTCTCCAATGGCGTGATGGTATGGGAGAGTTATTTTCTTTTGTGCAGGCAGTGTGTTTAACTTCCCATGTTAAAAGCATAAGTTCTCATTTTCCATTTGAATACCCCAACATTAAACAAGCAATATGGGACACACACACACACACACACCCACACACACACACCCACACAAGCCCTTCTTTCACACAAGTTCAAACTTGTTTCCTGTGCCCTGTGTGCTTTGGTTTTTCTCGTTGGATTATTCTCTGCTTGGTTAAGGTAGGTTCTGAGTTTACTTACTTTTGCCTTAGATTCTGTAAAATTCAAGGCTAATTATCTGAACCTAGTTGTTAGTTGCTTGTTAGCTGTAATTACTCACTACAGGTGTAGTTTCGCCCTGTGCACCTCAAGGCATGACTGCGCCGTGAGGTCCTGCCGAGTGGTCCATGGATTTCACAGTGGTAAAGTCATTGTGTTCTGTGTGTATGCAATATTGTAAATGGGATTACATTTATTGGTAGCATTTTCATCGTAAGGAGGCAAATGCACATGCGGTCTAGCCGAAATAGCTCAGCTGGGAGAGCGTTAGACTGAAGATCTAAAGGTCCCTGGTTCAATCCCGGGTTTCGGCGACTGTGCGGTGCTGATTTCCTCTTCCGATGGTGTGCTTTTTTTAATGTGTACTTCATAAACCTTTACGTTCTTTTACTAAAAAATGATTGCGACGTTGTTGTTTTTATGCAATCGGAAGTGTACTTCATAAACCTTTACCTTCTTTTACTAAAAAATGATTGCGACGTTGCTGTTTTTATACTATCGGAAGTTTTCATGGCGTAATAGCACTAAAGAATTTGAATTCAGTGACCCTATTTAAAATTTCCTGAAACTTGCAATATCTTATCATATGTTTCATCACTGCACATAGAGGTGCTTGAAGAGTGGCTTCTGCACAAACGCTTTTGAAATGTAGCTCATTAGTTGTAAGCTGGACAAGGGAAGGGTCGGCGTCAACTTGCATGTATGCTTGGTACAATATTATAGGAATCCTGTTTCACACCACTCCTATGTTTTCATGGAATGGGGCCTACTTCAGCTAGCTTTGGCTCATGGACGGGCTTTGTTCTACCAAAACAGGTGATGTAAAGAAGTCATTTGCTTCCTAAAGTTCTTGAAAATCACACTCTACCAAGAGGCATCGCATAATGGCAAAAAAACAAAACATTGTACACTAAATACAGCAACCAATATACTTATCCTTAATGTGTACCACTGCAGAAGAGAGGCACTGGAGATTTTGAATTCTAAAGACATTGAGCATCATACTTATCCTTAACGTGTAACACTGCAGAAGAGACGTACTGGAGAATGCGGACAATGATCCCACTACCTCTCTCATTGCATAATGTGAAAACACCTTCCAAAATATTGTATTCTAACAACAGTGAGCAACACACTCATCCGAAGAGTGTATCAATGCTGCTAAGACACACTGGAGAAGGTAGACATCCATGCCACTAACTGTCGCATGTTAAGCAAGCGCTCTACCACTTGAGCCAAGAAGAATGAAAGTATTTTTATTGGAGTCACATTCAAAGAGTCACATTTAGAATCTCAAGATAGGTTCACAAACGAAAGTTTATTTATTTTATTAACCAATTTCCAAAGCTATTTTCACCTCTACTATACAACATATGATATTATACAATATATACAATATGTCTATTGTGGTCAATCCCAATTATTTGAGCACTAAGCTAGAACTGTTCACTGCAAATCAAAATTATTTTGACTTCCTATTAAAAGTTTCCTCTTATCCAGCCCAGAAACATTCAAATGAATAGATTCATTTGTGAACTTATGTTAAGTCCACAAGAGGGCAAGTGTAGTTTTCAGACTGAATAAGGCCTATCCCATTTCTGGGGTGCATGAGACTCTATTAAGACTCTTCTATGACTGCATGCACCTATCAATGCAGCTGTAAATACTGCTTCCTTCCTGCATGCTCCCTGCCTCCTTCCCTGCCTGACACTGACACTCAACATAAATGCAGTTAACATGTTTTGATTCATAAAAGACATTCTGCTGGTGACTTAGAAAGTGCTTTCAATCTAGAGTATCTGTTAAATTATAGCAGCTTCTCCTACCCAAAGCAGGTGATTATAAGGGTTAAAGCCTCAGGAGCATTATTTTACATTTAGGAAACCCTACAAACTTGCGAATGAACCTGACATTGCAGTCAACCAGTTTCCTTTGTACAGGTGATGAGGAATGAGCTGTTGATTTTGGTGTGTTTTCACCCTCAAAATTGTTGTCAGTTTGGTGTGTTTACACCCTCATGCCGGACCACCAATGCCAATTCAACATGTATTACAAGCTCAAAATATGACTGATGAGGACTAACTAGGCTCAACGTTGTGGAACACTCCACACTGATGATGGGCATTAGTCAGTCACCAACACTCTCCAATGGCGTGATGGTATGGGAGAGTTATTTTCTTTTGTGCAGGCAGTGTGTTTAACTTCCCATGTTAAAAGCATAAGTTCTCATTTTCCATTTGAATACCCCAACATTAAACAAGCAATATGGGACACACACACACACACACACACACACACACAAGCCCTTCTTTCACACAAGTTCAAACTTGTTTCCTGTGCCCTGTGTGCTTTGGTTTTTCTCGTTGGATTATTCTCTGCTTGGTTAAGGTAGGTTCTGAGTTTACTTACTTTTGCCTTAGATTCTGTAAAATTCAAGGCTAATTATCTGAACCTAGTTGTTAGTTGCTTGTTAGCTGTAATTACTCACTACAGGTGTAGTTTCGCCCTGTGCACCTCAAGGCATGACTGCGCCGTGAGGTCCTGCCGAGTGGTCCATGGATTTCACAGTGGTAAAGTCATTGTGTTCTGTGTGTATGCAATATTGTAAATGGGATTACATTTATTGGTAGCATTTTCATCGTAAGGAGGCAAATGCACATGCGGTCTAGCCGAAATAGCTCAGCTGGGAGAGCGTTAGACTGAAGATCTAAAGGTCCCTGGTTCAATCCCGGGTTTCGGCAACTGTGCGGTGCTGATTTCCTCTTCCGATGGTGTGCTTTTTTTTTATGTGTACTTCATAAACCTTTACGTTCTTTTACTAAAAAATGATTGCGACGTTGCTGTTTTTATGCAATCGGAAGTGTACTTCATAAACCTTTACCTTCTTTTACTAAAAAATGATTGCGACGTTGCTGTTTTTATACTATCGGAAGTTTTCATGGCGTAATAGCACTAAAGAATTTGAATTCAGTGACCCTATTTAAAATTTCCTGAAACTTGCAATATCTTATCATATGTTTCATCACTGCACATAGAGGTGCTTGAAGAGTGGCTTCTGCACAAACGCTTTTGAAATGTAGCTCATTAGTTGTAAGCTGGACAAGGGAAGGGTCGGCGTCAACTTGCATGTATGCTTGGTACAATATTATAGGAATCCTGTTTCACACCACTCCTATGTTTTCATGGAATGGGGCCTACTTCAGCTAGCTTTGGCTCATGGACGGGCTTTGTTCTACCAAAACAGGTGATGTAAAGAAGTCATTTGCTTCCTAAAGTTCTTGAAAATCACACTCTACCAAGAGGCATCGCATAATGGCAAAAAAACAAAACATTGTACACTAAATACAGCAACCAACATACTTATCCTTAATGTGTACCACTGCAGAAGAGATGCACTGGAGATTTTGAATTCTAAAGACATTGAGCATCATACTTATCCTTAACGTGTAACACTGCAGAAGAGATGTACTGGAGAATGCGGACAATGATCCCACTACCTCTCTCATTGCATAATGTGAAAACACCTTCCAAAATATTGTATTCTAACAACAGTGAGCAACACACTCATCCGAAGAGTGTATCAATGCTGCTAAGACACACTGGAGAAGGTAGACATCCATGCCACTAACTGTCGCATGTTAAGCAAGCGCTCTACCACTTGAGCCAAGAAGAATGAAAGAGGTTTTATTGGAGTCACATTCAAAGAGTCACATTTAGAATCTCAAGATAGGTTCACAAACGAAAGTTTATTTATTTTATTAACCAATTTCCAAAGCTATTTTCACCTCTACTATACAATATATGATATTATATAATATATACAATATGTCTATTGTGGTCAATCCCAATTATTTGAGCACTAAGCTAGAACTGTTCACTGCCATCAAAATTATTTTGACTTCCTATTAAAAGTTTCCTCTTATCCAGCCCAGAAACATTCAAATGAATAGATTCATTTGTGAACTTATGTTAAGTCCACAAGAGGGCAAGTGTAGTTTTCAGAGTGAATAAGGCCTATCCCATTTCTGGGGTGCATGAGACTCTATTAAGACTCTTCTATGACTGCATGCACCTATCAATGCAGCTGTAAATACTGCTTCCTTCCTGCATGCTCCCTGCCTCCTTCCCTGCCTGACACTGACACTCAACATAAATGCAGTTAACATGTTTTGATTCATAAAAGACATTCTGCTGGTGACTTAGAAAGTGCTTTCAATCTAGAGTATCTGTTAAATTATAGCAGCTTCTCCTACCCAAAGCAGGTGATTATAAGGGTTAAAGCCTCAGGAGCATTATTTTACATTTAGGAAACCCTACAAACTTGCGAATGAACCTGACATTGCAGTCAACCAGTTTCCTTTGTACAGGTGATGAGGAATGAGCTGTTGATTTTGGTGTGTTTTCACCCTCAAAATTTATGTCAGTTTGGTGTGTTTACACCCTCATGCCGGACCACCAATGCCAATTCAACATGTATTACAAGCTCAAAATATGACTGATGAGGACTAACTAGGCTCAACGTTGTGGAACACTCCACACTGATGATGGGCATTAGGCAGTCACCAACACGCTCCAATGGCGTGATGGTATGGGAGAGTTATTTTCTTTTGTGCAGGCAGTGTGTTTAACTTCCCATGTTAAAAGCATAAGTTCTCATTTTCCATTTGAATACCCCAACATTAAACAAGCAATATGGGACACACACACACACACACACACACACACACACACACACACACACACACACACACACACACACACACACACACACACACACACACACAGACACACACACACACACACACACACACAGACACACACACACACACACACACACACACACACAGACTCACAAGCCCTTCTTTCACACAAGTTCAAACTTGTTTCCTATGCCCTGTGTGCTTTGGTTTTTCTTGTTGGATTATTCTCTGCTTGGTTAAGGTACGTTCTGAGTTTACTTACTTTTGCCTTAGATTCTGTAAAATTCAAGGCTAATTATCTGAACCTAGTTGTTAGTTGCTTGTTAGCTGTAATTACTCACTACAGGTGTAGTTTCGGCCTGTGCACCTCAAGGCATGACTGCGCCGTGAGGTCCTGCCGAGTGGTCCATGGATTTCACAGTGGTAAAGTCATTGTGTTCTGTGTGTATGCAATATTGTAAATGGGATTACATTTATTTGTAGCATTTTCATCGTAAGGAGGCAAATGCACATGCGGTCTAGCCGAAATAGCTCAGCTGGGAGAGCGTTAGACTGAAGATCTAAAGGTCCCTGGTTCAATCCCGGGTTTTGGCAACTGTGTGGTACTGATTTCCTCTTCCGATGGTGTGCTTTTTTTTATGTGTACTTCATAAACCTTTACGTTCTTTTACTAAAAAATGATTGCGACGTTGCTGTTTTTATGCAATCGGAAGTGTACTTCATAAACCTTTACCTTCTTTTACTAAAAAATGATTGCGACGTTGCTGTTTTTATGCTATCAGAAGTTTTCATGGCGTAATAGGACTAAAGACTTTGAATTCAGTGACCCTATTTAAAATTTCCTGAAACTTGCAATATCTTATCATATGTTTCATCACTGCACATAGAGGCGCTTGAAGAGTGGCTTCTGCACAAACGCTTTTGAAATGTAGCTCATTAGTTGTAAGCTGGACAAGGGAAGGGTCGGCGTCAACTTGCATGTATGCTTGGTACAATATTATAGGAATCCTGTTTCACACCACTCCTATGTTTTCATGGAATGGGGCCTACTTCAGCTAGCTTTGGCTCATGGACAGGCTTTGTTCTACCTAAACAGGTGATGTAAAGAAGTCATTTGCTTCCTAAAGTTCTTGAAAATCACACTCTACCAAGAGGCATCGCATAATGGCAAAAAAACAAAACATTGTACACTAAATACAGCAACCAACATACTTATCCTTAATGTGTACCACTGCAGAAGAGATGCACTGTAGATTTTGAATTCTAAAGACATTGAGCATCATACTTATCCTTAACGTGTAACACTGCAGAAGAGATGTACTGGAGAATCCGGACAATGATCCCACTACCTCTCTCATTGCATAATGTGAAAACACCTTCCAAAATATTGAATTCTAACAACAGTGAGCAACACACTCATCCGAAGAGTGTATCAATGCTGCTAAGACACACTGGAGAAGGTAGACATCCATGCCACTAACTGTCGCATGTTAAGCAAGCGCTCTACCACTTGAGCCAAGAAGAATGAAAGAGGTTTTATTGGAGTCACATTCAAAGAGTCACATTTTGAATCTCAAGATAGGTTCACAAACGAAAGTTTATTTATTTTATTAACCAATTTCCAAAGCTATTTTCACCTCTACTATACAACATATGATATTATATAATATATACAATATGTCTATTGTGGTCAATCCCAATTATTTGAGCCCTAAGCTAGAACTGTTCACTGCCATCAAAATTATTTTGACTTCCTATTAAAAGTTTCCTCTTATCCAGCCCAGAAACATTCAAATGAATAGATTCATTTGTGAACTTATGTTAAGTCCACAAGAGGGCAAGTGTAGTTTTCAGAGTGAATAAGGCCTATCCCATTTCTGGGGTGCATGAGACTCTATTAAGACTCTTCTATGACTGCATGCACCTATCAATGCAGCTGTAAATACTGCTTCCTTCCTGCATGCTCCCTGCCTCCTTCCCTGCCTGACACTGACACTCAACATAAATGCAGTTAACATGTTTTGATTCATAAAAGACATTCTGCTGGTGACTTAGAAAGTGCTTTCAATCTAGAGTAACTGTTAAATTATAGCAGCTTCTCCTACCCAAAGCAGGTGATTATAAGGGTTAAAGCCTCAGGAGCATTATTTTACATTTAGGAAACCCTACAAACTTGCGAATGAACCTGACATTGCAGTCAACCAGTTTCCTTTGTACAGGTGATGAGGAATGAGCTGTTGATTTTGGTGTGTTTTCACCCTCAAAATTTATGTCAGTTTGGTGTGTTTACACCCTCATGCCGGACCACCAATGCCAATTCAACATGTATTACAAGCTCAAAATATGACTGATGAGGACTAACTAGGCTCAACGTTGTGGAACACTCCACACTGATGATGGGCATTAGGCAGTCACCAACACGCTCCAATGGCGTGATGGTATGGGAGAGTTATTTTCTTTTGTGCAGGCAGTGTGTTTAACTTCCCATGTTAAAAGCATAAGTTCTCATTTTCCATTTGAATACCCCAACATTAAACAAGCAATATGGGACACACACACACACACACACACACACACACACACAGACACACACACACACACACACACACACACACACACACACACACACACACACACACACACACAGACACACACACACACACACACACACACACACACACACACACACACAGACTCACAAGCCCTTCTTTCACACAAGTTCAAACTTGTTTCCTATGCCCTGTGTGCTTTGGTTTTTCTTGTTGGATTATTCTCTGCTTGGTTAAGGTACGTTCTGAGTTTACTTACTTTTGCCTTAGATTCTGTAAAATTCAAGGCTAATTATCTGAACCTAGTTGTTAGTTGCTTGTTAGCTGTAATTACTCACTACAGGTGTAGTTTCGCCCTGTGCACCTCAAGGCATGACTGCGCCGTGAGGTCCTGCCGAGTGGTCCATGGATTTCACAGTGGTAAAGTCATTGTGTTCTGTGTGTATGCAATATTGTAAATGGGATTACATTTATTTGTAGCATTTTCATCTTAAGGAGGCAAATGCACATGCGGTCTAGCCGAAATAGCTCAGCTGGGAGAGCGTTAGACTGAAGATCTAAAGGTCCCTGGTTCAATCCCGGGTTTTGGCAACTGTGTGGTACTGATTTCCTCTTCCGATGGTGTGCTTTTTTTTATGTGTACTTCATAAACCTTTACGTTCTTTTACTAAAAAATGATTGCGACGTTGCTGTTTTTATGCAATCGGAAGTGTACTTCATAAACCTTTACCTTCTTTTACTAAAAAATGATTGCGACGTTGCTGTTTTTATACTATCGGAAGTTTTCATGGCGTAATAGCACTAAAGACTTTGAATTCAGTGACCCTATTTAAAATTTCCTGAAACTTGCAATATCTTATCATATGTTTCATCACTGCACATAGAGGCGCTTGAAGAGTGGCTTCTGCACAAACGCTTTTGAAATGTAGCTCATTAGTTGTAAGCTGGACAAGGGAAGGGTCGGCGTCAACTTGCATGTATGCTTGGTACAATATTATAGGAATCCTGTTTCACACCACTCCTATGTTTTCATGGAATGGGGCCTACTTCAGCTAGCTTTGGCTCATGGACAGGCTTTGTTCTACCTAAACAGGTGATGTAAAGAAGTCATTTGCTTCCTAAAGTTCTTGAAAATCACACTCTACCAAGAGGCATCGCATAATGGCAAAAAAACAAAACATTGTACACTAAATACAGCAACCAACATACTTATCCTTAATGTGTACCACTGCAGAAGAGATGCACTGTAGATTTTGAATTCTAAAGACATTGAGCATCATACTTATCCTTAACGTGTAACACTGCAGAAGAGATGTACTGGAGAATCCGGACAATGATCCCACTACCTCTCTCATTGCATAATGTGAAAACACCTTCCAAAATATTGAATTCTAACAACAGTGAGCAACACACTCATCCGAAGAGTGTATCAATGCTGCTAAGACACACTGGAGAAGGTAGACATCCATGCCACTAACTGTCGCATGTTAAGCAAGCGCTCTACCACTTGAGCCAAGAAGAATGAAAGAGGTTTTATTGGAGTCACATTCAAAGAGTCACATTTTGAATCTCAAGATAGGTTCACAAACGAAAGTTTATTTATTTTATTAACCAATTTCCAAAGCTATTTTCACCTCTACTATACAATATATGATATTATATAATATATACAATATGTCTATTGTGGTCAATCCCAATTATTTGAGCACTAAGCTAGAACTGTTCACTGCCATCAAAATTATTTTGACTTCCTATTAAAAGTTTCCTCTTATCCAGCCCAGAAACATTCAAATGAATAGATTCATTTGTGAACTTATGTTAAGTCCACAAGAGGGCAAGTGTAGTTTTCAGAGTGAATAAGGCCTATCCCATTTCTGGGGTGCATGAGACTCTATTAAGACTCTTCTATGACTGCATGCACCTATCAATGCAGCTGTAAATACTGCTTCCTTCCTGCATGCTCCCTGCCTCCTTCCCTGCCTGACACTGACACTCAACATAAATGCAGTTAACATGTTTTGATTCATAAAAGACATTCTGCTGGTGACTTAGAAAGTGCTTTCAATCTAGAGTATCTGTTAAATTATAGCAGCTTCTCCTACCCAAAGCAGGTGATTATAAGGGTTAAAGCCTCAGGAGCATTATTTTACATTTAGGAAACCCTACAAACTTGCGAATGAATCTGACATTGCAGTCAACCAGTTTCCTTTGTACAGGTGATGAGGAATGAGCTGTTGATTTTGGTGTGTTTTCACCCTCACAATTGATGTCAGTTTGGTGTGTTTACACCCTCATGCCGGACCACCAATGCCAATTCAACATGTATTACAAGCTCAAAATATGACTGATGAGGACTAACTAGGCTCAACGTTGTGGAACACTCCACACTGATGATGGGCATTAGGCAGTCACCAACACTCTCCAATGGCGTGATGGTATGGGAGAGTTATTTTCTTTTGTGCAGGCAGTGTGTTTAACTTCCCATGTTAAAAGCATAAGTTCTCAATTTCCATTTGAATACCCCAACATTAAACAGCAATATGGGACACACACACACACACACACACACACACACACACACACACACACACACACACACACAGACACATAAGCCCTTCTTTCACACAAGTTCAAACTTGTTTCCTGTGCCCTGTGTGCTTTGGTTTTTCTCGTTGGATTATTCTATGCTTGGTTAAGGTAGTTTCTGAGTTTACTTACTTTTGCCATAGATTCTGTAAAATTCAAGGCTAATTATCTGAACCTAGTTGTTAGTTGCTTGTTAGCTGTAATTACTCACTACAGGTGTAGTTTCGCCCTGTGCACCTCAAGGCATGACTGCGCTGTGAGGTCCTGCCGAGTGGTCCATGGATTTCACAGTGGTAAAGTCATTGTGTTCTGTGTGTATGCAATATTGTAAATGGGATTACATTTATTGGTAGCATTTTCATCGTAAGGAGGCAAATGCACATGCGGTCTAGCCGAAATAGCTCAGCTGGGAGAGCGTTAGACTGAAGATTTAAAGGTCCCTGTTTCAATCCTGGGTGTCGGCAACTGTGCGGTACTGATTTCCTCTTCCGATGGTGTGCTTTTTTTTATGTGTACTTCATAAACCTTTACGTTCTTTTACTAAAAAATGATTGCGACGTTGCTGTTTTTATGCAATCGGAAGTGTACTTCATAAACCTTTACCTTCTTTTACTAAAAAATGATTGCGACGTTTCTGTTTTTATGCTATCAGAAGTTTTCATGGCGTAATAGGACTAAAGACTTTGAATTCAGTGACCCTATTTAAAATTTCCTGAAACTTGCAATATCTTATCATATGTTTCATCACTGCACATAGAGGCGCTTGAAGAGTGGCTTCTGCACAAACGCTTTTGAAATGTAGCTCATTAGTTGTAAGCTGGACAAGGGAAGGGTCGGCGTCAACTTGCATGTATGCTTGGTACAATATTATAGGAATCCTGTTTCACAGCACTCCTATGTTTTCATGGAATGGGGCCTACTTCAGCTAGCTTTGGCTCATGGACAGGCTTTGTTCTACCTAAACAGGTGATGTAAAGAAGTCATTTGCTTCCTAAAGTTCTTGAAAATCACACTCTACCAAGAGGCATCGCATAATGGCAAAAAAACAAAACATTGTACACTAAATACAGCAACCAACATACTTATCCTTAATGTGTACCACTGCAGAAGAGATGCACTGTAGATTTTGAATTCTAAAGACATTGAGCATCATACTTATCCTTAACGTGTAACACTGCAGAAGAGATGTACTGGAGAATCCGGACAATGATCCCACTACCTCTCTCATTGCATAATGTGAAAACACCTTCCAAAATATTGTATTCTAACAACAGTGAGCAACACACTCATCCGAAGAGTGTATCAATGCTGCTAAGACACACTGGAGAAGGTAGACATCCATGCCACTAACTGTCGCATGTTAAGCAAGCGCTCTACCACTTGAGCCAAGAAGAATGAAAGAGGTTTTATTGGAGTCGCATTCAAAGAGTCACATTTAGAATCTCAAGATAGGTTCACAAACGAAAGTTTATTTATTTTATTAACCAATTTCCAAAGCTATTTTCACCTCTACTATACAATATTTGATATTATATAATATATACAATATGTCTATTGTGGTCAATCCCAATTATTTGAGCACTAAGCTAGAACTGTTCACTGCCATCAAAATTATTTTGACTTCCTATTAAAAGTTTCCTCTTATCCAGCCCAGAAACATTCAAATGAATAGATTCATTTGTGAACTTATGTTAAGTCCACAAGAGGGCAAGTGTAGTTTTCAGAGTGAATAAGGCCTATCCCATTTCTGGGGTGCATGAGACTCTATTAAGACTCTTCTATGACTGCATGCACCTATCAATGCAGCTGTAAATACTGCTTCCTTCCTGCATGCTCCCTGCCTCCTTCCCTGCCTGACACTGACACTCAACATAAATGCAGTTAACATGTTTTGATTCATAAAAGACATTCTGCTGGTGACTTAGAAAGTGCTTTCAATCTAGAGTATCTGTTAAATTATAGCAGCTTCTCCTACCCAAAGCAGGTGATTATAAGGGTTAAAGCCTCAGGAGCATTATTTTACATTTAGGAAACCCTACAAACTTGCGAATGAATCTGACATTGCAGTCAACCAGTTTCCTTTGTACAGGTGATGAGGAATGAGCTGTTGATTTTGGTGTGTTTTCACCCTCACAATTGATGTCAGTTTGGTGTGTTTACACCCTCATGCCGGACCACCAATGCCAATTCAACATGTATTACAAGCTCAAAATATGACTGATGAGGACTAACTAGGCTCAACGTTGTGGAACACTCCACACTGATGATGGGCATTAGGCAGTCACCAACACTCTCCAATGGCGTGATGGTATGGGAGAGTTATTTTCTTTTGTGCAGGCAGTGTGTTTAACTTCCCATGTTAAAAGCATAAGTTCTCAATTTCCATTTGAATACCCCAACATTAAACAGCAATATGGGACACACACACACACACACACACACACACACACACACACACACACACACACACACACAGACACATAAGCCCTTCTTTCACACAAGTTCAAACTTGTTTCCTGTGCCCTGTGTGCTTTGGTTTTTCTCGTTGGATTATTCTATGCTTGGTTAAGGTAGTTTCTGAGTTTACTTACTTTTGCCATAGATTCTGTAAAATTCAAGGCTAATTATCTGAACCTAGTTGTTAGTTGCTTGTTAGCTGTAATTACTCACTACAGGTGTAGTTTCGCCCTGTGCACCTCAAGGCATGACTGCGCTGTGAGGTCCTGCCGAGTGGTCCATGGATTTCACAGTGGTAAAGTCATTGTGTTCTGTGTGTATGCAATATTGTAAATGGGATTACATTTATTGGTAGCATTTTCATCGTAAGGAGGCAAATGCACATGCGGTCTAGCCGAAATAGCTCAGCTGGGAGAGCGTTAGACTGAAGATTTAAAGGTCCCTGTTTCAATCCTGGGTGTCGGCAACTGTGCGGTACTGATTTCCTCTTCCGATGGTGTGCTTTTTTTTATGTGTACTTCATAAACCTTTACGTTCTTTTACTAAAAAATGATTGCGACGTTGCTGTTTTTATGCAATCGGAAGTGTACTTCATAAACCTTTACCTTCTTTTACTAAAAAATGATTGCGACGTTTCTGTTTTTATGCTATCAGAAGTTTTCATGGCGTAATAGGACTAAAGACTTTGAATTCAGTGACCCTATTTAAAATTTCCTGAAACTTGCAATATCTTATCATATGTTTCATCACTGCACATAGAGGCGCTTGAAGAGTGGCTTCTGCACAAACGCTTTTGAAATGTAGCTCATTAGTTGTAAGCTGGACAAGGGAAGGGTCGGCGTCAACTTGCATGTATGCTTGGTACAATATTATAGGAATCCTGTTTCACAGCACTCCTATGTTTTCATGGAATGGGGCCTACTTCAGCTAGCTTTGGCTCATGGACAGGCTTTGTTCTACCTAAACAGGTGATGTAAAGAAGTCATTTGCTTCCTAAAGTTCTTGAAAATCACACTCTACCAAGAGGCATCGCATAATGGCAAAAAAACAAAACATTGTACACTAAATACAGCAACCAACATACTTATCCTTAATGTGTACCACTGCAGAAGAGATGCACTGTAGATTTTGAATTCTAAAGACATTGAGCATCATACTTATCCTTAACGTGTAACACTGCAGAAGAGATGTACTGGAGAATCCGGACAATGATCCCACTACCTCTCTCATTGCATAATGTGAAAACACCTTCCAAAATATTGTATTCTAACAACAGTGAGCAACACACTCATCCGAAGAGTGTATCAATGCTGCTAAGACACACTGGAGAAGGTAGACATCCATGCCACTAACTGTCGCATGTTAAGCAAGCGCTCTACCACTTGAGCCAAGAAGAATGAAAGAGGTTTTATTGGAGTCGCATTCAAAGAGTCACATTTAGAATCTCAAGATAGGTTCACAAACGAAAGTTTATTTATTTTATTAACCAATTTCCAAAGCTATTTTCACCTCTACTATACAATATTTGATATTATATAATATATACAATATGTCTATTGTGGTCAATCCCAATTATTTGAGCACTAAGCTAGAACTGTTCACTGCCATCAAAATTATTTTGACTTCCTATTAAAAGTTTCCTCTTATCCAGCCCAGAAACATTCAAATGAATAGATTCATTTGTGAACTTATGTTAAGTCCACAAGAGGGCAAGTGTAGTTTTCAGAGTGAATAAGGCCTATCCCATTTCTGGGGTGCATGAGACTCTATTAAGACTCTTCTATGACTGCATGCACCTATCAATGCAGCTGTAAATACTGCTTCCTTCCTGCATGCTCCCTGCCTCCTTCCCTGCCTGACACTGACACTCAACATAAATGCAGTTAACATGTTTTGATTCATAAAAGACATTCTGCTGGTGATTTAGAAAGTGCTTTCAATCTAGAGTATCTGTTAAATTATAGCAGCTTCTCCTACCCAAAGCAGGTGATTATAAGGGTTAAAGCCTCAGGAGCATTATTTTACATTTAGGAAACCCTACAAACTTGCGAATGAACCTGACATTGCAGTCAACCAGTTTCCTTTGTACAGGTGATGAGGAATGAGCTGTTGATTTTGGTGTGTTTTCACCCTCAAAATTGATGTCAGTTTGGTGTGTTTACACCCTCATGCCGGACCACCAATGCCAATTCAACATGTATTACAAGCTCAAAATATGACTGATGAGGACTAACTAGGCTCAACGTTGTGGAACACTCCACACTGATGATGGGCATTAGGCAGTCACCAACACTCTCCAATGGCGTGATGGTATGGGAGAGTTATTTTATTTTCTGCAGGCAGTGTGTTTAACTTCCCATGTTAAAAGCATAAGTTCTCAATTTCCATTTGAATACCCCAACATTAAACAGCAATATGGGACACACACAAACACACACACACACACACACACAGACACATAAGCCCTTCTTTCACACAAGTTCAAACTTGTTTCCTGTGCCCTGTGTGCTTTGGTTTTTCTCGTTGGATTATTCTATGCTTGGTTAAGGTAGGTTCTGAGTTTACTTACTTTTGCCTTAGATTCTGTAAAATTCAAGGCTAATTATCTGAACCTAGTTGTTAGTTGCTTGTTAGCTGTAATTACTCACTACAGGTGTAGTTTCGCCCTGTGCACCTCAAGGCATGACTGCGCCGTGAGGTCCTGCCGAGTGGTCCATGGATTTCACAGTGGTAAAGTCATTGTGTTCTGTGTGTATGCAATATTGTAAATGGGATTACATTTATTGGTAGCATTTTCATCGTAAGGAGGCAAATGCACATGCGGTCTAGCCGAAATAGCTCAGCTGGGAGAGCGTTAGACTGAAGATCTAAAGGTCCCTGGTTCAATCCCGGGTTTCGGCAACTGTGCGGTACTGATTTCCTCTTCCGATGGTGTGCTTTTTTTTATGTGTACTTCATAAACCTTTACGTTCTTTTACTAAAAAATGATTGCGACGTTGCTGTTTTTATGCAATCGGAAGTGTACTTCATAAACCTTTACCTTCTTTTACTAAAAAATGATTGCGACGTTGCTGTTTTTATGCTATCAGAAGTTTTCATGGCGTAATAGCACTAAAGACTTTGTATTCAGTGACCCTATTTAAAATTTCCTGAAACTTGCAATATCTTATCATATGTTTCATCACTGCACATAGAGGCGCTTGAAGAGTGGCTTCTGCACAAACGCTTTTGAAATGTAGCTCATTAGTTGTAAGCTGGACAAGGGAAGGGTCGGCGTCAACTTGCATGTATGCTTGGTACAATATTATAGGAATCCTGTTTCACAGCACTCCTATGTTTTCATGGAATGGGGCCTACTTCAGCTAGCTTTGGCTCATGGACAGGCTTTGTTCTACCTAAACAGGTGATGTAAAGAAGTCATTTGCTTCCTAAAGTTCTTGAAAATCACACTCTACCAAGAGGCATCGCATAATGGCAAAAAAACAAAACATTGTACACTAAATACAGCAACCAACATACTTATCCTTAATGTGTACCACTGCAGAAGAGATGCACTGTAGATTTTGAATTCTAAAGACATTGAGCATCATACTTATCCTGAACGTGTAACACTGCAGAAGAGACGTACTGGAGAATGCGGACAATGATCCCACTACCTCTCTCATTGCATAATGTGAAAACACCTTCCAAAATATTGTATTCTAACAACAGTGAGCAACACACTCATCCGAAGAGTGTATCAATGCTGCTAAGACACACTGGAGAAGGTAGACATCCATGCCACTAACTGTCGCATGTTAAGCAAGCGCTCTACCACTTGAGCCAAGAAGAATGAAAGAGGTTTTATTGGAGTCACATTCAAAGAGTCACATTTAGAATCTCAAGATAGGTTCACAAACGAAAGTTTATTTATTTTATTAACCAATTTCCAAAGCTATTTTCACCTCTACTATACAATATTTGATATTATATAATATATACAATATGTCTATTGTGGTCAATCCCAATTATTTGAGCACTAAGCTAGAACTGTTCACTGCCATCAAAATTATTTTGACTTCCTATTAAAAGTTTCCTCTTATCCAGCCCAGAAACATTCAAATGAATAGATTCATTTGTGAACTTATGTTAAGTCCACAAGAGGGCAAGTGTAGTTTTCAGAGTGAATAAGGCCTATCCCATTTCTGGGGTGCATGAGACTCTATTAAGACTCTTCTATGACTGCATGCACCTATCAATGCAGCTGTAAATACTGCTTCCTTCCTGCATGCTCCCTGCCTCCTTCCCTGCCTGACACTGACACTCAACATAAATGCAGTTAACATGTTTTGATTCATAAAAGACATTCTGCTGGTGATTTAGAAAGTGCTTTCAATCTAGAGTATCTGTTAAATTATAGCAGCTTCTCCTACCCAAAGCAGGTGATTATAAGGGTTAAAGCCTCAGGAGCATTATTTTACATTTAGGAAACCCTACAAACTTGCGAATTAACCTGACATTGCAGTCAACCAGTTTCCTTTGTGCAGGTGATGAGGAATGAGCTGTTGATTTTGGTGTGTTTTCACCCTCAAAATTGATGTCAGTTTGGTGTGTTTACACCCTCATGCCGGACCACCAATGCCAATTCAACATGTATTACAAGCTCAAAATATGACTGATGAGGACTAACTAGGCTCAACGTTGTGGAACACTCCACACTGATGATGGGCATTAGGCAGTCACCAACACTCTCCAATGGCGTGATGGTATGGGAGAGTTATTTTATTTTCTGCAGGCAGTGTGTTTAACTTCCCATGTTAAAAGCATAAGTTCTCATTTTCCATTTGAATACCCCAACATTAAACAAGCAATATGGGACACACACACACACACACACACACACACACACACACACACATACACACACACACACACACACACACACACACACACACACACACACACACACACACACAAGCCCTTCTTTCACACAAGTTCAAGCTTGTTTCCTGTGCCCTGTGTGCTTTGGTTTTTCTCGTTGGATTATTGTCTGCTTGGAGGCAAATGCACATGCGGTCTATCTGAAATAGCTCAGCTGGGAGAGCGTTAGACTGAAGATCTAAAGGTCCCTGGTTCAATCCCGGGTTTCGGCAACTGTGCGGTACTGATTTCCTCTTCCGATGGTGTGCTTTTTTTTATGTGTACTTCATAAACCTTTACGTTCTTTTACTAAAAAATGATTGCGACGTTGCTGTTTTTATGCAATCGGAAGTGCACTTCATAAACCTTTACCTTCTTTTACTAAAAAATGATTGCGACGTTGCTGTTTTTATGCTATCAGAAGTTTTCATGGCGTAATAGCACTAAAGACTTTGTATTCAGTGACCCTATTTAAAATTTCCTGAAACTTGCAATATCTTATCATATGTTTCATCACTGCACATAGAGGCGCTTGAAGAGTGGCTTCTGCACAAACGCTTTTGAAATGTAGCTCATTAGTTGTAAGCTGGACAAGGGAAGGGTCGGCGTCAACTTGCATGTATGCTTGGTACAATATTATAGGAATCCTGTTTCACACCACTCCTATGTTTTCATGCAATGGGGCCTACTTCAGCTAGCTTTGGCTCATGGATGGGCTTTGTTCTACCAAAACAGGTGATGTAAAGAAGTCATTTGCTTCCTAAAGTTCTTGAAAATCACACTCTACCAAGAGGCATCGCATAATGGCAAAAAAACAAAACATTGTACACTAAATACAGCAACCAACATACTTATCCTTAATGTGTCCCACTGCAGAAGAGAGGCACTGGAGATTTTGAATTCTAAAGACATTGAGCATCATACTTATCCTTAACGTGTAACACTGCAGAAGAGACGTACTGGAGAATGCGGACAATGATCCCACTACCTCTCTAATTGCATAATGTGAAAACACCTTCCAAAATATTGTATTCTAACAACAGTGAGCAACACACTCATCCGAAGAGTGTATCAATGCTGCTAAGACACACTGGAGAAGGTAGACATCCATGCCACTAACTGTCGCATGTTAAGCAAGCGCTCTAGCACTTGAGCCAAGAAGAATGAAAGTATTTTTATTGGAGTCACATTCAAAGAGTCACATTTAGAATCTCAAGATAGGTTCACAAACGAAAGTTTATTTATTTTATTAACCAATTTCCAAAGCTATTTTCACCTCTACTATTCAACATATGATATTATATAATATATACAATATGTCTATTGTGGTCAATCCCAATTATTTGAGCACTAAGCTAGAACTGTTCACTGCCATCAAAATTATTTTGACTTCCTATTAAAAGTTTCCTCTTATCCAGCCCAGAAACATTCAAATGAATAGATTCATTTGTGAACTTATGTTAAGTCCACAAGAGGGCAAGTGTAGTTTTCAGAGTGAATAAGGCCTATCCCATTTCTGGGGTGCATGAGACTCTATTAAGACTCTTCTATGACTGCATGCACCTATCAATGCAGCTGTAAATACTGCTTCCTTCCTGCATGCTCCCTGCCTCCTTCCCTGCCTGACACTGACACTCAACATAAATGCAGTTAACATGTTTTGATTCATAAAAGACATTCTGCTGGTGACTTAGAAAGTGCTTTCAATCTAGAGTATCTGTTAAATTATAGCAGCTTCTCCTACCCAAAGCAGGTGATTATAAGGGTTAAAGCCTCAGGAGCATTATTTTACATTTAGGAAACCCTACAAACTTGCGAATGAACCTGACATTGCAGTCAACCAGTTTCCTTTGTACAGGTGATGAGGAATGAGCTGTTGATTTTGGAGTGTTTTCACCCTCAAAATTGATGTCAGTTTGGTGTGTTTACACCCTCATGCCGGACCACCAATGCCAATTCAACATGTATTACAAGCTCAAAATATGACTGATGAGGACTAACTAGGCTCAACGTTGTGGAACACTCCACACTGATGATGGGCATTAGGCAGTCACCAACACGCTCCAATGGCGTGATGGTATGGGAGAGTTATTTTCTTTTGTGCAGGCAGTGTGTTTAACTTCCCATGTTAAAAGCATAAGTTCTCAATTTCCATTTGAATATCCCAACATTAAACAGCAATATGGGACACACACACACACACACACACACACACACACACACACACACACACAAGCCCTTCTTTCACACAAGTTCAAACTTGTTTCCTGTGCCCTGTGTGCTTTGGTTTTTCTCGTTGGATTATTCTCTGCTTGGAGGCAAATGCAGATGAGGTCTAGCCGAAATAGCTCAGCTGGGAGAGCGTTAGACTGAAGATCTAAAGGTCCCTGGTTCAATCCCGGGTTTCGGCAACTGTGCGGTGCTGATTTCCTCTTCCGATGGTGTGCTTTTTTTTATGTGTACTTCATAAACCTTTACGTTCTTTTACTAAAAAATGATTGCGACGTTGCTGTTTTTATGCAATCGGAAGTGTACTTCATAAACCTTTACCTTCTTTTACTAAAAAATGATTGCGACGTTTCTGTTTTTATGCTATCAGAAGTTTTCATGGCGTAATAGGACTAAAGACTTTGAATTCAGTGACCCTATTTAAAATTTCCTGAAACTTGCAATATCTTATCATATGTTTCATCACTGCACATAGAGGCGCTTGAAGAGTGGCTTCTGCACAAACGCTTTTGAAATGTAGCTCATTAGTTGTAAGCTGGACAAGGGAAGGGTCGGCGTCAACTTGCATGTATGCTTGGTACAATATTATAGGAATCCTGTTTCACAGCACTCCTATGTTTTCATGGAATGGGGCCTACTTCAGCTAGCTTTGGCTCATGGACAGGCTTTGTTCTACCTAAACAGGTGATGTAAAGAAGTCATTTGCTTCCTAAAGTTCTTGAAAATCACACTCTACCAAGAGGCATCGCATAATGGCAAAAAACCAAAACATTGTACACTAAATACAGCAACCAACATACTTATCCTTAATGTGTACCACTGCAGAAGAGATGCACTGTAGATTTTGAATTCTAAAGACATTGAGCATCATACTTATCCTTAACGTGTAACACTGCAGAAGAGACGTACTGGAGAATGCGGACAATGATCCCACTACCTCTCTCATTGCATAATGTGAAAACACCTTCCAAAATATTGTATTCTAACAACAGTGAGCAACACACTCATCCGAAGAGTGTATCAATGCTGCTAAGACACACTGGAGAAGGTAGACATCCATGCCACTAACTGTCGCATGTTAAGCAAGCGCTCTACCACTTGAGCCAAGAAGAATGAAAGAGGTTTTATTGGAGTCACATTCAAAGAGTCACATTTAGAATCTCAAGATAGGTTCACAAACGAAAGTTTATTTATTTTATTAACCAATTTCCAAAGCTATTTTCACCTCTACTATACAATATTTGATATTATATAATATATACAATATGTCTATTGTGGTCAATCCCAATTATTTGAGCACTAAGCTAGAACTGTTCACTGCCATCAAAATTATTTTGACTTCCTATTAAAAGTTTCCTCTTATCCAGCCCAGAAACATTCAAATGAATAGATTCATTTGTGAACTTATGTTAAGTCCACAAGAGGGCAAGTGTAGTTTTCAGAGTGAATAAGGCCTATCCCATTTCTGGGGTGCATGAGACTCTATTAAGACTCTTCTATGACTGCATGCACCTATCAATGCAGCTGTAAATACTGCTTCCTTCCTGCATGCTCCCTGCCTCCTTCCCTGCCTGACACTGACACTCAACATAAATGCAGTTAACATGTTTTGATTCATAAAAGACATTCTGCTGGTGATTTAGAAAGTGCTTTCAATCTAGAGTATCTGTTAAATTATAGCAGCTTCTCCTACCCAAAGCAGGTGATTATAAGGGTTAAAGCCTCAGGAGCATTATTTTACATTTAGGAAACCCTACAAACTTGCGAATGAACCTGACATTGCAGTCAACCAGTTTCCTTTGTACAGGTGATGAGGAATGAGCTGTTGATTTTGGTGTGTTTTCACCCTCAAAATTGATGTCAGTTTGGTGTGTTTACACCCTCATGCCGGACCACCAATGCCAATTCAACATGTATTACAAGCTCAAAATATGACTGATGAGGACTAACTAGGCTCAACGTTGTGGAACACTCCACACTGATGATGGGCATTAGGCAGTCACCAACACGCTCCAATGGCGTGATGGTATGGGAGAGTTATTTTCTTTTGTGCAGGCAGTGTGTTTAACTTCCCATGTTAAAAGCATAAGTTCTCAATTTCCATTTGAATATCCCAACATTAAACAGCAATATGGGACACACACACACACACACACACACACACACACACACACACACACACACACACACACACACACACACACACACACACACACACACACACACACACACACAAGCCCTTCTTTCACACAAGTTCAAACTTGTTTCCTGTGCCCTGTGTGCTTTGGTTTTTCTCGTTGGATTATTCTCTGCTTGGAGGCAAATGCAGATGAGGTCTAGCCGAAATAGCTCAGCTGGGAGAGCGTTAGACTGAAGATCTAAAGGTCCCTGGTTCAATCCCGGGTTTCGGCAACTGTGCGGTGCTGATTTCCTCTTCCGATGGTGTGCTTTTTTTTATGTGTACTTCATAAACCTTTACGTTCTTTTACTAAAAAATGATTGCGACGTTGCTGTTTTTATGCAATCGGAAGTGTACTTCATAAACCTTTACCTTCTTTTACTAAAAAATGATTGCGACGTTTCTGTTTTTATGCTATCAGAAGTTTTCATGGCGTAATAGGACTAAAGACTTTGAATTCAGTGACCCTGTTTAAAATTTCCTGAAACTTGCAATATCTTATCATATGTTTCATCACTGCACATAGAGGCGCTTGAAGAGTGGCTTCTGCACAAACGCTTTTGAAATGTAGCTCATTAGTTGTAAGCTGGACAAGGGAAGGGTCGGCGTCAACTTGCATGTATGCTTGGTACAATATTATAGGAATCCTGTTTCACAGCACTCCTATGTTTTCATGGAATGGGGCCTACTTCAGCTAGCTTTGGCTCATGGACAGGCTTTGTTCTACCTAAACAGGTGATGTAAAGAAGTCATTTGCTTCCTAAAGTTCTTGAAAATCACACTCTACCAAGAGGCATCGCATAATGGCAAAAAACCAAAACATTGTACACTAAATACAGCAACCAACATACTTATCCTTAATGTGTACCACTGCAGAAGAGATGCACTGTAGATTTTGAATTCTAAAGACATTGAGCATCATACTTATCCTTAACGTGTAACACTGCAGAAGAGACGTACTGGAGAATGCGGACAATGATCCCACTACCTCTCTCATTGCATAATGTGAAAACACCTTCCAAAATATTGTATTCTAACAACAGTGAGCAACACACTCATCCGAAGAGTGTATCAATGCTGCTAAGACACACTGGAGAAGGTAGACATCCATGCCACTAACTGTCGCATGTTAAGCAAGCGCTCTACCACTTGAGCCAAGAAGAATGAAAGAGGTTTTATTGGAGTCACATTCAAAGAGTCACATTTAGAATCTCAAGATAGGTTCACAAACGAAAGTTTATTTATTTTATTAACCAATTTCCAAAGCTATTTTCACCTCTACTATACAATATTTGATATTATATAATATATACAATATGTCTATTGTGGTCAATCCCAATTATTTGAGCACTAAGCTAGAACTGTTCACTGCCATCAAAATTATTTTGACTTCCTATTAAAAGTTTCCTCTTATCCAGCCCAGAAACATTCAAATGAATAGATTCATTTGTGAACTTATGTTAAGTCCACAAGAGGGCAAGTGTAGTTTTCAGAGTGAATAAGGCCTATCCCATTTCTGGGGTGCATGAGACTCTATTAAGTCTCTTCTATGACTGCATGCACCTATCAATGCAGCTGTAAATACTGCTTCCTTCCTGCATGCTCCCTGCCTCCTTCCCTGCCTGACACTGACACTCAACATAAATGCAGTTAACATGTTTTGATTCATAAAAGACATTCTGCTGGTGATTTAGAAAGTGCTTTCAATCTAGAGTATCTGTTAAATTATAGCAGCTTCTCCTACCCAAAGCAGGTGATTATAAGGGTTAAAGCCTCAGGAGCATTATTTTACATTTAGGAAACCCTACAAACTTGCGAATGAACCTGACATTGCAGTCAACCAGTTTCCTTTGTACAGGTGATGAGGAATGAGCTGTTGATTTTGGTGTGTTTTCACCCTCAAAATTGATGTCAGTTTGGTGTGTTTACACCCTCATGCCGGACCACCAATGCCAATTCAACATGTATTACAAGCTCAAAATATGACTGATGAGGACTAACTAGGCTCAACGTTGTGGAACACTCCACACTGATGATGGGCATTAGGCAGTCACCAACACTCTCCAATGGCGTGATGGTATGGGAGAGTTATTTTCTTTTGTGCAGGCAGTGTGTTTAACTTCCCATGTTAAAAGCATAAGTTCTCATTTTCCATTTGAATACCCCAACATTAAACAAGCAATATGGGACACACACACACACACACACACACCCACACAAGCCCTTCTTTCACACAAGTTCAAACTTGTTTCCTGTGCCCTGTGTGCTTTGGGTTTTCTCGTTGGATTATTCTCTGCTTGGAGGCAAATGCAGATGAGGTCTAGCCGAAATAGCTCAGCTGGGAGAGCGTTAGACTGAAGATCTAAAGGTCCCTGGTTCAATCCCGGGTTTCGGCAACTGTGCGGTGCTGATTTCCTCTTCCGATGGTGTGCTTTTTTTTATGTGTACTTCATAAACCTTTACGTTCTTTTACTAAAAAATGATTGCGACGTTGCTGTTTTTATGCAATCGGAAGTGTACTTCATAAACCTTTACCTTCTTTTACTAAAAAATGATTGCGACGTTGCTGTTTTTATGCTATCGGAAGTATTCATGGCGTAATAGCACTAAAGACTTTGAATTCAGTGACCCTATTTAAAATTTCCTGAAACTTGCAATATCTTATCATATGTTTCATCACTGCACATAGAGGCGCTTGAAGAGTGGCTTCTGCACAAACGCTTTTGAAATGTAGCTCATTAGTTGTAAGCTGGACAAGGGAAGGGTCGGCATCAACTTGCATGTATGCTTGGTACAATATTATAGGAATCCTATTTCACACCACTCCTATGTTTTCATGGAATGGGGCCTACTTCAGCTAGCTTTGGCTCATGGATGGGCTTTGTTCTACCAAAACAGGTGATGTAAAGAAGTCATTTGCTTCCTAAAGTTCTTGAAAATCACACTCTACCAAGAGGCATCGCATAATGGCAAAAAAACAAAACATTGTACACTAAATACAGCAACCAACATACTTATCCTTAATGTGTACCACTGCAGAAGAGATGCACTGTAGATTTTGAATTCTAAAGACATTGAGCATCATACTTATCCTTAACGTGTAACACTGCAGAAGAGACGTACTGGAGAATGCGGACAATGATCCCACTACCTCTCTCATTGCATAATGTGAAAACACCTTCCAAAATATTGTATTCTAACAACAGTGAGCAACACACTCATCCGAAGAGTGTATCAATGCTGCTAAGACACACTGGAGAAGGTAGACATCCATGCCACTAACTGTCGCATGTTAAGCAAGCGCTCTACCACTTGAGCCAAGAAGAATGAAAGAGGTTTTATTGGAGTCACATTCAAAGAGTCACATTTAGAATCTCAAGATAGGTTCACAAACGAAAGTTTATTTATTTTATTAACCAATTTCCAAAGCTATTTTCACCTCTACTATACAATATTTGATATTATATAATATATACAATATGTCTATTGTGGTCAATCCCAATTATTTGAGCACTAAGCTAGAACTGTTCACTGCCATCAAAATTATTTTGACTTCCTATTAAAAGTTTCCTCTTATCCAGCCCAGAAACATTCAAATGAATAGATTCATTTGTGAACTTATGTTAAGTCCACAAGAGGGCAAGTGTAGTTTTCAGAGTGAATAAGGCCTATCCCATTTCTGGGGTGCATGAGACTCTATTAAGACTCTTCTATGACTGCATGCACCTATCAATGCAGCTGTAAATACTGCTTCCTTCCTGCATGCTCCCTGCCTCCTTCCCTGCCTGACACTGACACTCAACATAAATGCAGTTAACATGTTTTGATTCATAAAAGACATTCTGCTGGTGATTTAGAAAGTGCTTTCAATCTAGAGTATCTGTTAAATTATAGCAGCTTCTCCTACCCAAAGCAGGTGATTATAAGGGTTAAAGCCTCAGGAGCATTATTTTACATTTAGGAAACCCTACAAACTTGCGAATGAACCTGACATTGCAGTCAACCAGTTTCCTTTGTACAGGTGATGAGGAATGAGCTGTTGATTTAGGTGTTTTCACCCTCAAAATTGATGTCAGTTTGGTGTGTTTACACCCTCATGCCGGACCACCAATGCCAATTCAACATGTATTACAAGCTCAAAATATGACTGATGAGGACTAACTAGGCTCAACGTTGTGGAACACTCCACACTGATGATGGGCTATAGGCAGTCACCAACACTCTCCAATGGCGTGATGGTATGGGAGAGTTATTTTATTTTCTGCAGGCAGTGTGTTTAACTTCCCATGTTAAAAGCATAAGTTCTCATTTTCCATTTGAATACCCCAACATTAAACAAGCAATATGGGACACACACACACACACACACACACACACACACACACACACACAAGCCCTTCTTTCACACAAGTTCAAACTTGTTTCCTGTGCCCTGTGTGCTTTGGTTTTTCTCGTTGGATTATTCTCTGCCTGGTTAAGGTAGGTTCTGAGTTTACTTACTTTTGCCTTAGATTCTGTAAAATTCAAGGCTAATTATCTGAACCTAGTTGTTAGTTGCTTGTTAGCTGTAATTACTCACTACAGGTGTAGTTTCGCCCTGTGCACCTCAAGGCATGACTGCGCCGTGAGGTCCTGCCGATTGGTCCATGGATTTCACAGTGGTAAAGTCATTGTGTTCTGTGTGTATGCAATATTGTAAATGGGATTACATTTATTGGTAGCATTTTCATCGTAAGGAGGCAAATGCACATGCGGTCTGGCAGAAATAGCTCAGCTGGGAGAGCGTAAGACAGAAGATCTAAAGGTCCCTGGTTCAATCCCGGGTTTCGGCAACTGTGCGGTACTGATTTCCTCTTCCGATGGTGTGCTTTTTTTTATGTGTACTTCATAAACCTTTACGTTCTTTTACTAAAAAATGATTGCGACGTTGCTGTTTTTATGCAATCGGAAGTGTACTTCATAAACCTTTACCTTCTTTTACTAAAAAATGATTGCGACGTTGCTGTTTTTATGCTATCGGAAGTTTTCATGGCGTAATAGCACTAAAGACTTTGAATTCAGTGACCCTATTTAAAATTTCCTGAAACTTGCAATATCTTATCATATGTTTCATCACTGCACATAGAGGCGCTTGAAGAGTGGCTTCTGCACAAACGCTTTTGAAATGTAGCTCATTAGTTGTAAGCTGGACAAGGGAAGGGTCGGCGTCAACTTGCATGTATGCTTGGTACAATATTATAGGAATCCTGTTTCACACCACTCCTATGTTTTCATGGAATGGGGCCTACTTCAGCTAGCTTTGGCTCATGGACGGGCTTTGTTCTACCAAAACAGGTGATGTAAAGTTGTCATTTGCTTCCTAAAGTTCTTGAAAATCACACTCTACCAAGAGGCATCGCATAATGGCAAAAAAACAAAACATTGTACACTAAATACAGCAACCAACATACTTATCCTTAATGTGTACCACTGCAGAAGAGATGCACTGGAGATTTTGAATTCTAAAGACATTGAGCATCATACTTATCCTTAACGTGTAACACTGCAGAAGAGACGTACTGGAGAATGCGGACAATGATCCCACTACCTCTCTCATTGCATAATGTGAAAACACCTTCCAAAATATTGTATTCTAACAACAGTGAGCAACACACTCATCCGAAGAGTGTATCAATGCTGCTAAGACACACTGGAGAAGGTAGACATCCATGCCACTAACTGTCGCATGTTAAGCAAGCGCTCTACCACTTGAGCCAAGAAGAATGAAAGTATTTTTATTGGAGTCACATTCAAAGAGTCACATTTAGAATCTCAAGATAGGTTCACAAACGAAAGTTTATTTATTTTATTAACCAATTTCCAAAGCTATTTTCACCTCTACTATACAACATATTATATTATATAATATATACAATATGTCTATTGTGGTCAATCCCAATTATTTGAGCACTAAGCTAGAACTGTTCACTGCCATCAAAATTATTTTGACTTCCTATTAAAAGTTTCCTCTTATCCAGCCCAGAAACATTCAAATGAATAGATTCATTTGTGAACTTATGTTAAGTCCACAAGAGGGCAAGTGTAGTTTTCAGAGTGAATAAGGCCTATCCCATTTCTGGGGTGCATGAGACTCTATTAAGACTCTTCTATGACTGCATGCACCTATCAATGCAGCTGTAAATACTGCTTCCTTCCTGCATGCTCCCTGCCTCCTTCCCTGCCTGACATTGACACTCAACATAAATGCAGTTAACATGTTTTGATTCATAAAAGACATTCTGCTGGTGATTTAGAAAGTGCTTTCAATCTAGAGTATCTGTTAAATTATAGCAGCTTCTCCTACCCAAAGCAGGTGATTATAAGGGTTAAAGCCTCAGGAGCATTATTTTACATTTAGGAAACCCTACAAACTTGCGAATGAACCTGACATTGCAGTCAACCAGTTTCCTTTGTACAGGTGATGAGGAATGAGCTGTTGATTTAGGTGTGTTTTCACCCTCAAAATTGATGTCAGTTTGGTGTGTTTACACTCTCATGCCGGACCACCAATGCCAATTCAACATGTATTACAAGCTCAAAATATGACTGATGAGGACTAACTAGGCTCAACGTTGTGGAACACTCCACACTGATGATGGGCATTAGTCAGTCACCAACACTCTCCAATGGCGTGATGGTATGGGAGAGTTATTTTATTTTCTGCAGGCAGTGTGTTTAACTTCCCATGTTAAAAGCATAAGTTCTCATTTTCCATTTGAATACCCCAACATTAAACAAGCAATATGGGACACACACACACACACACACACACACACACACACACACACACACACACAAGCCCTTCTTTCACACAAGTTCAAACTTGTTTCCTGTGCCCTGTGTGCTTTGGTTTTTCTCGTTGGATTATTCTCTGCCTGGTTAAGGTAGGTTCTGAGTTTACTTACTTTTGCCTTAGATTCTGTAAAATTCAAGGCTAATTATCTGAACCTAGTTGTTAGTTGCTTGTTAGCTGTAATTACTCACTACAGGTGTAGTTTCGCCCTGTGCACCTCAAGGCATGACTGCGCCGTGAGGTCCTGCCGATTGGTCCATGGATTTCACAGTGGTAAAGTCATTGTGTTCTGTGTGTATGCAATATTGTAAATGGGATTACATTTATTGGTAGCATTTTCATCGTAAGGAGGCAAATGCACTTGCGGTCTGGCAGAAATAGCTCAGCTGGGAGAGCGTTAGACAGAAGATCTAAAGGTCCCTGGTTCAATCCCGGGTTTCGGCAACTGTGCGGTACTGATTTCCTCTTCCGATGGTGTGCTTTTTTTTATGTGTACTTCATAAACCTTTACGTTCTTTTACTAAAAAATGATTGCGACGTTGCTGTTTTTATGCAATCGGAAGTGTACTTCATAAACCTTTACCTTCTTTTACTAAAAAATGATTGCGACGTTGCTGTTTTTATGCTATCGGAAGTTTTCATGGCGTAATAGCACTAAAGACTTTGAATTCAGTGACCCTATTTAAAATTTCCTGAAACTTGCAATATCTTATCATATGTTTCATCACTGCACATAGAGGCGCTTGAAGAGTGGCTTCTGCACAAACGCTTTTGAAATGTAGCTCATTAGTTGTAAGCTGGACAAGGGAAGGGTCGGCGTCAACTTGCATGTATGCTTGGTACAATATTATAGGAATCCTGTTTCACACCACTCCTATGTTTTCATGGAATGGGGCCTACTTCAGCTAGCTTTGGCTCATGGACGGGCTTTGTTCTACCAAAACAGGTGATGTAAAGTTGTCATTTGCTTCCTAAAGTTCTTGAAAATCACACTCTACCAAGAGGCATCGCATAATGGCAAAAAAACAAAACATTGTACACTAAATACAGCAACCAACATACTTATCCTTAATGTGTACCACTGCAGAAGAGATGCACTGGAGATTTTGAATTCTAAAGACATTGAGCATCATACTTATCCTTAACGTGTAACACTGCAGAAGAGACGTACTGGAGAATGCGGACAATGATCCCACTACCTCTCTCATTGCATAATGTGAAAACACCTTCCAAAATATTGTATTCTAACAACAGTGAGCAACACACTCATCCGAAGAGTGTATCAATGCTGCTAAGACACACTGGAGAAGGTAGACATCCATGCCACTAACTGTCGCATGTTAAGCAAGCGCTCTACCACTTGAGCCAAGAAGAATGAAAGTATTTTTATTGGAGTCACATTCAAAGAGTCACATTTAGAATCTCAAGATAGGTTCACAAACGAAAGTTTATTTATTTTATTAACCAATTTCCAAAGCTATTTTCACCTCTACTATACAACATATTATATTATATAATATATACAATATGTCTATTGTGGTCAATCCCAATTATTTGAGCACTAAGCTAGAACTGTTCACTGCCATCAAAATTATTTTGACTTCCTATTAAAAGTTTCCTCTTATCCAGCCCAGAAACATTCAAATGAATAGATTCATTTGTGAACTTATGTTAAGTCCACAAGAGGGCAAGTGTAGTTTTCAGAGTGAATAAGGCCTATCCCATTTCTGGGGTGCATGAGACTCTATTAAGACTCTTCTATGACTGCATGCACCTATCAATGCAGCTGTAAATACTGCTTCCTTCCTGCATGCTCCCTGCCTCCTTCCCTGCCTGACACTGACACTCAACATAAATGCAGTTAACATGTTTTGATTCATAAAAGACATTCTGCTGGTGATTTAGAAAGTGCTTTCAATCTAGAGTATCTGTTAAATTATAGCAGCTTCTCCTACCCAAAGCAGGTGATTATAAGGGTTAAAGCCTCAGGAGCATTATTTTACATTTAGGAAACCCTACAAACTTGCGAATGAACCTGACATTGCAGTCAACCAGTTTCCTTTGTACAGGTGATGAGGAATGAGCTGTTGATTTAGGTGTGTTTTCACCCTCAAAATTGATGTCAGTTTGGTGTGTTTACACCCTCATGCCGGACCACCAATGCCAATTCAACATGTATTACAAGCTCAAAATATGACTGATGAGGACTAACTAGGCTCAACGTTGTGGAACACTCCACACTGATGATGGGCATTAGGCAGTCACCAACACTCTCCAATGGCGTGATGGTATGGGAGAGTTATTTTATTTTCTGCAGGCAGTGTGTTTAACTTCCCATGTTAAAAGCATAAGTTCTCATTTTCCATTTGAATACCCCAACATTAAACAAGCAATATGGGACACACACACACACACAAGCCCTTCTTTCACACAAGTTCAAACTTGTTTCCTGTGCCCTGTGTGCTTTGGTTTTTCTCGTTGGATTATTCTCTGCCTGGTTAAGGTAGGTTCTGAGTTTACTTACTTTTGCCTTAGATTCTGTAAAATTCAAGGCTAATTATCTGAACCTAGTTGTTAGTTGCTTGTTAGCTGTAATTACTCACTACAGGTGTAGTTTCGCCCTGTGCACCTCAAGGCATGACTGCGCCGTGAGGTCCTGCCGATTGGTCCATGGATTTCACAGTGGTAAAGTCATTGTGTTCTGTGTGTATGCAATATTGTAAATGGGATTACATTTATTGGTAGCATTTTCATCGTAAGGAGGCAAATGCACATGCGGTCTGGCAGAAATAGCTCAGCTGGGAGAGCGTTAGACAGAAGATCTAAAGGTCCCTGGTTCAATCCCGGGTTTCGGCAACTGTGCGGTACTGATTTCCTCTTCCGATGGTGTGCTTTTTTTTATGTGTACTTCATAAACCTTTACGTTCTTTTACTAAAAAATGATTGCGACGTTGCTGTTTTTATGCAATCGGAAGTGTACTTCATAAACCTTTACCTTCTTTTACTAAAAAATGATTGCGACGTTGCTGTTTTTATGCTATCGGAAGTTTTCATGGCGTAATAGCACTAAAGACTTTGAATTCAGTGACCCTATTTAAAATTTCCTGAAACTTGCAATATCTTATCATATGTTTCATCACTGCACATAGAGGCGCTTGAAGAGTGGCTTCTGCACAAACGCTTTTGAAATGTAGCTCATTAGTTGTAAGCTGGACAAGGGAAGGGTCGGCGTCAACTTGCATGTATGCTTGGTACAATATTATAGGAATCCTGTTTCACACCACTCCTATGTTTTCATGGAATGGGGCCTACTTCAGCTAGCTTTGGCTCATGGACGGGCTTTGTTCTACCAAAACAGGTGATGTAAAGTTGTCATTTGCTTCCTAAAGTTCTTGAAAATCACACTCTACCAAGAGGCATCGCATAATGGCAAAAAAACAAAACATTGTACACTAAATACAGCAACCAACATACTTATCCTTAATGTGTACCACTGCAGAAGAGATGCACTGGAGATTTTGAATTCTAAAGACATTGAGCATCATACTTATCCTTAACGTGTAACACTGCAGAAGAGACGTACTGGAGAATGCGGACAATGATCCCACTACCTCTCTCATTGCATAATGTGAAAACACCTTCCAAAATATTGTATTCTAACAACAGTGAGCAACACACTCATCCGAAGAGTGTATCAATGCTGCTAAGACACACTGGAGAAGGTAGACATCCATGCCACTAACTGTCGCATGTTAAGCAAGCGCTCTACCACTTGAGCCAAGAAGAATGAAAGTATTTTTATTGGAGTCACATTCAAAGAGTCACATTTAGAATCTCAAGATAGGTTCACAAACGAAAGTTTATTTATTTTATTAACCAATTTCCAAAGCTATTTTCACCTCTACTATACAACATATTATATTATATAATATATACAATATGTCTATTGTGGTCAATCCCAATTATTTGAGCACTAAGCTAGAACTGTTCACTGCCATCAAAATTATTTTGACTTCCTATTAAAAGTTTCCTCTTATCCAGCCCAGAAACATTCAAATGAATAGATTCATTTGTGAACTTATGTTAAGTCCACAAGAGGGCAAGTGTAGTTTTCAGAGTGAATAAGGCCTATCCCATTTCTGGGGTGCATGAGACTCTATTAAGACTCTTCTATGACTGCATGCACCTATCAATGCAGCTGTAAATACTGCTTCCTTCCTGCATGCTCCCTGCCTCCTTCCCTGCCTGACACTGACACTCAACATAAATGCAGTTAACATGTTTTGATTCATAAAAGACATTCTGCTGGTGACTTAGAAAGTGCTTTCAATCTAGAGTATCTGTTAAATTATAGCAGCTTCTCCTACCCAAAGCAGGTGATTATAAGGGTTAAAGCCTCAGGAGCATTATTTTACATTTAGGAAACCCTACAAACTTGCGAATGAACCTGACATTGCAGTCAACCAGTTTCCTTTGTACAGGTGATGAGGAATGAGCTGTTGATTTTGGTGTGTTTTCACCCTCAAAATTGATGTCAGTTTGGTGTGTTTACACCCTCATGCCGGACCACCAATGCCAATTCAACATGTATTACAAGCTCAAAATATGACTGATGAGGACTAACTAGGCTCAACGTTGTGGAACACTCCACACTGATGATGGGCATTAGGCAGTCACCAACACTCTCCAATGGCGTGATGGTATGGGAGAGTTATTTTCTTTTGTGCAGGCAGTGTGTTTAACTTCCCATGTTAAAAGCATAAGTTCTCATTTTCCATTTGAATACCCCAACATTAAACAAGCAATATGGGACACACACACACACACACACACACACACACACACACACACACACACACACACACACACACACACAAGCCCTTCTTTCACACAAGTTCAAACTTGTTTCCTGTGCCCTGTGTGCTTTGGTTTTTCTCGTTGGATTATTCTCTGCTTGGTTAAGGTAGGTTCTGAGTTTACTTACTTTTGCCTTAGATTCTGTAAAATTCAAGGCTACTTATCTGAACCTAGTTGTTAGTTGCTTGTTAGCTGTAATTACTCACTACAGGTGTAGTTTCGCCCTGTGCACCTCAAGGCATGACTGCGCCGTGAGGTCCTGCCGAGTGGTCCATGGATTTCACAGTGGTAAAGTCATTGTGTTCTGTGTGTATGCAATATTGTAAATGGGATTACATTTATTGGTAGCATTTTCATCGTAAGGAGGCAAATGCCCATGCGGTCTAGCCAAAATAGCTCAGCTGGGAGAGCGTTAGACTGAAGATCTAAAGGTCCCTGGTTCAATCCCGGGTTTCGGCGACTGTGTGGTACTGATTTCCTCTTCCGATGGTGTGCTTTTTTTTATGTGTACTTCATAAACCTTTACGTTCTTTTACTAAAAATTGATTGCGACGTTGCTGTTTTTATGCAATCGGAAGTGTACTTCATAAACCTTTACCTTCTTTTACTAAAAAATGATTGCGACGTTGCTGTTTTTATGCTATCGGAAGTTTTCATGGCGTAATAGCACTAAAGACTTTGAATTCAGTGACCCTATTTAAAATTTCCTGAAACTTGCAATATCTTATCATATGTTTCATCACTGCACATAGAGGCGCTTGAAGAGTGGCTTCTGCACAAACGCTTTTGAAATGTAGCTCATTAGTTGTAAGCTGGACAAGGGAAGGGTCCGCATCAACTTGCATGTATGCTTGGTACAATATTATAGGAATCCTGTTTCACACCACTCCTATGTTTTCATGGAATGGGGCCTACTTCAGCTAGCTTTGGCTCATGGATGGGAATTGTTATACCAAAACAGGTGATGTAAAGAAGTCATTTGCTTCCTAAAGTTCTTGAAAATCACACTCTACCAAGAGGCATCGCATAATGGCAAAAAAACAAAACATTGTACACTAAATACAGCAACCAACATACTTATCCTTAATGTGTACCACTGCAGAAGAGATGCACTGGAGATTTTGAATTCTAAAGACATTGAGCATCATACTTATCCTTAACGTGTAACACTGCAGAAGAGACGTACTGGAGAATGCGGACAATGATCCCACTACCTCTCTCATTGCATAATGTGAAAACACCTTCCAAAATATTGTATTCTAACAACAGTGAGCAACACACTCATCCGAAGAGTGTATCAATGCTGCTAAGACACACTGGAGAAGGTAGACATCCATGCCACTAACTGTCGCATGTTAAGCAAGCGCTCTACCACTTGAGCCAAGAAGAATGAAAGTATTTTTATTGGAGTCACATTCAAAGAGTCACATTTAGAATCTCAAGATAGGTTCACAAACGAAAGTTTATTTATTTTATTAACCAATTTCCAAAGCTATTTTCACCTCTACTATACAACATATGATATTATATAATATATACAATATGTCTATTGTGGTCAATCCCAATTATTTGAGCACTAAGCTAGAACTGTTCACTGCCATCAAAATTATTTTGACTTCCTATTAAAAGTTTCCTCTTATCCAGCCCAGAAACATTCAAATGAATAGATTCATTTGTGAACTTATGTTAAGTCCACAAGAGGGCAAGTGTAGTTTTCAGAGTGAATAAGGCCTATCCCATTTCTGGGGTGCATGAGACTCTATTAAGACTCTTCTATGACTGCATGCACCTATCAATGCAGCTGTAAATACTGCTTCCTTCCTGCATGCTCCCTGCCTCCTTCCCTGCCTGACACTGACACTCAACATAAATGCAGTTAACATGTTTTGATTCATAAAAGACATTCTGCTGGTGACTTAGAAAGTGCTTTCAATCTAGAGTATCTGTTAAATTATAGCAGCTTCTCCTACCCAAAGCAGGTGATTATAAGGGTTAAAGCCTCAGGAGCATTATTTTACATTTAGGAAACCCTACAAACTTGCGAATGAACCTGACATTGCAGTCAACCAGTTTCCTTTGTACAGGTGATGAGGAATGAGCTGTTGATTTAGGTGTGTTTTCACCCTCAAAATTGATGTCAGTTTGGTGTGTTTACACCCTCATGCCGGACCACCAATGCCAATTCAACATGTATTACAAGCTCAAAATATGACTGATGAGGACTAACTAGGCTCAACGTTGTGGAACACTCCACACTGATGATGGGCATTAGGCAGTCACCAACACTCTCCAATGGCGTGATGGTATGGGAGAGTTATTTTCTTTTGTGCAGGCAGTGTGTTTAACTTCCCATGTTAAAAGCATAAGTTCTCATTTTCCATTTGAATACCCCAACATTAAACAAGCAATATGGGACACACACACACACACACACACAAGCCCTTCTTTCACACAAGTTCAAACTTGTTTCCTGTGCCCTGTGTGCTTTGGTTTTTCTCGTTGGATTATTCTCTGCTTGGTTAAGGTAGGTTCTGAGTTTACTTACTTTAGCCTTAGATTCTGTAAAATTCAAGGCTAATTATCTGAACCTAGTTGTTAGTTGCTTGTTAGCTGTAATTACTCACTACAGGTGTAGTTTCGCCCTGTGCACCTCAAGGCATGACTGCGCCGTGAGGTCCTGCCGAGTGGTCCATGGATTTCACTGTGGTAAAGTCATTGTGTTCTGTGTGTATGCAATATTGTAAATGGGATTACATTTATTGGTAGCATTTTCATCGTAAGGAGGCAAATGCACATGCGGTCTAGCCGAAATAGCTCAGCTGGGAGCGCGTTAGACTGAAGATCTAAAGGTCCCTGGTTCAATCCCGGGTTTCGGCAACTGTGCGGTGCTGATTTCCTCTTCCGATGGTGTGCTTTTTTTTATGTGTACTTCATAAACCTTTACGTTCTTTTACTAAAAAATGATTGCGACGTTGCTGTTTTTATGCAATCGGAAGTGTACTTCATAAACCTTTACCTTCTTTTACTAAAAAATGATTGCGACGTTGCTGTTTTTATACTATCGGAAGTTTTCATGGCGTAATAGCACTAAAGAATTTGAATTCAGTGACCCTATTTAAAATTTCCTGAAACTTGCAATATCTTATCATATGTTTCATCACTGCACATAGAGGTGCTTGAAGAGTGGCTTCTGCACAAACGCTTTTGAAATGTAGCTCATTAGTTGTAAGCTGGACAAGGGAAGGGTCGGCGTCAACTTGCATGTATGCTTGGTACAATATTATAGGAATCCTGTTTCACACCACTCCTATGTTTTCATGGAATGGGGCCTACTTCAGCTAGCTTTGGCTCATGGACGGGCTTTGTTCTACCAAAACAGGTGATGTAAAGAAGTCATTTGCTTCCTAAAGTTCTTGAAAATCACACTCTACCAAGAGGCATCGCATAATGGCAAAAAAACAAAACATTGTACACTAAATACAGCAACCAACATACTTATCCTTAATGTGTACCACTGCAGAAGAGATGCACTGGAGATTTTGAATTCTAAAGACATTGAGCATCATACTTATCCATAACGTGTAACACTGCAGAAGAGACGTACTGGAGAATGCGGACAATGATCCCACTACCTCTCTCATTGCATAATGTGAAAACACCTTCCAAAATATTGTATTCTAACAACAGTGAGCAACACACTCATCCGAAGAGTGTATCAATGCTGCTAAGACACACTGGAGAAGGTAGACATCCATGCCACTAACTGTCGCATGTTAAGCAAGCGCTCTACCACTTGAGCCAAGAAGAATGAAAGTATTTTTATTGGAGTCACATTCAAAGAGTCACATTTAGAATCTCAAGATAGGTTCACAAACGAAAGTTTATTTATTTTATTAACCAATTTCCAAAGCTATTTTCACCTCTACTATACAACATATTATATTATATAATATATACAATATGTCTATTGTGGTCAATCCCAATTATTTGAGCACTAAGCTAGAACTGTTCACTGCCATCAAAATTATTTTGACTTCCTATTAAAAGTTTCCTCTTATCCAGCCCAGAAACATTCAAATGAATAGATTCATTTGTGAACTTATGTTAAGTCCACAAGAGGGCAAGTGTAGTTTTCAGAGTGAATAAGGCCTATCCCATTTCTGGGGTGCATGAGACTCTATTAAGACTCTTCTATGACTGCATGCACCTATCAATGCAGCTGTAAATACTGCTTCCTTCCTGCATGCTCCCTGCCTCCTTCCCTGCCTGACACTGACACTCAACATAAATGCAGTTAACATGTTTTGATTCATAAAAGACATTCTGCTGGTGACTTAGAAAGTGCTTTCAATCTAGAGTATCTGTTAAATTATAGCAGCTTCTCCTACCCAAAGCAGGTGATTATAAGGGTTAAAGCCTCAGGAGCATTATTTTACATTTAGGAAACCCTACAAACTTGCGAATGAACCTGACATTGCAGTCAACCAGTTTCCTTTGTACAGGTGATGAGGAATGAGCTGTTGATTTTGGTGTGTTTTCACCCTCAAAATTGATGTCAGTTTGGTGTGTTTACACCCTCATGCCGGACCACCAATGCCAATTCAACATGTATTACAAGCTCAAAATATGACTGATGAGGACTAACTAGGCTCAACGTTGTGGAACACTCCACACTGATGATGGGCATTAGGCAGTCACCAACACTCTCCAATGGCGTGATGGTATGGGAGAGTTATTTTCTTTTGTGCAGGCAGTGTGTTTAACTTCCCATGTTAAAAGCATAAGTTCTCATTTTCCATTTGAATACCCCAACATTAAACAAGCAATATGGGACACACACACACACACACCCACACACACACACCCACAAAAGCCCTTCTTTCACACAAGTTCAAACTTGTTTCCTGTGCCCTGTGTGCTTTGGTTTTTCTCGTTGGATTATTCTCTGCTTGGTTAAGGTAGGTTCTGAGTTTACTTACTTTTGCCTTAGATTCTGTAAAATTCAAGGCTAATTATCTGAACCTAGTTGTTAGTTGCTTGTTAGCTGTAATTACTCACTACAGGTGTAGTTTCGCCCTGTGCACCTCAAGGCATGACTGCGCCGTGAGGTCCTGCCGAGTGGTCCATGGATTTCACAGTGGTAAAGTCATTGTGTTCTGTGTGTATGCAATATTGTAAATGGGATTACATTTATTGGTAGCATTTTCATCGTAAGGAGGCAAATGCACATGCGGTCTAGCCGAAATAGCTCAGCTGGGAGAGCGTTAGACTGAAGATCTAAAGGTCCCTGGTTCAATCCTGGGTTTCGGCAACTGTGCGGTGCTGATTTCCTCTTCCGATGGTGTGCTTTTTTTTATGTGTACTTCATAAACCTTTACGTTCTTTTACTAAAAAATGATTGCGACGTTGCTGTTTTTATGCAATCGGAAGTGTACTTCATAAACCTTTACCTTCTTTTACTAAAAAATGATTGCGACGTTGCTGTTTTTATACTATCGGAAGTTTTCATGGCGTAATAGCACTAAAGAATTTGAATTCAGTGACCCTATTTAAAATTTCCTGAAACTTGCAATATCTTATCATATGTTTCATCACTGCACATAGAGGTGCTTGAAGAGTGGCTTCTGCACAAACGCTTTTGAAATGTAGCTCATTAGTTGTAAGCTGGACAAGGGAAGGATCGGCGTCAACTTGCATGTATGCTTGGTACAATATTATAGGAATCCTGTTTCACACCACTCCTATGTTTTCATGGAATGGGGCCTACTTCAGCTAGCTTTGGCTCATGGACGGGCTTTGTTCTACCAAAACAGGTGATGTAAAGAAGTCATTTGCTTCCTAAAGTTCTTGAAAATCACACTCTACCAAGAGGCATCGCATAATGGCAAAAAAACAAAACATTGTACACTAAATACAGCAACCAATATACTTATCCTTAATGTGTACCACTGCAGAAGAGAGGCATTGGAGATTTTGAATTCTAAAGACATTGAGCATCATACTTATCCTTAACGTGTAACACTGCAGAAGAGACGTACTGGAGAATGCGGACAATGATCCCACTACCTCTCTCATTGCATAATGTGAAAACACCTTCCAAAATATTGTATTCTAACAACAGTGAGCAACACACTCATCCGAAGAGTGTATCAATGCTGCTAAGACACACTGGAGAAGGTAGACATCCATGCCACTAACTGTCGCATGTTAAGCAAGCGCTCTACCACTTGAGCCAAGAAGAATGAAAGTATTTTTATTGGAGTCACATTCAAAGAGTCACATTTAGAATCTCAAGATAGGTTCACAAACGAAAGTTTATTTATTTTATTAACCAATTTCCAAAGCTATTTTCACCTCTACTATACAACATATGATATTATACAATATATACAATATGTCTATTGTGGTCAATCCCAATTATTTGAGCACTAAGCTAGAACTGTTCACTGCAAATCAAAATTATTTTGACTTCCTATTAAAAGTTTCCTCTTATCCAGCCCAGAAACATTCAAATGAATAGATTCATTTGTGAACTTATGTTAAGTCCACAAGAGGGCAAGTGTAGTTTTCAGACTGAATAAGGCCTATCCCATTTCTGGGGTGCATGAGACTCTATTAAGACTCTTCTATGACTGCATGCACCTATCAATGCAGCTGTAAATACTGCTTCCTTCCTGCATGCTCCCTGCCTCCTTCCCTGCCTGACACTGACACTCAACATAAATGCAGTTAACATGTTTTGATTCATAAAAGACATTCTGCTGGTGACTTAGAAAGTGCTTTCAATCTAGAGTATCTGTTAAATTATAGCAGCTTCTCCTACCCAAAGCAGGTGATTATAAGGGTTAAAGCCTCAGGAGCATTATTTTACATTTAGGAAACCCTACAAACTTGCGAATGAACCTGACATTGCAGTCAACCAGTTTCCTTTGTACAGGTGATGAGGAATGAGCTGTTGATTTTGGTGTGTTTTCACCCTCAAAATTGTTGTCAGTTTGGTGTGTTTACACCCTCATGCCGGACCACCAATGCCAATTCAACATGTATTACAAGCTCAAAATATGACTGATGAGGACTAACTAGGCTCAACGTTGTGGAACACTCCACACTGATGATGGGCATTAGTCAGTCACCAACACTCTCCAATGGCGTGATGGTATGGGAGAGTTATTTTCTTTTGTGCAGGCAGTGTGTTTAACTTCCCATGTTAAAAGCATAAGTTCTCATTTTCCATTTGAATACCCCAACATTAAACAAGCAATATGGGACACACACACACACACACACACACACACACACACACACACACACACACACACACACACACAAGCCCTTCTTTCACACAAGTTCAAACTTGTTTCCTGTGCCCTGTGTGCTTTGGTTTTTCTCGTTGGATTATTCTCTGCTTGGTTAAGGTAGGTTCTGAGTTTACTTACTTTTGCCTTAGATTCTGTAAAATTCAAGGCTAATTATCTGAACCTAGTTGTTAGTTGCTTGTTAGCTGTAATTACTCACTACAGGTGTAGTTTCGCCCTGTGCACCTCAAGGCATGACTGCGCCGTGAGGTCCTGCCGAGTGGTCCATGGATTTCACAGTGGTAAAGTCATTGTGTTCTGTGTGTATGCAATATTGTAAATGGGATTACATTTATTGGTAGCATTTTCATCGTAAGGAGGCAAATGCACATGCGGTCTAGCCGAAATAGCTCAGCTGGGAGAGCGTTAGACTGAAGATCTAAAGGTCCCTGGTTCAATCCCGGGTTTCGGCAACTGTGCGGTGCTGATTTCCTCTTCCGATGGTGTGCTTTTTTTTATGTGTACTTCATAAACCTTTACGTTCTTTTACTAAAAAATGATTGCGACGTTGCTGTTTTTATGCAATCGGAAGTGTACTTCATAAACCTTTACCTTCTTTTACTAAAAAATGATTGCGACGTTGCTGTTTTTATACTATCGGAAGTTTTCATGGCGTAATAGCACTAAAGAATTTGAATTCAGTGACCCTATTTAAAATTTCCTGAAACTTGCAATATCTTATCATATGTTTCATCACTGCACATAGAGGTGCTTGAAGAGTGGCTTCTGCACAAACGCTTTTGAAATGTAGCTCATTAGTTGTAAGCTGGACAAGGGAAGGGTCGGCGTCAACTTGCATGTATGCTTGGTACAATATTATAGGAATCCTGTTTCACAGCACTCCTATGTTTTCATGGAATGGGGCCTACTTCAGCTAGCTTTGGCTCATGGACGGGCTTTGTTCTACCAAAACAGGTGATGTAAAGAAGTCATTTGCTTCCTAAAGTTCTTGAAAATCACACTCTACCAAGAGGCATCGCATAATGGCAAAAAAACAAAACATTGTACACTAAATACAGCAACCAACATACTTATCCTTAATGTGTACCACTGCAGAAGAGATGCACTGGAGATTTTGAATTCTAAAGACATTGAGCATCATACTTATCCTTAACGTGTAACACTGCAGAAGAGACGTACTGGAGAATGCGGACAATGATCCCACTACCTCTCTCATTGCATAATGTGAAAACACCTTCCAAAATATTGTATTCTAACAACAGTGAGCAACACACTCATCCGAAGAGTGTATCAATGCTGCTAAGACACACTGGAGAAGGTAGACATCCATGCCACTAACTGTCGCATGTTAAGCAAGCGCTCTACCACTTGAGCCAAGAAGAATGAAAGTATTTTTATTGGAGTCACATTCAAAGAGTCACATTTAGAATCTCAAGATAGGTTCACAAACGAAAGTTTATTTATTTTATTAACCAATTTCCAAAGCTATTTTCACCTCTACTATACAACATATGATATTATATAATATATACAATATGTCTATTGTGGTCAATCCCAATTATTTGAGCACTAAGCTAGAACTGTTCACTGCCATCAAAATTATTTTGACTTCCTATTAAAAGTTTCCTCTTATCCAGCCCAGAAACATTCAAATGAATAGATTCATTTGTGAACTTATGTTAAGTCCACAAGAGGGCAAGTGTAGTTTTCAGAGTGAATAAGGCCTATCCCATTTCTGGGGTGCATGAGACTCTATTAAGACTCTTCTATGACTGCATGCACCTATCAATGCAGCTGTAAATACTGCTTCCTTCCTGCATGCTCCCTGCCTCCTTCCCTGCCTGACACTGACACTCAACATAAATGCAGTTAACATGTTTTGATTCATAAAAGACATTCTGCTGGTGACTTAGAAAGTGCTTTCAATCTAGAGTATCTGTTAAATTATAGCAGCTTCTCCTACCCAAAGCATGCGATTATAAGGGTTAAAGCCTCAGGAGCATTATTTTACATTTAGGAAACCCTACAAACTTGCGAATGAACCTGACATTGCAGTCAACCAGTTTCCTTTGTACAGGTGATGAGGAATGAGCTGTTGATTTTGGTGTGTTTTCACCCTCAAAATTGATGTCAGTTTGGTGTGTTTACACCCTCATGCCGGACCACCAATGCCAATTCAACATGTATTACAAGCTCAAAATATGACTGATGAGGACTAACTAGGCTCAACGTTGTGGAACACTCCACACTGATGATGGGCATTAGGCAGTCACCAACACTCTCCAATGGCGTGATGGTATGGGAGAGTTATTTTCTTTTGTGCAGGCAGTGTGTTTAACTTCCCATGTTAAAAGCATAAGTTCTCATTTTCCATTTGAATACCCCAACATTAAACAAGCAATATGGGACACACACACACACACACACCCACACACACACACCCACACAAGCCCTTCTTTCACACAAGTTCAAACTTGTTTCCTGTGCCCTGTGTGCTTTGGTTTTTCTCGTTGGATTATTCTCTGCTTGGTTAAGGTAGGTTCTGAGTTCACTTACTTTTGCCTTAGATTCTGTAAAATTCAAGGCTAATTATCTGAACCTAGTTGTTAGTTGCTTGTTAGCTGTAATTACTCACTACAGGTGTAGTTTCGCCCTGTGCACCTCAAGGCATGACTGCGCCGTGAGGTCCTGCCGAGTGGTCCATGGATTTCACAGTGGTAAAGTCATTGTGTTCTGTGTGTATGCAATATTGTAAATGGGATTACATTTATTGGTAGCATTTTCATCGTAAGGAGGCAAATGCACATGCGGTCTAGCCGAAATAGCTCAGCTGGGAGAGCGTTAGACTGAAGATCTAAAGGTCCCTGGTTCAATCCCGGGTTTCGGCGACTGTGCGGTGCTGATTTCCTCTTCCGATGGTGTGCTTTTTTTAATGTGTACTTCATAAACCTTTACGTTCTTTTACTAAAAAATGATTGCGACGTTGTTGTTTTTATGCAATCGGAAGTGTACTTCATAAACCTTTACCTTCTTTTACTAAAAAATGATTGCGACGTTGCTGTTTTTATACTATCGGAAGTTTTCATGGCGTAATAGCACTAAAGAATTTGAATTCAGTGACCCTATTTAAAATTTCCTGAAACTTGCAATATCTTATCATATGTTTCATCACTGCACATAGAGGTGCTTGAAGAGTGGCTTCTGCACAAACGCTTTTGAAATGTAGCTCATTAGTTGTAAGCTGGACAAGGGAAGGGTCGGCGTCAACTTGCATGTATGCTTGGTACAATATTATAGGAATCCTGTTTCACACCACTCCTATGTTTTCATGGAATGGGGCCTACTTCAGCTAGCTTTGGCTCATGGACGGGCTTTGTTCTACCAAAACAGGTGATGTAAAGAAGTCATTTGCTTCCTAAAGTTCTTGAAAATCACACTCTACCAAGAGGCATCGCATAATGGCAAAAAAACAAAACATTGTACACTAAATACAGCAACCAATATACTTATCCTTAATGTGTACCACTGCAGAAGAGAGGCACTGGAGATTTTGAATTCTAAAGACATTGAGCATCATACTTATCCTTAACGTGTAACACTGCAGAAGAGACGTACTGGAGAATGCGGACAATGATCCCACTACCTCTCTCATTGCATAATGTGAAAACACCTTCCAAAATATTGTATTCTAACAACAGTGAGCAACACACTCATCCGAAGAGTGTATCAATGCTGCTAAGACACACTGGAGAAGGTAGACATCCATGCCACTAACTGTCGCATGTTAAGCAAGCGCTCTACCACTTGAGCCAAGAAGAATGAAAGTATTTTTATTGGAGTCACATTCAAAGAGTCACATTTAGAATCTCAAGATAGGTTCACAAACGAAAGTTTATTTATTTTATTAACCAATTTCCAAAGCTATTTTCACCTCTACTATACAACATATGATATTATACAATATATACAATATGTCTATTGTGGTCAATCCCAATTATTTGAGCACTAAGCTAGAACTGTTCACTGCAAATCAAAATTATTTTGACTTCCTATTAAAAGTTTCCTCTTATCCAGCCCAGAAACATTCAAATGAATAGATTCATTTGTGAACTTATGTTAAGTCCACAAGAGGGCAAGTGTAGTTTTCAGACTGAATAAGGCCTATCCCATTTCTGGGGTGCATGAGACTCTATTAAGACTCTTCTATGACTGCATGCACCTATCAATGCAGCTGTAAATACTGCTTCCTTCCTGCATGCTCCCTGCCTCCTTCCCTGCCTGACACTGACACTCAACATAAATGCAGTTAACATGTTTTGATTCATAAAAGACATTCTGCTGGTGACTTAGAAAGTGCTTTCAATCTAGAGTATCTGTTAAATTATAGCAGCTTCTCCTACCCAAAGCAGGTGATTATAAGGGTTAAAGCCTCAGGAGCATTATTTTACATTTAGGAAACCCTACAAACTTGCGAATGAACCTGACATTGCAGTCAACCAGTTTCCTTTGTACAGGTGATGAGGAATGAGCTGTTGATTTTGGTGTGTTTTCACCCTCAAAATTGTTGTCAGTTTGGTGTGTTTACACCCTCATGCCGGACCACCAATGCCAACTCAACATGTATTACAAGCTCAAAATATGACTGATGAGGACTAACTAGGCTCAACGTTGTGGAACACTCCACACTGATGATGGGCATTAGTCAGTCACCAACACTCTCCAATGGCGTGATGGTATGGGAGAGTTATTTTATTTTCTGCAGGCAGTGTGTTTAACTTCCCATGTTAAAAGCATAAGTTCTCATTTTCCATTTGAATACCCCAACATTAAACAAGCAATATGGGACACACACACACACACACACACACACACACACACACACACACACACACACACACACACACACACACACACACACACACACACAAGCCCTTCTTTCACACAAGTTCAAACTTGTTTCCTGTGCCCTGTGTGCTTTGGTTTTTCTCGTTGGATTATTCTCTGCTTGGTTAAGGTAGGTTCTGAGTTTACTTACTTTTGCCTTAGATTCTGTAAAATTCAAGGCTAATTATCTGAACCTAGTTGTTAGTTGCTTGTTAGCTGTAATTACTCACTACAGGTGTAGTTTCGCCCTGTGCACCTCAAGGCATGACTGCGCCGTGAGGTCCTGCCGAGTGGTCCATGGATTTCACAGTGGTAAAGTCATTGTGTTCTGTGTGTATGCAATATTGTAAATGGGATTACATTTATTGGTAGCATTTTCATCGTAAGGAGGCAAATGCACATGCGGTCTAGCAGAAATAGCTCAGCTGGGAGAGCGTTAGACTGAAGATCTAAAGGTCCCTGGTTCAATCCCGGGTTTCGGCAACTGTGCGGTACTGATTTCCTCTTCCGATGGTGTGCTTTTTTTTATGTGTACTTCATAAACCATTACGTTCTTTTACTAAAAAATGATTGCGACGTTGCTGTTTTTATGCAATCGGAAGTGTACTTCATAAACCTTTACCTTCTTTTACTAAAAAATGATTGCGACGTTGCTGTTTTTATACTATCGGAAGTTTTCATGGCGTAATAGCACTAAAGAATTTGAATTCAGTGACCCTATTTAAAATTTCCTGAAACTTGCAATATCTTATCATATGTTTCATCACTGCACATAGAGGTGCTTGAAGAGTGGCTTCTGCACAAACGCTTTTGAAATGTAGCTCATTAGTTGTAAGCTGGACAAGGGAAGGGTCGGCGTCAACTTGCATGTATGCTTGGTACAATATTATAGGAATCCTGTTTCACACCACTCCTATGTTTTCATGGAATGGGGCCTACTTCAGCTAGCTTTGGCTCATGGACGGGCTTTGTTCTACCAAAACAGGTGATGTAAAGAAGTCATTTGCTTCCTAAAGTTCTTGAAAATCACACTCTACCAAGAGGCATCGCATAATGGCAAAAAAACAAAACATTGTACACTAAATACAGCAACCAACATACTTATCCTTAATGTGTACCACTGCAGAAGAGAGGCACTGGAGATTTTGAATTCTAAAGACATTGAGCATCATACTTATCCTTAACGTGTAACACTGCAGAAGAGACGTACTGGAGAATGCGGACAATGATCCCACTACCTCTCTCATTGCATAATGTGAAAACACCTTCCAAAATATTGTATTCTAACAACAGTGAGCAACACACTCATCCGAAGAGTGTATCAATGCTGCTAAGACACACTGGAGAAGGTAGACATCCATGCCACTAACTGTCGCATGTTAAGCAAGCGCTCTACCACTTGAGCCAAGAAGAATGAAAGTATTTTTATTGGAGTCACATTCAAAGAGTCACATTTAGAATCTCAAGATAGGTTCACAAACGAAAGTTTATTTATTTTATTAACCAATTTCCAAAGCTATTTTCACCTCTACTATACAACATATGATATTATACAATATATACAATATGTCTATTGTGGTCAATCCCAATTATTTGAGCACTAAGCTAGAACTGTTCACTGCAAATCAAAATTATTTTGACTTCCTATTAAAAGTTTCCTCTTATCCAGCCCAGAAACATTCAAATGAATAGATTCATTTGTGAACTTATGTTAAGTCCACAAGAGGGCAAGTGTAGTTTTCAGAGTGAATAAGGCCTATCCCATTTCTGGGGTGCATGAGACTCTATTAAGACTCTTCTATGACTGCATGCACCTATCAATGCAGCTGTAAATACTGCTTCCTTCCTGCATGCTCCCTGCCTCCTTCCCTGCCTGACACTGACACTCAACATAAATGCAGTTAACATGTTTTGATTCATAAAAGACATTCTGCTGGTGACTTAGAAAGTGCTTTCAATCTAGAGTATCTGTTAAATTATAGCAGCTTCTCCTACCCAAAGCAGGTGATTATAAGGGTTAAAGCCTCAGGAGCATTATTTTACATTTAGGAAACCCTACAAACTTGCGAATGAACCTGACATTGCAGTCAACCAGTTTCCTTTGTACAGGTGATGAGGAATGAGCTGTTGATTTTGGTGTGTTTTCACCCTCAAAATTGATGTCAGTTTGGTGTGTTTACACCCTCATGCCGGACCACCAATGCCAATTCAACATGTATTACAAGCTCAAAATATGACTGATGAGGACTAACTAGGCTCAACGTTGTGGAACACTCCACACTGATGATGGGCATTAGGCAGTCACCAACACTCTCCAATGGCGTGATGGTATGGGAGAGTTATTTTCTTTTGTGCAGGCAGTGTGTTTAACTTCCCATGTTAAAAGCATAAGTTCTCATTTTCCATTTGAATACCCCAACATTAAACAAGCAATATGGGACACACACACACACACACACACACACACACACACACACACACACACACACACACACACACACACACACACACACACACACACACACACACAAGCCCTTCTTTCACACAAGTTCAAACTTGTTTCCTGTGCCCTGTGTGCTTTGGTTTTTCTCGTTGGATTATTCTCTGCTTGGTTAAGGTAGGTTCTGAGTTTACTTACTTTTGCCTTAGATTCTGTAAAATTCAAGGCTACTTATCTGAACCTAGTTGTTAGTTGCTTGTTAGCTGTAATTACTCACTACAGGTGTAGTTTCGCCCTGTGCACCTCAAGGCATGACTGCGCCGTGAGGTCCTGCCGAGTGGTCCATGGATTTCACAGTGGTAAAGTCATTGTGTTCTGTGTGTATGCAATATTGTAAATGGGATTACATTTATTGGTAGCATTTTCATCGTAAGGAGGCAAATGCACATGCGGTCTAGCCAAAATAGCTCAGCTGGGAGAGCGTTAGACTGAAGATCTAAAGGTCCCTGGTTCAATCCCGGGTTTCGGCAACTGTGCGGTACTGATTTCCTCTTCCGATTGTGTGCTTTTTTTTATGTGTACTTCATAAACCTTTACGTTCTTTTACTAAAAAATGATTGCGACGTTGCTGTTTTTATGCAATCGGAAGTGTACTTCATAAACCTTTACCTTCTTTTACTAAAAAATGATTGCGACGTTGCTGTTTTTATGCTATCGGAAGTTTTCATGGCGTAATAGCACTAAAGACTTTGAATTCAGTGACCCTATTTAAAATTTCCTGAAACTTGCAATATCTTATCATATGTTTCATCACTGCACATAGAGGCACTTGAAGAGTGGCTTCTGCACAAACGCTTTTGAAATGTAGCTCATTAGTTGTAAGCTGGACAAGGGAAGGGTCGGCGTCAACTTGCATGTATGCTTGGTACAATATTATAGGAATCCTGTTTTACACCACTCCTATGTTTTCATGGAATGGGGCCTACTTCAGCTAGCTTTGGCTCATGGACGGGCTTTGTTCTACCAAAACAGGTGATGTAAAGAAGTCATTTGCTTCCTAAAGTTCTTGAAAATCACACTCTACCAAGAGGCATCGCATAATGGCAAAAAAACAAAACATTGTACACTAAATACAGCAACCAACATACTTATCCTTAATGTGTACCACTGCAGAAGAGAGGCACTGGAGATTTTGAATTCTAAAGACATTGAGCATCATACTTATCCTTAACGTGTAACACTGCAGAAGAGACGTACTGGAGAATGCGGACAATGATCCCACTATCTCTCTCATTGCATAATGTGAAAACACCTTCCAAAATATTGTATTCTAACAACAGTGAGCAACACACTCATCCGAAGAGTGTATCAATGCTGCTAAGACACACTGGAGAAGGTAGACATCCATGCCACTAACTGTCGTATGTTAAGCAAGCGCTCTTCCACTTGAGCCAAGAAGAATGAAAGTAGTTTTATTGGAGTCACATTCAAAGAGTCACATTTAGAATCTCAAGATAGGTTCACAAACGAAAGTTTATTTATTTTATTAACCAATTTCCAAAGCTATTTTCACCTCTACTATACAACATATGATATTATATAATATATACAATATGTCTATTGTGGTCAATCCCAATTATTTGAGCACTAAGCTAGAACTGTTCACTGCCATCAAAATAATTTTGACTTCCTATTAAAAGTTTCCTCTTATCCAGCCCAGAAACATTCAAATGAATAGATTCATTTGTGAACTTATGTTAAGTCCACAAGAGGGCAAGTGTAGTTTTCAGAGTGAATAAGGCCTATCCCATTTCTGGGGTGCATGAGACTCTATTAAGACTCTTCTATGACTGCATGCACCTATCAATGCAGCTGTAAATACTGCTTCCTTCCTGCATGCTCCCTGCCTCCTTCCCTGCCTGACACTGACACTCAACATAAATGCAGTTAACATGTTCTGATTCATAAAAGACATTCTGCTGGTGACTTAGAAAGTGCTTTCAATCTAGAGTATCTGTTAAATTATAGCAGCTTCTCCTACCCAAAGCAGGTGATTATAAGGGTTAAAGCCTCAGGAGCATTATTTTACATTTAGGAAACCCTACAAACTTGCGAATGAATCTGACATTGCAGTCAACCAGTTTCCTTTGTACAGGTGATGAGGAATGAGCTGTTGATTTTGGTGTGTTTTCACCCTCAAAATTGATGTCAGTTTGGTGTGTTTACACCCTCATGCCGGACCACCAATGCCAATTCAACATGTATTACAAGCTCAAAATATGACTGATGAGGACTAACTAGGCTCAACGTTGTGGAACACTCCACACTGATGATGGGCATTAGGCAGTCACCAACACTCTCCAATGGCGTGATGGTATGGGAGAGTTATTTTCTTTTGTGCAGGCAGTGTGTTTAACTTCCCATGTTAAAAGCATAAGTTCTAATTTTCCATTTGAATACCCCAACATTAAACAAGCAATATGGGACACACACACACACACACAGACACACAAGCCCTTCTTTCACACAAGTTCAAACTTGTTTCCTGTGCCCTGTGTGCTTTGGTTTTTCTCGTTGGATTATTCTCTGCTTGGAGGCAAATGCACATGCGGTCTAGCCGAAATAGCTCAGCTGGGAGAGCGTTAGACTGAAGATCTAAAGGTCCCTGGTTCAATCCCGGGTTTCGGCAACTGTGCGGTACTGATTTCTTCTTCCGATGGTGTGCTTTTTTTTATGTGTACTTCATAAACCTTTACGTTCTTTTACTAAAAATTGATTGCGACGTTTTTGTTTTTATGCAATCGGAAGTGTACTTCATAAACCTTTACCTTCTTTTACTAAAAAATGATTGCGACGTTGCTGTTTTTATGCTATCGGAAGTTTTCATGGCGTAATAGCTCTAAAGACTTTGAATTCAGTGACCCTATTTAAAATTTCCTGAAACTTGCAATATCTTATCATATGTTTCATCACTGCACATAGAGGCGCTTGAAGAGTGGCTTCTGCACAAACGCTTTTGAAATGTAGCTCATTAGTTGTAAGCTGGACAAGGGAAGGGTCGGCATCAACTTGCATGTATGCTTGGTACAATATTATAGGAATCCTGTTTCACACCACTCCTATGTTTTCATGGAATGGGGCCTACTTCAGCTAGCTTTGGCTCATGGATGGGCTTTGTTCTACCAAAACAGGTGATGTAAAGAAGTCATTTGCTTCCTAAAGTTCTTGAAAATCACACTCTACCAAGAGGCATCGCATAATGGCAAAAAAACAAAACATTGTACACTAAATACAGCAACCAACATACTTATCCTTAATGTGTACCACTGCAGAAGAGAGGCACTGGAGATTTTGAATTCTAAAGACATTGAGCATCATACTTATCCTTAACGTGTAACACTGCAGAAGAGACGTACTGGAGAATGCGGACAATGATCCCACTACCTCTCTCATTGCATAATGTGAAAACACCTTCCAAAATATTGTATTCTAACAACAGTGAGCAACACACTCATCCGAAGAGTGTATCAATGCTGCTAAGACACACTGGAGAAGGTAGACATCCATGCCACTAACTGTCGCATGTTAAGCAAGCACTCTACCACTTGAGCCAAGAAGAATGAAAGTAGTTTTATTGGAGTCACATTCAAAGAGTCACATTTAGAATCTCAAGATAGGTTCACAAACGAAAGTTTATTTATTTTATTAACCAATTTCCAAAGCTATTTTCACCTCTACTATACAACAAATGATATTATATAATATATACAATATGTCTATTGTGGTCAATCCCAATTATTTGAGCACTAAGCTAGAACTGTTCACTGCCATCAAAATTATTTTGACTTCCTATTAAAAGTTTCCTCTTATCCAGCCCAGAAACATTCAAATGAATAGATTCATTTGTGAACTTATGTTAAGTCCACAAGAGGGCAAGTGTAGTTTTCAGAGTGAATAAGGCCTATCCCATTTCTGGGGTGCATGAGACTCTATTAAGACTCTTCTATGACTGCATGCACCTATCAATGCAGCTGTAAGTACTGCTTCCTTCCTGCATGCTCCCTGCCTCCTTCCCTGCCTGACACTGACACTCAACATAAATGCAGTTACCATGTTCTGATTCATAAAAGACATTCTGCTGGTGACTTAGAAAGTGCTTTCAATCTAGAGTATCTGTTAAATTATAGCAGCTTCTCCTACCCAAAGCAGGTGATTATAAGGGTTAAAGCCTCAGGAGCATTATTTTACATTTAGGAAACCCTACAAACTTGCGAATGAATCTGACATTGCAGTCAACCAGTTTCCTTTGTACAGGTGATGAGGAATGAGCTGTTGATTTTGGTGTGTTTTCACCCTCAAAATTGATGTCAGTTTGGTGTGTTTACACCCTCATGCCGGACCACCAATGCCAATTCAACATGTATTACAAGCTCAAAATATGACTGATGAGGACTAACTAGGCTCAACGTTGTGGAACACTCCACACTGATGATGGGCATTAGGCAGTCACCAACACTCTCCAATGGCGTGATGGTATGGGAGAGTTATTTTCTTTTGTGCAGGCAGTGTGTTTAACTTCCCATGTTAAAAGCATAAATTCTCATTTTCCATTTGAATACCCCAACATTAAACAAGCAATATGGGACACACACACACACACACACACACACAAGCCCTTCTTTCACACAAGTTCAAACTTGTTTCCTGTGCCCTGTGTGCTTTGGTTTTTCTCGTTGGATTATTCTCTGCTTGGTTAAGGTAGGTTCTGAGTTTACTTACTTTTGCCTTAGATTCTGTAAAATTCAAGGCTAATTATCTGAACCTAGTTGTTTGTTAGCTGTAATTACTCACTACAGGTGTAGTTTCGCCCTGTGCACCTCAAGGCATGACTGCGCCGTGAGGTCCTGCCGAGTGGTCCATGGATTTCACAGTGGTAAAGTCATTGTGTTCTGTGTGTATGCAATATTGTAAATGGGATTACATTTATTGCTAGCATTTTCATCATAAGGAGGCAAATGCACATGTGGTCTAGCCGAAATAGCTCAGCTGGGAGTGCGTTAGACTGAAGATCTAAAGGTCCCTGGTTCAATCCCGGGTTTCGGCAACTGTGCGGTACTGATTTCCTCTTCCGATTGTGTGCTTTTTTTTATGTGTACTTCATAAACCTTTACGTTCTTTTACTAAAAAATGATTGCGACGTTGCTGTTTTTATGCAATCGGAAGTGTACTTCATAAACCTTTACCTTCTTTTACTAAAAAATGATTGCGACGTTGCTGTTTTTATGCTATCGGAAGTTTTCATGGCGTAATAGCACTAAAGACTTTGAATTCAGTGACCCTATTTAAAATTTCCTGAAACTTGCAATATCTTATCATATGTTTCATCAATGCACATAGAGGCACTTGAAGAGTGGCTTCTGCACAAACGCTTTTGAAATGTAGCTCATTAGTTGTAAGCTGGACAAGGGAAGGGTCGGCGTCAACTTGCATGTATGCTTGGTACAATATTATAGGAATCCTGTTTCACACCACTCCTATGTTTTCATGGAATGGGGCCTACTTCAGCTAGCTTTGGCTCATGGATGGGCTTTGTTCTACCAAAACAGGTGATGTAAAGAAGTCATTTGCTTCCTAAAGTTCTTGAAAATCACACTCTACCAAGAGGCATCACATAATGGCAAAAAAACAAAACATTGTACACTAAATACAGCAACCAACATACTTATCCTTAATGTGTACCACTGCAGAAGAGAGGCACTGGAGATTTTGAATTCTAAAGACATTGAGCATCATACTTATCCTTAACGTGTAACACTGCAGAAGAGACGTACTGGAGAATGCGGACAATGATCCCACTACCTCTCTCATTGCATAATGTGAAAACATCTTCCAAAATATTGTATTCTAACAACAGTGAGCAACACACTCATCCGAAGAGTGTATCAATGCTGCTAAGACACACTGGAGAAGGTAGACATCCATGCCACTAACTGTCGCATGTTAAGCAAGCGCTCTACCACTTGAGCCAAGAAGAATGAAAGTATTTTTATTGGAGTCACATTCAAAGAGTCACATTTAGAATCTCAAGATAGGTTCACAAACGAAAGTTTATTTATTTTATTAACCAATTTCCAAAGCTATTTTCACCTCTACTATACAACATATGATATTATATAATATATACAATATGTCTATTGTGGTCAATCCCAATTATTTGAGCACTAAGCTAGAACTGTTCACTGCCATCAAAATTATTTTGACTTCCTATTAAAAGTTTCCTCTTATCCAGCCCAGAAACATTCAAATGAATAGATTCATTTGTGAACTTATGTTAAGTCCACAAGAGGGCAAGTGTAGTTTTCAGAGTGAATAAGGCCTTTCCCATTTCTGGGGTGCATGAGACTCTATTAAGACTCTTCTATGACTGCATGCACCTATCAATGCAGCTGTAAATACTGCTTCCTTCCTGCATGCTCCCTGCCTCCTTCCCTGCCTGACACTGACACTCAACATAAATGCAGTTAACATGTTTTGATTCATAAAAGACATTCTGCTGGTGACTTAGAAAGTGCTTTCAATCTAGAGTATCTGTTAAATTATAGCAGCTTCTCCTACCCAAAGCAGGTGATTATAAGGGTTAAAGCCTCAGGAGCATTATTTTACATTTAGGAAACCCTACAAACTTGCGAATGAATCTGACATTGCAGTCAACCAGTTTCCTTTGTACAGGTGATGAGGAATGAGCTGTTGATTTTGGTGTGTTTTCACCCTCACAATTGATGTCAGTTTGGTGTGTTTACACCCTCATGCCGGACCACCAATGCCAATTCAACATGTATTACAAGCTCAAAATATGACTGATGAGGACTAACTAGGCTCAACGTTGTGGAACACTCCACACTGATGATGGGCATTAGGCAGTCACCAACACTCTCCAATGGCGTGATGGTATGGGAGAGTTATTTTCTTTTGTGCAGGCAGTGTGTTTAACTTCCCATGTTAAAAGCATAAGTTCTCATTTTCCATTTGAATACCCCAACATTAAACAAGCAATATGGGACACACACACACACACACACACACACAAGCGCTTCTTTCACACAAGTTCAAACTTGTTTCCTGTGCCCTGTGTGCTTTGGTTTTTCTCGTGGGATTATTCTCTGCTTGGAGGCAAATGCACATGCGGTCTAGCTGAAATAGCTCAGCTGGGAGAGCGTTAGACTGAAGATCTAAAGGTCCCTGGTTCAATCCCGGGTTTCGGCAACTGTGCGGTACTGATTTCTTCTTCCGATGGTGTGCTTTTTTTTATGTGTACTTCATAAACCTTTACGTTCTTTTACTAAAAATTGATTGCGACGTTGCTGTTTTTATGCAATCGGAAGTGTACTTCATAAACCTTTACCTTCTTTTACTAAAAAATGATTGCGACGTTGCTGTTTTTATGCTATCGGAAGTTTTCATGGCGTAATAGCACTAAAGACTTTGAATTCAGTGACCCTATTTAAAATTTCCTGAAACTTGCAATATCTTATCATATGTTTCATCACTGCACATAGAGGCGCTTGAAGAGTGGCTTCTGCACAAACGCTTTTGAAATGTAGCTCATTAGTTGTAAGCTGGACAAGGGAAGGGTCGGCATCAACTTGCATGTATGCTTGGTACAATATTATAGGAATCCTGTTTCACACCACTCCTATGTTTTCATGGAATGGGGCCTACTTCAGCTAGCTTTGGCTCATGGATGGGCTTTGTTCTACCAAAACAGGTGATGTAAAGAAGTCATTTGCTTCCTAAAGTTCTTGAAAATCACACTCTACCAAGAGGCATCGCATAATGGCAAAAAAACAAAACATTGTACACTAAATACAGCAACCAACATACTTATCCTTAATGTGTACCACTGCAGAAGAGAGGCACTGGAGATTTTGAATTCTAAAGACATTGAGCATCATACTTATCCTTAACGTGTAACACTGCAGAAGAGACGTACTGGAGAATGCGGACAATGATCCCACTACCTCTCTCATTGCATAATGTGAAAACACCTTCCAAAATATTGTATTCTAACAACAGTGAGCAACACACTCATCCGAAGAGTGTATCAATGCTGCTAAGACACACTGGAGAAGGTAGACATCCATGCCACTAACTGTCGCATGTTAAGCAAGCGCTCTACCACTTGAGCCAAGAAGAATGAAAGTATTTTTATTGGAGTCACATTCAAAGAGTCACATTTAGAATCTCAAGATAGGTTCACAAACGAAAGTTTATTTATTTTATTAACCAATTTCCAAAGCTATTTTCACCTCTACTATACAACATATGATATTATATAATATATACAATATGTCTATTGTGGTCAATCCCAATTATTTGAGCACTAAGCTAGAACTGTTCACTGCCATCAAAATTATTTTGACTTCCTATTAAAAGTTTCCTCTTATCCAGCCCAGAAACATTCAAATGAATAGATTCATTTGTGAACTTATGTTAAGTCCACAAGAGGGCAAGTGTAGTTTTCAGAGTGAATAAGGCCTATCCCATTTCTGGGGTGCATGAGACTCTATTAAGACTCTTCTATGACTGCATGCACCTATCAATGCAGCTGTAAATACTGCTTCCTTCCTGCATGCTCCCTGCCTGACACTGACACTCAACATAAATGCAGTTAACATGTTTTGATTCATAAAAGACATTCTGCTGGTGACTTAGAAAGTGCTTTCAATCTAGAGTATCTGTTAAATTATAGCAGCTTCTCCTACCCAAAGCAGGTGATTATAAGGGTTAAAGCCTCAGGAGCATTATTTTACATTTAGGAAACCCTACAAACTTGCGAATGAATCTGACATTGCAGTCAACCAGTTTCCTTTGTACAGGTGATGAGGAATGAGCTGTTGATTTTGGTGTGTTTTCACCCTCAAAATTGATGTCAGTTTGGTGTGTTTACACCCTCATGTCGGACCACCAATGCCAATTCAACATGTATTACAAGCTCAAAATATGACTGATGAGGACTAACTAGGCTCAACGTTGTGGAACACTCCACACTGATGATGGGCATTAGGCAGTCACCAACACTCTCCAATGGCGTGATGGTATGGGAGAGTTATTTTCTTTTGTGCAGGCAGTGTGTTTAACTTCCCATGTTAAAAGCATAAATTCTCATTTTCCATTTGAATACCCCAACATTAAACAAGCAATATGGGACACACACACACACACACACACACAAGCCCTTCTTTCACACAAGTTCAAACTTGTTTCCTGTGCCCTGTGTGCTTTGGTTTTTCTCGTTGGATTATTCTCTGCTTGGTTAAGGTAGGTTCTGAGTTTACTTACTTTTGCCTTAGATTCTGTAAAATTCAAGGCTAATTATCTGAACCTAGTTGTTAGTTGCTTGTTAGCTGTAATTACTCACTACAGGTGTAGTTTCGCCCTGTGCACCTCAAGGCATGACTGCGCCGTGAGGTCCTGCCGAGTGGTCCATGGATTTCACAGTGGTAAAGTCATTGTGTTCTGTGTGTATGCAATATTGTAAATGGGATTACATTTATTGCTAGCATTTTCATCATAAGGAGGCAAATGCACATGTGGTCTAGCCGAAATAGCTCAGCTGGGAGAGCGTTAGACTGAAGATCTAAAGGTCCCTGGTTCAATCCCGGGTTTCGGCAACTGTGCGGTACTGATTTCCTCTTCCGATGGTGTGCTTTTTTTTATGTGTACTTCATAAACCTTTACGTTCTTTTACTAAAAAATGATTGCGACGTTGCTGTTTTTATGCAATCGGAAGTGTACTTCATAAACCTTTACCTTCTTTTACTAAAAAATGATTGCGACGTTGCTGTTTTTATGCTATCGGAAGTTTTCATGGCGTAATAGCACTAAAGACTTTGAATTCAGTGACCCTATTTAAAATTTCCTGAAACTTGCAATATCTTATCATATGTTTCATCAATGCACATAGAGGCACTTGAAGAGTGGCTTCTGCACAAACGCTTTTGAAATGTAGCTCATTAGTTGTAAGCTGGACAAGGGAAGGGTCGGCGTCAACTTGCATGTATGCTTGGTACAATATTATAGGAATCCTGTTTCACACCACTCCTATGTTTTCATGGAATGGGGCCTACTTCAGCTAGCTTTGGCTCATGGATGGGCTTTGTTCTACCAAAACAGGTGATGTAAAGAAGTCATTTGCTTCCTAAAGTTCTTGAAAATCACACTCTACCAAGAGGCATCGCATAATGGCAAAAAAACAAAACATTGTACACTAAATACAGCAACCAACATACTTATCCTTAATGTGTACCACTGCAGAAGAGAGGCACTGGAGATTTTGAATTCTAAAGACATTGAGCATCATACTTATCCTTAACGTGTAACACTGCAGAAGAGACGTACTGGAGAATGCGGACAATGATCCCACTACCTCTCTCATTGCATAATGTGAAAACACCTTCCAAAATATTGTATTCTAACAACAGTGAGCAACACACTCATCCGAAGAGTGTATCAATGCTGCTAAGACACACTGGAGAAGGTAGACATCCATGCCACTAACTGTCGCATGTTAAGCAAGCGCTCTACCACTTGAGCCAAGAAGAATGAAAGTATTTTTATTGGAGTCACATTCAAAGAGTCACATTTAGAATCTCAAGATAGGTTCACAAACGAAAGTTTATTTATTTTATTAACCAATTTCCAAAGCTATTTTCACCTCTAATATACAACATATGATATTATATAATATATACAATATGTCTATTGTGGTCAATCCCAATTATTTGAGCACTAAGCTAGAACTGTTCACTGCCATCAAAATTATTTTGACTTCCTATTAAAAGTTTCCTCTTATCCAGCCCAGAAACATTCAAATGAATAGATTCATTTGTGAACTTATGTTAAGTCCACAAGAGGGCAAGTGTAGTTTTCAGAGTGAATAAGGCCTATCCCATTTCTGGGGTGCATGAGACTCTATTAAGACTCTTCTATGACTGCATGCACCTATCAATGCAGCTGTAAATACTGCTTCCTTCCTGCATGCTCCCTGCCTGACACTGACACTCAACATAAATGCAGTTAACATGTTTTGATTCATAAAAGACATTCTGCTGGTGACTTAGAAAGTGCTTTCACTCTAGAGTATCTGTTAAATTATAGCAGCTTCTCCTACCCAAAGCAGGTGATTATAAGGGTTAAAGCCTCAGGAGCATTATTTTACATTTAGGAAACCCTACAAACTTGCGAATGAATCTGACATTGCAGTCAACCAGTTTCCTTTGTACAGGTGATGAGGAATGAGCTGTTGATTTTGGTGTGTTTTCACCCTCAAAATTGATGTCAGTTTGGTGTGTTTACACCCTCATGTCGGACCACCAATGCCAATTCAACATGTATTACAAGCTCAAAATATGACTGATGAGGACTAACTAGGCTCAACGTTGTGGAACACTCCACACTGATGATGGGCATTAGGCAGTCACCAACACTCTCCAATGGCGTGATGGTATGGGAGAGTTATTTTCTTTTGTGCAGGCAGTGTGTTTAACTTCCCATGTTAAAAGCATAAATTCTCATTTTCCATTTGAATACCCCAACATTAAACAAGCAATATGGGACACACACACACACACACACACACACACACAAGCCCTTCTTTCACACAAGTTCAAACTTGTTTCCTGAGCCCTGTGTGCTTTGGTTTTTCTCGTTGGATTATTCTCTGCTTGGTTAAGGTAGGTTCTGAGTTTACTTACTTTTGCCTTAGATTCTGTAAAATTCAAGGCTAATTATCTGAACCTAGTTGTTAGTTGCTTGTTAGCTGTAATTACTCACTACAGGTGTAGTTTCGCCCTGTGCACCTCAAGGCATGACTGCGCCGTGAGGTCCTGCCGAGTGGTCCATGGATTTCACAGTGGTAAAGTCATTGTGTTCTGTGTGTATGCAATATTGTAAATGGGATTACATTTATTGCTAGCATTTTCATCATAAGGAGGCAAATGCACATGTGGTCTAGCCGAAATAGCTCAGCTGGGAGAGCGTTAGACTGAAGATCTAAAGGTCCCTGGTTCAATCCCGGGTTTCGGCAACTGTGCGGTACTGATTTCCTCTTCCGATGGTGTGCTTTTTTTTATGTGTACTTCATAAACCTTTACGTTCTTTTACTAAAAAATGATTGCGACGTTGCTGTTTTTATGCAATCGGAAGTGTACTTCATAAACCTTTACCTTCTTTTACTAAAAAATGATTGCGACGTTGCTGTTTTTATGCTATCGGAAGTTTTCATGGCGTAATAGCACTAAAGACTTTGAATTCAGTGACCCTATTTAAAATTTCCTGAAACTTGCAATATCTTATCATATGTTTCATCAATGCACATAGAGGCACTTGAAGAGTGGCTTCTGCACAAACGCTTTTGAAATGTAGCTCATTAGTTGTAAGCTGGACAAGGGAAGGGTCGGCGTCAACTTGCATGTATGCTTGGTACAATATTATAGGAATCCTGTTTCACACCACTCCTATGTTTTCATGGAATGGGGCCTACTTCAGCTAGCTTTGGCTCATGGATGGGCTTTGTTCTACCAAAACAGGTGATGTAAAGAAGTCATTTGCTTCCTAAAGTTCTTGAAAATCACACTCTACCAAGAGGCATCGCATAATGGCAAAAAAACAAAACATTGTACACTAAATACAGCAACCAACATACTTATCCTTAATGTGTACCACTGCAGAAGAGAGGCACTGGAGATTTTGAATTCTAAAGACATTGAGCATCATACTTATCCTTAACGTGTAACACTGCAGAAGAGACGTACTGGAGAATGCGGACAATGATCCCACTACCTCTCTCATTGCATAATGTGAAAACATCTTCCAAAATATTGTATTCTAACAACAGTGAGCAACACACTCATCCGAAGAGTGTATCAATGCTGCTAAGACACACTGGAGAAGGTAGACATCCATGCCACTAACTGTCGCATGTTAAGCAAGCGCTCTACCACTTGAGCCAAGAAGAATGAAAGTATTTTTATTGGAGTCACATTCAAAGAGTCACATTTAGAATCTCAAGATAGGTTCACAAACGAAAGTTTATTTATTTTATTAACCAATTTCCAAAGCTATTTTCACCTCTACTATACAACATATGATATTATATAATATATACAATATGTCTATTGTGGTCAATCCCAATTATTTGAGCACTAAGCTAGAACTGTTCACTGCCATCAAAATTATTTTGACTTCCTATTAAAAGTTTCCTCTTATCCAGCCCAGAAACATTCAAATGAATAGATTCATTTGTGAACTTATGTTAAGTCCACAAGAGGGCAAGTGTAGTTTTCAGAGTGAATAAGGCCTATCCCATTTCTGGGGTGCATGAGACTCTATTAAGACTCTTCTATGACTGCATGCAACTATCAATGCAGCTGTAAATACTGCTTCCTTCCTGCATGCTCCCTGCCTGACACTGACACTCAACATAAATGCAGTTAACATGTTTTGATTCATAAAAGACATTCTGCTGGTGACTTAGAAAGTGCTTTCACTCTAGAGTATCTGTTAAATTATAGCAGCTTCTCCTACCCAAAGCAGGTGATTATAAGGGTTAAAGCCTCAGGAGCATTATTTTACATTTAGGAAACCCTACAAACTTGCGAATGAATCTGACATTGCAGTCAACCAGTTTCCTTTGTACAGGTGATGAGGAATGAGCTGTTGATTTTGGTGTGTTTTCACCCTCAAAATTGATGTCAGTTTGGTGTGTTTACACCCTCATGCCGGACCACCAATGCCAATTCAACATGTATTACAAGCTCAAAATATGACTGATGAGGACTAACTAGGCTCAACGTTGTGGAACACTCCACACTGATGATGGGCATTAGGCAGTCACCAACACTCTCCAATGGCGTGATGGTATGGGAGAGTTATTTTCTTTTGTGCAGGCAGTGTGTTTAACTTCCCATGTTAAAAGCATAAGTTCTCATTTTCCATTTGAATACCCCAACATTAAACAAGCAATATGGGACACACACACACACACACAGACACACAAGCCCTTCTTTCACACAAGTTCAAACTTGTTTCCTGTGCCCTGTGTGCTTTGGTTTTTCTCGTTGGATTATTCTCTGCTTGGAGGCAAATGCGCATGCGGTCTAGCCGAAATAGCTCAGCTGGGAGAGCGTTCGACTGAAGATCTAAAGGTCCCTGGTTCAATCGCGGGTTTCGGCAACTGTGCGGTACTGATTTCCTCTTCCGATGGTGTGCTTTTTTTTATGTGTACTTCATAAACCTTTACGTTCTTTTACTAAAAATTGATTGCGACGTTGCTGTTTTTATGCAATCGGAAGTGTACTTCATAAACCTTTACCTTCTTTTACTAAAAAATGATTGCGACGTTGCTGTTTTTATGCTATCGGAAGTTTTCATGGCGTAATAGCACTAAAGACTTTGAATTCAGTGACCCTATTTAAAATTTCCTGAAACTTGCAATATCTTATCATATGTTTCATCACTGCACATAGAGGCGCTTGAAGAGTGGCTTCTGCACAAACGCTTTTGAAATGTAGCTCATTAGTTGTAAGCTGGACAAGGGAAGGGTCGGCATCAACTTGCATGTATGCTTGGTACAATATTATAGGAATCCTGTTTCACACCACTCCTATGTTTTCATGGAATGGGGCCTACTTCAGCTAGCTTTGGCTCATGGATGGGCTTTGTTCTACCAAAACAGGTGATGTAAAGAAGTCATTTGCTTCCTAAAGTTCTTGAAAATCACACTCTACCAAGAGGCATCGCATAATGGCAAAAAAACAAAACATTGTACACTAAATACAGCAACCAACATACTTATCCTTAATGTGTACCACTGCAGAAGAGAGGCACTGGAGATTTTGAATTCTAAAGACATTGAGCATCATACTTATCCTTAACGTGTAACACTGCAGAAGAGACGTACTGGAGAATGCGGACAATGATCCCACTACCTCTCTCATTGCATAATGTGAAAACACCTTCCAAAATATTGTATTCTAACAACAGTGAGCAACACACTCATCCGAAGAGTGTATCAATGCTGCTAAGACACACTGGAGAAGGTAGACATCCATGCCACTAACTGTCGCATGTTAAGCAAGCGCTCTACCACTTGAGCGAAGAAGAATGAAAGTATTTTTATTGGAGTCACATTCAAAGAGTCACATTTAGAATCTCAAGATAGGTTCACAAACGAAAGTTTATTTATTTTATTAACCAATTTCCAAAGCTATTTTCACCTCTACTATACAACATATGATATTATATAATATATACAATATGTCTAATGTGGTCAATCCCAATTATTTGAGCACTAAGCTAGAACTGTTCACTGCCATCAAAATTATTTTGACTTCCTATTAAAAGTTTCCTCTTATCCAGCCCAGAAACATTCAAATGAATAGATTCATTTGTGAACTTATGTTAAGTCCACAAGAGGGCAAGTGTAGTTTTCAGAGTGAATAAGGCCTTTCCCATTTCTGGGGTGCATGAGACTCTATTAAGACTCTTCTATGACTGCATGCACCTATCAATGCAGCTGTAAATACTGCTTCCTTCCTGCATGCTCCCTGCCTCCTTCCCTGCCTGACACTGACACTCAACATAAATGCAGTTAACATGTTTTGATTCATAAAAGACATTCTGCTGGTGACTTAGAAAGTGCTTTCAATCTAGAGTATCTGTTAAATTATAGCAGCTTCTCCTACCCAAAGCAGGTGATTATAAGGGTTAAAGCCTCAGGAGCATTATTTTACATTTAGGAAACCCTACAAACTTGCGAATGAATCTGACATTGCAGTCAACCAGTTTCCTTTGTACAGGTGATGAGGAATGAGCTGTTGATTTTGGTGTGTTTTCACCCTCAAAATTGATGTCAGTTTGGTGTGTTTACACCCTCATGCCGGACCACCAATGCCAATTCAACATGTATTACAAGCTCAAAATATGACTGATGAGGACTAACTAGGCTCAACGTTGTGGAACACTCCACACTGATGATGGGCATTAGGCAGTCACCAACACTCTCCAATGGCGTGATGGTATGGGAGAGTTATTTTCTTTTGTGCAGGCAGTGTGTTTAACTTCCCATGTTAAAAGCATAAATTCTCATTTTCCATTTGAATACCCCAACATTAAACAAGCAATATGGGACACACACACACACACACACAGACACACAAGCCCTTCTTTCACACAAGTTCAAACTTGTTTCCTGTGCCCTGTGTGCTTTGGTTTTTCTCGTTGGATTATTCTCTGCTTGGAGGCAAATGCACATGCAGTCTAGCTGAAATAGCTCAGCTGGGAGAGCGTTAGACTGAAGATCTAAAGGTCCCTGGTTCAATCCCGGGTTTCGGCAACTGTGCGGTATTGATTTCTTCTTCCGATGGTGTGCTTTTTTTTATGTGTACTTCATAAACCTTTACGTTCTTTTACTAAAAATTGATTGCGACGTTGCTGTTTTTATGCAATCGGAAGTGTACTTCATAAACCTTTACCTTCTTTTACTAAAAAATGATTGCGACGTTGCTGTTTTTATGCTATCGGAAGTTTTCATGGCGTAATAGCACTAAAGACTTTGAATTCAGTGACCCTATTTAAAATTTCCTGAAACTTGCAATATCTTATCATATGTTTCATCACTGCACATAGAGGCGCTTGAAGAGTGGCTTCTGCACAAACGCTTTTGAAATGTAGCTCATTAGTTGTAAGCTGGACAAGGGAAGGGTCGGCGTCAACTTGCATGTATGCTTGGTACAATATTATAGGAATCCTGTTTCACACCACTCCTATGTTTTCATGGAATGGGGCCTACTTCAGCTAGCTTTGGCTCATGGATGGGCTTTGTTCTACCAAAACAGGTGATGTAAAGAAGTCATTTGCTTCCTAAAGTTCTTGAAAATCACACTCTACCAAGAGGCATCGCATAATGGCAAAAAAACAAAACATTGTACACTAAATACAGCAACCAACATACTTATCCTTAATGTGTACCACTGCAGAAGAGATGCACTGGAGATTTTGAATTCTAAAGACATTGAGCATCATACTTATCCTTAACGTGTAACACTGCAGAAGAGACGTACTGGAGAATGCGGACAATGATCCCACTACCTCTCTCATTGCATAATGTGAAAACACCTTCCAAAATATTGTATTCTAACAACAGTGAGCAACACACTCATCCGAAGAGTGTATCAATGCTGCTAAGACACACTGGAGAAGGTAGACATCCATGCCACTAACTGTCGCATGTTAAGCAAGCGCTCTACCACTTGAGCGAAGAAGAATGAAAGTATTTTTATTGGAGTCACATTCAAAGAGTCACATTTAGAATCTCAAGATAGGTTCACAAACGAAAGTTTATTTATTTTATTAACCAATTTCCAAAGCTATTTTCACCTCTACTATACAACATATGATATTATATAATATATACAATATGTCTATTGTGGTCAATCCCAATTATTTGAGCACTAAGCTAGAACTGTTCACTGCCATCAAAATTATTTTGACTTCCTATTAAAAGTTTCCTCTTATCCAGCCCAGAAACATTCAAATGAATAGATTCATTTGTGAACTTATGTTAAGTCCACAAGAGGGCAAGTGTAGTTTTCAGAGTGAATAAGTCCTTTCCCATTTCTGGGGTGCATGAGACTCTATTAAGACTCTTCTATGACTGCATGCACCTATCAATGCAGCTGTAAATACTGCTTCCTTCCTGCATGCTCCCTGCCTCCTTCCCTGCCTGACACTGACACTCAACATAAATGCAGTTAACATGTTTTGATTCATAAAAGACATTCTGCTGGTGACTTAGAAAGTGCTTTCAATCTAGAGTATCTGTTAAATTATAGCAGCTTCTCCTACCCAAAGCAGGTGATTATAAGGGTTAAAGCCTCAGGAGCATTATTTTACATTTAGGAAACCCTACAAACTTGCGAATGAATCTGACATTGCAGTCAACCAGTTTCCTTTGTACAGGTGATGAGGAATGAGCTGTTGATTTTGGTGTGTTTTCACCCTCAAAATTGATGTCAGTTTGGTGTGTTTACACCCTCATGCCGGACCACCAATGCCAATTCAACATGTATTACAAGCTCAAAATATGACTGATGAGGACTAACTAGGCTCAACGTTGTGGAACACTCCACACTGATGATGGGCATTAGGCAGTCACCAACACTCTCCAATGGCGTGATGGTATGGGAGAGTTATTTTCTTTTGTGCAGGCAGTGTGTTTAACTTCCCATGTTAAAAGCATAAGTTCTCATTTTCCATTTGAATACCCCAACATTAAACAAGCAATATGGGACACACACACACACACACAGACACACAAGCCCTTCTTTCACACAAGTTCAAACTTGTTTCCTGTGCCCTGTGTGCTTTGGTTTTTCTCGTTGGATTATTCTCTGCTTGGAGGCAAATGCACATGCGGTCTAGCGGAAATAGCTCAGCTGGGAGAGCGTTAGACTGAAGATCTAAAAGTCCCTGATTCAATCCCGGGTTTCGGCAACTGTGCGGTACTGATTTCTTCTTCCGATGGTGTGCTTTTTTTTATGTGTACTTCATAAACCTTTACGTTCTTTTACTAAAAATTGATTGCGACGTTGCTGTTTTTATGCAATCGGAAGTGTACTTCATAAACCTTTACCTTCTTTTACTAAAAAATGATTGCGACGTTGCTGTTTTTATGCTATCGGAAGTTTTCATGGCGTAATAGCACTAAAGACTTTGAATTCAGTGACCCTATTTAAAATTTCCTGAAACTTGCAATATCTTATCATATGTTTCATCACTGCACATAGAGGCGCTTGAAGAGTGGCTTCTGCACAAACGCTTTTGAAATGTAGCTCATTAGTTGTAAGCTGGACAAGGGAAGGGTCGGCGTCAACTTGCATGTATGCTTGGTACAATATTATAGGAATCCTGTTTCACACCACTCCTATGTTTTCATGGAATGGGGCCTACTTCAGCTAGCTTTGGCTCATGGATGGGCTTTGTTCTACCAAAACAGGTGATGTAAAGAAGTCATTTGCTTCCTAAAGTTCTTGAAAATCACACTCTACCAAGAGGCATCGCATAATGGCAAAAAAACAAAACATTGTACACTAAATACAGCAACCAACATACTTATCCTTAATGTGTACCACTGCAGAAGAGAGGCACTGGAGATTTTGAATTCTAAAGACATTGAGCATCATACTTATCCTTAACGTGTAACACTGCAGAAGAGACGTACTGGAGAATGCGGACAATGATCCCACTACCTCTCTCATTGCATAATGTGAAAACATCTTCCAAAATATTGTATTCTAACAACAGTGAGCAACACACTCATCCGAAGAGTGTATCAATGCTGCTAAGACACACTGGAGAAGGTAGACATCCATGCCACTAACTGTCGCATGTTAAGCAAGCGCTCTACCACTTGAGCCAAGAAGAATGAAAGTATTTTTATTGGAGTCACATTCAAAGAGTCACATTTAGAATCTCAAGATAGGTTCACAAACGAAAGTTTATTTATTTTATTAACCAATTTCCAAAGCTATTTTCACCTCTACTATACAACATATGATATTATATAATATATACAATATGTCTATTGTGGTCAATCCCAATTATTTGAGCACTAAGCTAGAACTGTTCACTGCCATCAAAATTATTTTGACTTCCTATTAAAAGTTTCCTCTTATCCAGCCCAGAAACATTCAAATGAATAGATTCATTTGTGAACTTATGTTAAGTCCACAAGAGGGCAAGTGTAGTTTTCAGAGTGAATAAGGCCTATCCCATTTCTGGGGTGCATGAGACTCTATTAAGACTCTTCTATGACTGCATCCACCTATCAATGCAGCTGTAAATACTGCTTCCTTCCTGCATGCTCCCTGCCTGACACTGACACTCAACATAAATGCAGTTAACATGTTTTGATTCATAAAAGACATTCTGCTGGTGACTTAGAAAGTGCTTTCAATCTAGAGTATCTGTTAAATTATAGCAGCTTCTCCTACCCAAAGCAGGTGATTATAAGGGTTAAAGCCTCAGGAGCATTATTTTACATTTAGGAAACCCTACAAACTTGCGAATGAATCTGACATTGCAGTCAACCAGTTTCCTTTGTACAGGTGATGAGGAATGAGCTGTTGATTTTGGTGTGTTTTCACCCTCAAAATTGATGTCAGTTTGGTGTGTTTACACCCTCATGCCGGACCACCAATGCCAATTCAACATGTATTACAAGCTCAAAATATGACTGATGAGGACTAACTAGGCTCAACGTTGTGGAACACTCCACACTGATGATGGGCATTAGGCAGTCACCAACACTCTCCAATGGCGTGATGGTATGGGAGAGTTATTTTCTTTTGTGCAGGCAGTGTGTTTAACTTCCCATGTTAAAAGCATAAGTTCTCATTTTCCATTTGAATACCCCAACATTAAACAAGCAATATGGGACACACACACACACACACACAGACACACAAGCCCTTCTTTCACACAAGTTCAAACTTGTTTCCTGTGCCCTGTGTGCTTTGGGTTTTCTCGTTGGATTATTCTCTGCTTGGAGGCAAATGCACATGCGGTCTAGCCGAAATAGCTCAGCTGGGAGAGCGTTAGACTGAAGATCTAAAGGTCCCTGGTTCAATCCCGGGTTTCGGCAACTGTGCGGTACTGATTTCTTCTTCCGATGGTGTGCTTTTTTTTATGTGTACTTCATAAACCTTTACGTTCTTTTACTAAAAATTGATTGCGACGTTGCTGTTTTTATGCAATCGGAAGTGTACTTCATAAACCTTTACCTTCTTTTACTAAAAAATGATTGCGACGTTGCTGTTTTTATGCTATCGGAAGTTTTCATGGCGTAATAGCACTAAAGACTTTGAATTCAGTGACCCTATTTAAAATTTCCTGAAACTTGCAATATCTTATCATATGTTTCATCACTGCACATAGAGGCGCTTGAAGAGTGGCTTCTGCACAAACGCTTTTGAAATGTAGCTCATTAGTTGTAAGCTGGACAAGGGAAGGGTCGGCGTCAACTTGCATGTATGCTTGGTACAATATTATAGGAATCCTGTTTCACACCACTCCTATGTTTTCATGGAATGGGGCCTACTTCAGCTAGCTTTGGCTCATGGATGGGCTTTGTTCTACCAAAACAGGTGATGTAAAGAAGTCATTTGCTTCCTAAAGTTCTTGAAAATCACACTCTACCAAGAGGCATCGCATAATGGCAAAAAAACAAAACATTGTACACTAAATACAGCAACCAACATACTTATCCTTAATGTGTACCACTGCAGAAGAGAGGCACTGGAGATTTTGAATTCTAAAGACATTGAGCATCATACTTATCCTTAACGTGTAACACTGCAGAAGAGACGTACTGGAGAATGCGGACAATGATCCCACTACCTCTCTCATTGCATAATGTGAAAACATCTTCCAAAATATTGTATTCTAACAACAGTGAGCAACACACTCATCCGAAGAGTGTATCAATGCTGCTAAGACACACTGGAGAAGGTAGACATCCATGCCACTAACTGTCGCATGTTAAGCAAGCGCTCTACCACTTGAGCCAAGAAGAATGAAAGTATTTTTATTGGAGTCACATTCAAAGAGTCACATTTAGAATCTCAAGATAGGTTCACAAACGAAAGTTTATTTATTTTATTAACCAATTTCCAAAGCTATTTTCACCTCTACTATACAACATATGATATTATATAATATATACAATATGTCTATTGTGGTCAATCCCAATTATTTGAGCACTAAGCTAGAACTGTTCACTGCCATCAAAATTATTTTGACTTCCTATTAAAAGTTTCCTCTTATCCAGCCCAGAAACATTCAAATGAATAGATTCATTTGTGAACTTATGTTAAGTCCACAAGAGGGCAAGTGTAGTTTTCAGAGTGAATAAGGCCTATCCCATTTCTGGGGTGCATGAGACTCTATTAAGACTCTTCTATGACTGCATGCACCTATCAATGCAGCTGTAAATACTGCTTCCTTCCTGCATGCTCCCTGCCTGACACTGACACTCAACATAAATGCAGTTAACATGTTTTGATTCATAAAAGACATTCTGCTGGTGACTTAGAAAGTGCTTTCAATCTAGAGTATCTGTTAAATTATAGCAGCTTCTCCTACCCAAAGCAGGTGATTATAAGGGTTAAAGCCTCAGGAGCATTATTTTACATTTAGGAAACCCTACAAACTTGCGAATGAATCTGACATTGCAGTCAACCAGTTTCCTTTGTACAGGTGATGAGGAATGAGCTGTTGAATTTGGTGTGTTTTCACCCTCAAAATTGATGTCAGTTTGGTGTGTTTACACCCTCATGCCGGACCACCAATGCCAATTCAACATGTATTACAAGCTCAAAATATGACTGATGAGGACTAACTAGGCTCAACGTTGTGGAACACTCCACACTGATGATGGGCATTAGGCAGTCACCAACACTCTCCAATGGCGTGATGGTATGGGAGAGTTATTTTCTTTTGTGCAGGCAGTGTGTTTAACTTCCCATGTTAAAAGCATAAGTTCTCATTTTCCATTTGAATACCCCAACATTAAACAAGCAATATGGGACACACACACACACACACAGACACACAAGCCCTTCTTTCACACAAGTTCAAACTTGTTTCCTGTGCCCTGTGTGCTTTGGTTTTTCTCGTTGGATTATTCTCTGCTTGGAGGCAAATGCACATGCGGTCTAGCCAAAATAGCTCAGCTGGGAGAGCGTTCGACTGAAGATCTAAAGGTCCCTGGTTCAATCCCGGGTTTCGGCAACTGTGCGGTACTGATTTCCTCTTCCGATGGTGTGCTTTTTTTTATGTGTACTTCATAAACCTTTACGTTCTTTTACTAAAAATTGATTGCGACGTTGCTGTTTTTATGCAATCGGAAGTGTACTTCATAAACCTTTACCTTCTTTTACTAAAAAATGATTGCGACGTTGCTGTTTTTATGCTATCGGAAGTTTTCATGGCGTAATAGCACTAAAGACTTTGAATTCAGTGACCCTATTTAAAATTTCCTGAAACTTGCAATATCTTATCATATGTTTCATCACTGCACATAGAGGCGCTTGAAGAGTGGCTTCTACACAAACGCTTTTGAAATGTAGCTCATTAGTTGTAAGCTGGACAAGGGAAGGGTCGGCTACAACTTGCATGTATGCTTGGTACAATATTATAGGAATCCTGTTTCACACCACTCCTATGTTTTCATGGAATGGGGCCTACTTCAGCTAGCTTTGGCTCATGGACGGGCTTTGTTCTACCAAAACAGGTGATGTAAAGAAGTCATTTGCTTCCTAAAGTTCTTGAAAATCACACTCTACCAAGAGGCATCGCATAATGGCAAAAAAACAAAACATTGTACACTAAATACAGCAACCAACATACTTATCCTTAATGTGTACCACTGCAGAAGAGAGGCACTGGAGATTTTGAATTCTAAAGACATTGAGCATCATACCTATCCTTAACGTGTAACACTGCAGAAGAGACGTACTGGAGAATGCGGACAATGATCCCACTACCTCTCTCATTGCATAATGTGAAAACACCTTCCAAAATATTGTATTCTAACAACAGTGAGCAACACACTCATCCGAAGAGTGTATCAATGCTGCTAAGACACACTGTAGAAGGTAGACATCCATGCCACTAACTGTCGCATGTTAAGCAAGCGCTCTACCACTTGAGCCAAGAAGAATGAAAGTAGTTTTATTGGAGTCACATTCAAAGAGTCACATTTAGAATCTCAAGATAGGTTCACAAACGAAAGTTTATTTATTTTATTAACCAATTTCCAAAGCTATTTTCACCTCTACTATACAACATATGATATTATATAATATATACAATATGTCTATTGTGGTCAATCCCAATTATTTGAGCACTAAGCTAGAACTGTTCACTGCCATCAAAATAATTTTGACTTCCTATTAAAAGTTTCCTCTTATCCAGCCCAGAAACATTCAAATTAATAGATTCATTTGTGAACTTATGTTCAACATGTATTACAAGCTCAAAATATGACTGATGAGGACTAACTAGGCTCAACGTTGTGGAACACTCCACACTGATGATGGGCATTAGGCAGTCACCTACACTCTCCAATGTCGTGATGGTATGGGAGAGTTATTTTCGTTTGTGCAGGCAGTGTGTTTAACTTCCCATGTTAAAAGCATAAGTTCTCAATTTCCATTTGAATACCCCAACATTAAACAAGCAATATGGGACACACACACTGACACACACACACACACACACACACACACAGATACACAAGCCCTTCTTTCACACAAGTTCAAACTTGTTTCCTGTGCCCTGTGTGCTATGGTTTTATTCGTTGGATTATTCTCTGCTTGGTTAAGGTTGGTTCTGAGTTCACTTACTTTTGCCTTAGATTCTGTAAATTTCAAGGCTAATTGTCTGAACCTAGTTATTTGCTTGTTAGCTGTAATTAATCACTACAGGTGTAGTTTCGTCCTGGCCTTAGATGTAAATTGAGGGGCGGGCTCAGCAGTTATTGAATTGACTTAAATTCAGACCATTCCGCTACAGATGTAATCAAGATCTGTGAAGGCTTTGTTTTTGCTTTCAATCAGTTCTTCGACATCTGAACTAATGGAATTCACAAACTCATCAAGTATCTTCTCATATCTCAATCTTTAATCTCATACATCCACAAATCAAGCATCTGAAATGTTTCTCTCAATTGCTGTCCACATACTCCACAGATCTCCTCAACGCTATCATCATATACATGTTTCACTCCACTTTCCTTCTCTACTCTTTCCATCTCATCTTTTGAATTTCATGCCATTACAATGCCTTTCCCCACCAAACTTATCATTGTCATTTACCACCCTCCATGTTCCCTAGATCACTTAATTGTTGAGTTCGACATCCTCCTGAGTCAATCTCCCATTGAAGGAAATCCACTCATTCTCCTTGGAGACTTCAACCTTCCATCAGACAAGCTGCATTCCTCCTGTATCCTTCTGCTGTTGACAGCATTCAACCTCACCCTCAACCACTCTCCTCCGACTCACAAAGCGGGCAATATTCTAGACCTGATCTTCACCCACACCACTACAACATCAAGTTTCAAGTTTCAAGTTTGGTTTATTTGTTACATACACAGTCATACACAGTACAACTTGCAGTGAAATGGTTGAAAGTGCTCTGTCCAAACAGAAAAAAGAAACCAGGGGTGCATAGAGAAATAAATATTCTATATATGTACAAATATATATTAACAATGTATGTACAATATATGTATATTATTTTTATATGCACAATGTACCATGTATATGGTTGTCTATGTATATGTACACAATGTACAGAATGTACAGATCTATTTGTAAAATGACATATTTACACTTTTTACAGTTTTTATGTTACATGGTGGAATAGAATATCTCTATATATACAGTTATGTTACATGGTGGTGGTGGTCCCCACAGTTCATCAGTTTCCCTGATTCAGGGCCCGAATGGCCTGTGGGAAGAAGCTCCTCTTCAGTCTCTCTGTCTTGGTCTTCAGGGAGCGAAAGCGCCTCCCTGACCTCAACAGAGAGAAGAGCCTATTGTTGGGATGGGTGGGGTCCTTCACAATCCACAATCCTTGGTCTGGCACCGCTTGTAGTAGATGGTCTACAGGTCAGGAAGTTCCGTGTGAGTGATGCGCTCTGCTGAACACACTACCCTTTGGAGTGCTTGTCTGTCCTGCTTGGTGCTATTCCCAAACCAGACTGTGATGTTCCCCATGAGGATGCTCTCGATAGTGCAGGTGTAGAAGTTCCGCAGTACATTGGAGGGCAGTCTGAAGTCCCTTAGGTGTCTGAGGTGGTAAAGACGCTGACGAGCCTTCTTTGCCAGGGAGTTGGTATGGAGGGACCAGGATAGGTCTTGCGAGATGTGAACACCAAGGTACCTGAAACTATCTACTCTCTCCACCATGGTTCTACTGATCCTCACAGGTTGGTAGTGCCGCTCCTGCTTCTTGCTGCAATCCACGATCAGCTCCTTTGTCTTACTGATGTTTAGGAGGAGATTATTTTCCTGGCACCAGTTTTCCAGGTGTTTAATCTCCTCCAGGTAGGCCCTCTCATCGTTGTCCAAGATCAAGCCCATTACAATGGTGTCATCAGCACACTTGACAATGATGGTGGAGCTGGAAGTGGCTGTGCAGTCGTAGGTGTACAGTGAGTAGAGCAGGGGGCTTAGGTCACAACCCTGAGGAGCTCCAGTGCTGAGGGTGAGGGTGGATGAGGCACAGTTGCCCACCCGTACCGATTGTGGTCTGTGTGTTAGGAAGTTGGAGATCCAATCGCACAGGGATGTATGCAGTCCTAGATCCTCCAACTTAGTCGTGAGTAGGGAGGGGATGATGGTGTTAAATGCTGAACTGTAGTCGACAAACAGCATTTTAACATAATTTCCCCTCCCTTCGTCCAGGTGCGTCAGTGTGGTGTGCAGTAGATGTGCAATTCCATCATTAGTGGAGCAGTTGTGGCGGTATGCAAACTGCAGTGGGTCCATGGAGGCTGGCAGTGAAGATGTGATGAAATCTCTGACAAACTTCTCAAAGCACTTCATCACGACTGATGTGAGGGCAACAGGGCGGTAGTCACTGAGGTCAGAGGGTTGAGGTTTCTTCGGGGCGGGGACAATGGTGGATCGCTTGAAGCTGGATGGGATGATACCGAGCTTCAGGGAGAGATTGAAGATGTCGGTGAATACAGGGGCTAGCTGACCTGCGCAGGCTTTGAGGACCCTCCCACAGATACCGTCTGGTCCCACGGCCTTCCTGGTATTCACTCTTTTAAACACTCTCCTCACGTCACTCTCCGTAATGATGAGAGGGCGCTGTTCAGGCTCTGCGCATGTACTGTTGGCTGCGCTGATAGTACCATTACAATTAGCACTAGCACTAGCATTAGCATTAGCACTAGTGCTGTTTGCATTAGCGCGGCTAGCATTAGCGCTGCTAGATGTAGCCTCGAAGAGAGCGAAGAATGTATTCAGCTCGTTCGCCAGAGACTCATCCACACTCCTCAGTCCGGAGGGTGGGCTCCTGTAGTCTGTGATCATCCGTAGTCCCTGCCAAAGGGATCTAGAGCCATTCTGCTGGAACTGTGTCTCTAGTTTCTTCCCGTAGCACCGCTTCGCCTCCCTCACCGCCCTGCGCACTCTGTATGCCGCAGACTTGTACTCGTCCATGTTCCTGCTGATGATCCCCGCATTGTAGGCAGCTGTGCGAGAGTTCAGAGCCTCATGGATGGTTTTGTCCACCCAGGGCTTCTGGTTGGGAAACTTCTTGATGGTGATTCTTGGAATCGTGTCGTCCACCAGTTTCCCAATAAACCCCACTACTGCCTCTGTAAACTCGCTGACATCATCAGTGCTGCCCCGGAACATGTCCCAGTCTGCGTCATCCAGAGCATCCTGCAGAGCGGCCACTGATTGGTCTGTCCAGTGTGCGACCTCCCTCTGAACCGGAGCTTCCCGTTTCAGCCTTTGTTTATATTTTGGTAGGAGGAAGATGGCGGCGTGGTCCGACTTACCAAACGGTGGATGAGCTAGTGCCTTGTAGCTGTCCTTGTGTGGGGTGTAGCAGTGGTCGAGTGTCCTGTTTCCTCTGGTGGGGAAGGTTACGTGCTGGTAAAGGTTGGGAACTGCACGCTTGAGGTTAGCGCTGTTGAAATCCCCAACCACGATAAGTGAAGCATCCCGGTCCTGTGCCTGAAACTGTGTGAGAGCCTCATGAAGTTCACACAGTGCAGTGTCCATGTTGGCCTGAGGTGGGATGTACACGGTGTTGATAATGACCGAAATGAACTGCCGGGGAAGGTAGAAAGGACGAAGCTTGAGGGCAAGCAGCTCCAGGTTGGGTGAGCAGGAGCGAGCGAGAGTAACAACATTGGCATTGTTGCACCAGCTGTTGTTTACCATCACACACACTCCACCGCCTCTCGACTTCCCTGAATCTGCTGTCCTGTCCATACGGTGAACTGAGAAGAACTTGGCTGGCTGGATGGCATGGTTTGGTACCGCTAGGTTCAGCTACGACTCAGTGAAGCAGAGGAGATTGCAGTCCCGAATGTCCCTCTGGAACTTTATCCTGGCCCGGAGGTCATCGAGCTTGTTATCCAGAGACTGGACATTGGCTAGCAGGATGCTGGGTAAGGGAGCTCGAGCCCTCAGCCTGTTCCTGACGCCGCTCGCTTCCCTCGAGGCCTTTTCCTCGCGTCACGTCCTTTGTTTTTCCTCAGGATCTCCGTCGGCCCTCTTGGGTCTGGGGTTAGAGACGGCTTGAGGTGAGTGCTATGTATATTAAGAGAAATAAGGGCATCTCTGCTGTACGAGATATGTGTCGTGGTATGGAGAGAGAAGGGCTGCGAAGAAATCAGGGGTAGCGGGAAGAGCGAAAAGAGCGAAAAAGATCTCGAAAAGAGCGAAAAAAGTGCCAGGTGCGGACGGAGCAGTCGTGACGGCAGCCGACCTCACCGGCACCATCTTAGAAAAGCAGATGACGTCAGACATCGCAGTTACCCCCCTCCACCTCTCAGACGATCACTATTTTTCATTCTCTCTCTCTGTTCCTTCTCTTTCCATCCAGTCCTCCCCAACGTGTTCCTCCTCCTGCCATCACAATCTGTGCTCCATAACTCCCTCTTACCTTACTTCTACTATTTTGTCCACCCTTCCTCACTCTGACTCTCTGTCTTCTCTTTCTTTGGATACAGTTACTAATTCTTTCATTTCTCATCAGTTAATCTTCTGTGCCCTCTCTCCTCTAGACCTGCTAAGTCCTCGCCACCTGCCCCCTGGCTGACAAAAAACACTTTGCTGCCACGACTGGAGTTTGCAGTCACTCCAGAGGGGGAGTGGAATGCCCCCTGGAATTTCCTGGGGGGATCTAGGGCTGCCAAGCCAAGACTGCGGGGAGCTGAGGGGCTGCTAGCAGGCGATGCATTACTGCTCCTTATGTGTGTGTCTGTAGGTGTGTTTGTTTGTCCGTCTGCGCCTTTTGTGTGTCTACAGTTGCATCATCACAATATGTCAAGTGTACCGAACTGCCTGCAATTTCTCCACTCCCCACTTAAACTGGGAAATCCAGCCTCTCTGAGGGAACAAGAACCAATTAATTAAGCTCTCCTATTCATAACAGCCCAGACAACTGCTGTCACACACTCTAAAAGCTTGCTGTCATTGTGACTGCTTAGACTGCTACCTGTACACCTAACACAAAAATTAGTGTTTCTTATTGCAGAGCCAAGATTATTCTTACATGTTACAGAGAATATTATTAAAATGACGTCATTCTGGTTACCATGACATTAAGAATGGGACACTTTGAAAATACCAACTCCAGACAAATAAACAGAAAACCCAAAGTAGAGATGATGTATAAAATGGCTTCTGTATGAAACTAAATTATGATACATTTACTCACATCTGCAGGAGATGCTGCCACATCTCTCGCTTCCTTCAGAGTCTGCTGCTTCTCCCTCATCTTCCTCATCCACAGCCTTGTGGTGTCCCATGGGGAACAAGGGGCAACTCACACTGCGACGCGCGGGAATGGTGCCGACATCTATATTGTTGGTTTCGGTATCCTCCTGCAAAACAGCAATGTGCTTTGACCACTGATACCAAGCTCTATAGGAGGGTGTCCAGCATGTAAATTGTATCTAAAAAGGTGTGAACTTGCTGCTACTAACCTTAAAAGGATGCATTCTGTTTTGACAAAAATCCCGTCAATTTAAAACCTGTGGAGCATGGTAAACCACAAAGTTTGTTTTCAGCTCATGATACACAAGCATTGGAAATACCCAAGACAATTGCCAATAACTGCCCCCTCATTTGTCCTTTTAAACCATATATGCAATTTACACTGTCCCCACCACTTCTTGAAAGTCTATTAAGAAAATATTAGTATTTCCTTCAGAAGCTTGTTGTTGCGTCATTTATTAAAGATAATTCGATCAATATGTTGTTTTGGTCTCTAAATCTAATCACATTATGCTCTTAATGACAATCAGAACACATTCACGCTGATATGTTGTCACGATAATAAATGCAGTACAACTAATGTTTCTTGAATTATGGTTTAATTAAAATAAATAGAAAATAATTACACTACAAATATATATTAAACCATTTCCCTGCAGGACAAGCTCGGGGGATGGTGGTACCTTGTTTAGTTTCCTCGTCTATCTCCCAGCATATAGATGCCAAATGCACCCAGGCGGGAAGGATGTTTTCTTGGTCATTAGAGTCCTCCCCCGTCTCTCCTAGGTGAATGCAGGACAGGGCATCTGCTTTAGTATTATGGGACCCCGAGTGATACATAACCTTGAAACGGAATCTCGAAAAGAATAATGACCAATAGGCTTGATGGGGGTTCAGTCGTTTGGCTGACCAGATATACTCCAAGTTCCGGGGATCAGTGATCACTAAAAAAGGATGGTTGGCCCCCTCCAACCAATGTCTCCATTCTTCTAAAGTCAGCTTGATGGCTAACAGTTCTTGTTCACCTATTCCATAGTTACGTTCAGCTGGGCACAGCTTTCTGGAAAAATATGCCACAGGATGTAGTTTAAAATCCTTCTGTCTTTGAGATAGAACAGTCCCTATACGTATGTTTGAGGCGTGTATCTACACCACAAAAGGAAAAGTCGGGTCAGGCTTCAGAGTGTTACCTTCTGGTTTTTTTAAATTATTAAATTCTATTATTGTTCCTTGTGTCTTTCCACTCATGTGTTTGCTCCCACTTTGAACATGCCACATATTTCAAAACTGAATGAGGGATTTGCCAGAAACATGCCTCTTCTTCTTTCAGATGATCAAAAAGCCTAATCATTGTAGCTCTTTCACTGACCCCTGCGTGGGCCACTTAGTAACAGCTTCAACCTTAATATCATCTTTAGTAACACCATTAGCACTAATAATGTACCACAAAAATTATAAAGACTGTAGATGAAATTCACACTTCTACCCCTTAACATACAAGTCATTGTCTAGTAGATGCCTGAACACTTGACGGACGTGTTTAACATGGGTAGCATAGTCCCGGGAATATAAGAGGATGTTGTCAATGTATACGATAACAAACTATCCTATCATATGCCTGAGAACATTGTGTACAAATGCCTGTAAGACAGAGTGCAACACTGAGGCCAAAAGGCATTACCCTATATTCATAGTGCCCCATTTGTCCCATTTTCTAATTGTAGGCACAGATCTAGTATAATGAAAATCCTAGCATCTCTTAACTGTTCCAAAGCTATTAGAAATCAGAGGGAGGGGATAAGCATATTTCTTAGTCACTTGATTGAGACCCCTGTAATCTAAGCAAGTATGGAGGCCTCCATCCTTCTTTTTCACAAAGAAAATCTAAAGGCAACAGGAGTGTTGGAGGGTTGAATGAAGCCCTGGGCTTAGGCCTCTTCTATGTATGCTTCCATAGCTCATTCCTTCTCCTGTGTGAGAGGATAGATCCGTGCTTTAGGGAGGCCGACGCCATCAGTACGCTCATAGGAACAGAGGCAGTATTTGCAACGAAGCAGCTAACCTACAGGAATTAAATAGAGTTAAAAATAAGTAGATAACATTAGTACTCAGAGAATTATTATCTCCCCATAGGATTCTGGGGAATGTAGTGACGCAACCCAGCAATGGCCCTGTTGGTCAGAGTTGCAGGATTAGAGGGCTGAGTGACAGGGAGAGACTAGAACTGCTTTGAACATGCCTCCAGTAAGCAAAGAGGATGTACTGACCAAGTCCAATACAGCTAATAATTTATGAGGAGCTAGTCAAGCATGAAATTCCATTTCCATCAGTACAGAAGGCCATTTAGCACAGGCAGAGCGTCATCAGAGATCAGCAATATAAGTATCAATATATGTCCAGAACAGTGAGGAGAGAAGGATTTATTATGAAATATGAGGTTAATAGTTTACATATAGTTGAGATAATCACATTTATATATGGATTAATAGTATTGTGTGAAAAGGTACATTTTGATTCAGGCTTTTAAAGAGCAGATACTACAGACCCATTTATTAGTGATAATACATATTTTGGTAAATAAAGATAAATAAAGACTTTTACGTAACAAAATTTCAACTACAGTTTCTGATATTCACTCTGATTCATTCTAACATTTTCTCACAGATTCCAACCACAGGGAAGTCACAGGGATAAACAGCCCAGGTCGATACATTGTCAGCAGCAAACCTGTATCCAGTTATAGGACAGTCTTCATTTCTTTCATAGTCATTGGGCTCACACTGCCACCAGTACCTGAAAGCACACAGTGCATAAATGTGCCTTCTGAATTTCACACCCTGAGATGTAGACTTCATCAAATGACTGCATCATGACCAGAGTTCAGTCAGAATTATTTTTATAATAGGCAGGAGGCAGGTCACTCTATGACAAATGATTAGGATAGCTTGTAATGCTCAACACAACAATTCTATTATAAGTGTATTGCACTTCAGTAAAAAGAGTGAAATCCCTTGTTGCTAATGTAACCAAGTCTATCATGTTCTCTCACTGATTCAAGTGCATATTTAATATATGGCTGTAACTGCAAAAATCCTGGTTGTCAGTCCACTGGTTGTTGACTGAAGATTGACTTGTATGATCACTCCACTTCCATAGTGCTAAAAATCGACTGGAATGGTTGTGATTTCCTCCTAAGAACCAGGATCAACTCATGTTTTATTGAACCAAGTCATTCTCCTCCCATCTAGAGTCAGGCTACACGGCAGTTGTTGATATGAAGACTCTACATTTTGATAGATTAAGCCGAGGGCAGCGATGTCATCCTCAAATAAACTCACTGTGGTACCTTTAAAAATGAACAGGTCATTTTGAAGAGATGTACAATCATGTGTACAAAGTGAAAATTTAGAGCACAGACAGTAACCCTGAGGAGTACCAGTGCTGATTTTAATTGAGCACTAACGCTACTCCCAACTGTGATCTGTTAGAAAGTCCAATATCTTGGGTATATCAAGATCAGTTGGTGGCCTAACTGTATTGACATTTAACATTGAAGGCATTTAGCTGATGCTTTTATCCAAAGCACCTTACAACTATGGCGGATTACAAATTGAGCAATTAAGGGGTTACCTTGGCTATGCACTATGCACTATGTCAAGATTGAAGCTGCAATAAATAAAGCTGGCCACCAGAAGTCCCCATCTCCAGAATTCTAATAGTCACCATAGTTACTGCTCACATGCACCAGCACCATGCTATTTAAGACTACCTGAACCTCAGTATCATTGTGAAGTATTGCCGACAATCCCAGTGTGCATCACAAACATTTTCTTTCTTTGTAGAGCCTGGTCTTGTATCACTTGAAATAACCTCCCAGGTGTGTTATGATGGCTGCCCACGAGGACAGACTTGTCTCTAAAGACTTTGGATTAGTTCTGTGGTCTCTCACCCAGTGGTCAGTGCTGTGCTGTCCATCCATTTCCAGGATCCATCTGTGTCTTTGTCAGTCAAACCGATCCAGTATGAGGAAATGTTTTACTGATGAAATCCTCTGAAGTGGTAACATATACAGAACTGTGCAAAGGTTTTTGACATGTGTGGAAACAATGCTGCAAAGCAAGAATGCTTTGAAAAATAGAAGTGTTAATAGTTTATTTTTGTCAGTTAACAAAATGCAAAGTAAATGCACAACAGAGAAATCTAAATCAATATTTGGTGTGACAGTCAAAACCTTTTTACTTTGCTGCATTTTTTCCACACCTGCCTAAAACCTTTGTACAGTACTGTATATATTCAAAATTGTAGTGAAGTATGCCAGGTTTCCAGAGAAACAGGACATTTCAGACAGAGGTCACTCATCAGCTGTGCAGCACTTCTGACACACACACACACACACACACACACACTCCACTCTTTATGATCACTAGGTCTGCTCCTCTTTGCTTGCAGTCATTTTTGCTCTTACGCCAGAATTGTTTCTCAGCAGTGATGTAGTAAATACTGAAGTTGAAATAACTCCATATTTGTGCAGAGCATTTTCACAACAAACACACACACACACACACACACACACACACACACACACACACACACACACACACACACACACATACATACATATATGCTCTTTCGCTACAGTCACATTGTTGTAACTGCTCTGTAACTGTCTTATTTCAATAGTCAAGTTGTTATAAGTGGTCTGTAAAAGGTCCCTCTCTACAGTCAGGTTATTGTAGCTGCTGTGTAACTGGTCTCGCTCTGTTGTGCACTTCACCCACAGTACTGTGATGGCAACTAGCAGGAGAACACACAACAGCCCCAGACACACTGCAGCCAGTCTGAAACATCTGCTCCCTAAAGTGTCAGCTGTGGGATAGTGGGTAAATGCACTCAAACACATATAGCTTTAGGCTCATATTAGCTGAACATTCATGTCAATTTATTATCTTTACACTTAGATAATTTTGTAATTATAAAGTTACAAAAATATACTTTCTCAAATAAATGTGTAAAAATGCGTGATGAGTGTGTTGAGTTTTTGAGGTAGTGTAGTGTGGTTCCAATAATGTAGGGCTGTAATGTAGGGCACAGTTTAATGATTTTGCTACTTAGAGGAAATCAAATGTGTGGAAAGTGTTGGAAAATGTGTGCTCAAATACAGTTTACAATACTTTTAATGCTAGTAAAATATTCCAAACTTCACCATATCTTGAAAATACAGGTACGTAGCCTTCTTTGCCTATATGACAGGGCTATATCCAAGGTACTGATCATGTAATTACAAAAGTGCTGAAGAGGACATGGAATATTAGTGGTCAGTCAAGATCTTTGTGGAAGGCAGAAGACAAATTGACCACAGGTTTTGAGACGGTATGTGCTGTGTGTGGGTGTGTTGATAGTGGAGGACTTCAGTTTGTTGGTGTCATACTATCTTTTGTGTTTTTCTTTTACCCTTATAGGGAGGTATCTAAGTAGAAATAATCTTACATTGTTCTAAACACGTGTACACATTTTGTGTTTCTATTGTTGTACAGAACACACACTTAACATTCATTAAACGATGTTCTTACAAAGTGCTTATTATGGCTTTATAAGGCCAAAGCACTGGAGTCATATCATTTAGCACTGCAACATTCTTGATTGGGGTCCCTGTAGTAGGAACACATGTACAGATATGTTTGGAGTACACATTCCTTAACACATAATACAGAATATACACTGGGAATCTGGAAAGCCTAATTACATCTCTGTTCACCACAGCTCTGTGTCCATAAAGCCCACATCTGCAGGAGATGACCAGCAGAGAAAGGTCAGAAAAAAGAAAAGGTCCTCTTATATTTTCTAGGCAGGTGACTTCCAGTTACAGGAATGTTTTTTTTTTTTGTTTTTTTTCTGGTGAATTCAATTTGAGTCCAGTGGTTGGAGGTGATGTTTAAGCATAGATGGAATGAGGGGCTTTGTTGAATTCACAACTCGACCACATATTGTCTTTTCTATGATGTTTTCCATAATGGGAATGATCGCTTTCTGGTAAATTCAATTTGAGTTCAGTTGTTGAAGGTGATGTTTAAACTTAAATGGAATGTGGGAGCTTTGAATTCACTCCTCAACCACACAACCACACACTCACGACATCCTTTTGTCATCAACAATGCAGGAGCGCTGCGTGATGGGGTCCTGCTCAATACTGAAACATCTGGCTTCATGTGGGTTTAAGGTTTCACCAGCTAAGCTCCAGTGGTGCAAGCCATCTGTCACGTATCTGGAGTTCCTGCGGTCCACAGGTGAATGCCGCCTCTCAGATGCCCGTCGGGCAGTCATACGTGACATCCCTCCACCCGGCACAAAACAAACAAACAAAACAAAAAAACAAAATGCTGAGTTTCCTGGGTCTGGTGAGCTACTGCCACCAATAGGTGCCGGATTGTTCCTTTCATGATAACGTCCTCTGGCAGAGCTGTAGAAAAGACTGTCCTGATACGTTGGTCTGGACTGAGCCTATGTGTCACTCATTTAGGACTCTGAAATTGGCCTTGTGCTCTGCTCTAGCATTTGGCCTGCCAAACTATAATCTGCCCTTCCACCTTTACGTTTCTGAAAATGCTTCCACAGCTGTGGGTGTCCTGGCTCATGAGCACGGTGGTAGTTATTGCCCTTTGGCTTATTTTTCCAAAACTTTTGATTAGGTAGTTCAAGGCATGCCGTCCTGCTTACGAGCTGTGGCTGCCTCGGCCCTACTGGTCACTGATGCAGAGAAATTGGTACTTTCTCATCCCATGGTTCTACACACTTCACATCAAGTTATTAATATTATGAATAACATTCAAACACAACACATGACGGCACAGCGGCCTTCGGGCTATGAGGCCATCCACTGCACCACTCAGAATTTAACCATCACACACAACCCTGAGTTCACCTACTAATCTGTTGCGATCGCTTTTGACATCGCTAGATCATTCTGATGAGTCTGTGCCCCACGACTGCATGGAGGCTATCCTTGAGTCCTCAAGCATGCACTCTGATCTCTCAAGCATGCCGCTTCAAGGTGGCTATCACATTTTTGTACATGGCTCATGTTTTAAACTGTCTGACTCTGAATTTTCCTGTGGTTATTCTATCTGTTCTCTGCCAAACCTCATTTGGGAGGCTTACTCTCTCCCTTACAGGTCTGCTATAGTAGCTGGGGGTGATGGCTAACATTCAAAAACAGTTTTGTATGCACGCAAAACTGTAAAACTCCTCCTAGATAGCTGCTTAACCTGTGCTAGAAGCAACCAGGGTAAAACAGAAGCCAAACATGATGCCTTACTGGCTCCTGAATATTCCTTTCAGTGTCTACAGATATTTACACACATGCCACCTTGTGGTCAGTTGAAGTACCTGCTGGTGATTGTAGACAGGTTTTCCAAGTGGACTGAGGCGTTTCCTTGTTCTAAGAAAGACGCCCGCACAGTGGTTAAATTCCTAGCCAAGGGAATACGGAGGTACAGTGTGCCTCAGGTAATAGATTCAGATCAGCGACCCTGTTTCATTTCCAAGGTAACTCAGAAACTATGCACCTACCTAACTATGGATTGGAAGTTTCACATCCCTTATCTTCCTCAGTCATCTGGCATTGTTGAGAAAATGAATCGTACCTTGAAAGAAAGGTTATCAAAGGCTATGATGGAAACAGGAAAGAAGTGGATAGATATACTGCCAGCAGTGTTGTGTGAGATCAGAATGATGCTCACTGCCACCGCCAAATTGTCAGCATTTGAGGTAATTTTTGGTAGACCATTTACCAGCCCATGTGTCAGAGGTAGCCCAGGTGTTTCTCATTCAGGTGACATGGACGTGATCTTGGCGGACTACGCCCAAATGTTGATTGAGAAATTGAACAGTGTGCATAGTAATGTCTCTTGAGCTCTCCCTCTTCCTGCAGATAAACCTACTCATCCATTTATTCCAGGTGACACTGTTTTGGTCAAATCAATGAATATTCAGAAAGTTGGTGAAGCTGCGTATGGACCCCCAACAATCGCAATTACCCGAACCACTGTGCTAACGTCGGGATCAGCACAGTGGATACACACCAGTCGACTGAAGAAATCACCAGTAGCTGACTTGTCTGACAAGCCAAATGCACCTTAAGACATTCACATATAGTACAAAATTTGTTATATGATTTCATGCTGAGGGACTGCCCTTCGGCTGCACCACACACCAAGGAAGTCCTACTTGACGCTGTATGTTAATACACTTTAGCATTGGTATTATAAATTGATAGATATCCTATCTGCCTATTAACATCCTTGTGCAGACTCTGGTCCTTTCTCTCCTTGTTTTCCTAATAAGTGCATGCAAAACCTTACTATAGAAATAATGGGCCCCATTCGTGTGATAATATTGGCATTATTTTCAGTCTCAAAGTTCACAAGCAAACTTTAGTGGCAAAGTAACAATGTTTTCACTTGCACAGGGACGTGAAACCTAAACCCTCAGAGTAAAGGTCTGCTGCTCTAGCATCTGAGGATTGCAGTTTGTATTATGTGAGATCCAGTCAGTTTGCATATAATGAATGTGTGTGTGTGTGTTTATAAACCTATGTGTGTCTGCCTGTGTGTTTGTTTACAATGGGAGACCATTCCCATCGTCTTGAAACTCTGGAGCTATCATGTCAACCACACCTAACCCTTTTAGGTTTGCCTGAAGTGTTCTCCCTGTGTGTAAGAGACATTACATTAACAGCTCTTTCCATGTGTTAGTGACACTAGCGTTCCCACTTTTCTTGAATGATCCCAGATGGTAAAAAAAGAGCTTTGACTCTTGCAAACTTCATCTTTTTTGTTGAACAAAAAGAAAGATGAATAACTCGCTTTATGGCCTGTTTCCTCACATGCATACCAAGGCCAGTATGCATCCAAATGTCATCTGTATAGTAGGAGTGCAGACTTTGAAAAATGTTGGTGTCATGAGGAAACTAAGGCTTTGTCCCTGGTGGTCTAGTGCTAGGATTTGGTGCTCATACTGCCGTGGTCTGGGTTTGATTCCTGGTCAGGGAATGCTCTATGTTTTTCCTTCCTTAAAATGAAAAATTGTTCGTGAAAACATAAACTTCCTTCGAGTCGGATTTGAATTGACAGCCTAAGGTAACTGCTTTAAATTCTACAGTCCTCCACTCTACCATCTGAGCTATCGAAGGCAACGGAAACTTTCGGTGTCCCAAAGGTCCAAACACCAGTATGTTGGCAAGAAACACAGCCAGTTGTGGATAATTAAATTGTTACGTTCATTTGACCTATATCTCTTCTGATGACATTTAGATGCATAATGGACTTTGTGTACATGAATGGAGAAAGGACATAACTGGTCAGAATAACATTCAGTGCTTTTGTAAAAAACTTTTTAAAGTCTTTCATGTAGAGAGAAAAATGATTGGCTGAAATATCAGAAACATTAAAAGTGCAATGTGCACATATGGAAAGAAAATTGCTTTCATGTGGAACGCATTGAGATGTCAAACTGCTTGTGGAATATAAAACCTCTTGAAAGGATCGATTTTTCCTCACCTGCTGTGATGGAGGTTTTATCATGGCTTCTAATTGAAGAGGCTGTGGTCAGGGTAGAGTGAGTCTTTGATAACCAAGATTGTTGTTGTTTTGGCCCTCGATTAAGCAATGGCATTACACAATGTCAGGTCTTTCTCAGTCAAGTGCAGAGAATGAAGTAGAGGGCAAGGACTTGAACATGCACATGTCCTCGCCTGAATACAGACAATTTACCTGAAAAACAATTGCCTCAAAGGTTTGTTCCAAAATTGCTTCCCTGATGCATTAGCTAACAGTCAGCACAAGTGTGAATGTTGAAGATTCATTCAAGCATCAGTCTGTAGTGTCTACAAAAGGAAGCGAACAAAAAGGTATGAGAAAGTACATTTTCCACTGACAAGCTTCTGTTGTTTAAATGTAAATGGATTCTGTGACTAGAACAAGTCTGCTCCTTCTCTCAGCCTAAATTGAAACTGCTGACCGCACTACAAGTACACAAGGTGCAATGAACTTGCTATCAGAATGATCTGAGTAAGTCAAAAGGATAGGCTCAGAAGTCTTGATTTTATAAAGTAAACAATGTTTTCACTTGCACAGGGGCGTGAACCCTACACCCTTAGAGTAAAGGTCTGCTACTCTAGCATCTGAGATTTGCAGTTTACCTACAATGCATCTTAGCTAATCAAGAAGGATTCAGGACATGGATCTTACTACATGTGTTAAGATGTAATTTGTTGATATTTTGTGGATTTATTTTTAAATTTACTCCTCCCACAAACTGGTAGCCAAACTCCACAGTATGGAACTATCCACCCCGCTATGCTCATGGATTAGAGACTTTTTTACCAATAAAACACAGGTGGTGAGGAGAATAGGGGACCATACATCATCTCCTCTCACTCAGAATACAGGTTTGCTGGAGGGCTGGGTGTTTAGCCCCATCCTCATTACCCTTTTCACACATGACTGCATCACATCCATGCTTCCAACACCATTGTGTAGTTCGCAGACGAGACCACAGTAATAGGTCTCATAGCGAATAACGATGAGACCTATTACAGAGAGAAGATCCATCACATATCCAGGTGGTGCTTATGCAACAAACTTGTTCGGAACACCACCAAGACTAAAGAGGTCATTGTGGATTACAGAAGAAGAGTGCATGCTCCATTATTCAGACAAGGTGAGGAAGCGGATTGTGTAGACAACATAAAGTACATGGGACTCCACATTATGGCCCACCTTATCTGGGCACTGTACATATCCCACTGGTTGATGAGGGCCCAGCAGCTTAAGGGAGCTCAAACAGGCTGGACTCTACTTCCAGTTACCGGAAAACTTCCAGAGAAGCACCACTGAAAGTATTCTTTGTCTCTGTAATATGACTATGATTTGAAAGCTGTGGAGCACAAAACATGAAGGATTTATGGGATTGCGGGATGCTTGCTTCCTGATCTGAACTCAGGACTGTGGGATCGCAAGATGACCACTCTCCCTGACCTGAACTCCTGCAGGATCTGCACTAATGTCTGCAACATTAGCCTGCAGTATTAGCATAGATCCCAATTACCCAGGCCACAGACTTTTTGTCCCTCTGCCTTCAGGATAGAGATATAAAACAATAAAAACTCGGACCAATAGACTAAAGACAGCTTTTCCCCCCGATTACCCCATCTGTATATACCTAACCTACGCACTGAGACACACACTGCACATGCACCTATTTTTCACATTATTGCTCTTTTGTATTTACTGTTGCTCCCTACTGCTGTCTGCTGCTGTATTTAATTACGTGCTTGTCTGTGTTTGTCATGTATCTCTTTTAATATGGTTCATGTTGAGAGGACAGCACAGAATTTCATTGTAATATGTATGATGACTATAAAGTGTTAATTAATTAATTAATTAAATCATTCATTCAGTCATTCAGTCATTCCTTCATGGTTTTACAGAACCACACAGTCAAAGGGGACAAGATAGTCCAGAGCAATAGCATTCCACACAATGGCAACAATAAATGTATTTACACAAGTCAGGGCAGCACAATAAACTGCATTATACCACTGTCATAGGATGTATTGCATATAGACTCAACAGCCAAATATCAAATATCAGCACAATTTGAGACACACATAGTATACATTTTAAAGTATTTGAGTAGTGCAAACATATGTAGGTGTGTATGCCTGAGAAAATGCACGGCACAATTCATTCGGGACAAGACAAAATCAAGAGAGGCATGCATAACGCATGTGACAGGCAGACCATCACAAGCTGCAATATAATAATTTGAGTATTCTAGTATCATAGCTAGCAGAACAAGCTGAATGTGCACTTCAGTGCATGACCTGTCTGTAGAATTAACAGCAGTAGAGCCTATCTGAGCGCATGTCCTATACTGTAAATTGGTGCTACATAGGTAGCTAAAAATTTGTTTGGACCTAGGTGCAGCACTTCAGTATCTGAAATAGCTCAGCTAGGAGAGCATTAAACTGGAGATCTAAAGGTACTTTGTTTGACCCTAGGTTTCAGCTTGTCAGCGTAACCAGTTTTCTTTGGACTCTGACAGAGAGGCTGTTCTTTGATTTGTCTCCCTTATTCCATGGCTCAAACACAATGAGTCACTACCTTCTTTGCTTCTGTGACAGGTTTCCTGGTGTAACAGCACTCTGTAATTGATGGTATGAATTTCAATGAACTTTGCACTTGATGTGTGCAACTGCTTTTGAAATTGAATTCATTAGTTGACTGCTGGTTAACCATGTGGAGATGGGAATGGTAGGTGTCAACTGGCATCTATGCTTAATTGGAAGATGCATGCATCCTTGTTCCCACCATGTCTAGCATTTCATGGAAAGTAGCCTTTCATTCCTGCAACCAGGGCTCAAGCCAAACAATCAAAATGTTGGTTAGCTCAGGTTAGTTACAACATGGATCTAATAATGCCAAGGTCATGGGTTTTATCCCAGTATGGGGCAGTGCTCCTTTAGCTCCTAAACCTTCTCTCTAGCTGGTACCTTGACAAAGTTTGCTCTGGAAAATCAATCTCACTGCTTCTGGCATGCTAAACAAGCACTATACAATTTAAACTATTTCACATCAGGCAGCCCTTGTCTCTGGCACTCTCTTTGTGATGAGATACCTACAAATACCTACAGCATGCATTTCCACAGCTTCAAAGAATTTCAAGCGTGAATACTACCAGGTCTTTGTAGCTAACTAGATTACACACGTTCATCTGATGAACTAGTTACAATAATACATTTCCTAGCTGTCATGTCTTCTACTTGGACTCAGCCAAGCACAAACTACACAAGCCCAGATCAGATCCGGATCACCGCACTTTGTTCAACTATATAAGCTCAGTTTATCCAGTCTCTCATGGTGATGTCTGCCTGCATTATGATTCTGAGCAACCGTATTCTTTGTCTGCTATTCTGGTTTATACTTTTGATGCCTGTTTTTGGATTACTCCTTTGCCTGATCCTTGTTGAATTTGTATGCTTATCAGCTGTTTGCTGTATATTACCTCTGCTTCTCTTACCCCTTACAGTCTTTAAATGCAGACTGAAGACCCATCTATTTGCTGAATATTTAAAGGCCAACTGACACTGCTCCCTTATTGACTGACTAATTTAGTACTTATTGTAGGGCACTGTTTATGTTGTTTAACAAACTCTAGCAATTATTGCTAGATAGCACTTATCATTGTTTAAGATAGACCATATGTATTTTGCACTTCTAGGTATCAGCATTCATCCCTGTATTCTACAGTATTCTAGTTCATTGGTATGTTTAATTCTAACCTACTGTACTGTACGTGGATATATTCTTTAAGTAAATTACAAAGCACTTTTGTATGTTGCTCTGGATAAGAGCGTCTGCTAAATTTCAAAAATGAAAATGTAAATGTCTGTGTGCAGCCATCTGTCACTGATCCTATTAACTAAGCCTGTTCCAGCACGGCCACCCCCACCACCTCTTCCTGCCTCCTTTTTCCATAGTCTCTGATCTGGTTCACTGGAATACTAACTAGATACACCTGTTGCCTATTCTCTTCTGTACATAGGGCTCCTATTGAAACTCTCCTCTCTCATACTCTCATTGTGAAGTATTGCTGACTGCATGATGCATACTGAGCCTTTCGTTTATGTTAGATTTCCTGGTTACTGAACATTGTCTGTTTTCTAGAGCCTGTCTTCTGCCTGATCCTTGGACACCTCCCAGACTCTGCCCCTCATTTGCAACCCTGAACTGGCCTTATCTAGTGTACAGACAAGCTCCCTCCTGCCTGCTTTGCTACATTGAGGATCCTACTGAAATCTCTCCATTCACTTCAAGCCTGCTTCACAAACCCAATAAAACCTCTTGCATTTGGATTCTCCCTCTCTCCTGTGTTTGCATTCACTACAGCATCACTGCCTTCAAAACAAAAGTGGACCTATGTCAGGCAGACACCCTCCTATAGCAGCCAAGAGATTGGGTATTGGCATCACATTTAGGGTCAGCCCTATGGGTGACTGTATTTTGTTATCCCTTCATGTGTTGGCATGATCATTTCAGTCCTTTCCATGTTTGCTTAGCCTACCCTCAGAGATGTAGAAGGTAGTCCTGCTTACACCGTGAACACCTTACTGAGCTCCAGGCTGCGCACAGGATGATTGCATCATCAGGTGGACTAGAATGAGTACTGACCTGAGGAGAGCAGCTGGGTTTCAGCCACTCAGATACTGTGGCCTGATACTGTGGCCACATCCTTCCACCACATTCACCCTTCCTCAGCATGGTACTCAAGGCCCTCAGTGGGCCACTCGGACATGGGCACTGTAATGCCCTGGTCTTAACCTGCATTCTGTTTTCCTAATTATCCCTGCATGTCCCCATCCGCAGCACTTCACATTAGCCTCCTACAGCGATTAAACTCCTGCTACACATGTGCCCTCTAGAATAATAAAATGAATTACTTGATAGCATCAGATATTCTTAAAATACAGTACATCTATCAACATGAAATTTCTTAGGACTAATATAAGAATCTGCTTACCGATTTTTAGTGTACATCAAACCATTTGCCAGAAATCCACATGGAATACACCATGTTTTCTTGATAATTTCCACAACAACCATGCCTTTCATTAATTCTGTGGTTTCTATTGAGCCATAAAGAGCTATTTTCATTGAGTGAAAGCAAATCTCACCCACCATGGACCAAGATGTGAAAGGGGTTGGGGGGCTATCAAAACACTTAACAAGCATTTTCCAAGTGGTGTATTCCATAAATAAAGTATATATAGTATATATGGTGTGTGTACATATATATATATATATATATATATATATATATAGAGAGAGAGAGAGAGAGAGAGAGAGAGGAAGTATAGCATGACTGAAAATGAATCTCCCGCATCCAATTACACATTATAAACCCTAAAAATAAAAGGCATTGTTTTTGTTTTTTGACATTTTTGTATTAGATGATCTCAAATGGAACCTAAATGATGAAAAAATAAGCCTGGATGTGAATATATGTCTTGGCCCAAGTGTCTACTTAAATTTGATTCTTGAATGATAATTATGCTATTTGTATAATTTCAGATAATTAGTGTTAAAGTGAACAAACACAAATCATTCAAAAAAGAGCTTAAAATTGGAGGTGCACTTAGCCACATCTATCTGACATTTCAAACTAAGCTACTGTTTTCTCTGCTTTAGTTTACTTCATTTTGATTCTTGGCCCTTGGTTTATTTAATAAACCAATCCATGCTCACTCATCTGCTTCACCCAAACATGTCACATAACTGCTGAATATAAAACAAAGAAAATATGCTGGTTTTAAAATCACACATTCCTGAGATACAAAACCAGAAATCAAACTACAGTGACTGGCATCAATAATCTTGCATCAATATGGACCTTGTGGATCAGCACTTGTGGCTTGTTTTTATATATTAAATATATAAAAATGTTATACTTGGTATGACAAAACATTACAAAATGAACAATATCTTTACTATCTCATGTTATTTAGATCTACACTGAATACATTGTGAATGAATAAAATGAGTGGTGAGTAAAATATGAGAGATGATTCAAATCTTTGGTACAGTGTAGATCTGTAATTACTGAAGGGTTTTTATGCGCCAGGTTTGTTTGGGTTTTTTTTTTTTTGTGAACTGAGTAGAACTGCATTTTTTTCATGTTCTAAAAGGGAACATTCCAAGTATCCTCACCATAGTGTCCTCACCATTAAATGTTTAATTAAAACCAAAACTTAACCACTCAGCACTAAACTAAATATTTTAAACGTTGAAATATTTAAGTAAAAACATTTTATAAATAAGGATTTTTGTAGAGCAAGATGTTGATTTTATTTCCATAAATTCATTGGTATGTTGTCTAGGAAAAGCATAATCATATATATATATATATATATATATATATATATATATATATATATATATATATATATATATATATATGTTAAGGTCCAATCTTTTGTTAAATAAATTAATAAATACATAAATAAATAAATAAAAATGTTAGGCAGGGCCTCATTGTGTGTCTCAGAAATAGTTCAAGTGCAAAGTGGTTTATAAGCAGAATTTCTTTTGTTTCAGAAGAACAACTCCTCCAGTATATCTTAGAGGATATAAACCCACTTCAGGTAAAGTGTAAGTGAGCAGCAAATAGGGGTCAGGGGAAAAGGTCAAATTTCCATTTGAATACCCCAACATTAATCAAGCAATATGGTACACACACACACACACACACACACAGACACAAGCCCTTCTTTCACACAAGTTCAAACTTGTTTCCTGTGCCCTGTGTGCTTTGTTTTTTCTCATTGGATTATTCTCTGCTTGGTTAAGGTAGGATCTGAGTTTACTTACTTTTGCCTTAGATTCTGTAAAGTTCAAGGCTAATTGTCTGAACCTAGTTGTTAGTTGCTTGTTAGCTGTAATTACTCACTAGAGGTGTAGTTTTGCCCTGGTCTTAGGTGTAAATTGAGGGGTGGGCTCAGCACTTATTGAATTGACTTAAATTCAGACAATTCTGCTACAGGTGCAATCAACATCTGTGAAGGCTTTGTTTTTGCTCTCAATCAGTTCATCGACATCTCAACTACTGGACTTCACAAACTCATCAAGTATCTTCTCATATCTCAATCTTTAATCTCATACATCCACAAATCAAGCATCTGAAATGTTTCTCATAGACATGTTTCACTTCACTTTATTTCTCTACTCTTTCCATATCATCTTTTGAATTTCATGCCATTTCATCCCATTCCCCACAAACTTTCAATGACATTTACCACCCTCCATGTTCCCTAGATCACTTAATTGATGAACTCGACATCCTCCTGAGTCAATTCCCCATTGAAGGAAATCCACTCATTCTCATTGGAGACTTCAACCTTCCATCAGACAAGCTGCATTCCTCCTGTGTGCTTCTGCTGTTGACAGCATTCGACCTCACCCTCAACCACTCTCCTCTGACTCACAAAGTGGGCAATATTCTAGACCTGATCTTCACCCGCACCACTACAACATCAGGCATCACAGTTACCCCCCCTCCACCTCTCAGACCATCACTTTTTATCAATTTCTCTCTCTGTTCCTTCTCTTTCCATCCAGTCCTCCCTAATGTGTTCCTCCTCCTTCCATCACAATCTGCACTCCATAATTCCCTCTTACCTTACTTCTACTGTTTTGTCCACCCTTCCTCACCCTGACTCTCTGTCTTCTCTCTCTTTGGATACAGTTACTAATTCTTTCATTTCTCATCAGTTAATCTTCTGTGCCCTCTCTCCTCTAGACCTGCTAAGTCCTCGCCACCTGCCACCTGGCTAACAAAAACACATTGCTGCCATGACTGGAGTTTGCGGTCCCTCCAGAGGGGGAGTGGAATACCCCCTAGAATTTCCTGGGGGGGACCTAGGGCTGCCAAGCCAAGACCACAGGGAGCTGAGGGGCTGCTAGCAGGCGTTGCGTTACTGCTCCTTATGTGTGTGTCTGTAGGTGTGTTTGTTTGTGTGTCTGCACCTTTTGTGTGTCTACAATTGCATCGTCACGATATGTCGAGTGTACCAAACTGCCTGCAATTTCTCCACTCCCCACTCAAACTGGGAAATCCAGCCTCTCTGAGGGAACAAGAACCAATTAATTAAGCTCTCCTATTCATAACAGCCCAGACAACTGCTGTCACACACTCTAAAAGCTTGCTGTCATTGTGACTGCTTAGACTGCTACCTGTACACCTAACACAAAAATTAGTGTTTCATATTGCAGAGCCAATATTTTTCTTACATGTTACAGAGAATGTTATTAAAATGATGTCATTCTGGTTACCATGACATTAAGAATGGGACACTTTGAAAATACCAACTCCAGACAAACATACAGAAAACCCAAAGTAGAGATGATGTATAAAATGGCTTCTGTATAAAAATATATTATGATACATTTACTCACATCTGCAGGAGATGCTGCCACATCTCTCGATTCCTTCAGTCTGCTGCTTCTCCCTCATCTTCCTCATCCGCAGCCTTGTGGTGTCCCATGGGGAACGAGGGGCAACTCACACTGCGACGCGCGGGAATGGTGCTGACATCTATATTGTTGGTTTCGGTATCCTCCTGCAAAACAGCAATGTGCTTTGACCTCTGATACCAAGCTCTATAGGAGAGTGTCCAGCATGTAAATTGTATCTAAAAAGGTGTGAACTTGCTGCTACTAACCTTAAAAGGATGCATTCTGTTTTGACAAAAATCCCATCAGATTAAAACCTGTTGAGCATGGTAAACCACAAAGTTTGTTTTCAGCTCATGATACACAAGCACTGGAAATACCCAAGGCAATTGCCAATAACTGTCCCTACATTTGCCCGTTTAAACCATATATGCAATTTACACTGTCCCCACCACTTCTTGAAAGTGTATTAAGAAAATATTAGTATTTCCTTCAGAAGCTTGTTTTTGCTTCATTTATTAAAAATAATTCGATCAATATGTTGTTTTGGTCTCTAAATCTAATCACATTATGCTCTTAATGACAATCAGAACACATTCACGCTGATATGTTGTCACGATAATAAACGCAGTACAACTAACATTTCTTGAATTATAGTTTAATAAAATAAATAGAAAATAATTACACTACAAATATATATTAAACCATTTCCCTACAGGACAAGCTCAGGGGATGGTGGTACCTTGTGAGGCTTGTTTATTTTCCTCGTCTATCTCCCAATGTATGGATGCCAAATGCACCCAAGCGGGAAGGATGTTTTCTTGGTCATTAGAGTCCTCCTCTGTCTCTCCTAGGTGCATGCAGGACAGGGCATCCGTTTTAGTATTACAGGACCCCAGGCAATACATCTTCTTGAAATGGAATCTCGAAAAGAATAATGACCAATGGGCTTGATGGGGGTTCAGTCGTTTGGCCAACCGGATATACTCCAAGTTCCAGGGATCAGTGATCACTAAAAAAGGATGGTTGGCCCCCTCCAACCAATGTCTCCATTCTTCTAAAGCCAGCTTGATGGCTAACAGTTCTTGTTCACCTATTCCATAGTTACGTTCAGCTGGGCACAGCTTTCTGGAAAAATACGCCACAGGATGTAGTTTAAAATCCTTCTGTCTTTGAGATAGAACAGTCCCTATGCCTATGTTTGAGGCATCTACCTACACCACAAAAGGAAAAGTTGGGTCATGATGTCGAATGACAGGAGCAGTAGTGAAAGTGTCCTTCAGCTGTGTAAATGCTCGCTTCGTTCCAGTGGAGTTTGGTTGCTGCTCCTTTCAACAGGGCTGTAAGAGAAGCTGCAATACTACTGAAGTTCCTGATGAAACATCTGTAGAAATGTGCAAAGCTGAGGAAACTCTGGAGCTTCTTGATTGTAGTGGGTGTGGGCCAATTGAGTATGGCCTCTATCTTTTTGTCATTCATAGTGATACCATTCTGGCTGATGACATATCCCAAGAAGGCTGTTGAAGTGAAAAGGTTCTAGCATTTTTCTCCTTTCACATAAAGTCCATTATCCAGGAGTTTCTTCAGAACAGAACGGACTTGTCATATGTGAGATTCCTGATCCCCGGAGTATATAAGGATGTCATTGATTTATGCGATCACATAGTTTCCTATGCACTCATGTAGGGTGTCTTTGATAAATGCTTGGAAGACAGATGGGGCTACACTGAGACTGTAAGGCATAACTGTATATTCATAGTGACCCCTGGTGGTACTGAAGGTGGTCTTCCATTTGTCCCCCTTCTTGATACGAATCAGGTTGTATGCGCTACGGAGGTCAGACTTGGTGAAGTATTTGGCTTCTCTAAGTTGTTCTAGGGCAGCAGGGACAAGTGGTAACGGGTATGCATATTTTCTAGATATCTGGTTGAGGTTGCGATAATGCATGGGCGTAGACTTCCATCCTTTTTGCTTACAAAGAAAAAGCCAGATGCCAGGGGGAATGTGGAAGGTTGAATGCAGCCTTCACTTAGTGCTTCGCTGATGTATGTGTCCATGGTTCTCTCATCTTTTTGGGATAGGGGATAAATGCAGGCTTTAGGTAACACGGCTCCCTCCAGGAGATCGATGGAGCAATCATATGTGCATTGAGGGGGTAACAAGGTAGCTGTTTGTTTACTGAACACCATAGCGAGAGCCTGGTACTCTTGAGGAACAGTAAAGGTGGGGTAAACAGCTGGGCTTTCTATGGAGGTGGAACACAGGTTCACTGCAGGTAATGTCATACAATCCTTCTGAGACTGAGATGACCAATGAGTGAGCTCCCTTTGAGACCAAGATATGCTAGGATTGTGATGTTCCAACCATGGAAGGCCAAGAATAATTGGGAAGGATGAGAATTCCAATACCAGTGTGAAAAGAGTTCTGAGTGCAGGGTGCTAGTGGTGAGTCTAACTGGTGTAGTGCAGAGAGTGATAGAACCAGGACCTACTGAAGACCCATCTATAGCGGCTAGCCAAAGGGTCTTAGGTAAGGGCTCTATGGGGATGTTTAGCTCTTTAACCAGGCGGGCGTGGATAAAATTGCCTTCTACTCCGGAGTCAATCAGGGCTGTACACAGAAAGTAGGGAGTGGGAGCCCCAACATAGACAGGTAACTACCATTTTCTTAATGGGTTGGATCCCTACAGAGGCATGGGGTTTGTTATTCATGTCTCCTCTATGGAACAAGGCAGGAGACCTGTTGGGTCTAAGATGATAACGTGTCCCTGATAACGTGTCCTAAAGACCCACAGTACAGGCATAGTCCCTCTTGAAAACGACGTCTCCTTTCTTCCTTGGTCAGGCGTGTGGAATCGCATTGCATAGGCTCTGCTGCAGTGTCTTGTCTGGGATTTACTCCAGTCACCAGAGTCGTATAAGTTAAGGGAGTAATGTTACCTCCACATGTTCTTCGTTCCCGCAAAAAATGGTCAAGACGGATAGCATCAGTTGATCGTTAAGCTCATCATCCCTGCAAGCCAGTTCATGCAATAACTCTGTGATCAGACCGTTCCAGAAAGTAATGATCAGGGCTGCTTCGTTCCACCCACTACCAGCAGCAATGGTACGGAATTGGCGGGCGCAGTCCGATACAGAACAGTTGCCTTGACGAAGTTTAGAAAGAATTTTTCGCGTGCTCTTACCTCATGCGGGTGATCAAACATGGCTTTAAATTGCGCAATAAAATCCTCATAAGTAGTCATTTGTAAGTTCTCCCAAACGGCGGTAGCCCAATCTAAAGCTTTATTGGTTAGAGGTAAGGAATGTTATTTTAGCCTGGTTAGAAAGAGGGGGGAATGCCATTAAAATGTAGTGTGCATTGTAACAAAAAACCCTGACACTTCTCTGGAGAACCGTTGTATTTATCCGGTTTACTTACGGAGGCTACAGTGGGAGTGCTGCCAGCATCGGATGCATGAGGTGGGTCTGGCTGGGGGAAAGTAGTCATAGCATGTAACCATGATGTAAGTTCTTTGAGACATTGTCTGAGTTCTGACATTTGTACCTGTTGGTCTGTTTGTTGTGTGGCATTCGTATCCATGCACCATGTGAAACTCTTGAACACCTGTTGGTGTTGGCCCAGTAGCTGTCCTTGATTGGTGATCGCTTCTTTCAACACCTCTGAATCTGCCATCTGCATGGTAGCGAAGTATTCTGTGACACGACAAGTAAGGCCAGATGCTTGAGGATGTAGATAGATAGGTTTATTTTGTTCTAGCTTCATGATAGGTGAATAAGCCAGGGTCGAAACCAAGAAAGCCAAAATAGATATAATCCAAATCATGAGGGTAAACAGTCTGAGTCCAAAAACCAAAGAGCAATAACAAACCAGGCAAACAATACAGAAGGGCTAGGGAAAAATCAGAACAAAACACAGTCGAAATACAGGAAAGCAATTAATGAAATAACGCTCGGTACGCACATTCAAAACTAGTGCCAATACTTTACAATGTAAGTGAGGTCTCAACAGGTTTATATACAGGTGTGGAGTGGAACACAGGTGCTGTCAATATTCTGGTGATGAGGATCTGAATGAATGTGTATGGTTGGCTGAGTCCTTGGCCTTGCGACGAATGGCATGTTGAGTATTGTAGTGAGCTTGGAGGTCAGTCGACATGACAACGAGCTTAACTAGATAATATTATATCAACCAGTGAACGTTCCTGTCTCAACTCGAACACGTTAAAAATTGTTTCAATGCTTTGCATCTTCTCTCATTAAATAACCATATGTATTTATACCTATTTGTAGCCAAATAGTGAGGTCACATGGCAACGTTGTGACGTCATAATACCACGTGAAATGGAAGGCGCTTATGATAGGACTCTACTAATTTCACAATCATCAGTTAATTTCATGGAGCTATTTTATCAAAAAATATTTCATGAATTTAGGATACAAATTAATTTTAGGCTACATTTCACAGCATTTATTAAACAACGCTAAAGAAGCTTTATAGTTAGGATAGCCAATTAGACTCACTAGGCCTGCCATGCTAAGCCTTGTACTGACTTTACTTTAGCATGGAACCATAAATAACTTCCAAAATATAACAGCGATGTTTGTAAAGAAATGGCTTTTTAAAAATCAAAAGCAGGAATGTTTATGGAAAATAAATCCACATTATTGCAGGTGAAAAATGCACATTACTCTTACTCTAAATCACATTACTCTAAATACCCAGCGTATTGTTCTTGTTTGACTTTTTTCCATAGCAACATAAATCTGCTATGAGGTCTGGCATAAACTCTGTGCCGTTCAGATAAAGCACATCATATATAAAATAAATAATGTACTTGGTGGTGAACTATACCATGTGGTTCATGGATTTTCCCCACATTCCAGTAATTTTATTAAGTACACTTTTGCATAAATGGTATGACAAGAAAGGGGAATTAGCTCAAGTGGTAGAGGTACCTCTTGCTTAGCATGCTAGAGGTAGTGGGATCAATGTCCATATTCTTCAGTGTGTCTTGTCTATATTGTTACACACTTAGGAAAAGCATGTTTACCCCTGTCAAAAGAGTATAATGTTTTGGAAGTTTTTTTTAGTATTATGCAATTCCTCTTTGAAGAGTTTGATTTTCAAGAACTTTAGTAAGCAGATCACTTATTTGCATCATTTGTTTTGGTAGGACAAAGCTCGTCCATGAGCCAAAGGAAGCTGAGTTAGGCCCCATTCCATGAAAATATTGGAGTGGTGTGAACCAGGATACCTACGCAAGCACACATGCAAGCTGACACCTACCCTTCCCTTGTTCAGTTGTTTGGCCAGCAGACATGGACTATATTTCAAAAACATTTGTGCAGAAGCCACTGTTCAAGAGACTCTCTGCAGTGAGGAAACATATCATAAGGAAGTGTAAATTCCAAAAAAAGTTTAAGTAGGTTCACTGAATTCAAAGTCTAGAGCACTATTACACCATGATTTGTAACGATAGTGTAAAAACAGTAATGTCTCATTCGTTTTTTAGTAAAGGAATGTAAAGGTTTATGAAATATACTTAAAAAGAAGACTATTTGTTGAAGAGAGTGGTCTGGCACAGATGCCAAAACCCAAGACTGAACCAGGGCTCTTTGGATATTCAGTTTAACACTCCCCAAAACTGAGCTATTTCAACTAGTGATTGCAGGCTTTCGCCTGGTTCTAATCAAAGCGTTACCAATGAATGTAGCTCATGTTCATATTAGAGGCAACCATCACCTTTATCCCTGGTGGTCTAGTGGCTAGCCCTTTAATGCACAAGCAGTTTTAAGATCATTTTTGAACAATTTGTACTTGTTCACTTTAACACTAGGTATCTGAAATTGTACACATAGCACAATGATGATTCAGGATTCAAACTGAATTAGACACTTGGGACTAGACATCCATTCACATCCAGGCTTATTTGTCCATCATTCAGGTTCCATTTGAGATCATCTAATACAGAAGAAAATGTCAAAAAAACATAAAACGCCTTTGGGTTTTTTGGTGTATAATGTGTCTATTGATGCTGAAGATTAATTTTCAATCATACTCTGCATTTTCTGATTCACCAGGGTCTTGTGTAATAAATTGAACAGTTTTGAGCATATACATGAAATGACTAAATATCTACACAATATTTTCCACTAGGCGTCCTACACTTATCCAAAGGGTCCAAAAACCTCTCCAATGCAAACAAAGTCATTAATCACTATATATCAAGTTTGCATGTTTCTTTTTGCTAAAACATAACAGTAAGTTACTTTAGTAAGTTTCACAACAATATTAGCTTCATAGCAGCATTAGGGGAAAATACTGTACTAGCTACTACTACTATACTAGCTAATACTGTAGATGCTGGAGAAAATACTGTAAATGCTGTAATACTGTAAAGAAATAGTATACTTTATCATTTATACTTACGATTTGTAGCAGGATTAGGAATTGTTCCAGCAGTGAATGGAAACATCCAGTGATTTGCTATGCAAACATCTAAGCTATTCTATGCTAGCAGCTAAGCTAATCGATGCTAGCGGTCAAGCAGAACTCAAACAATTCCACATAAACTTCAGCTAAAATAAGCCTCTTCCATGATGTCCAAACATATTGGCAAAATCATCATATCAATCTTATAGTTTCACCAAATAGTGCCAAACAGCGCCAAACCGATGCGCTATGCTATCTGCTAACAACACTGAAGCACTGACAGTATACAGTGTGCATACCTTTAAACATTAAAGGGATGACTAAATAAGACAAGTGAGGGGTCTACGTTTTCATCTAAGCCTCCTCTATTTGATGAAACTGCTGCCAAACAAGCAGCTTGCCCTGGAAACTCTTGGAAATGCCTGGAAGTAAATGCTAGTCACCCTCCCTTCCCTTCCCCCTTCACACATAGGTGTGAGTTGCTGTTGCTCCAAGACAATGGTGCAGCAACGGCCAATAGAAATCAATTTACAATAGAAAAGGAGGGGGGGTCTAATGCTCTATTCTGGAACACTTTTACGTCAGAAGCGTACTTTTTCAGTTAACCAACGGCTTGCGTAGTTTGGGTTTGTTACGAAGGAACCAAACCAGAAGAAAAACGTTGCTTTTACGCACAGAAGTGAGCACGCAATTAAAGAAGTTTACTAACACTCTGTATACCATTTAAACATGTCATGCAGTTGTTTTGATGGTAATTGAATTTTCTATGACTAAATCAGAACTTATCTTGTACCAGAAGATTGTTTAAAAGGCAACTTAAAAGGGCAGGCATGTTTTTGTGGAAATTTTACCCAAAAAACACGATGTCTTCAGTGTGCAATTTCTGGCGAATGGATATATGCAGATGGCTGAAAATCAGTAAGCAGGTACTTGTATTAGTCCTAAGAAATGTTATGTTGATAAATGTACTGTACTTTAAGAATATTCGATTTTATCAAGTAATTTATTTGAGTATGCCCATTTGGGCCCGCCCATGGGCCCGCTAGGGGGCAATGGCACATATAGCGGCTAGGGTTCCCTTTCAAACTTCATGTTTTTGTAGAACAATAAGAAAGATGAATAACTCACTTTATGGCCTGTTATCGCTTATGCATACCATGTCCAGTATGCATCCAAACATGGTCAGTAGATTAGGAGTACAGACTTTGAAAAATATTCTTATTAGGGGGAACTGTCATGGAACGCTCACCTCCCACGAGTCACGTGGTTCGGCCCCCCACATGCAGTGGGAAGACTGTCTTGTTTGTAACCACACCTGCACCTCTTTCATCTTTATGTATATAAACCCATGTTAAAGTGTGCAGGGTGTTGGTTATTGTCGGCATAATGTCTAGATGTAACGCGTTTCTATTAGATGTATTCTTGTGTATCATGATTGTTTTGCGTTAACTGTTTCATGTTTCTTGTTTGTGATAAGTGTGAGTGCCTTTATGTCTTTAAATGTTAATAAAATGTTCGTCCAAGTTGGAGGAGTCTGTGCATCCCGCCTTGCGCCCTGTGGCAGTCGGGCCACCGCGCGTTACAGGAACAAAATATTTATTGCTGGCTAGGATTCAGTGCTCTCACTGCTGTGGCTTGGCTTCGATTCCTGGTCAGGGAAAGTCCTCCCCTTTTGCTCATATAAAATTGTATGTGAAAACACCAACTTCCTTTGATGCAAATTTAAACCAACAACCTAAGGATAACAGTTCTAACTTCTACAGTCCTCCACTCCAACAAATGAGCTACCAAAGGTAGCTCAAATGTCTGAGTGCACCCATAGGTCCAAACACCAGTATGTTGGCAAGAAACACAGCTAGTTGTGCATACGAGAAATTACAATAACAGCTCTTTCCATGTGTTAGTGACACTAGTGTTCCCACTTTTCTTGAGTGATTCCAGATGGTAAAAAGAGTCCTGACTCTTACAAGTTGGAGATGTTCAGTTACTAACAGATATCTCTTTTGATGTCATTTGGATGCATACTGGACTTTGTGTACATGAAGGGAGAACAGCCATAAATGGTTAGAATAATATTCAGTGCTTTTGGAGAAAATTTCTAGAGTGTTGTCACTTAGAGAGAGAAATGATAGGCTGAAGTATCAGAAACATTAAAAGTGTAATGTACATGTATGGAAACAAAATTAAGTTACTGTGTACCGCATTGAGATGTCAAACAGCCTGTGGGATATAACAACTCCTAAGAAGCTCGATTTTTGCTCTCAAGCTGCAATGGTGGTTTTGTCATGGCTTCTAAGAGAAGAGGCTGTGGTCAGGGTGGAGTGAGTCTTTGATAACCAAGATTGTTGTTGTTTTCGTTCTCAAATAGGAAATGACATTACACAATGTCAGGTCTTTCTCATTAAACTGCAGAGAATGAAATAGAGGGCAAGGACTTGAACACGCACATGTCCTAACCTGAATACAGACACTTTGCCTGAGAAACAGTTGCCTCAAGTGTTTGTTCACTTTAAAGCATTCCTAGTAAGATGACCACTCACAAGCCATTAAAATTTTACAATGATTGAGATCCATTTTATATTCTCACTTCAAAGGTTATTCAAATGTTATTAAATGAATCTCAAAGGGCAAATTCTTTTCTTATCCTTGTGTTCTTTGCTCATTTTTTGGATAAAACAGACTGAAAGTTGCAAGTATAGAATGACCAATCTTAAATGACAGAAGAGCAGCTTTCAAATTGACAAGAAACAGGACATGCCAATGTTTGCTAGCGATCCACAAAAAACAGAATGTAATCTGTGCATTATTTAAGGTGCACTAATTCATCTACATTGCACATTTGTTGAAATTAGTAGTGATGTGCCATTTTCCATTATTATGCAATGTGGAGAGCTCATGATGCATCCTCGTATAGCTGTGATGACCACATCACTAATGAAACTGTGTGAGCTGCCAGCATAAAATGATTTTGCATCTTTTGCTGTTGAAGTTCACACTTCTTTGAAGAATGTTAAAGACAGGGCCTTGCAGTCAGGTACCACTCAAAGAGCATGACCACGCTCTTGGTGACTGCAATGACCACAACATTAGGGCGAATCTAGCACAAGTTTGCATTGCTGGTGTAGTGGCGAGCATAGCTCTCTTCCAAGCAGTTGACCTGGATTTGCTTCCCTGCCAACGCATCGCTTTAAATGCGGCTCTGTCACTTTATGGCAAGTGATCATTACAGATGTGACACATGATGAGACATCTCCTTAAACAGCATCCACTTAGGATGGCAAAAACGCCCATTTAAAAACTTTGTAGCTATTGAATGCATCTGGCATCAAAAGCAGAGATAATAAAGTTCATAACTGTACATGCTATCAATTCACTTTATCCCACACATCAAATATTGAATATGTAATGCAGGTTTTTAGGCCAGACAACAGGCACGTAAAAACCGTCAAGTCTTTTTGATATAGAGTCATGTTGCTCCAGCAGCAAGTCTTTATAACCAAGCTGCTTATTCCTGACACAACCAGGGTTTGATTAGCAATGCTTATATTCTACTTAGATTTTAATCAACTTCAGCTTGTCAGTGGAGGACGTATTTGCTGACAACTTTCCCTTCCATTCGTTCTCAACATTATGGGGTGGGACCCTAAGCTGTTTGAATTAAAATTCAAGGATCACATTTTTTTTTCATGTTAAATCTGCTTGTTGTAATCATAAAAGCATAAACAGACCAGGAATCAAACCTGGGCTGTAGTAGTGAGGTTGCCATAAACTTGCCACTAAGCCAGAAGGAAGAGCGCTAGAGAGCTGGAATTCCTCTACATCACCAAAGATGACAAATGGACATGTAATGTAAATCAGTGGTGTTAACATGGCTATCTAAGTCTAATTTCTCCACCTCCACATCAAGTCAGGTTAAAAAGGCCTACCTTTTCATCCAAACTACTTACAGCACTTAGTAGGATGGCATATTCTTCCACAAGAGCACATAGTACAAAATGCAGCATGAAATTAAAAAAAAAAAAAAAAAATCGCTCTGTTGTCAAGCAATTTAAAGGCTTTACTGCTAAAGTTATTGCTGCTAGTAGTGGAACCCTGTCTTCAGGCCTCCCAGACCCACCGCTGACCAGCGCAACCGTGCCTCTGGACCTGCCACCGCTGAGCAGCGCAGCGGCACCTCCGGCCCTCCCAGACTCACCACTGAATGATGCGGCCATGCCCGCGGGCCCGCCGCAGCTGAATGTTGGGTCACCGGATCTGGCTGTTCCTAGAGTGGAGGAGGCCACTCCACAAGTCCCCGCAACACATGCCAGGCCTGTCCCAGTGCCAGGTGCCAGGCCTGTCCCCGTGGTCATTCCTCGAGACTCCCCTGTGGCCCCTGTAGATGCTACAGGTTTGCCTCTGATGACATTTGAGACTCCCTTAGTCATGCCTCGTCACCCTTGAGGTATCTCCTTCAACTTCCCGGACCCATACAAACTCTTTGGTTATGCCGAGAGTCACTTTTGAAACTCCTCTGTTCCCTGAGGCTGCTGTGCCAGCCCCCAATACTGCTCCCTTGTCTGTCTCTGTATCCTCTGTTCCTGTTTTGCCCGCTTCTGTTGCCGGTTTTGTCTAGGTTCCTGCCTATGGGCCCCTGAGCAGTTTCAGAAAAGGTTGGCTGCTATTGGTGAGTAAACTTTAAAACTTCCGTTAGTAAGCAACACTTTTAATCAAAGCAAACTATGAACCCCACTCAGTACCACAAATGAACCCTTATTCTGATTATACTTGTGAACAATAAACATAATACGCATTGTGCCAAAATAGGCTCATACCGATATTGCAAAGTAAGATGTGGCCCAGCGTCAACAGGGAAGGTACTAAATTGAACTTGTTCAACCAATCACAAACTTCATGGTATGACTTCAGTAACGAAGCTGGCCCGAGTTCCGCAGGCCCGGAGCAGGACGCACAGACTTCCTTGTTGGTGAAACATGTTTATTAACATAAAACATATATGAAACAGGTGGCACTCACACATAGCACTTACAGTAACCATGACTATACATTTAAAATTAAAAGAACACCTATAAACATTAATGGGAACTACACAAACCAACTTTACAGCTACAGAGCTAGGAGTTAACACACACATAGCAACAATGACCAACAAAAAGAGCACACACAGACAGGGGTTTAAATAGACACATTAACACTTAGCAATAAGCCCTGTGCGAGTATATGAAATCCCGAAGGGGCGTGGTTACAAAACAGATATTCACAGTACATATGTGGATCCCCCTGCATGCGTCAGGCCTTACCATGTGACTTATGTGGGCGGAGTAGTCCATCTGTAGTAACATCACTACATTAATTTGCCAGATGCTTATTTTTTAACCTCAGTGGAGTGACAATCCAGGTACTGCATCCCCTGGAGAAGGCAAGAGCTTTATTTAGAAGTTCCTCATTTACATGTTTAACACATAGTACTGGTTTTAGTTAAACAATTAAATATTTACTGTAGATTACCATATCTTGGCTAGTTACTGTCTGATAGCTATTGCTGTCCTTGCTAGTTTGTAATAGTATGCTCACCTTCCCACTTATCATATGGTATGGCCTGCCACGTGCATGTGGAGTTATTGTTGACTGTTGACTGTTTGTCAGGACTGCCCCTTGCTTGTTGCCACACCCCCTTGTTAATCTAACTTTATTAGCTAATGACCCATCTGAGTAATTTAATCAGTGAGTGCAAATACATGCACTTTAATCTGATAATTGCCTAAAGTCAGTGTAAGGGTTGGTGCCAGAAAATGTAAAAAAAATAAAAATAAATAATAAAATAACCATAAAACATTTTTTGGTGTATAATGTGTTTATTGATGCTGGAGATTAATTTTCACTCATACTCTGCATTTTCTGATTCACCAGAGTCTTGTGTAATATATTGAACAGTTTTGAGTATATACATGAAATGAGTAAATAGCTAGACATGTTTTCCACTAGGTGTCCTAGACTTCCCTGAAGTGTCCAAAAATCTCTCCAAATGCACTCAGTCATTATTCACTAAACATCATAATAACTTACATTATTAAGTTCCACAACAATATTAGCTCTTCACAGCATCATTCTTAACATCATTAGGGGAAAATACTGTAACTAATACTGTAAATACTGGGGAGAATACTGTAAAGAAATAGTTTGCTTTCTCATTTATACTTACGATTTGTAGCAGGATTACGAATTTTTACAGCAGTGAATGGAAACATCCAGTGATTTGATATGCAAACATCGAAGCTATTCCATGCTAGCAGCACCCAAGCAACTCCATATAAACTTCAGCTAAAATACGCCTCTTCCTTTGCATGATGTTCAAGAGTATTGATACTTATAGTTGTAGGAGTTTCGCCAAACAGCATCAAACCCATGCGCTAGGCTACCTGCTAACAATACTGAAGCACTGATAATACACAGTACGCAGACCTTGAAACAGTAAAGGGATGACTAAATATGGCAAGTGGGGGGGTGGTCTACGTTTTCGTCTAAGCCTCCTCTATTTGATGAAACTACTGTCAAGCACACCGCTTGCCCTGGAAACACTTGGAAACATATAGAAGTGAATGATAGTCACCCTCCCGCCCCCTTCCCCCTTCACACATAGGTGAGAATTGCTGTTACTCCAAGTCAATAGTGCTGCAATGGCCAATAAAAATCAATATAAAATAGAAAAGGGGGGTTTAATGCTCTATTCAGGAACACTTTTACATCAGAAACGTGTATTTTCAGTTAACCAAAGGCTTGTGTAGTTTGGGTTTGCTTATAAAGGAACTGAACATGTATTTTTATGCAAAGAAGTGAGCAAGCAATTAAAAAACTGTACTAAAACTCTATATAGCATTTAAACATGTCACGCAGTTGTTTTGATTGTAATTGAATTTTCTATGACAAATTCTGAAATTCTTATACCAGAAGAATGTTTTAGCATTAATTTCCTTTGAGTTCTATAGTTACTGTAGTGTCAGCCTAATGTAATGCCCATTTTGATCAATTCATTGTTTAGTTTTGACTGTTTCCGCTGTCCTAAAACCTGTTCAACATGTTTGTTGTTCTGATTACATTCTCTTTAATGTCCAGCCTTTTGAATCTAAAAATGGTACCAGGTTGAAATTGTAAAGCTTAAATATATAGAACAATGTATATATTTTTTCCATATATATGTCATAAGATTCTGAAATTATTGTTACATCGATAGACCCAAAGTTAGTTTTTTCTGAAAGTAAAAAAGAAAATAGAGTAATATGACAATATATATAAAAACATTTTGAGACATTACAGGTTTCACCTTTTCCCCTGACCCCTATTTGCTGCTCACTTACACTTTACCCAAAGTGGGTTTATATCCTCTAAGAAATACTGGAGGAGTTGTTCTGCTGAAACAAAAGAAATTCTGCTTATAAACCACTTTGCACTTGAACTATTTCTGAGACACACAATGACGCCCTGCCTAACATTTTCATTTATTTATTTATTTATTTATTTATTTATTTATAGGACAAAAGATTGGACTTTTAAAAAAAAAAAAAATATATATATATATATATATATATATATATATATATATATATATATATATGATTATGCTTTTCCTAGACAACTTACCAATGAATTAGTTTTGGTTTTAATTAAACATTTTTTATAGGACTATAATGAGGAAACTTGGAATTTTCCCTTTTAGAACATAAAAAAATGCAGTTCTACTCAGTTTACAAAAACAAAAAACAAATCTGGCGCATAAAAACCCTTCAGTAATTACAGATCTACACTGTACCAAAGATTTGAATCATCTCTCATATTTTACTCACCACTCATTTTATTCATTCACAATGTAATCAGTGTAGATCTAAATAACATGACATGGTAAATATATTGTTAATTTTGTAATGTTTTGTCATACCAAGTATAACATTTTTATATATTTAAAATATAAAAAGTGCTGATCCACAAGGTCCATATTGATGCAAAATTATTGATTCCAGTTACTGTGGTTTGATTTATGGTTTTGTATCTCAGGAATGTATGATTTTAAGACCAGCATTTTTTCTTTGGTTTATATTCAGCAGTCATGTGACATGTCTGGGTGAGGCAGATGAGTGAGCATGGACTGGTTTATTAAATAAACCAAAGACCAAGGATAAAAACAGAGTAAACAGTAGCTTAGTTTGAAATGTCAGATAGATGTGGCTAAGTGCACCTCCAATTTTAAGCTCTTTTTGAATTATTTGTATTTGTTCAATTTAACACTAATTATCTGAAATTATACAAATAGCATAATTATCATTCAAGAATCAAATTTAAGCAGAGACTTGGGCCAAGATATATATTCACATCCAGGCTTATTTTTTCATCATTTAGGTTCCAATTGAGATCATCTAATACAAAAATGTCACAACAATGCCTTTTATTTTTAGGGTTTATAATGTGTAATTGGATGCAGGAGATTCATTTTCAGTCATGCTATACTTCCTCTAGTTCTCTCTCTCTCTCTCTCTCTCTCTCTCTCTCTCTCTCTCTCATATATATATATATATATATATATATATATATATATATATATAATATATATATATATATATATATATATATATATATATATATATATATATATATATATATGTACACACACCATATATAGTATATATATTCTATTTATGGAATACACCACTTGGAAAATGCTTGTGAAGTGATTTGATAACCCCCCCCCAACCCCTTTCACATTTTGGTCCATGGTGGGTGAGATTTGCTTTCGCTCAAAGAAAATAACTCTTTATGGCTCAATAGAAACCACAGAAATAATGAAATGAGGGTATTATTGCTCTAATCAATAGCCCTGCTACATGAGTAATGCGAATTTTATGTTAACTAAAGGCTTGCATATTTTGTGTTAGGTTACGAAGGAACCATTTAAAAGGACAGGCATGGTTGCTGTGGAAATTATCAAGAAAATATGGTGTATTCCATGTGGATTTCTGGCAAATGGTTGGATGTAGACTGAAAATCGGTAAGCAGATTATATTAGTCCTAAGAAATTTCATGTTGATAGATGTATTTTAAGAATATCTGATGCTATCAATTAATTTATTTTATTATTCTAGAGGGCACATGTGTAGCAGGAGTTTAATTGCTGCAGGAGGCTAATGTGAAGTGCTGCGGATGGGAACATGCAGGGATAATTAGGAAAACAGAATGCAGGTTAAGACCAGGGCATAACAGTGCCCATGTCCGAGTGGCCCACTGAGGGCTTTAAGGACCATGCTGAGGAAGGGTGAATGTTGTGGAAGGATGTGATATTATCAGGCCACAGTATCTGAGTGGCCAAAACCCAGCTGCTCTCCTCAGGTCAGTACTCATTCTAGTCCACCTGATGATACCTGGAGCTCAGTAAGGTGTTCACGGTGTAAGCAGGACTACCTTCTACATCTCTGAGGGTAGGCTAAGCAAACATGGAAAGGACTGAAATGATCATACCAACACATGAAGGGAAAACAAAATACAGCCACCCATAGGGCTGACCCTAAATGTGATGCCAATACCCAATCTCTTGGCTGCTATAGGAGGGTGTCTGCCTGACATAGGTCCACTTTCGTTTTGAAGGCAGTGATGCTGTAGTGAATGCAAACACAGGAGAGAGGGAGAATCCAAATGCAAGAGGTTTTATTGGGTTTGTGAAGCAGGCTTGAAGTGAATGGAGAGATTTCAGTAGGATCCTCAATGTAGCAAAGCAGGCAGGAGGGAGGTTGTCTGTACACTAGATAAGGCCAGTTCAGGGTTGCAAATTAGGGGCAGAGTCTGGGAGGTGTCCAAGGATCAGGCAGAAGACAGGCTCTAGAAAACAGACAATGTTCAGTAACCAGGAAATCTAACATAAACGAAAGGCTCAGTATGCATCATGCAGTCAGCAATACTTCACAATGAGAGTATGAGAGAGGAGAGTTTCAATAGGAGCCCTATGTACAGAAGAGAATAGGCAACAGGTGTATCTAGTTAGTATTCCAGTGAACCAGATCAGAGACTATGGAAAAAGGAGGCAGGAAGAGGTGGTGGGGGTGGCCGTGCTGGAACAGGCTTAGTTAATAGGATCAGTGACAGATGGCTGCACACAGACATTTACATTTTCATTTTTGAAATTTAGCAGACGCTCTTATCCAGAGCAACATACAAAAGTGCTTTGTAATTTACTTAAAGAATATATCCACGTACAGTACAGTAGGTTAGAATTAAACATACCAATGAACTAGAATACTGTAGAATACAGGGATGAATGCTGATACCTAGAAGTGCAAAATACATATGGTCTATCTTAAACAATGATAAGTGCTATCTAGCAATAATTGCTAGAGTTTGTTAAACAACATAAACAGTGCCCTACAATAAGTACTAAATTAGTCAGTCAATAAGGGAGCAGTGTCAGTTGGCCTTTAAATATTCAGCAAATAGATGGGTCTTCAGTCTGCATTTAAAGACTGTAAGGGGTAAGAGAAGCAGAGGTAATATACAGCAAACAGCTGATAAGCATACAAATTCAACAAGGATCAGGCAAAGGAGTAATCCAAAAACAGGCATCAAAAGTATAAACCAGAATAGCAGACAAAGAATACGGTTGCTCAGAATCATAATGCAGGCAGACATCACCATGAGAGACTGGATAAACTGAGCTTATATAGTTGAACAAAGTGCGGTGATCCGGATCTGATCTGGGCTTGTGTAGTTTGTGCTTGGCTGAGTCCAAGTAGAAGACATGACAGCTAGGAAATGTATTATTGTAACTAGTTCATCAGATGAACGTGTGTAATCTAGTTAGCTACAAAGACCTGGTAGTATTCACGCTTGAAATTCTTTGAAGCTGTGGAAATGCATGCTGTAGGTATTTGTAGGTATCTCATCACAAAGAGAGTGCCAGAGACAAGGGCTGCCTGATGTGAAATAGTTTAAATTGTATAGTGCTTGTTTAGCATGCCAGAAGCAGTGAGATTGATTTTCCAGAGCAAACTTTGTCAAGGTACCAGCTAGAGAGAAGGTTTAGGAGCTAAAGGAGCACTGCCCCATACTGGGATAAAACCCATGACCTTGGCATTATTAGATCCATGTTGTAACTAACCTGAGCTAACCAACATTTTGATTGTTTGGCTTGAGCCCTGGTTGCAGGAATGAAAGGCTACTTTCCATGAAATGCTAGACATGGTGGGAACAAGGATGCATGCATCTTCCAATTAAGCATAGATGCCAGTTGACACCTACCATTCCCATCTCCACATGGTTAACCAGCAGTCAACTAATGAATTCAATTTCAAAAGCAGTTGCACACATCAAGTGCAAAGTTCATTGAAATTCATACCATCAATTACAGAGTGCTGTTACACCAGGAAACCTGTCACAGAAGCAAAGAAGGTAGTGACTCATTGTGTTTGAGCCATGGAATAAGGGAGACAAATCAAAGAACAGCCTCTCTGTCAGAGTCCAAAGAAAACTGGTTACGCTGACAAGCTGAAACCTAGGGTCAAACAAAGTACCTTTAGATCTCCAGTTTAATGCTCTCCTAGCTGAGCTATTTCAGATACTGAAGTGCTGCACCTAGGTCCAAACAAATTTTTAGCTACCTATGTAGCACCAATTTACAGTATAGGACATGCGCTCAGATAGGCTCTACTGCTGTTAATTCTACAGACAGGTCATGCACTGAAGTGCACATTCAGCTTGTTCTGCTAGCTATGATACTAGAATACTCAAATTATTATATTGCAGCTTGTGATGGTCTGCCTGTCACATGCGTTATGCATGCCTCTCTTGATTTTGTCTTGTCCCGAATGAATTGTGCCGTGCATTTTCTCAGGCATACACACCTACATATGTTTGCACTACTCAAATACTTTAAAATGTATACTATGTGTGTCTCAAATTGTGCTGATATTTGATATTTGGCTGTTGAGTCTATATGCAATACATCCTATGACAGTGGTATAATGCAGTTTATTGTGCTGCCCTGACTTGTGTAAATACATTTATTGTTGCCATTGTGTGGAATGCTATTGCTCTGGACTATCTTGTCCCCTTTGACTGTGTGGTTCTGTAAAACCATGAAGGAATGACTGAATGACTGAATGAATGATTTAATTAATTAATTAATTAACACTTTATAGTCATCATACATATTACAATGAAATTCTGTGCTGTCCTCTCAACATGAACCATATTAAAAGAGATACATGACAAACACAGACAAGCACGTAATTAAATACAGCAGCAGACAGCAGTAGGGAGCAACAGTAAATACAAAAGAGCAATAATGTGAAAAATAGGTGCATGTGCAGTGTGTGTCTCAGTGCGTAGGTTAGGTATATACAGATGGGGTAATCGGGGGGAAAAGCTGTCTTTAGTCTATTGGTCCGAGTTTTTATTGTTTTATATCTCTATCCTGAAGGCAGAGGGACAGAAAGTCTGTGGCCTGGGTACTTAGGATCTATGCTAATACTGCAGGCTAATGTTGCAGACATTAGTGCAGATCCTGCATGAGTTCAGGTCAGGGAGAGTGGTCATCTTGCAATCCCACAGTCCTGAGTTCAGATCAGGGAGCAGGCATCCCGCAATCCCACAAATCCTTCATATTTTGTGCTCCACAGCTTTCAAATCATAGTCATATTACAGAGACAAAGAATACTTTCAGTGGTGCTTCTCTGGAAGTTTTCCGGTAACTGGGAGTAGAGTCCAGCCTGATTGAGCTCCCTTGAGCTGCTGGGCCCTCATCAGCCAGTGGGATATGAACAGTGCCCAGATAAGGTGGGCTATAATGTGGAGTCCCATGTACATTATGTTGTCTACAAACTCCGCTTCCTCAGCTTGTATGAATAATGGAGCATGCACTGTTCTTCTGTAATCCACAATGACCTCTTTAGTCTTGGTGGTGTTCAGAACAAGTTTGTTGCATAAGCACCACATGGCTATGTGATGGATCTTCTCTCTGTAGTAGGTCTCATCATTATTCGCTATGAGACCTATTACTGTGGTCTCATCTGCGAACTTCACAATGGTGTTGGAAGCATGGATGTGATGCAGTCATGTGTGAAAAGGGTAATGAGGATGGGGCTAAGCCCCCAGCCCTCGAGCAAACCTGTATTCTTGGTGAGTGGAGATGATGTATGGATCAAGCACCACTCCACCCTTTTCTAAATAGCCTTGTTCAGTGTCTGTTCCTTTAAATGATAATGAGCCAAAGATTAATCTGTTTTTACCCAGAGAAAAGCAGCAGAAATAAAGACTACTATGTCTTTGTGTTGCAGTTATTTGACTAATTTCCTCCTTTACTAATATTTATTCCTGGCACTCTGCTTGCTACAATCACAGCACTCATTCTCTTAGCCCATCCCGACCACTCTGAATAATCACCTGCACCCATCCCTTATTTTTCTCCACTGAATTTAATCCCCACAAATGCCCAAGTAGTATGGATGGCCGTCTGATGCCAGTTAGAGATGTTGGTAATCCTGCTGCTTTCTTCACTGAATATTTTTTTTATCCTTGTTTTGCCTTTTGCAAATAAAATTATTTCCTCATTTTGCCTTCATCCTGTTTTAGAATATCAAAGTAGATCAGGCAGACAACAGTTTATTTACTATCATTAATATATTTAAGATAGCATACAGCCTATGTATCCTTCAGCGGAGTGGGTTGTTAGTATTGTTGCCTCTGTGTGCGAGGGTTTGAGTCCCTATCTGGGTGAAGTTCCCATACTCTGCTTGTGCTGTGCAGCATTACTCGGATGGTAGCGCAGCAGACTTTTACTCTGAGGGTGTAGGGTTCACGTGCAAGTGAAAACAGGATGTACTTTCTCATATCTTTCTGTTCGCTTCCTTTTGTACACACTACAGACTGTGCCCTAGAGATGCTTGAATGAATCTTCAACATTCACACTTGTGCTGACTGTCAGCTAATGCATCAGGGAAGCAATTTTGGAACAAAAGCAGACTTTTACTCTGAGGGTGTAGGGTTCACGTCCCTGTGCAAGTGAAAACATTGCTACTTTGCCTCTAAAGTGTGCTTATGAACTTGCATTGAATACCTCTTGATCAAATCAAGAATCAGGACCCTGCTAACTAAACTGACCTTTCACATTTCTATCCTTTCCCCCATCTGTGACAATGTGTGTTGGCTGTTATCCCAAGTTAGGCTAGCTAGTTCTCTTAGCAAGGAGTAAATGTTATGATCCGGCTTACTTTATAAAATCAAGACTTCTGAGCCTATCCTTTATGACTTACTGAGATGATTCTGATAGCAAGTTCATTGCACCTTGTGTACTTGTAGTGCGGGCAGCAGTTTCAATATAGGCTGAGAGAAGGAGCAGACTTGTTCTAGTCACATAATCCATTAACATTTAAACAACAGAAGCTTGTCAGTGGAGGTTGTACTTTCTCATACATTTCTGTTAGCTACCTTTGTACACAATACAGACTGATGCTTGAATGAATCTTCAACATTCAAACTTGTGCTGACTGTTAGCTAATGCATCAGGGAAGCAATTTTGGAACAAACCTTTGAGGCAATTGTTTTTCAGGTAAATTGTCTGTATTCAGGCGAAGACATGTGCATGTTCAAGTCCTTGCCCTCTACTTCATTCTTTGCACTTGACTGAAAAAGACCTGACATTGTGTAATGCCATTGCTTAATCGAGGGCCAAAACAACAGCAATCTTGGTTATCAAAGACTCACTCCACCCTGAACAAAGCCTCTTCACTTAGAAGCCATGATAAAACCTCCAGCGCAGCAGGTGAGGAAAAATCGATCCTTTCAAGAGGTTTTATATTCCACAGGCAGTTTGACATCTCAATGCGTTCCACATGAAAGCAATTTTCTTTCCATATGTGCACATTGCACTTTTAATGTTTCTGATATTTCAGCCACTCGTTTTTCTCTCTACATGAAACACTTTAAAAAGTTTTTTATAAAAGCACTGCATGTTATTCTGACCAGTTATTTCCTTTCTCCATTCATGTACACAAAGTCCAGTATGCATCTAAATGTCATCAGAAGAGATATGTCAAATGAACGTTACAATTTAAACATTCACAACTGGCTGTGTTTCTTGCCAACAAACTGGTGTTTGGACCTTTGGGACACCGTCTGTGTTACCTTCGATAGCTCAGGTGGTAGAGCGGAGGACTGTAGAAGTTAAAGCAGTTATCCTTAGGCCGTTGGTTCAAATCCGACTCGAAGGAAGTTGATGTTTTCACGTGTAATTTTCCATTTTAAGGTAGGAAAAACATAGATCATTCCCTGACCGGGAATCGAACCCGGGCCGCGGCGGTGAGAGCGCCAAATCCTAGCCACTAGACCACCAGGGACAAAGCGTTAGTTTCCTCATGACACCAACATTTTTCAAAGTCTGCACTCCTACTATACGGATGACATTTGGATGCATACTGGCTTTGGTATGCATGTGAGGAAACAGGCCATAAAGCGAGTTATTCATCTTTCTTTTTGTTCAAAAAAAAAGATGAAGTTTGCAAGAGTCAAAGCTCTTTTTTTACCATCTGGGATCATTCAAGAAAAGTGGGAATGCTAGTGTCACTAACACATGGAAAGAGCTGTTAATGTAATGTCTCATACACACAGGGAGAACAATTCAGGCAGAACTAAAGGGGCACCCAGCCCTCGAGCAAACCTGTATTCTGGGTGAGTGGAGATGATGTATGGTCCCCTATTCTCACCACCTGTGTTTTATTGGTAAAAAAAAGTCTCTAATCCGTGGATAGTTCCATACTGTAGGAGGATTACATTTAAAAATAAATCCACAAAATATCAACAAATTACATCTTAACATATGTATTAGGATGTTTTAGGTGGCACAGAAACTTAAACTGCAATTTTTGGCCGGATATAAGTATGGCAAGAAAACTGCACACATCCCCTATATCTGTCACTACACATACAGATACAACCCTCCCCAAACCTTACTACTGTTCCTAGAGGGTCCACACTAACAAGAATGTACTGCTCAGACAGGCAGATTACAGGCACACAACAATTTGCATAGTGCCAGCACTGTACTGCTGACATCACTCCTCATTGCTGCACCAAGACAGTGCAGGCAGCAGCTAGAACACCTGCCAACAGATTAACTTTCAACATTTTGTAAACCATACTTCCGTATTTTAGTGAGCGCTTTACAGATTAGAGATTTCTCAGATTGTGTATCATTAGCAGAGCTGTACTGGGGTGCGGAACAAAAGCAAATGATGGTAGATATCGATAAAATTGCAGACATTGTAAGAGACCATGACACCAACACACAGGATGAAATTTATTTCTGTGAACTGATTTATTTCATGAACATCCACAAGCTCATGCTAATAACAATTCTATGTAAGCTGTATATTGTCAAAACAATAAAATGGTGCAAGTTAAAGGGCACCTACTATACCCCCTTTAAAACAAGTTAACACAGTTCCATGAGGTCTAAATAAAATGTATGTGACATCCTTGGATTAAAATACCACAAGGATCAAGCACCACTCCACCCTTTTCTAAATAGCCTTGTTCAGTGTCTGTTCCTTTAAATGATAATGAGCCAAAGATGAATCTGTTTTTACTCAGAGAAAAGCAGCAGAAATAAAGACTACTATGCCTTTGTGTTGCAGTTATTTGACTAATTTCCTCCTTTACTAATATTTATTCCTGGCACTCTGCTTGCTACATAATTTCTTAAATAGGTAATAAAATGAACAGTGAGAACTCAAACAGGAGCCTTTCTGACCATGTTGTCTGTGCACTCTCAAAAAATGCCTCCTTTAACTGACCCATCATTTATGCAATATCATACACCCAGCCAGATATTGCTCAGACCACACCCACCAATCACAGCACTCATTCTCTTAGCCCGTGCCAACCACTCTGAATTATCACCTGCACCCATCCCTTATTTTTCTCCACTGAATTTAATCCCCACAAATGCCCAAGTTGTATGGATGGCCGTCTGATGCCAGTTAGAGATGTTGGTAATCCTGCTGCTTTCTTCACTGAATATTTTTTTTATCCTTGTTTTGCCTTTTGCAAATAAAATTATTTCCTCATTTTGCCTTCATCCTGTTTTAGAATATCAAAGTAGATGTCAGACAACAGTTTATTTACTATCATTAATATATTTAAGATAGCATACAGCCTATGTATCCTTCAGCGGAGTGGGTTGTTAGTATTGTTGCCTCTATGTGCGAGGGTTTGAGTCCCTATCTGGGTGAAGTTCCCATACTCTGCTTGTGCTGTGCAGCATTACTCGGATGGTAGCGCAGCAGACTTTTACTCTGAGGGTGTAGGGTTCACGTGCAAGTGAAAACAGGATGTACTTTCTCATATCTTTCTGTTCGCTTCCTTTTGTACACACTACAGGCTGTGCCCTAGAGATGCTTGAATGAATCTTCAACATTCACACTTGTGCTGACTGTTAGCTAATGCATCAGGGAAGCAATTTTGGAACAAAAGCAGACTTTTACTCTGAGGGTGTAGGGTTCACGTCCCTGTGCAAGTGAAAACATTGCTACTTTGCCACTAAAGTGTGCTTATGAACTTGCATTGAATACCTCTTGATCAAATCAAGAATCAGGACCCTGCTAACTAAACTGACCTTTCACATTTCTATCCTTTCCCCCATCTGTGACAATGTGTGTTGGCTGTTATCCCAAGTTAGGCTAGCTAGTTCTCTTAGCAAGGAGTAAATGTTAAGATCCTGCTTACTTTATAAAATCAAGACTTCTGAGCCTATCCTTTTTGACTTACTGAGATCATTCTGATAGCAAGTTCATTGCACCTTGTGTACTTGTAGTGCGGGCAGCAGTTTCAATATAGGCTGAGAGAAGGAGCAGACTTGTTCTAGTCACATAATCCATTAACATTTAAACAACAGAAGCTTGTCAGTGGAGGTTGTACTTTCTCATACATTTCTGTTCGCTTCCTTTGTACACAATACAGACTGATGCTTGAATGAATCTTCAACATTCACACTTGTGCTGACTGTTAGCTAATGCATTAGGGAAGCAATTTTGGAACAAACCTTTGAGGCAATCGTTTTTCAGGTAAATTGTCTGTATTCAGGCGAAGACATGTGCATGTTCAAGTCCTTGCCCTCTACTTCATTCTTTGCACTTGACTGAGAAAGACCTGACATTGCGTAATGCCATTGCTTAATCGAGGGCCAAAACAACAGCAATCTTGGTTATCAAAGACTCACTCCACCCTGAACAAAGCCTCTTCACTTAGAAGCCATGATAAAACCTCCAGCGCAGCAGGTGAGGAAAAATCGATCCTTTCAAGAGGTTTTATATTCCACAGGCAGTTTGACATCTCAATGCGTTCCACATGAAAGCAATTTTCTTTCCATATGTGCACATTGCACTTTTAATGTTTCTGATATTTCAGCCACTCGTTTTTCTCTCTACATGAAACACTTTAAAAAGTTTTTTATAAAAGCACTGCATGTTATTCTGACCAGTTATTTCCTTTCTCCATTCATGTACACAAAGTCCAGTATGCATCTAAATGTCATCAGAGGAGATATGTCAAATGAATGTTACAATTTAAACATTCACAACTGGCTGTGTTTCTTGCCAACAAACTGGTGTTTGGACCTTTGGGACACCGTCTGTGTTACCTTCGATAGCTCAGGTGGTAGAGCGGAGGACTGTAGAAGTTAAAGCAGTTATCCTTAGGCCGTTGGTTCAAATCCGACTCGAAGGAAGTTGATGTTTTCACGTGTAATTTTCCATTTTAAGGTAGGAAAAACATAGATCATTCCCTGACCGGGAATCGAACCCGGGCCGCGGCGGTGAGAGCGCCGAATCCTAGCCACTAGACCACCAGGGACAAAGCGTTAATTTCCTCATGACACCAACATTTTTCAAAGTCTGCACTCCTACTATACGGATGACATTTGGATGCATACTGGCTTTGGTATGCATGTGAGGAAACAGGCCATAGAGCGAGTTATTCATCTTTCTTTTTGTTCAAAAAAAAAGATGAAGTTTGCAAGAGTCAAAGCTCTTTTTTTACCATCTGGGATCATTCAAGAAAAGTGGGAATGCTAGTGTCACTAACACATGGAAAGAGCTGTTAATGTAATGTCTCGTACACACAGGGAGAACAATTCAGGCAGAACTAAAGGGGCACCCAGCCCTCGAGCAAACCTGTATTCTGGGTGAGTGGAGATGATGTATGGTCCCCTATTCTCACCACCTGTGTTTTATTGGTAAAAAAAAGTCTCTAATCCGTGGATAGTTCCATACTGTAGGAGGATTAAATTTAAAAATAAATCCACAAAATATCAACAAATTACATCTTAACATATGTATTAGGATGTTTTAGGTGGCACAGAAACTTAAACTGCAATTTTTGGCCGGATATAAGTATGGCAAGAAAACTGCACACATCCCCTATATCTGTCACTACACATACAGATACAACCCTCCCCAAACCTTACTACTGTTCCTAGAGGGTCCACACTAACAAGAATGTACTGCTCAGACAGGCAGATTACAGGCACACAACAATTTGCATAGTGCCAGCACTGTACTGCTGACATCACTCCTCATTGCTGCACCAAGACAGTGCAGGCAGCAGCTAGAACACCTGCCAACAGATTAACTTTCAACATTTTGTAAACCATACTTCCGTATTTTAGTGAGCGCTTTACAGATTAGAGATTTCTCAGATTGTGTATCATTAGCAGAGCTGTACTGGGGTGCGGAACAAAAGCAAATGATGGTAGATATCGATAAAATTGCAGACATTGTAAGAGACCATGACACCAACACACAGGATGAAATTTATTTCTGTGAACTGATTTATTTCATGAACATCCACAAGCTCATGCTAATAACAATTCTATGTAAGCTGTATATTGTCAAAACAATAAAATGGTGCAAGTTAAAGGGCACCTACTATACCCCCTTTAAAACAAGTTAACACAGTTCCATGAGGTCTAAATAAAACGTATGTGACATCCTTGGATTAAAATACCACAAGGATCAAGCACCACTCCACCCTTTTCTAAATAGCCTTGTTCAGTGTCTGTTCCTTTAAATGATAATGAGCCAAAGATGAATCTGTTTTTACTCAGAGAAAAGCAGCAGAAATAAAGACTACTATGCCTTTGTGTTGCAGTTATTTGACTAATTTCCTCCTTTACTAATATTTATTCCTGGCACTCTGCTTGCTACATAATTTCTTAAATAGGTAATAAAATGAACAGTGAGAACTCAAACAGGAGCCTTTCTGACCATGTTGTCTGTGCACTCTCAAAAAATGCCTCCTTTAACTGACCCATCATTTATGCAATATCATACACCCAGCCAGATATTGCTCAGACCACACCCACCAATCACAGCACTCATTCTCTTAGCCCGTGCCAACCACTCTGAATTATCACCTGCACCCATCCCTTATTTTTCTCCACTGAATTTAATCCCCACAAATGCCCAAGTTGTATGGATGGCCGTCTGATGCCAGTTAGAGATGTTGGTAATCCTGCTGCTTTCTTCACTGAATATTTTTTTTATCCTTGTTTTGCCTTTTGCAAATAAAATTATTTCCTCATTTTGCCTTCATCCTGTTTTAGAATATCAAAGTAGATGTCAGACAACAGTTTATTTACTATCATTAATATATTTAAGATAGCATACAGCCTATGTATCCTTCAGCGGAGTGGGTTGTTAGTATTGTTGCCTCTATGTGCGAGGGTTTGAGTCCCTATCTGGGTGAAGTTCCCATACTCTGCTTGTGCTGTGCAGCATTACTCGGATGGTAGCGCAGCAGACTTTTACTCTGAGGGTGTAGGGTTCACGTGCAAGTGAAAACAGGATGTACTTTCTCATATCTTTCTGTTCGCTTCCTTTTGTACACACTACAGGCTGTGCCCTAGAGATGCTTGAATGAATCTTCAACATTCACACTTGTGCTGACTGTTAGCTAATGCATCAGGGAAGCAATTTTGGAACAAAAGCAGACTTTTACTCTGAGGGTGTAGGGTTCACGTCCCTGTGCAAGTGAAAACATTGCTACTTTGCCACTAAAGTGTGCTTATGAACTTGCATTGAATACCTCTTGATCAAATCAAGAATCAGGACCCTGCTAACTAAACTGACCTTTCACATTTCTATCCTTTCCCCCATCTGTGACAATGTGTGTTGGCTGTTATCCCAAGTTAGGCTAGCTAGTTCTCTTAGCAAGGAGTAAATGTTAAGATCCTGCTTACTTTATAAAATCAAGACTTCTGAGCCTATCCTTTTTGACTTACTGAGATCATTCTGATAGCAAGTTCATTGCACCTTGTGTACTTGTAGTGCGGGCAGCAGTTTCAATATAGGCTGAGAGAAGGAGCAGACTTGTTCTAGTCACATAATCCATTAACATTTAAACAACAGAAGCTTGTCAGTGGAGGTTGTACTTTCTCATACATTTCTGTTCGCTTCCTTTGTACACAATACAGACTGATGCTTGAATGAATCTTCAACATTCACACTTGTGCTGACTGTTAGCTAATGCATTAGGGAAGCAATTTTGGAACAAACCTTTGAGGCAATCGTTTTTCAGGTAAATTGTCTGTATTCAGGCGAAGACATGTGCATGTTCAAGTCCTTGCCCTCTACTTCATTCTTTGCACTTGACTGAGAAAGACCTGACATTGCGTAATGCCATTGCTTAATCGAGGGCCAAAACAACAGCAATCTTGGTTATCAAAGACTCACTCCACCCTGAACAAAGCCTCTTCACTTAGAAGCCATGATAAAACCTCCAGCGCAGCAGGTGAGGAAAAATCGATCCTTTCAAGAGGTTTTATATTCCACAGGCAGTTTGACATCTCAATGCGTTCCACATGAAAGCAATTTTCTTTCCATATGTGCACATTGCACTTTTAATGTTTCTGATATTTCAGCCACTCGTTTTTCTCTCTACATGAAACACTTTAAAAAGTTTTTTATAAAAGCACTGCATGTTATTCTGACCAGTTATTTCCTTTCTCCATTCATGTACACAAAGTCCAGTATGCATCTAAATGTCATCAGAGGAGATATGTCAAATGAATGTTACAATTTAAACATTCACAACTGGCTGTGTTTCTTGCCAACAAACTGGTGTTTGGACCTTTGGGACACCGTCTGTGTTACCTTCGATAGCTCAGGTGGTAGAGCGGAGGACTGTAGAAGTTAAAGCAGTTATCCTTAGGCCGTTGGTTCAAATCCGACTCGAAGGAAGTTGATGTTTTCACGTGTAATTTTCCATTTTAAGGTAGGAAAAACATAGATCATTCCCTGACCGGGAATCGAACCCGGGCCGCGGCGGTGAGAGCGCCGAATCCTAGCCACTAGACCACCAGGGACAAAGCGTTAATTTCCTCATGACACCAACATTTTTCAAAGTCTGCACTCCTACTATACGGATGACATTTGGATGCATACTGGCTTTGGTATGCATGTGAGGAAACAGGCCATAGAGCGAGTTATTCATCTTTCTTTTTGTTCAAAAAAAAAGATGAAGTTTGCAAGAGTCAAAGCTCTTTTTTTACCATCTGGGATCATTCAAGAAAAGTGGGAATGCTAGTGTCACTAACACATGGAAAGAGCTGTTAATGTAATGTCTCGTACACACAGGGAGAACAATTCAGGCAGAACTAAAGGGGCACCCAGCCCTCGAGCAAACCTGTATTCTGGGTGAGTGGAGATGATGTATGGTCCCCTATTCTCACCACCTGTGTTTTATTGGTAAAAAAAAGTCTCTAATCCGTGGATAGTTCCATACTGTAGGAGGATTAAATTTAAAAATAAATCCACAAAATATCAACAAATTACATCTTAACATATGTATTAGGATGTTTTAGGTGGCACAGAAACTTAAACTGCAATTTTTGGCCGGATATAAGTATGGCAAGAAAACTGCACACATCCCCTATATCTGTCACTACACATACAGATACAACCCTCCCCAAACCTTACTACTGTTCCTAGAGGGTCCACACTAACAAGAATGTACTGCTCAGACAGGCAGATTACAGGCACACAACAATTTGCATAGTGCCAGCACTGTACTGCTGACATCACTCCTCATTGCTGCACCAAGACAGTGCAGGCAGCAGCTAGAACACCTGCCAACAGATTAACTTTCAACATTTTGTAAACCATACTTCCGTATTTTAGTGAGCGCTTTACAGATTAGAGATTTCTCAGATTGTGTATCATTAGCAGAGCTGTACTGGGGTGCGGAACAAAAGCAAATGATGGTAGATATCGATAAAATTGCAGACATTGTAAGAGACCATGACACCAACACACAGGATGAAATTTATTTCTGTGAACTGATTTATTTCATGAACATCCACAAGCTCATGCTAATAACAATTCTATGTAAGCTGTATATTGTCAAAACAATAAAATGGTGCAAGTTAAAGGGCACCTACTATACCCCCTTTAAAACAAGTTAACACAGTTCCATGAGGTCTAAATGAAACGTATGTGACATCCTTGGATTAAAATACCACAAGGATCAAGCACCACTCCACCCTTTTCTAAATAGCCTTGTTCAGTGTCTGTTCCTTTAAATGATAATGAGCCAAAGATGAATCTGTTTTTACTCAGAGAAAAGCAGCAGAAATAAAGACTACTATGCCTTTGTGTTGCAGTTATTTGACTAATTTCCTCCTTTACTAATATTTATTCCTGGCACTCTGCTTGCTACATAATTTCTTAAATAGGTAATAAAATGAACAGTGAGAACTCAAACAGGAGCCTTTCTGACCATGTTGTCTGTGCACTCTCAAAAAATGCCTCCTTTAACTGACCCATCATTTATGCAATATCATACACCCAGCCAGATATTGCTCAGACCACACCCACCAATCACAGCACTCATTCTCTTAGCCCGTGCCAACCACTCTGAATTATCACCTGCACCCATCCCTTATTTTTCTCCACTGAATTTAATCCCCACAAATGCCCAAGTTGTATGGATGGCCGTCTGATGCCAGTTAGAGATGTTGGTAATCCTGCTGCTTTCTTCACTGAATATTTTTTTTATCCTTGTTTTGCCTTTTGCAAATAAAATTATTTCCTCATTTTGCCTTCATCCTGTTTTAGAATATCAAAGTAGATGTCAGACAACAGTTTATTTACTATCATTAATATATTTAAGATAGCATACAGCCTATGTATCCTTCAGCGGAGTGGGTTGTTAGTATTGTTGCCTCTATGTGCGAGGGTTTGAGTCCCTATCTGGGTGAAGTTCCCATACTCTGCTTGTGCTGTGCAGCATTACTCGGATGGTAGCGCAGCAGACTTTTACTCTGAGGGTGTAGGGTTCACGTGCAAGTGAAAACAGGATGTACTTTCTCATATCTTTCTGTTCGCTTCCTTTTGTACACACTACAGGCTGTGCCCTAGAGATGCTTGAATGAATCTTCAACATTCACACTTGTGCTGACTGTTAGCTAATGCATCAGGGAAGCAATTTTGGAACAAAAGCAGACTTTTACTCTGAGGGTGTAGGGTTCACGTCCCTGTGCAAGTGAAAACATTGCTACTTTGCCACTAAAGTGTGCTTATGAACTTGCATTGAATACCTCTTGATCAAATCAAGAATCAGGACCCTGCTAACTAAACTGACCTTTCACATTTCTATCCTTTCCCCCATCTGTGACAATGTGTGTTGGCTGTTATCCCAAGTTAGGCTAGCTAGTTCTCTTAGCAAGGAGTAAATGTTAAGATCCTGCTTACTTTATAAAATCAAGACTTCTGAGCCTATCCTTTTTGACTTACTGAGATCATTCTGATAGCAAGTTCATTGCACCTTGTGTACTTGTAGTGCGGGCAGCAGTTTCAATATAGGCTGAGAGAAGGAGCAGACTTGTTCTAGTCACATAATCCATTAACATTTAAACAACAGAAGCTTGTCAGTGGAGGTTGTACTTTCTCATACATTTCTGTTCGCTTCCTTTGTACACAATACAGACTGATGCTTGAATGAATCTTCAACATTCACACTTGTGCTGACTGTTAGCTAATGCATTAGGGAAGCAATTTTGGAACAAACCTTTGAGGCAATCGTTTTTCAGGTAAATTGTCTGTATTCAGGCGAAGACATGTGCATGTTCAAGTCCTTGCCCTCTACTTCATTCTTTGCACTTGACTGAGAAAGACCTGACATTGCGTAATGCCATTGCTTAATCGAGGGCCAAAACAACAGCAATCTTGGTTATCAAAGACTCACTCCACCCTGAACAAAGCCTCTTCACTTAGAAGCCATGATAAAACCTCCAGCGCAGCAGGTGAGGAAAAATCGATCCTTTCAAGAGGTTTTATATTCCACAGGCAGTTTGACATCTCAATGCGTTCCACATGAAAGCAATTTTCTTTCCATATGTGCACATTGCACTTTTAATGTTTCTGATATTTCAGCCACTCGTTTTTCTCTCTACATGAAACACTTTAAAAAGTTTTTTATAAAAGCACTGCATGTTATTCTGACCAGTTATTTCCTTTCTCCATTCATGTACACAAAGTCCAGTATGCATCTAAATGTCATCAGAGGAGATATGTCAAATGAATGTTACAATTTAAACATTCACAACTGGCTGTGTTTCTTGCCAACAAACTGGTGTTTGGACCTTTGGGACACCGTCTGTGTTACCTTCGATAGCTCAGGTGGTAGAGCGGAGGACTGTAGAAGTTAAAGCAGTTATCCTTAGGCCGTTGGTTCAAATCCGACTCGAAGGAAGTTGATGTTTTCACGTGTAATTTTCCATTTTAAGGTAGGAAAAACATAGATCATTCCCTGACCGGGAATCGAACCCGGGCCGCGGCGGTGAGAGCGCCGAATCCTAGCCACTAGACCACCAGGGACAAAGCGTTAATTTCCTCATGACACCAACATTTTTCAAAGTCTGCACTCCTACTATACGGATGACATTTGGATGCATACTGGCTTTGGTATGCATGTGAGGAAACAGGCCATAGAGCGAGTTATTCATCTTTCTTTTTGTTCAAAAAAAAAGATGAAGTTTGCAAGAGTCAAAGCTCTTTTTTTACCATCTGGGATCATTCAAGAAAAGTGGGAATGCTAGTGTCACTAACACATGGAAAGAGCTGTTAATGTAATGTCTCGTACACACAGGGAGAACAATTCAGGCAGAACTAAAGGGGCACCCAGCCCTCGAGCAAACCTGTATTCTGGGTGAGTGGAGATGATGTATGGTCCCCTATTCTCACCACCTGTGTTTTATTGGTAAAAAAAAGTCTCTAATCCGTGGATAGTTCCATACTGTAGGAGGATTAAATTTAAAAATAAATCCACAAAATATCAACAAATTACATCTTAACATATGTATTAGGATGTTTTAGGTGGCACAGAAACTTAAACTGCAATTTTTGGCCGGATATAAGTATGGCAAGAAAACTGCACACATCCCCTATATCTGTCACTACACATACAGATACAACCCTCCCCAAACCTTACTACTGTTCCTAGAGGGTCCACACTAACAAGAATGTACTGCTCAGACAGGCAGATTACAGGCACACAACAATTTGCATAGTGCCAGCACTGTACTGCTGACATCACTCCTCATTGCTGCACCAAGACAGTGCAGGCAGCAGCTAGAACACCTGCCAACAGATTAACTTTCAACATTTTGTAAACCATACTTCCGTATTTTAGTGAGCGCTTTACAGATTAGAGATTTCTCAGATTGTGTATCATTAGCAGAGCTGTACTGGGGTGCGGAACAAAAGCAAATGATGGTAGATATCGATAAAATTGCAGACATTGTAAGAGACCATGACACCAACACACAGGATGAAATTTATTTCTGTGAACTGATTTATTTCATGAACATCCACAAGCTCATGCTAATAACAATTCTATGTAAGCTGTATATTGTCAAAACAATAAAATGGTGCAAGTTAAAGGGCACCTACTATACCCCCTTTAAAACAAGTTAACACAGTTCCATGAGGTCTAAATAAAACGTATGTGACATCCTTGGATTAAAATACCACAAGGATCAAGCACCACTCCACCCTTTTCTAAATAGCCTTGTTCAGTGTCTGTTCCTTTAAATGATAATGAGCCAAAGATGAATCTGTTTTTACTCAGAGAAAAGCAGCAGAAATAAAGACTACTATGCCTTTGTGTTGCAGTTATTTGACTAATTTCCTCCTTTACTAATATTTATTCCTGGCACTCTGCTTGCTACATAATTTCTTAAATAGGTAATAAAATGAACAGTGAGAACTCAAACAGGAGCCTTTCTGACCATGTTGTCTGTGCACTCTCAAAAAATGCCTCCTTTAACTGACCCATCATTTATGCAATATCATACACCCAGCCAGATATTGCTCAGACCACACCCACCAATCACAGCACTCATTCTCTTAGCCCGTGCCAACCACTCTGAATTATCACCTGCACCCATCCCTTATTTTTCTCCACTGAATTTAATCCCCACAAATGCCCAAGTTGTATGGATGGCCGTCTGATGCCAGTTAGAGATGTTGGTAATCCTGCTGCTTTCTTCACTGAATATTTTTTTTATCCTTGTTTTGCCTTTTGCAAATAAAATTATTTCCTCATTTTGCCTTCATCCTGTTTTAGAATATCAAAGTAGATGTCAGACAACAGTTTATTTACTATCATTAATATATTTAAGATAGCATACAGCCTATGTATCCTTCAGCGGAGTGGGTTGTTAGTATTGTTGCCTCTATGTGCGAGGGTTTGAGTCCCTATCTGGGTGAAGTTCCCATACTCTGCTTGTGCTGTGCAGCATTACTCGGATGGTAGCGCAGCAGACTTTTACTCTGAGGGTGTAGGGTTCACGTGCAAGTGAAAACAGGATGTACTTTCTCATATCTTTCTGTTCGCTTCCTTTTGTACACACTACAGGCTGTGCCCTAGAGATGCTTGAATGAATCTTCAACATTCACACTTGTGCTGACTGTTAGCTAATGCATCAGGGAAGCAATTTTGGAACAAAAGCAGACTTTTACTCTGAGGGTGTAGGGTTCACGTCCCTGTGCAAGTGAAAACATTGCTACTTTGCCACTAAAGTGTGCTTATGAACTTGCATTGAATACCTCTTGATCAAATCAAGAATCAGGACCCTGCTAACTAAACTGACCTTTCACATTTCTATCCTTTCCCCCATCTGTGACAATGTGTGTTGGCTGTTATCCCAAGTTAGGCTAGCTAGTTCTCTTAGCAAGGAGTAAATGTTAAGATCCTGCTTACTTTATAAAATCAAGACTTCTGAGCCTATCCTTTTTGACTTACTGAGATCATTCTGATAGCAAGTTCATTGCACCTTGTGTACTTGTAGTGCGGGCAGCAGTTTCAATATAGGCTGAGAGAAGGAGCAGACTTGTTCTAGTCACATAATCCATTAACATTTAAACAACAGAAGCTTGTCAGTGGAGGTTGTACTTTCTCATACATTTCTGTTCGCTTCCTTTGTACACAATACAGACTGATGCTTGAATGAATCTTCAACATTCACACTTGTGCTGACTGTTAGCTAATGCATTAGGGAAGCAATTTTGGAACAAACCTTTGAGGCAATCGTTTTTCAGGTAAATTGTCTGTATTCAGGCGAAGACATGTGCATGTTCAAGTCCTTGCCCTCTACTTCATTCTTTGCACTTGACTGAGAAAGACCTGACATTGCGTAATGCCATTGCTTAATCGAGGGCCAAAACAACAGCAATCTTGGTTATCAAAGACTCACTCCACCCTGAACAAAGCCTCTTCACTTAGAAGCCATGATAAAACCTCCAGCGCAGCAGGTGAGGAAAAATCGATCCTTTCAAGAGGTTTTATATTCCACAGGCAGTTTGACATCTCAATGCGTTCCACATGAAAGCAATTTTCTTTCCATATGTGCACATTGCACTTTTAATGTTTCTGATATTTCAGCCACTCGTTTTTCTCTCTACATGAAACACTTTAAAAAGTTTTTTATAAAAGCACTGCATGTTATTCTGACCAGTTATTTCCTTTCTCCATTCATGTACACAAAGTCCAGTATGCATCTAAATGTCATCAGAGGAGATATGTCAAATGAACGTTACAATTTAAACATTCACAACTGGCTGTGTTTCTTGCCAACAAACTGGTGTTTGGACCTTTGGGACACCGTCTGTGTTACCTTCGATAGCTCAGGTGGTAGAGCGGAGGACTGTAGAAGTTAAAGCAGTTATCCTTAGGCCGTTGGTTCAAATCCGACTCGAAGGAAGTTGATGTTTTCACGTGTAATTTTCCATTTTAAGGTAGGAAAAACATAGATCATTCCCTGACCGGGAATCGAACCCGGGCCGCGGCGGTGAGAGCGCCGAATCCTAGCCACTAGACCACCAGGGACAAAGCGTTAATTTCCTCATGACACCAACATTTTTCAAAGTCTGCACTCCTACTATACGGATGACATTTGGATGCATACTGGCTTTGGTATGCATGTGAGGAAACAGGCCATAGAGCGAGTTATTCATCTTTCTTTTTGTTCAAAAAAAAAGATGAAGTTTGCAAGAGTCAAAGCTCTTTTTTTACCATCTGGGATCATTCAAGAAAAGTGGGAATGCTAGTGTCACTAACACATGGAAAGAGCTGTTAATGTAATGTCTCGTACACACAGGGAGAACAATTCAGGCAGAACTAAAGGGGCACCCAGCCCTCGAGCAAACCTGTATTCTGGGTGAGTGGAGATGATGTATGGTCCCCTATTCTCACCACCTGTGTTTTATTGGTAAAAAAAAGTCTCTAATCCGTGGATAGTTCCATACTGTAGGAGGATTAAATTTAAAAATAAATCCACAAAATATCAACAAATTACATCTTAACATATGTATTAGGATGTTTTAGGTGGCACAGAAACTTAAACTGCAATTTTTGGCCGGATATAAGTATGGCAAGAAAACTGCACACATCCCCTATATCTGTCACTACACATACAGATACAACCCTCCCCAAACCTTACTACTGTTCCTAGAGGGTCCACACTAACAAGAATGTACTGCTCAGACAGGCAGATTACAGGCACACAACAATTTGCATAGTGCCAGCACTGTACTGCTGACATCACTCCTCATTGCTGCACCAAGACAGTGCAGGCAGCAGCTAGAACACCTGCCAACAGATTAACTTTCAACATTTTGTAAACCATACTTCCGTATTTTAGTGAGCGCTTTACAGATTAGAGATTTCTCAGATTGTGTATCATTAGCAGAGCTGTACTGGGGTGCGGAACAAAAGCAAATGATGGTAGATATCGATAAAATTGCAGACATTGTAAGAGACCATGACACCAACACACAGGATGAAATTTATTTCTGTGAACTGATTTATTTCATGAACATCCACAAGCTCATGCTAATAACAATTCTATGTAAGCTGTATATTGTCAAAACAATAAAATGGTGCAAGTTAAAGGGCACCTACTATACCCCCTTTAAAACAAGTTAACACAGTTCCATGAGGTCTAAATGAAACGTATGTGACATCCTTGGATTAAAATACCACAAGGATCAAGCACCACTCCACCCTTTTCTAAATAGCCTTGTTCAGTGTCTGTTCCTTTAAATGATAATGAGCCAAAGATGAATCTGTTTTTACTCAGAGAAAAGCAGCAGAAATAAAGACTACTATGCCTTTGTGTTGCAGTTATTTGACTAATTTCCTCCTTTACTAATATTTATTCCTGGCACTCTGCTTGCTACATAATTTCTTAAATAGGTAATAAAATGAACAGTGAGAACTCAAACAGGAGCCTTTCTGACCATGTTGTCTGTGCACTCTCAAAAAATGCCTCCTTTAACTGACCCATCATTTATGCAATATCATACACCCAGCCAGATATTGCTCAGACCACACCCACCAATCACAGCACTCATTCTCTTAGCCCGTGCCAACCACTCTGAATTATCACCTGCACCCATCCCTTATTTTTCTCCACTGAATTTAATCCCCACAAATGCCCAAGTTGTATGGATGGCCGTCTGATGCCAGTTAGAGATGTTGGTAATCCTGCTGCTTTCTTCACTGAATATTTTTTTTATCCTTGTTTTGCCTTTTGCAAATAAAATTATTTCCTCATTTTGCCTTCATCCTGTTTTAGAATATCAAAGTAGATGTCAGACAACAGTTTATTTACTATCATTAATATATTTAAGATAGCATACAGCCTATGTATCCTTCAGCGGAGTGGGTTGTTAGTATTGTTGCCTCTATGTGCGAGGGTTTGAGTCCCTATCTGGGTGAAGTTCCCATACTCTGCTTGTGCTGTGCAGCATTACTCGGATGGTAGCGCAGCAGACTTTTACTCTGAGGGTGTAGGGTTCACGTGCAAGTGAAAACAGGATGTACTTTCTCATATCTTTCTGTTCGCTTCCTTTTGTACACACTACAGGCTGTGCCCTAGAGATGCTTGAATGAATCTTCAACATTCACACTTGTGCTGACTGTTAGCTAATGCATCAGGGAAGCAATTTTGGAACAAAAGCAGACTTTTACTCTGAGGGTGTAGGGTTCACGTCCCTGTGCAAGTGAAAACATTGCTACTTTGCCACTAAAGTGTGCTTATGAACTTGCATTGAATACCTCTTGATCAAATCAAGAATCAGGACCCTGCTAACTAAACTGACCTTTCACATTTCTATCCTTTCCCCCATCTGTGACAATGTGTGTTGGCTGTTATCCCAAGTTAGGCTAGCTAGTTCTCTTAGCAAGGAGTAAATGTTAAGATCCTGCTTACTTTATAAAATCAAGACTTCTGAGCCTATCCTTTTTGACTTACTGAGATCATTCTGATAGCAAGTTCATTGCACCTTGTGTACTTGTAGTGCGGGCAGCAGTTTCAATATAGGCTGAGAGAAGGAGCAGACTTGTTCTAGTCACATAATCCATTAACATTTAAACAACAGAAGCTTGTCAGTGGAGGTTGTACTTTCTCATACATTTCTGTTCGCTTCCTTTGTACACAATACAGACTGATGCTTGAATGAATCTTCAACATTCACACTTGTGCTGACTGTTAGCTAATGCATTAGGGAAGCAATTTTGGAACAAACCTTTGAGGCAATCGTTTTTCAGGTAAATTGTCTGTATTCAGGCGAAGACATGTGCATGTTCAAGTCCTTGCCCTCTACTTCATTCTTTGCACTTGACTGAGAAAGACCTGACATTGCGTAATGCCATTGCTTAATCGAGGGCCAAAACAACAGCAATCTTGGTTATCAAAGACTCACTCCACCCTGAACAAAGCCTCTTCACTTAGAAGCCATGATAAAACCTCCAGCGCAGCAGGTGAGGAAAAATCGATCCTTTCAAGAGGTTTTATATTCCACAGGCAGTTTGACATCTCAATGCGTTCCACATGAAAGCAATTTTCTTTCCATATGTGCACATTGCACTTTTAATGTTTCTGATATTTCAGCCACTCGTTTTTCTCTCTACATGAAACACTTTAAAAAGTTTTTTATAAAAGCACTGCATGTTATTCTGACCAGTTATTTCCTTTCTCCATTCATGTACACAAAGTCCAGTATGCATCTAAATGTCATCAGAAGAGATATGTCAAATGAACGTTACAATTTAAACATTCACAACTGGCTGTGTTTCTTGCCAACAAACTGGTGTTTGGACCTTTGGGACACCGTCTGTGTTACCTTCGATAGCTCAGGTGGTAGAGCGGAGGACTGTAGAAGTTAAAGCAGTTATCCTTAGGCCGTTGGTTCAACTCCGACTCGAAGGAAGTTGATGTTTTCACGTGTAATTTTCCATTTTAAGGTAGGAAAAACATAGATCATTCCCTGACCGGGAATCGAACCCGGGCCGCGGCGGTGAGAGCGCCGAATCCTAGCCACTAGACCACCAGGGACAAAGCGTTAGTTTCCTCATGACACCAACATTTTTCAAAGTCTGCACTCCTACTATACGGATGACATTTGGATGCATACTGGCTTTGGTATGCATGTGAGGAAACAGGCCATAAAGCGAGTTATTCATCTTTCTTTTTGTTCAAAAAAAAAGATGAAGTTTGCAAGAGTCAAAGCTCTTTTTTTACCATCTGGGATCATTCAAGAAAAGTGGGAATGCTAGTGTCACTAACACATGGAAAGAGCTGTTAATGTAATGTCTCGTACACACAGGGAGAACAATTCAGGCAGAACTAAAGGGGCACCCAGCCCTCGAGCAAACCTGTATTCTGGGTGAGTGGAGATGATGTATGGTCCCCTATTCTCACCACCTGTGTTTTATTGGTAAAAAAAAGTCTCTAATCCGTGGATAGTTCCATACTGTAGGAGGATTAAATTTAAAAATAAATCCACAAAATATCAACAAATTACATCTTAACATATGTATTAGGATGTTTTAGGTGGCACAGAAACTTAAACTGCAATTTTTGGCCGGATATAAGTATGGCAAGAAAACTGCACACATCCCCTATATCTGTCACTACACATACAGATACAACCCTCCCCAAACCTTACTACTGTTCCTAGAGGGTCCACACTAACAAGAATGTACTGCTCAGACAGGCAGATTACAGGCACACAACAATTTGCATAGTGCCAGCACTGTACTGCTGACATCACTCCTCATTGCTGCACCAAGACAGTGCAGGCAGCAGCTAGAACACCTGCCAACAGATTAACTTTCAACATTTTGTAAACCATACTTCCGTATTTTAGTGAGCGCTTTACAGATTAGAGATTTCTCAGATTGTGTATCATTAGCAGAGCTGTACTGGGGTGCGGAACAAAAGCAAATGATGGTAGATATCGATAAAATTGCAGACATTGTAAGAGACCATGACACCAACACACAGGATGAAATTTATTTCTGTGAACTGATTTATTTCATGAACATCCACAAGCTCATGCTAATAACAATTCTATGTAAGCTGTATATTGTCAAAACAATAAAATGGTGCAAGTTAAAGGGCACCTACTATACCCCCTTTAAAACAAGTTAACACAGTTCCATGAGGTCTAAATAAAATGTATGTGACATCCTTGGATTAAAATACCACAAGGATCAAGCACCACTCCACCCTTTTCTAAATAGCCTTGTTCAGTGTCTGTTCCTTTAAATGATAATGAGCCAAAGATGAATCTGTTTTTACCCAGAGAAAAGCAGCAGAAATAAAGACTACTATGCCTTTGTGTTGCAGTTATTTGACTAATTTCCTCCTTTACTAATATTTATTCCTGGCACTCTGCTTGCTACATAATTTCTTAAATAGGTAATAAAATGAACAGTGAGAACTCAAACAGGAGCCTTTCTGACCATGTTGTCTGTGCACTCTCAAAAAATGCCTCCTTTAACTGACCCATCATTTATGCAATATCATACACCCAGCCAGATATTGCTCAGACCACACCCACCAATCACAGCACTCATTCTCTTAGCCCGTGCCAACCACTCTGAATTATCACCTGCACCCATCCCTTATTTTTCTCCACTGAATTTAATCCCCACAAATGCCCAAGTTGTATGGATGGCCGTCTGATGCCAGTTAGAGATGTTGGTAATCCTGCTGCTTTCTTCACTGAATATTTTTTTTATCCTTGTTTTGCCTTTTGCAAATAAAATTATTTCCTCATTTTACCTTCATCCTGTTTTAGAATATCAAAGTAGATCAGTCAGACAACAATTTATTTACTATCATTAATATATTTAAGATAGCATACAGCCTATGTATCCTTCAGCGGAGTGGGTTGTTAGTATTGTTGCCTCTATGTGCGAGGGTTTGAGTCCCTATCTGGGTGAAGTTCCCATACTCTGCTTGTGCTGTGCAGCATTACTCGGATGGTAGCGCAGCAGACTTTTACTCTGAGGGTGTAGGGTTCACGTGCAAGTGAAAACAGGATGTACTTTCTCATATCTTTCTGTTCGCTTCCTTTTGTACACACTACAGGCTGTGCCCTAGAGATGCTTGAATGAATCTTCAACATTCACACTTGTGCTGACTGTTAGCTAATGCATCAGGGAAGCAATTTTGGAACAAAAGCAGACTTTTACTCTGAGGGTGTAGGGTTCACGTCCCTGTGCAAGTGAAAACATTGCTACTTTGCCACTAAAGTGTGCTTATGAACTTGCATTGAATACCTCTTGATCAAATCAAGAATCAGGACCCTGCTAACTAAACTGACCTTTCACATTTCTATCCTTTCCCCCATCTGTGACAATGTGTGTTGGCTGTTATCCCAAGTTAGGCTAGCTAGTTCTCTTAGCAAGGAGTAAATGTTAAGATCCTGCTTACTTTATAAAATCAAGACTTCTGAGCCTATCCTTTTTGACTTACTGAGATCATTCTGATAGCAAGTTCATTGCACCTTGTGTACTTGTAGTGCGGGCAGCAGTTTCAATATAGGCTGAGAGAAGGAGCAGACTGGTTCTAGTCACATAATCCATTAACATTTAAACAACAGAAGCTTGTCAGTGGAGGTTGTACTTTCTCATACATTTCTGTTCGCTTCCTTTGTACACAATACAGACTGATGCTTGAATGAATCTTCAACATTCACACTTGTGCTGACTGTTAGCTAATGCATTAGGGAAGCAATTTTGGAACAAACCTTTGAGGCAATCGTTTTTCAGGTAAATTGTCTGTATTCAGGCGAAGACATGTGCATGTTCAAGTCCTTGCCCTCTACTTCATTCTTTGCACTTGACTGAGAAAGACCTGACATTGTGTAATGCCATTGCTTAATCGAGGGCCAAAACAACAGCAATCTTGGTTATCAAAGACTCACTCCACCCTGAACAAAGCCTCTTCACTTAGAAGCCATGATAAAACCTCCAGCGCAGCAGGTGAGGAAAAATCGATCCTTTCAAGAGGTTTTATATTCCACAGGCAGTTTGACATCTCAATGCGTTCCACATGAAAGCAATTTTCTTTCCATATGTGCACATTGCACTTTTAATGTTTCTGATATTTCAGCCACTCGTTTTTCTCTCTACATGAAACACTTTAAAAAGTTTTTTATAAAAGCACTGCATGTTATTCTGACCAGTTATTTCCTTTCTCCATTCATGTACACAAAGTCCAGTATGCATCTAAATGTCATCAGAAGAGATATGTCAAATGAACGTTACAATTTAAACATTCACAACTGGCTGTGTTTCTTGCCAACAAACTGGTGTTTGGACCTTTGGGACACCGTCTGTGTTACCTTCGATAGCTCAGGTGGTAGAGCGGAGGACTGTAGAAGTTAAAGCAGTTATCCTTAGGCCGTTGGTTCAACTCCGACTCGAAGGAAGTTGATGTTTTCACGTGTAATTTTCCATTTTAAGGTAGGAAAAACATAGATCATTCCCTGACCGGGAATCGAACCCGGGCCGCGGCGGTGAGAGCGCCGAATCCTAGCCACTAGACCACCAGGGACAAAGCGTTAGTTTCCTCATGACACCAACATTTTTCAAAGTCTGCACTCCTACTATACGGATGACATTTGGATGCATACTGGCTTTGGTATGCATGTGAGGAAACAGGCCATAGAGCGAGTTATTCATCTTTCTTTTTGTTCAAAAAAAAAGATGAAGTTTGCAAGAGTCAAAGCTCTTTTTTTACCATCTGGGATCATTCAAGAAAAGTGGGAATGCTAGTGTCACTAACACATGGAAAGAGCTGTTAATGTAATGTCTCGTACACACAGGGAGAACAATTCAGGCAGAACTAAAGGGGCACCCAGCCCTCGAGCAAACCTGTATTCTGGGTGAGTGGAGATGATGTATGGTCCCCTATTCTCACCACCTGTGTTTTATTGGTAAAAAAAAGTCTCTAATCCGTGGATAGTTCCATACTGTAGGAGGATTAAATTTAAAAATAAATCCACAAAATATCAACAAATTACATCTTAACATATGTATTAGGATGTTTTAGGTGGCACAGAAACTTAAACTGCAATTTTTGGCCGGATATAAGTATGGCAAGAAAACTGCACACATCCCCTATATCTGTCACTACACATACAGATACAACCCTCCCCAAACCTTACTACTGTTCCTAGAGGGTCCACACTAACAAGAATGTACTGCTCAGACAGGCAGATTACAGGCACACAACAATTTGCATAGTGCCAGCACTGTACTGCTGACATCACTCCTCATTGCTGCACCAAGACAGTGCAGGCAGCAGCTAGAACACCTGCCAACAGATTAACTTTCAACATTTTGTAAACCATACTTCCGTATTTTAGTGAGCGCTTTACAGATTAGAGATTTCTCAGATTGTGTATCATTAGCAGAGCTGTACTGGGGTGCGGAACAAAAGCAAATGATGGTAGATATCGATAAAATTGCAGACATTGTAAGAGACCATGACACCAACACACAGGATGAAATTTATTTCTGTGAACTGATTTATTTCATGAACATCCACAAGCTCATGCTAATAACAATTCTATGTAAGCTGTATATTGTCAAAACAATAAAATGGTGCAAGTTAAAGGGCACCTACTATACCCCCTTTAAAACAAGTTAACACAGTTCCATGAGGTCTAAATAAAACGTATGTGACATCCTTGGATTAAAATACCACAAGGATCAAGCACCACTCCACCCTTTTCTAAATAGCCTTGTTCAGTGTCTGTTCCTTTAAATGATAATGAGCCAAAGATGAATCTGTTTTTACTCAGAGAAAAGCAGCAGAAATAAAGACTACTATGCCTTTGTGTTGCAGTTATTTGACTAATTTCCTCCTTTACTAATATTTATTCCTGGCACTCTGCTTGCTACATAATTTCTTAAATAGGTAATAAAATGAACAGTGAGAACTCAAACAGGAGCCTTTCTGACCATGTTGTCTGTGCACTCTCAAAAAATGCCTCCTTTAACTGACCCATCATTTATGCAATATCATACACCCAGCCAGATATTGCTCAGACCACACCCACCAATCACAGCACTCATTCTCTTAGCCCGTGCCAACCACTCTGAATTATCACCTGCACCCATCCCTTATTTTTCTCCACTGAATTTAATCCCCACAAATGCCCAAGTTGTATGGATGGCCGTCTGATGCCAGTTAGAGATGTTGGTAATCCTGCTGCTTTCTTCACTGAATATTTTTTTTATCCTTGTTTTGCCTTTTGCAAATAAAATTATTTCCTCATTTTGCCTTCATCCTGTTTTAGAATATCAAAGTAGATCAGTCAGACAACAATTTATTTACTATCATTAATATATTTAAGATAGCATACAGCCTATGTATCCTTCAGCGGAGTGGGTTGTTAGTATTGTTGCCTCTATGTGCGAGGGTTTGAGTCCCTATCTGGGTGAAGTTCCCATACTCTGCTTGTGCTGTGCAGCATTACTCGGATGGTAGCGCAGCAGACTTTTACTCTGAGGGTGTAGGGTTCACGTGCAAGTGAAAACAGGATGTACTTTCTCATATCTTTCTGTTCGCTTCCTTTTGTACACACTACAGGCTGTGCCCTAGAGATGCTTGAATGAATCTTCAACATTCACACTTGTGCTGACTGTTAGCTAATGCATCAGGGAAGCAATTTTGGAACAAAAGCAGACTTTTACTCTGAGGGTGTAGGGTTCACGTCCCTGTGCAAGTGAAAACATTGCTACTTTGCCACTAAAGTGTGCTTATGAACTTGCATTGAATACCTCTTGATCAAATCAAGAATCAGGACCCTGCTAACTAAACTGACCTTTCACATTTCTATCCTTTCCCCCATCTGTGACAATGTGTGTTGGCTGTTATCCCAAGTTAGGCTAGCTAGTTCTCTTAGCAAGGAGTAAATGTTAAGATCCTGCTTACTTTATAAAATCAAGACTTCTGAGCCTATCCTTTTTGACTTACTGAGATCATTCTGATAGCAAGTTCATTGCACCTTGTGTACTTGTAGTGCGGGCAGCAGTTTCAATATAGGCTGAGAGAAGGAGCAGACTTGTTCTAGTCACATAATCCATTAACATTTAAACAACAGAAGCTTGTCAGTGGAGGTTGTACTTTCTCATACATTTCTGTTCGCTTCCTTTGTACACAATACAGACTGATGCTTGAATGAATCTTCAACATTCACACTTGTGCTGACTGTTAGCTAATGCATTAGGGAAGCAATTTTGGAACAAACCTTTGAGGCAATCGTTTTTCAGGTAAATTGTCTGTATTCAGGCGAAGACATGTGCATGTTCAAGTCCTTGCCCTCTACTTCATTCTTTGCACTTGACTGAGAAAGACCTGACATTGCGTAATGCCATTGCTTAATCGAGGGCCAAAACAACAGCAATCTTGGTTATCAAAGACTCACTCCACCCTGAACAAAGCCTCTTCACTTAGAAGCCATGATAAAACCTCCAGCGCAGCAGGTGAGGAAAAATCGATCCTTTCAAGAGGTTTTATATTCCACAGGCAGTTTGACATCTCAATGCGTTCCACATGAAAGCAATTTTCTTTCCATATGTGCACATTGCACTTTTAATGTTTCTGATATTTCAGCCACTCGTTTTTCTCTCTACATGAAACACTTTAAAAAGTTTTTTATAAAAGCACTGCATGTTATTCTGACCAGTTATTTCCTTTCTCCATTCATGTACACAAAGTCCAGTATGCATCTAAATGTCATCAGAAGAGATATGTCAAATGAACGTTACAATTTAAACATTCACAACTGGCTGTGTTTCTTGCCAACAAACTGGTGTTTGGACCTTTGGGACACCGTCTGTGTTACCTTCGATAGCTCAGGTGGTAGAGCGGAGGACTGTAGAAGTTAAAGCAGTTATCCTTAGGCCGTTGGTTCAAATCCGACTCGAAGGAAGTTGATGTTTTCACGTGTAATTTTCCATTTTAAGGTAGGAAAAACATAGATCATTCCCTGACCGGGAATCGAACCCGGGCCGCGGCGGTGAGAGCGCCGAATCCTAGCCACTAGACCACCAGGGACAAAGCGTTAGTTTCCTCATGACACCAACATTTTTCAAAGTCTGCACTCCTACTATACGGATGACATTTGGATGCATACTGGCTTTGGTATGCATGTGAGGAAACAGGCCATAAAGCGAGTTATTCATCTTTCTTTTTGTTCAAAAAAAAAGATGAAGTTTGCAAGAGTCAAAGCTCTTTTTTTACCATCTGGGATCATTCAAGAAAAGTGGGAATGCTAGTGTCACTAACACATGGAAAGAGCTGTTAATGTAATGTCTCGTACACACAGGGAGAACAATTCAGGCAGAACTAAAGGGGCACCCAGCCCTCGAGCAAACCTGTATTCTGGGTGAGTGGAGATGATGTATGGTCCCCTATTCTCACCACCTGTGTTTTATTGGTAAAAAAAAGTCTCTAATCCGTGGATAGTTCCATACTGTAGGAGGATTAAATTTAAAAATAAATCCACAAAATATCAACAAATTACATCTTAACATATGTATTAGGATGTTTTAGGTGGCACAGAAACTTAAACTGCAATTTTTGGCCGGATATAAGTATGGCAAGAAAACTGCACACATCCCCTATATCTGTCACTACACATACAGATACAACCCTCCCCAAACCTTACTACTGTTCCTAGAGGGTCCACACTAACAAGAATGTACTGCTCAGACAGGCAGATTACAGGCACACAACAATTTGCATAGTGCCAGCACTGTACTGCTGACATCACTCCTCATTGCTGCACCAAGACAGTGCAGGCAGCAGCTAGAACACCTGCCAACAGATTAACTTTCAACATTTTGTAAACCATACTTCCGTATTTTAGTGAGCGCTTTACAGATTAGAGATTTCTCAGATTGTGTATCATTAGCAGAGCTGTACTGGGGTGCGGAACAAAAGCAAATGATGGTAGATATCGATAAAATTGCAGACATTGTAAGAGACCATGACACCAACACACAGGATGAAATTTATTTCTGTGAACTGATTTATTTCATGAACATCCACAAGCTCATGCTAATAACAATTCTATGTAAGCTGTATATTGTCAAAACAATAAAATGGTGCAAGTTAAAGGGCACCTACTATACCCCCTTTAAAACAAGTTAACACAGTTCCATGAGGTCTAAATAAAATGTATGTGACATCCTTGGATTAAAATACCACAAGGATCAAGCACCACTCCACCCTTTTCTAAATAGCCTTGTTCAGTGTCTGTTCCTTTAAATGATAATGAGCCAAAGATGAATCTGTTTTTACCCAGAGAAAAGCAGCAGAAATAAAGACTACTATGCCTTTGTGTTGCAGTTATTTGACTAATTTCCTCCTTTACTAATATTTATTCCTGGCACTCTGCTTGCTACATAATTTCTTAAATAGGTAATAAAATGAACAGTGAGAACTCAAACAGGAGCCTTTCTGACCATGTTGTCTGTGCACTCTCAAAAAATGCCTCCTTTAACTGACCCATCATTTATGCAATATCATACACCCAGCCAGATATTGCTCAGACCACACCCACCAATCACAGCACTCATTCTCTTAGCCCGTGCCAACCACTCTGAATTATCACCTGCACCCATCCCTTATTTTTCTCCACTGAATTTAATCCCCACAAATGCCCAAGTTGTATGGATGGCCGTCTGATGCCAGTTAGAGATGTTGGTAATCCTGCTGCTTTCTTCACTGAATATTTTTTTTATCCTTGTTTTGCCTTTTGCAAATAAAATTATTTCCTCATTTTGCCTTCATCCTGTTTTAGAATATCAAAGTAGATCAGTCAGACAACAATTTATTTACTATCATTAATATATTTAAGATAGCATACAGCCTATGTATCCTTCAGCGGAGTGGGTTGTTAGTATTGTTGCCTCTATGTGCGAGGGTTTGAGTCCCTATCTGGGTGAAGTTCCCATACTCTGCTTGTGCTGTGCAGCATTACTCGGATGGTAGCGCAGCAGACTTTTACTCTGAGGGTGTAGGGTTCACGTGCAAGTGAAAACAGGATGTACTTTCTCATATCTTTCTGTTCGCTTCCTTTTGTACACACTACAGGCTGTGCCCTAGAGAAGCTTGAATGAATCTTCAACATTCACACTTGTGCTGACTGTTAGCTAATGCATCAGGGAAGCAATTTTGGAACAAAAGCAGACTTTTACTCTGAGGGTGTAGGGTTCACGTCCCTGTGCAAGTGAAAACATTGCTACTTTGCCACTAAAGTGTGCTTATGAACTTGCATTGAATACCTCTTGATCAAATCAAGAATCAGGACCCTGCTAACTAAACTGACCTTTCACATTTCTATCCTTTCCCCCATCTGTGACAATGTGTGTTGGCTGTTATCCCAAGTTAGGCTAGCTAGTTCTCTTAGCAAGGAGTAAATGTTAAGATCCTGCTTACTTTATAAAATCAAGACTTCTGAGCCTATCCTTTTTGACTTACTGAGATCATTCTGATAGCAAGTTCATTGCACCTTGTGTACTTGTAGTGCGGGCAGCAGTTTCAATATAGGCTGAGAGAAGGAGCAGACTTGTTCTAGTCACATAATCCTTTAACATTTAAACAACAGAAGCTTGTCAGTGGAGGTTGTACTTTCTCATACATTTCTGTTCGCTTCCTTTGTACACAATACAGACTGATGCTTGAATGAATCTTCAACATTCACACTTGTGCTGACTGTTAGCTAATGCATTAGGGAAGCAATTTTGGAACAAACCTTTGAGGCAATCGTTTTTCAGGTAAATTGTCTGTATTCAGGCGAAGACATGTGCATGTTCAAGTCCTTGCCCTCTACTTCATTCTTTGCACTTGACTGAGAAAGACCTGACATTGCGTAATGCCATTGCTTAATCGAGGGCCAAAACAACAGCAATCTTGGTTATCAAAGACTCACTCCACCCTGAACAAAGCCTCTTCACTTAGAAGCCATGATAAAACCTCCAGCGCAGCAGGTGAGGAAAAATCGATCCTTTCAAGAGGTTTTATATTCCACAGGCAGTTTGACATCTCAATGCGTTCCACATGAAAGCAATTTTCTTTCCATATGTGCACATTGCACTTTTAATGTTTCTGATATTTCAGCCACTCGTTTTTCTCTCTACATGAAACACTTTAAAAAGTTTTTTATAAAAGCACTGCATGTTATTCTGACCAGTTATTTCCTTTCTCCATTCATGTACACAAAGTCCAGTATGCATCTAAATGTCATCAGAAGAGATATGTCAAATGAACGTTACAATTTAAACATTCACAACTGGCTGTGTTTCTTGCCAACAAACTGGTGTTTGGACCTTTGGGACACCGTCTGTGTTACCTTCGATAGCTCAGGTGGTAGAGCGGAGGACTGTAGAAGTTAAAGCAGTTATCCTTAGGCCGTTGGTTCAAATCCGACTCGAAGGAAGTTGATGTTTTCACGTGTAATTTTCCATTTTAAGGTAGGAAAAACATAGATCATTCCCCGACCGGGAATCGAACCCGGGCCGCGGCGGTGAGAGCGCCGAATCCTAGCCACTAGACCACCAGGGACAAAGCGTTAGTTTCCTCATGACACCAACATTTTTCAAAGTCTGCACTCCTACTATACGGATGACATTTGGATGCATACTGGCTTTGGTATGCATGTGAGGAAACAGGCCATAAAGCGAGTTATTCATCTTTCTTTTTGTTCAAAAAAAAAGATGAAGTTTGCAAGAGTCAAAGCTCTTTTTTTACCATCTGGGATCATTCAAGAAAAGTGGGAATGCTAGTGTCACTAACACATGGAAAGAGCTGTTAATGTAATGTCTCGTACACACAGGGAGAACAATTCAGGCAGAACTAAAGGGGCACCCAGCCCTCGAGCAAACCTGTATTCTGGGTGAGTGGAGATGATGTATGGTCCCCTATTCTCACCACCTGTGTTTTATTGGTAAAAAAAAGTCTCTAATCCGTGGATAGTTCCATACTGTAGGAGGATTAAATTTAAAAATAAATCCACAAAATATCAACAAATTACATCTTAACATATGTATTAGGATGTTTTAGGTGGCACAGAAACTTAAACTGCAATTTTTGGCCGGATATAAGTATGGCAAGAAAACTGCACACATCCCCTATATCTGTCACTACACATACAGATACAACCCTCCCCAAACCTTACTACTGTTCCTAGAGGGTCCACACTAACAAGAATGTACTGCTCAGACAGGCAGATTACAGGCACACAACAATTTGCATAGTGCCAGCACTGTACTGCTGACATCACTCCTCATTGCTGCACCAAGACAGTGCAGGCAGCAGCTAGAACACCTGCCAACAGATTAACTTTCAACATTTTGTAAACCATACTTCCGTATTTTAGTGAGCGCTTTACAGATTAGAGATTTCTCAGATTGTGTATCATTAGCAGAGCTGTACTGGGGTGCGGAACAAAAGCAAATGATGGTAGATATCGATAAAATTGCAGACATTGTAAGAGACCATGACACCAACACACAGGATGAAATTTATTTCTGTGAACTGATTTATTTCATGAACATCCACAAGCTCATGCTAATAACAATTCTATGTAAGCTGTATATTGTCAAAACAATAAAATGGTGCAAGTTAAAGGGCACCTACTATACCCCCTTTAAAACAAGTTAACACAGTTCCATGAGGTCTAAATAAAACGTATGTGACATCCTTGGATTAAAATACCACAAGGATCAAGCACCACTCCACCCTTTTCTAAATAGCCTTGTTCAGTGTCTGTTCCTTTAAATGATAATGAGCCAAAGATGAATCTGTTTTTACCCAGAGAAAAGCAGCAGAAATAAAGACTACTATGCCTTTGTGTTGCAGTTATTTGACTAATTTCCTCCTTTACTAATATTTATTCCTGGCACTCTGCTTGCTACATAATTTCTTAAATAGGTAATAAAATGAACAGTGAGAACTCAAACAGGAGCCTTTCTGACCATGTTGTCTGTGCACTCTCAAAAAATGCCTCCTTTAACTGACCCATCATTTATGCAATATCATACACCCAGCCAGATATTGCTCAGACCACACCCACCAATCACAGCACTCATTCTCTTAGCCCGTGCCAACCACTCTGAATTATCACCTGCACCCATCCCTTATTTTTCTCCACTGAATTTAATCCCCACAAATGCCCAAGTTGTATGGATGGCCGTCTGATGCCAGTTAGAGATGTTGGTAATCCTGCTGCTTTCTTCACTGAATATTTTTTTTATCCTTGTTTTGCCTTTTGCAAATAAAATTATTTCCTCATTTTGCCTTCATCCTGTTTTAGAATATCAAAGTAGATGTCAGACAACAGTTTATTTACTATCATTAATATATTTAAGATAGCATACAGCCTATGTATCCTTCAGCGGAGTGGGTTGTTAGTATTGTTGCCTCTATGTGCGAGGGTTTGAGTCCCTATCTGGGTGAAGTTCCCATACTCTGCTTGTGCTGTGCAGCATTACTCGGATGGTAGCGCAGCAGACTTTTACTCTGAGGGTGTAGGGTTCACGTGCAAGTGAAAACAGGATGTACTTTCTCATATCTTTCTGTTCGCTTCCTTTTGTACACACTACAGGCTGTGCCCTAGAGATGCTTGAATGAATCTTCAACATTCACACTTGTGCTGACTGTTAGCTAATGCATCAGGGAAGCAATTTTGGAACAAAAGCAGACTTTTACTCTGAGGGTGTAGGGTTCACGTCCCTGTGCAAGTGAAAACATTGCTACTTTGCCACTAAAGTGTGCTTATGAACTTGCATTGAATACCTCTTGATCAAATCAAGAATCAGGACCCTGCTAACTAAACTGACCTTTCACATTTCTATCCTTTCCCCCATCTGTGACAATGTGTGTTGGCTGTTATCCCAAGTTAGGCTAGCTAGTTCTCTTAGCAAGGAGTAAATGTTAAGATCCTGCTTACTTTATAAAATCAAGACTTCTGAGCCTATCCTTTTTGACTTACTGAGATCATTCTGATAGCAAGTTCATTGCACCTTGTGTACTTGTAGTGCGGGCAGCAGTTTCAATATAGGCTGAGAGAAGGAGCAGACTTGTTCTAGTCACATAATCCATTAACATTTAAACAACAGAAGCTTGTCAGTGGAGGTTGTACTTTCTCATACATTTCTGTTCGCTTCCTTTGTACACAATACAGACTGATGCTTGAATGAATCTTCAACATTCACACTTGTGCTGACTGTTAGCTAATGCATTAGGGAAGCAATTTTGGAACAAACCTTTGAGGCAATCGTTTTTCAGGTAAATTGTCTGTATTCAGGCGAAGACATGTGCATGTTCAAGTCCTTGCCCTCTACTTCATTCTTTGCACTTGACTGAGAAAGACCTGACATTGCGTAATGCCATTGCTTAATCGAGGGCCAAAACAACAGCAATCTTGGTTATCAAAGACTCACTCCACCCTGAACAAAGCCTCTTCACTTAGAAGCCATGATAAAACCTCCAGCGCAGCAGGTGAGGAAAAATCGATCCTTTCAAGAGGTTTTATATTCCACAGGCAGTTTGACATCTCAATGCGTTCCACATGAAAGCAATTTTCTTTCCATATGTGCACATTGCACTTTTAATGTTTCTGATATTTCAGCCACTCGTTTTTCTCTCTACATGAAACACTTTAAAAAGTTTTTTATAAAAGCACTGCATGTTATTCTGACCAGTTATTTCCTTTCTCCATTCATGTACACAAAGTCCAGTATGCATCTAAATGTCATCAGAAGAGATATGTCAAATGAACGTTACAATTTAAACATTCACAACTGGCTGTGTTTCTTGCCAACAAACTGGTGTTTGGACCTTTGGGACACCGTCTGTGTTACCTTCGATAGCTCAGGTGGTAGAGCGGAGGACTGTAGAAGTTAAAGCAGTTATCCTTAGGCCGTTGGTTCAAATCCGACTCGAAGGAAGTTGATGTTTTCACGTGTAATTTTCCATTTTAAGGTAGGAAAAACATAGATCATTTCCCGACCGGGAATCGAACCCCGGCCGCGGCGGTGAGAGCGCCGAATCCTAGCCACTAGACCACAAGGGACAAAGCGTTAGTTTCCTCATGACACCAACATTTTTCAAAGTCTGCACTCCTACTATACGGATGACATTTGGATGCATACTGGCTTTGGTATGCATGTGAGGAAACAGGCCATAAAGCGAGTTATTCATCTTTCTTTTTGTTCAAAAAAAAAGATGAAGTTTGCAAGAGTCAAAGCTCTTTTTTTACCATCTGGGATCATTCAAGAAAAGTGGGAATGCTAGTGTCACTAACACATGGAAAGAGCTGTTAATGTAATGTCTCGTACACACAGGGAGAACAATTCAGGCAGAACTAAAGGGGCACCCAGCCCTCGAGCAAACCTGTATTCTGGGTGAGTGGAGATGATGTATGGTCCCCTATTCTCACCACCTGTGTTTTATTGGTAAAAAAAAGTCTCTAATCCGTGGATAGTTCCATACTGTAGGAGGATTAAATTTAAAAATAAATCCACAAAATATCAACAAATTACATCTTAACATATGTATTAGGATGTTTTAGGTGGCACAGAAACTTAAACTGCAATTTTTGGCCGGATATAAGTATGGCAAGAAAACTGCACACATCCCCTATATCTGTCACTACACATACAGATACAACCCTCCCCAAACCTTACTACTGTTCCTAGAGGGTCCACACTAACAAGAATGTACTGCTCAGACAGGCAGATTACAGGCACACAACAATTTGCATAGTGCCAGCACTGTACTGCTGACATCACTCCTCATTGCTGCACCAAGACAGTGCAGGCAGCAGCTAGAACACCTGCCAACAGATTAACTTTCAACATTTTGTAAACCATACTTCCGTATTTTAGTGAGCGCTTTACAGATTAGAGATTTCTCAGATTGTGTATCATTAGCAGAGCTGTACTGGGGTGCGGAACAAAAGCAAATGATGGTAGATATCGATAAAATTGCAGACATTGTAAGAGACCATGACACCAACACACAGGATGAAATTTATTTCTGTGAACTGATTTATTTCATGAACATCCACAAGCTCATGCTAATAACAATTCTATGTAAGCTGTATATTGTCAAAACAATAAAATGGTGCAAGTTAAAGGGCACCTACTATACCCCCTTTAAAACAAGTTAACACAGTTCCATGAGGTCTAAATAAAATGTATGTGACATCCTTGGATTAAAATACCACAAGGATCAAGCACCACTCCACCCTTTTCTAAATAGCCTTGTTCAGTGTCTGTTCCTTTAAATGATAATGAGCCAAAGATGAATCTGTTTTTACCCAGAGAAAAGCAGCAGAAATAAAGACTACTATGCCTTTGTGTTGCAGTTATTTGACTAATTTCCTCCTTTACTAATATTTATTCCTGGCACTCTGCTTGCTACATAATTTCTTAAATAGGTAATAAAATGAACAGTGAGAACTCAAACAGGAGCCTTTCTGACCATGTTGTCTGTGCACTCTCAAAAAATGCCTCCTTTAACTGACCCATCATTTATGCAATATCATACACCCAGCCAGATATTGCTCAGACCACACCCACCAATCACAGCACTCATTCTCTTAGCCCGTGCCAACCACTCTGAATTATCACCTGCACCCATCCCTTATTTTTCTCCACTGAATTTAATCCCCACAAATGCCCAAGTTGTATGGATGGCCGTCTGATGCCAGTTAGAGATGTTGGTAATCCTGCTGCTTTCTTCACTGAATATTTTTTTTATCCTTGTTTTGCCTTTTGCAAATAAAATTATTTCCTCATTTTGCCTTCATCCTGTTTTAGAATATCAAAGTAGATCAGTCAGACAACAATTTATTTACTATCATTAATATATTTAAGATAGCATACAGCCTATGTATCCTTCAGCGGAGTGGGTTGTTAGTATTGTTGCCTCTATGTGCGAGGGTTTGAGTCCCTATCTGGGTGAAGTTCCCATACTCTGCTTGTGCTGTGCAGCATTACTCGGATGGTAGCGCAGCAGACTTTTACTCTGAGGGTGTAGGGTTCACGTGCAAGTGAAAACAGGATGTACTTTCTCATATCTTTCTGTTCGCTTCCTTTTGTACACACTACAGGCTGTGCCCTAGAGAAGCTTGAATGAATCTTCAACATTCACACTTGTGCTGACTGTTAGCTAATGCATCAGGGAAGCAATTTTGGAACAAAAGCAGACTTTTACTCTGAGGGTGTAGGGTTCACGTCCCTGTGCAAGTGAAAACATTGCTACTTTGCCACTAAAGTGTGCTTATGAACTTGCATTGAATACCTCTTGATCAAATCAAGAATCAGGACCCTGCTAACTAAACTGACCTTTCACATTTCTATCCTTTCCCCCATCTGTGACAATGTGTGTTGGCTGTTATCCCAAGTTAGGCTAGCTAGTTCTCTTAGCAAGGAGTAAATGTTAAGATCCTGCTTACTTTATAAAATCAAGACTTCTGAGCCTATCCTTTTTGACTTACTGAGATCATTCTGATAGCAAGTTCATTGCACCTTGTGTACTTGTAGTGCGGGCAGCAGTTTCAATATAGGCTGAGAGAAGGAGCAGACTTGTTCTAGTCACATAATCCTTTAACATTTAAACAACAGAAGCTTGTCAGTGGAGGTTGTACTTTCTCATACATTTCTGTTCGCTTCCTTTGTACACAATACAGACTGATGCTTGAATGAATCTTCAACATTCACACTTGTGCTGACTGTTAGCTAATGCATTAGGGAAGCAATTTTGGAACAAACCTTTGAGGCAATCGTTTTTCAGGTAAATTGTCTGTATTCAGGCGAAGACATGTGCATGTTCAAGTCCTTGCCCTCTACTTCATTCTTTGCACTTGACTGAGAAAGACCTGACATTGCGTAATGCCATTGCTTAATCGAGGGCCAAAACAACAGCAATCTTGGTTATCAAAGACTCACTCCACCCTGAACAAAGCCTCTTCACTTAGAAGCCATGATAAAACCTCCAGCGCAGCAGGTGAGGAAAAATCGATCCTTTCAAGAGGTTTTATATTCCACAGGCAGTTTGACATCTCAATGCGTTCCACATGAAAGCAATTTTCTTTCCATATGTGCACATTGCACTTTTAATGTTTCTGATATTTCAGCCACTCGTTTTTCTCTCTACATGAAACACTTTAAAAAGTTTTTTATAAAAGCACTGCATGTTATTCTGACCAGTTATTTCCTTTCTCCATTCATGTACACAAAGTCCAGTATGCATCTAAATGTCATCAGAAGAGATATGTCAAATGAACGTTACAATTTAAACATTCACAACTGGCTGTGTTTCTTGCCAACAAACTGGTGTTTGGACCTTTGGGACACCGTCTGTGTTACCTTCGATAGCTCAGGTGGTAGAGCGGAGGACTGTAGAAGTTAAAGCAGTTATCCTTAGGCCGTTGGTTCAAATCCGACTCGAAGGAAGTTGATGTTTTCACGTGTAATTTTCCATTTTAAGGTAGGAAAAACATAGATCATTCCCCGACCGGGAATCGAACCCGGGCCGCGGCGGTGAGAGCGCCGAATCCTAGCCACTAGACCACCAGGGACAAAGCGTTAGTTTCCTCATGACACCAACATTTTTCAAAGTCTGCACTCCTACTATACGGATGACATTTGGATGCATACTGGCTTTGGTATGCATGTGAGGAAACAGGCCATAAAGCGAGTTATTCATCTTTCTTTTTGTTCAAAAAAAAAGATGAAGTTTGCAAGAGTCAAAGCTCTTTTTTTACCATCTGGGATCATTCAAGAAAAGTGGGAATGCTAGTGTCACTAACACATGGAAAGAGCTGTTAATGTAATGTCTCGTACACACAGGGAGAACAATTCAGGCAGAACTAAAGGGGCACCCAGCCCTCGAGCAAACCTGTATTCTGGGTGAGTGGAGATGATGTATGGTCCCCTATTCTCACCACCTGTGTTTTATTGGTAAAAAAAAGTCTCTAATCCGTGGATAGTTCCATACTGTAGGAGGATTAAATTTAAAAATAAATCCACAAAATATCAACAAATTACATCTTAACATATGTATTAGGATGTTTTAGGTGGCACAGAAACTTAAACTGCAATTTTTGGCCGGATATAAGTATGGCAAGAAAACTGCACACATCCCCTATATCTGTCACTACACATACAGATACAACCCTCCCCAAACCTTACTACTGTTCCTAGAGGGTCCACACTAACAAGAATGTACTGCTCAGACAGGCAGATTACAGGCACACAACAATTTGCATAGTGCCAGCACTGTACTGCTGACATCACTCCTCATTGCTGCACCAAGACAGTGCAGGCAGCAGCTAGAACACCTGCCAACAGATTAACTTTCAACATTTTGTAAACCATACTTCCGTATTTTAGTGAGCGCTTTACAGATTAGAGATTTCTCAGATTGTGTATCATTAGCAGAGCTGTACTGGGGTGCGGAACAAAAGCAAATGATGGTAGATATCGATAAAATTGCAGACATTGTAAGAGACCATGACACCAACACACAGGATGAAATTTATTTCTGTGAACTGATTTATTTCATGAACATCCACAAGCTCATGCTAATAACAATTCTATGTAAGCTGTATATTGTCAAAACAATAAAATGGTGCAAGTTAAAGGGCACCTACTATACCCCCTTTAAAACAAGTTAACACAGTTCCATGAGGTCTAAATAAAACGTATGTGACATCCTTGGATTAAAATACCACAAGGATCAAGCACCACTCCACCCTTTTCTAAATAGCCTTGTTCAGTGTCTGTTCCTTTAAATGATAATGAGCCAAAGATGAATCTGTTTTTACCCAGAGAAAAGCAGCAGAAATAAAGACTACTATGCCTTTGTGTTGCAGTTATTTGACTAATTTCCTCCTTTATTAATATTTATTCCTGGCACTCTGCTTGCTACATAATTTCTTAAATAGGTAATAAAATGAACAGTGAGAACTCAAACAGGAGCCTTTCTGACCATGTTGTCTGTGCACTCTCAAAAAATGCCTCCTTTAACTGACCCATCATTTATGCAATATCATACACCCAGCCAGATATTGCTCAGACCACACCCACCAATCACAGCACTCATTCTCTTAGCCCGTGCCAACCACTCTGAATTATCACCTGCACCCATCCCTTATTTTTCTCCACTGAATTTAATCCCCACAAATGCCCAAGTTGTATGGATGGCCGTCTGATGCCAGTTAGAGATGTTGGTAATCCTGCTGCTTTCTTCACTGAATATTTTTTTTATCCTTGTTTTGCCTTTTGCAAATAAAATTATTTCCTCATTTTGCCTTCATCCTGTTTTAGAATATCAAAGTAGATCAGTCAGACAACAATTTATTTACTATCATTAATATATTTAAGATAGCATACAGCCTATGTATCCTTCAGCGGAGTGGGTTGTTAGTATTGTTGCCTCTATGTGCGAGGGTTTGAGTCCCTATCTGGGTGAAGTTCCCATACTCTGCTTGTGCTGTGCAGCATTACTCGGATGGTAGCGCAGCAGACTTTTACTCTGAGGGTGTAGGGTTCACGTGCAAGTGAAAACAGGATGTACTTTCTCATATCTTTCTGTTCGCTTCCTTTTGTACACACTACAGGCTGTGCCCTAGAGATGCTTGAATGAATCTTCAACATTCACACTTGTGCTGACTGTTAGCTAATGCATCAGGGAAGCAATTTTGGAACAAAAGCAGACTTTTACTCTGAGGGTGTAGGGTTCACGTCCCTGTGCAAGTGAAAACATTGCTACTTTGCCACTAAAGTGTGCTTATGAACTTGCATTGAATACCTCTTGATCAAATCAAGAATCAGGACCCTGCTAACTAAACTGACCTTTCACATTTCTATCCTTTCCCCCATCTGTGACAATGTGTGTTGGCTGTTATCCCAAGTTAGGCTAGCTAGTTCTCTTAGCAAGGAGTAAATGTTAAGATCCTGCTTACTTTATAAAATCAAGACTTCTGAGCCTATCCTTTTTGACTTACTGAGATCATTCTGATAGCAAGTTCATTGCACCTTGTGTACTTGTAGTGCGGGCAGCAGTTTCAATATAGGCTGAGAGAAGGAGCAGACTTGTTCTAGTCACATAATCCATTAACATTTAAACAACAGAAGCTTGTCAGTGGAGGTTGTACTTTCTCATACATTTCTGTTCGCTTCCTTTGTACACAATACAGACTGATGCTTGAATGAATCTTCAACATTCACACTTGTGCTGACTGTTAGCTAATGCATTAGGGAAGCAATTTTGGAACAAACCTTTGAGGCAATCGTTTTTCAGGTAAATTGTCTGTATTCAGGCGAAGACATGTGCATGTTCAAGTCCTTGCCCTCTACTTCATTCTTTGCACTTGACTGAGAAAGACCTGACATTGTGTAATGCCATTGCTTAATCGAGGGCCAAAACAACAGCAATCTTGGTTATCAAAGACTCACTCCACCCTGAACAAAGCCTCTTCACTTAGAAGCCATGATAAAACCTCCAGCGCAGCAGGTGAGGAAAAATCGATCCTTTCAAGAGGTTTTATATTCCACAGGCAGTTTGACATCTCAATGCGTTCCACATGAAAGCAATTTTCTTTCCATATGTGCACATTGCACTTTTAATGTTTCTGATATTTCAGCCACTCGTTTTTCTCTCTACATGAAACACTTTAAAAAGTTTTTTATAAAAGCACTGCATGTTATTCTGACCAGTTATTTCCTTTCTCCATTCATGTACACAAAGTCCAGTATGCATCTAAATGTCATCAGAAGAGATATGTCAAATGAACGTTACAATTTAAACATTCACAACTGGCTGTGTTTCTTGCCAACAAACTGGTGTTTGGACCTTTGGGACACCGTCTGTGTTACCTTCGATAGCTCAGGTGGTAGAGCGGAGGACTGTAGAAGTTAAAGCAGTTATCCTTAGGCCGTTGGTTCAAATCCGACTCGAAGGAAGTTGATGTTTTCACGTGTAATTTTCCATTTTAAGGTAGGAAAAACATAGATCATTTCCCGACCGGGAATCGAACCCCGGCCGCGGCGGTGAGAGCGCCGAATCCTAGCCACTAGACCACAAGGGACAAAGCGTTAGTTTCCTCATGACACCAACATTTTTCAAAGTCTGCACTCCTACTATACGGATGACATTTGGATGCATACTGGCTTTGGTATGCATGTGAGGAAACAGGCCATAAAGCGAGTTATTCATCTTTCTTTTTGTTCAAAAAAAAAGATGAAGTTTGCAAGAGTCAAAGCTCTTTTTTTACCATCTGGGATCATTCAAGAAAAGTGGGAATGCTAGTGTCACTAACACATGGAAAGAGCTGTTAATGTAATGTCTCGTACACACAGGGAGAACAATTCAGGCAGAACTAAAGGGGCACCCAGCCCTCGAGCAAACCTGTATTCTGGGTGAGTGGAGATGATGTATGGTCCCCTATTCTCACCACCTGTGTTTTATTGGTAAAAAAAAGTCTCTAATCCGTGGATAGTTCCATACTGTAGGAGGATTAAATTTAAAAATAAATCCACAAAATATCAACAAATTACATCTTAACATATGTATTAGGATGTTTTAGGTGGCACAGAAACTTAAACTGCAATTTTTGGCCGGATATAAGTATGGCAAGAAAACTGCACACATCCCCTATATCTGTCACTACACATACAGATACAACCCTCCCCAAACCTTACTACTGTTCCTAGAGGGTCCACACTAACAAGAATGTACTGCTCAGACAGGCAGATTACAGGCACACAACAATTTGCATAGTGCCAGCACTGTACTGCTGACATCACTCCTCATTGCTGCACCAAGACAGTGCAGGCAGCAGCTAGAACACCTGCCAACAGATTAACTTTCAACATTTTGTAAACCATACTTCCGTATTTTAGTGAGCGCTTTACAGATTAGAGATTTCTCAGATTGTGTATCATTAGCAGAGCTGTACTGGGGTGCGGAACAAAAGCAAATGATGGTAGATATCGATAAAATTGCAGACATTGTAAGAGACCATGACACCAACACACAGGATGAAATTTATTTCTGTGAACTGATTTATTTCATGAACATCCACAAGCTCATGCTAATAACAATTCTATGTAAGCTGTATATTGTCAAAACAATAAAATGGTGCAAGTTAAAGGGCACCTACTATACCCCCTTTAAAACAAGTTAACACAGTTCCATGAGGTCTAAATAAAACGTATGTGACATCCTTGGATTAAAATACCACAAGGATCAAGCACCACTCCACCCTTTTCTAAATAGCCTTGTTCAGTGTCTGTTCCTTTAAATGATAATGAGCCAAAGATGAATCTGTTTTTACTCAGAGAAAAGCAGCAGAAATAAAGACTACTATGCCTTTGTGTTGCAGTTATTTGACTAATTTCCTCCTTTACTAATATTTATTCCTGGCACTCTGCTTGCTACATAATTTCTTAAATAGGTAATAAAATGAACAGTGAGAACTCAAACAGGAGCCTTTCTGACCATGTTGTCTGTGCACTCTCAAAAAATGCCTCCTTTAACTGACCCATCATTTATGCAATATCATACAGCCAGCCAGATATTGCTCAGACCACACCCACCAATCACAGCACTCATTCTCTTAGCCCGTGCCAACCACTCTGAATTATCACCTGCACCCATCCCTTATTTTTCTCCACTGAATTTAATCCCCACAAATGCCCAAGTTGTATGGATGGCCGTCTGTTGCCAGTTAGAGATGTTGGTAATCCTGCTGCTTTCTTCACTGAATATTTTTTTTATCCTTGTTTTGCCTTTTGCAAATAAAATTATTTCCTCATTTTGCCTTCATCCTGTTTTAGAATATCAAAGTAGATCAGTCAGACAACAATTTATTTACTATCATTAATATATTTAAGATAGCATACAGCCTATGTATCCTTCAGCGGAGTGGGTTGTTAGTATTGTTGCCTCTATGTGCGAGGGTTTGAGTCCCTATCTGGGTGAAGTTCCCATACTCTGCTTGTGCTGTGCAGCATTACTCGGATGGTAGCGCAGCAGACTTTTACTCTGAGGGTGTAGGGTTCACGTGCAAGTGAAAACAGGATGTACTTTCTCATATCTTTCTGTTCGCTTCCTTTTGTACACACTACAGACTGTGCCCTAGAGATGCTTGAATGAATCTTCAACATTCACACTTGTGCTGACTGTTAGCTAATGCATCAGGGAAGCAATTTTGGAACAAAAGCAGACTTTTACTCTGAGGGTGTAGGGTTCACGTCCCTGTGCAAGTGAAAACATTGCTACTTTGCCACTAAAGTGTGCTTATGAACTTGCATTGAATACCTCTTGATCAAATCAAGAATCAGGACCCTGCTAACTAAACTGACCTTTCACATTTCTATCCTTTCCCCCATCTGTGACAATGTGTGTTGGCTGTTATCCCAAGTTAGGCTAGCTAGTTCTCTTAGCAAGGAGTAAATGTTAAGATCCTGCTTACTTTATAAAATCAAGACTTCTGAGCCTATCCTTTTTGACTTACTGAGATCATTCTGATAGCAAGTTCATTGCACCTTGTGTACTTGTAGTGCGGGCAGCAGTTTCAATATAGGCTGAGAGAAGGAGCAGACTTGTTCTAGTCACATAATCCATTAACATTTAAACAACAGAAGCTTGTCAGTGGAGGTTGTACTTTCTCATACATTTCTGTTCGCTTCCTTTGTACACAATACAGACTGATGCTTGAATGAATCTTCAACATTCACACTTGTGCTGACTGTTAGCTAATGCATTAGGGAAGCAATTTTGGAACAAACCTTTGAGGCAATCGTTTTTCAGGTAAATTGTCTGTATTCAGGCGAAGACATGTGCATGTTCAAGTCCTTGCCCTCTACTTCATTCTTTGCACTTGACTGAGAAAGACCTGACATTGTGTAATGCCATTGCTTAATCGAGGGCCAAAACAACAGCAATCTTGGTTATCAAAGACTCACTCCACCCTGAACAAAGCCTCTTCACTTAGAAGCCATGATAAAACCTCCAGCGCAGCAGGTGAGGAAAAATCGATCCTTTCAAGAGGTTTTATATTCCACAGGCAGTTTGACATCTCAATGCGTTCCACATGAAAGCAATTTTCTTTCCATATGTGCACATTGCACTTTTAATGTTTCTGATATTTCAGCCACTCGTTTTTCTCTCTACATGAAACACTTTAAAAAGTTTTTTATAAAAGCACTGCATGTTATTCTGACCAGTTATTTCCTTTCTCCATTCATGTACACAAAGTCCAGTATGCATCTAAATGTCATCAGAAGAGATATGTCAAATGAACGTTACAATTTAAACATTCACAACTGGCTGTGTTTCTTGCCAACAAACTGGTGTTTGGACCTTTGGGACACCGTCTGTGTTACCTTCGATAGCTCAGGTGGTAGAGCGGAGGACTGTAGAAGTTAAAGCAGTTATCCTTAGGCCGTTGGTTCAAATCCGACTCGAAGGAAGTTGATGTTTTCACGTGTAATTTTCCATTTTAAGGTAGGAAAAACATAGATCATTTCCCGACCGGGAATCGAACCCCGGCCGCGGCGGTGAGAGCGCCGAATCCTAGCCACTAGACCACAAGGGACAAAGCGTTAGTTTCCTCATGACACCAACATTTTTCAAAGTCTGCACTCCTACTATACGGATGACATTTGGATGCATACTGGCTTTGGTATGCATGTGAGGAAACAGGCCATAAAGCGAGTTATTCATCTTTCTTTTTGTTCAAAAAAAAAGATGAAGTTTGCAAGAGTCAAAGCTCTTTTTTTACCATCTGGGATCATTCAAGAAAAGTGGGAATGCTAGTGTCACTAACACATGGAAAGAGCTGTTAATGTAATGTCTCGTACACACAGGGAGAACAATTCAGGCAGAACTAAAGGGGCACCCAGCCCTCGAGCAAACCTGTATTCTGGGTGAGTGGAGATGATGTATGGTCCCCTATTCTCACCACCTGTGTTTTATTGGTAAAAAAAAGTCTCTAATCCGTGGATAGTTCCATACTGTAGGAGGATTAAATTTAAAAATAAATCCACAAAATATCAACAAATTACATCTTAACATATGTATTAGGATGTTTTAGGTGGCACAGAAACTTAAACTGCAATTTTTGGCCGGATATAAGTATGGCAAGAAAACTGCACACATCCCCTATATCTGTCACTACACATACAGATACAACCCTCCCCAAACCTTACTACTGTTCCTAGAGGGTCCACACTAACAAGAATGTACTGCTCAGACAGGCAGATTACAGGCACACAACAATTTGCATAGTGCCAGCACTGTACTGCTGACATCACTCCTCATTGCTGCACCAAGACAGTGCAGGCAGCAGCTAGAACACCTGCCAACAGATTAACTTTCAACATTTTGTAAACCATACTTCCGTATTTTAGTGAGCGCTTTACAGATTAGAGATTTCTCAGATTGTGTATCATTAGCAGAGCTGTACTGGGGTGCGGAACAAAAGCAAATGATGGTAGATATCGATAAAATTGCAGACATTGTAAGAGACCATGACACCAACACACAGGATGAAATTTATTTCTGTGAACTGATTTATTTCATGAACATCCACAAGCTCATGCTAATAACAATTCTATGTAAGCTGTATATTGTCAAAACAATAAAATGGTGCAAGTTAAAGGGCACCTACTATACCCCCTTTAAAACAAGTTAACACAGTTCCATGAGGTCTAAATAAAACGTATGTGACATCCTTGGATTAAAATACCACAAGGATCAAGCACCACTCCACCCTTTTCTAAATAGCCTTGTTCAGTGTCTGTTCCTTTAAATGATAATGAGCCAAAGATGAATCTGTTTTTACTCAGAGAAAAGCAGCAGAAATAAAGACTACTATGCCTTTGTGTTGCAGTTATTTGACTAATTTCCTCCTTTACTAATATTTATTCCTGGCACTCTGCTTGCTACATAATTTCTTAAATAGGTAATAAAATGAACAGTGAGAACTCAAACAGGAGCCTTTCTGACCATGTTGTCTGTGCACTCTCAAAAAATGCCTCCTTTAACTGACCCATCATTTATGCAATATCATACACCCAGCCAGATATTGCTCAGACCACACCCACCAATCACAGCACTCATTCTCTTAGCCCGTGCCAACCACTCTGAATTATCACCTGCACCCATCCCTTATTTTTCTCCACTGAATTTAATCCCCACAAATGCCCAAGTTGTATGGATGGCCGTCTGATGCCAGTTAGAGATGTTGGTAATCCTGCTGCTTTCTTCACTGAATATTTTTTTTATCCTTGTTTTGCCTTTTGCAAATAAAATTATTTCCTCATTTTGCCTTCATCCTGTTTTAGAATATCAAAGTAGATCAGTCAGACAACAATTTATTTACTATCATTAATATATTTAAGATAGCATACAGCCTATGTATCCTTCAGCGGAGTGGGTTGTTAGTATTGTTGCCTCTATGTGCGAGGGTTTGAGTCCCTATCTGGGTGAAGTTCCCATACTCTGCTTGTGCTGTGCAGCATTACTCGGATGGTAGCGCAGCAGACTTTTACTCTGAGGGTGTAGGGTTCACGTGCAAGTGAAAACAGGATGTACTTTCTCATATCTTTCTGTTCGCTTCCTTTTGTACACACTACAGGCTGTGCCCTAGAGAAGCTTGAATGAATCTTCAACATTCACACTTGTGCTGACTGTTAGCTAATGCATCAGGGAAGCAATTTTGGAACAAAAGCAGACTTTTACTCTGAGGGTGTAGGGTTCACGTCCCTGTGCAAGTGAAAACATTGCTACTTTGCCACTAAAGTGTGCTTATGAACTTGCATTGAATACCTCTTGATCAAATCAAGAATCAGGACCCTGCTAACTAAACTGACCTTTCACATTTCTATCCTTTCCCCCATCTGTGACAATGTGTGTTGGCTGTTATCCCAAGTTAGGCTAGCTAGTTCTCTTAGCAAGGAGTAAATGTTAAGATCCTGCTTACTTTATAAAATCAAGACTTCTGAGCCTATCCTTTTTGACTTACTGAGATCATTCTGATAGCAAGTTCATTGCACCTTGTGTACTTGTAGTGCGGGCAGCAGTTTCAATATAGGCTGAGAGAAGGAGCAGACTTGTTCTAGTCACATAATCCATTAACATTTAAACAACAGAAGCTTGTCAGTGGAGGTTGTACTTTCTCATACATTTCTGTTCGCTTCCTTTGTACACAATACAGACTGATGCTTGAATGAATCTTCAACATTCACACTTGTGCTGACTGTTAGCTAATGCATTAGGGAAGCAATTTTGGAACAAACCTTTGAGGCAATCGTTTTTCAGGTAAATTGTCTGTATTCAGGCGAAGACATGTGCATGTTCAAGTCCTTGCCCTCTACTTCATTCTTTGCACTTGACTGAGAAAGACCTGACATTGTGTAATGCCATTGCTTAATCGAGGGCCAAAACAACAGCAATCTTGGTTATCAAAGACTCACTCCACCCTGAACAAAGCCTCTTCACTTAGAAGCCATGATAAAACCTCCAGCGCAGCAGGTGAGGAAAAATCGATCCTTTCAAGAGGTTTTATATTCCACAGGCAGTTTGACATCTCAATGCGTTCCACATGAAAGCAATTTTCTTTCCATATGTGCACATTGCACTTTTAATGTTTCTGATATTTCAGCCACTCGTTTTTCTCTCTACATGAAACACTTTAAAAAGTTTTTTATAAAAGCACTGCATGTTATTCTGACCAGTTATTTCCTTTCTCCATTCATGTACACAAAGTCCAGTATGCATCTAAATGTCATCAGAAGAGATATGTCAAATGAACGTTACAATTTAAACATTCACAACTGGCTGTGTTTCTTGCCAACAAACTGGTGTTTGGACCTTTGGGACACCGTCTGTGTTACCTTCGATAGCTCAGGTGGTAGAGCGGAGGACTGTAGAAGTTAAAGCAGTTATCCTTAGGCCGTTGGTTCAAATCCGACTCGAAGGAAGTTGATGTTTTCACGTGTAATTTTCCATTTTAAGGTAGGAAAAACATAGATCATTTCCCGACCGGGAATCGAACCCCGGCCGCGGCGGTGAGAGCGCCGAATCCTAGCCACTAGACCACAAGGGACAAAGCGTTAGTTTCCTCATGACACCAACATTTTTCAAAGTCTGCACTCCTACTATACGGATGACATTTGGATGCATACTGGCTTTGGTATGCATGTGAGGAAACAGGCCATAAAGCGAGTTATTCATCTTTCTTTTTGTTCAAAAAAAAAGATGAAGTTTGCAAGAGTCAAAGCTCTTTTTTTACCATCTGGGATCATTCAAGAAAAGTGGGAATGCTAGTGTCACTAACACATGGAAAGAGCTGTTAATGTAATGTCTCGTACACACAGGGAGAACAATTCAGGCAGAACTAAAGGGGCACCCAGCCCTCGAGCAAACCTGTATTCTGGGTGAGTGGAGATGATGTATGGTCCCCTATTCTCACCACCTGTGTTTTATTGGTAAAAAAAAGTCTCTAATCCGTGGATAGTTCCATACTGTAGGAGGATTAAATTTAAAAATAAATCCACAAAATATCAACAAATTACATCTTAACATATGTATTAGGATGTTTTAGGTGGCACAGAAACTTAAACTGCAATTTTTGGCCGGATATAAGTATGGCAAGAAAACTGCACACATCCCCTATATCTGTCACTACACATACAGATACAACCCTCCCCAAACCTTACTACTGTTCCTAGAGGGTCCACACTAACAAGAATGTACTGCTCAGACAGGCAGATTACAGGCACACAACAATTTGCATAGTGCCAGCACTGTACTGCTGACATCACTCCTCATTGCTGCACCAAGACAGTGCAGGCAGCAGCTAGAACACCTGCCAACAGATTAACTTTCAACATTTTGTAAACCATACTTCCGTATTTTAGTGAGCGCTTTACAGATTAGAGATTTCTCAGATTGTGTATCATTAGCAGAGCTGTACTGGGGTGCGGAACAAAAGCAAATGATGGTAGATATCGATAAAATTGCAGACATTGTAAGAGACCATGACACCAACACACAGGATGAAATTTATTTCTGTGAACTGATTTATTTCATGAACATCCACAAGCTCATGCTAATAACAATTCTATGTAAGCTGTATATTGTCAAAACAATAAAATGGTGCAAGTTAAAGGGCACCTACTATACCCCCTTTAAAACAAGTTAACACAGTTCCATGAGGTCTAAATAAAACGTATGTGACATCCTTGGATTAAAATACCACAAGGATCAAGCACCACTCCACCCTTTTCTAAATAGCCTTGTTCAGTGTCTGTTCCTTTAAATGATAATGAGCCAAAGATGAATCTGTTTTTACTCAGAGAAAAGCAGCAGAAATAAAGACTACTATGCCTTTGTGTTGCAGTTATTTGACTAATTTCCTCCTTTACTAATATTTATTCCTGGCACTCTGCTTGCTACATAATTTCTTAAATAGGTAATAAAATGAACAGTGAGAACTCAAACAGGAGCCTTTCTGACCATGTTGTCTGTGCACTCTCAAAAAATGCCTCCTTTAACTGACCCATCATTTATGCAATATCATACACCCAGCCAGATATTGCTCAGACCACACCCACCAATCACAGCACTCATTCTCTTAGCCCGTGCCAACCACTCTGAATTATCACCTGCACCCATCCCTTATTTTTCTCCACTGAATTTAATCCCCACAAATGCCCAAGTTGTATGGATGGCCGTCTGATGCCAGTTAGAGATGTTGGTAATCCTGCTGCTTTCTTCACTGAATATTTTTTTTATCCTTGTTTTGCCTTTTGCAAATAAAATTATTTCCTCATTTTGCCTTCATCCTGTTTTAGAATATCAAAGTAGATCAGTCAGACAACAATTTATTTACTATCATTAATATATTTAAGATAGCATACAGCCTATGTATCCTTCAGCGGAGTGGGTTGTTAGTATTGTTGCCTCTATGTGCGAGGGTTTGAGTCCCTATCTGGGTGAAGTTCCCATACTCTGCTTGTGCTGTGCAGCATTACTCGGATGGTAGCGCAGCAGACTTTTACTCTGAGGGTGTAGGGTTCACGTGCAAGTGAAAACAGGATGTACTTTCTCATATCTTTCTGTTCGCTTCCTTTTGTACACACTACAGGCTGTGCCCTAGAGAAGCTTGAATGAATCTTCAACATTCACACTTGTGCTGACTGTTAGCTAATGCATCAGGGAAGCAATTTTGGAACAAAAGCAGACTTTTACTCTGAGGGTGTAGGGTTCACGTCCCTGTGCAAGTGAAAACATTGCTACTTTGCCACTAAAGTGTGCTTATGAACTTGCATTGAATACCTCTTGATCAAATCAAGAATCAGGACCCTGCTAACTAAACTGACCTTTCACATTTCTATCCTTTCCCCCATCTGTGACAATGTGTGTTGGCTGTTATCCCAAGTTAGGCTAGCTAGTTCTCTTAGCAAGGAGTAAATGTTAAGATCCTGCTTACTTTATAAAATCAAGACTTCTGAGCCTATCCTTTTTGACTTACTGAGATCATTCTGATAGCAAGTTCATTGCACCTTGTGTACTTGTAGTGCGGGCAGCAGTTTCAATATAGGCTGAGAGAAGGAGCAGACTTGTTCTAGTCACATAATCCATTAACATTTAAACAACAGAAGCTTGTCAGTGGAGGTTGTACTTTCTCATACATTTCTGTTCGCTTCCTTTGTACACAATACAGACTGATGCTTGAATGAATCTTCAACATTCACACTTGTGCTGACTGTTAGCTAATGCATTAGGGAAGCAATTTTGGAACAAACCTTTGAGGCAATCGTTTTTCAGGTAAATTGTCTGTATTCAGGCGAAGACATGTGCATGTTCAAGTCCTTGCCCTCTACTTCATTCTTTGCACTTGACTGAGAAAGACCTGACATTGTGTAATGCCATTGCTTAATCGAGGGCCAAAACAACAGCAATCTTGGTTATCAAAGACTCACTCCACCCTGAACAAAGCCTCTTCACTTAGAAGCCATGATAAAACCTCCAGCGCAGCAGGTGAGGAAAAATCGATCCTTTCAAGAGGTTTTATATTCCACAGGCAGTTTGACATCTCAATGCGTTCCACATGAAAGCAATTTTCTTTCCATATGTGCACATTGCACTTTTAATGTTTCTGATATTTCAGCCACTCGTTTTTCTCTCTACATGAAACACTTTAAAAAGTTTTTTATAAAAGCACTGCATGTTATTCTGACCAGTTATTTCCTTTCTCCATTCATGTACACAAAGTCCAGTATGCATCTAAATGTCATCAGAAGAGATATGTCAAATGAACGTTACAATTTAAACATTCACAACTGGCTGTGTTTCTTGCCAACAAACTGGTGTTTGGACCTTTGGGACACCGTCTGTGTTACCTTCGATAGCTCAGGTGGTAGAGCGGAGGACTGTAGAAGTTAAAGCAGTTATCCTTAGGCCGTTGGTTCAAATCCGACTCGAAGGAAGTTGATGTTTTCACGTGTAATTTTCCATTTTAAGGTAGGAAAAACATAGATCATTTCCCGACCGGGAATCGAACCCCGGCCGCGGCGGTGAGAGCGCCGAATCCTAGCCACTAGACCACAAGGGACAAAGCGTTAGTTTCCTCATGACACCAACATTTTTCAAAGTCTGCACTCCTACTATACGGATGACATTTGGATGCATACTGGCTTTGGTATGCATGTGAGGAAACAGGCCATAAAGCGAGTTATTCATCTTTCTTTTTGTTCAAAAAAAAAGATGAAGTTTGCAAGAGTCAAAGCTCTTTTTTTACCATCTGGGATCATTCAAGAAAAGTGGGAATGCTAGTGTCACTAACACATGGAAAGAGCTGTTAATGTAATGTCTCGTACACACAGGGAGAACAATTCAGGCAGAACTAAAGGGGCACCCAGCCCTCGAGCAAACCTGTATTCTGGGTGAGTGGAGATGATGTATGGTCCCCTATTCTCACCACCTGTGTTTTATTGGTAAAAAAAAGTCTCTAATCCGTGGATAGTTCCATACTGTAGGAGGATTAAATTTAAAAATAAATCCACAAAATATCAACAAATTACATCTTAACATATGTATTAGGATGTTTTAGGTGGCACAGAAACTTAAACTGCAATTTTTGGCCGGATATAAGTATGGCAAGAAAACTGCACACATCCCCTATATCTGTCACTACACATACAGATACAACCCTCCCCAAACCTTACTACTGTTCCTAGAGGGTCCACACTAACAAGAATGTACTGCTCAGACAGGCAGATTACAGGCACACAACAATTTGCATAGTGCCAGCACTGTACTGCTGACATCACTCCTCATTGCTGCACCAAGACAGTGCAGGCAGCAGCTAGAACACCTGCCAACAGATTAACTTTCAACATTTTGTAAACCATACTTCCGTATTTTAGTGAGCGCTTTACAGATTAGAGATTTCTCAGATTGTGTATCATTAGCAGAGCTGTACTGGGGTGCGGAACAAAAGCAAATGATGGTAGATATCGATAAAATTGCAGACATTGTAAGAGACCATGACACCAACACACAGGATGAAATTTATTTCTGTGAACTGATTTATTTCATGAACATCCACAAGCTCATGCTAATAACAATTCTATGTAAGCTGTATATTGTCAAAACAATAAAATGGTGCAAGTTAAAGGGCACCTACTATACCCCCTTTAAAACAAGTTAACACAGTTCCATGAGGTCTAAATAAAACGTATGTGACATCCTTGGATTAAAATACCACAAGGATCAAGCACCACTCCACCCTTTTCTAAATAGCCTTGTTCAGTGTCTGTTCCTTTAAATGATAATGAGCCAAAGATGAATCTGTTTTTACTCAGAGAAAAGCAGCAGAAATAAAGACTACTATGCCTTTGTGTTGCAGTTATTTGACTAATTTCCTCCTTTACTAATATTTATTCCTGGCACTCTGCTTGCTACATAATTTCTTAAATAGGTAATAAAATGAACAGTGAGAACTCAAACAGGAGCCTTTCTGACCATGTTGTCTGTGCACTCTCAAAAAATGCCTCCTTTAACTGACCCATCATTTATGCAATATCATACACCCAGCCAGATATTGCTCAGACCACACCCACCAATCACAGCACTCATTCTCTTAGCCCGTGCCAACCACTCTGAATTATCACCTGCACCCATCCCTTATTTTTCTCCACTGAATTTAATCCCCACAAATGCCCAAGTTGTATGGATGGCCATCTGATGCCAGTTAGAGATGTTGGTAATCCTGCTGCTTTCTTCACTGAATATTTTTTTTATCCTTGTTTTGCCTTTTGCAAATAAAATTATTTCCTCATTTTGCCTTCATCCTGTTTTAGAATATCAAAGTAGATCAGTCAGACAACAATTTATTTACTATCATTAATATATTTAAGATAGCATACAGCCTATGTATCCTTCAGCGGAGTGGGTTGTTAGTATTGTTGCCTCTATGTGCGAGGGTTTGAGTCCCTATCTGGGTGAAGTTCCCATACTCTGCTTGTGCTGTGCAGCATTACTCGGATGGTAGCGCAGCAGACTTTTACTCTGAGGGTGTAGGGTTCACGTGCAAGTGAAAACAGGATGTACTTTCTCATATCTTTCTGTTCGCTTCCTTTTGTACACACTACAGACTGTGCCCTAGAGATGCTTGAATGAATCTTCAACATTCACACTTGTGCTGACTGTTAGCTAATGCATCAGGGAAGCAATTTTGGAACAAAAGCAGACTTTTACTCTGAGGGTGTAGGGTTCACGTCCCTGTGCAAGTGAAAACATTGCTACTTTGCCACTAAAGTGTGCTTATGAACTTGCATTGAATACCTCTTGATCAAATCAAGAATCAGGACCCTGCTAACTAAACTGACCTTTCACATTTCTATCCTTTCCCCCATCTGTGACAATGTGTGTTGGCTGTTATCCCAAGTTAGGCTAGCTAGTTCTCTTAGCAAGGAGTAAATGTTAAGATCCTGCTTACTTTATAAAATCAAGACTTCTGAGCCTATCCTTTTTGACTTACTGAGATCATTCTGATAGCAAGTTCATTGCACCTTGTGTACTTGTAGTGCGGGCAGCAGTTTCAATATAGGCTGAGAGAAGGAGCAGACTTGTTCTAGTCACATAATCCATTAACATTTAAACAACAGAAGCTTGTCAGTGGAGGTTGTACTTTCTCATACATTTCTGTTCGCTTCCTTTGTACACAATACAGACTGATGCTTGAATGAATCTTCAACATTCACACTTGTGCTGACTGTTAGCTAATGCATTAGGGAAGCAATTTTGGAACAAACCTTTGAGGCAATCGTTTTTCAGGTAAATTGTCTGTATTCAGGCGAAGACATGTGCATGTTCAAGTCCTTGCCCTCTACTTCATTCTTTGCACTTGACTGAGAAAGACCTGACATTGTGTAATGCCATTGCTTAATCGAGGGCCAAAACAACAGCAATCTTGGTTATCAAAGACTCACTCCACCCTGAACAAAGCCTCTTCACTTAGAAGCCATGATAAAACCTCCAGCGCAGCAGGTGAGGAAAAATCGATCCTTTCAAGAGGTTTTATATTCCACAGGCAGTTTGACATCTCAATGCGTTCCACATGAAAGCAATTTTCTTTCCATATGTGCACATTGCACTTTTAATGTTTCTGATATTTCAGCCACTCGTTTTTCTCTCTACATGAAACACTTTAAAAAGTTTTTTATAAAAGCACTGCATGTTATTCTGACCAGTTATTTCCTTTCTCCATTCATGTACACAAAGTCCAGTATGCATCTAAATGTCATCAGAAGAGATATGTCAAATGAACGTTACAATTTAAACATTCACAACTGGCTGTGTTTCTTGCCAACAAACTGGTGTTTGGACCTTTGGGACACCGTCTGTGTTACCTTCGATAGCTCAGGTGGTAGAGCGGAGGACTGTAGAAGTTAAAGCAGTTATCCTTAGGCCGTTGGTTCAAATCCGACTCGAAGGAAGTTGATGTTTTCACGTGTAATTTTCCATTTTAAGGTAGGAAAAACATAGATCATTCCCCGACCGGGAATCGAACCCGGGCCGCGGCGGTGAGAGCGCCGAATCCTAGCCACTAGACCACCAGGGACAAAGCGTTAGTTTCCTCATGACACCAACATTTTTCAAAGTCTGCACTCCTACTATACGGATGACATTTGGATGCATACTGGCTTTGGTATGCATGTGAGGAAACAGGCCATAAAGCGAGTTATTCATCTTTCTTTTTGTTCAAAAAAAAAGATGAAGTTTGCAAGAGTCAAAGCTCTTTTTTTACCATCTGGGATCATTCAAGAAAAGTGGGAATGCTAGTGTCACTAACACATGGAAAGAGCTGTTAATGTAATGTCTCGTACACACAGGGAGAACAATTCAGGCAGAACTAAAGGGGCACCCAGCCCTCGAGCAAACCTGTATTCTGGGTGAGTGGAGATGATGTATGGTCCCCTATTCTCACCACCTGTGTTTTATTGGTAAAAAAAAGTCTCTAATCCGTGGATAGTTCCATACTGTAGGAGGATTAAATTTAAAAATAAATCCACAAAATATCAACAAATTACATCTTAACATATGTATTAGGATGTTTTAGGTGGCACAGAAACTTAAACTGCAATTTTTGGCCGGATATAAGTATGGCAAGAAAACTGCACACATCCCCTATATCTGTCACTACACATACAGATACAACCCTCCCCAAACCTTACTACTGTTCCTAGAGGGTCCACACTAACAAGAATGTACTGCTCAGACAGGCAGATTACAGGCACACAACAATTTGCATAGTGCCAGCACTGTACTGCTGACATCACTCCTCATTGCTGCACCAAGACAGTGCAGGCAGCAGCTAGAACACCTGCCAACAGATTAACTTTCAACATTTTGTAAACCATACTTCCGTATTTTAGTGAGCGCTTTACAGATTAGAGATTTCTCAGATTGTGTATCATTAGCAGAGCTGTACTGGGGTGCGGAACAAAAGCAAATGATGGTAGATATCGATAAAATTGCAGACATTGTAAGAGACCATGACACCAACACACAGGATGAAATTTATTTCTGTGAACTGATTTATTTCATGAACATCCACAAGCTCATGCTAATAACAATTCTATGTAAGCTGTATATTGTCAAAACAATAAAATGGTGCAAGTTAAAGGGCACCTACTATACCCCCTTTAAAACAAGTTAACACAGTTCCATGAGGTCTAAATAAAACGTATGTGACATCCTTGGATTAAAATACCACAAGGATCAAGCACCACTCCACCCTTTTCTAAATAGCCTTGTTCAGTGTCTGTTCCTTTAAATGATAATGAGCCAAAGATGAATGTTTTTACCCAGAGAAAAGCAGCAGAAATAAAGACTACTATGCCTTTGTGTTGCAGTTATTTGACTAATTTCCTCCTTTACTAATATTTATTCCTGGCACTCTGCTTGCTACATAATTTCTTAAATAGGTAATAAAATGAACAGTGAGAACTCAAACAGGAGCCTTTCTGACCATGTTGTCTGTGCACTCTCAAAAAATGCCTCCTTTAACTGACCCATCATTTATGCAATATCATACACCCAGCCAGATATTGCTCAGACCACACCCACCAATCACAGCACTCATTCTCTTAGCCCGTGCCAACCACTCTGAATTATCACCTGCACCCATCCCTTATTTTTCTCCACTGAATTTAATCCCCACAAATGCCCAAGTTGTATGGATGGCCGTCTGATGCCAGTTAGAGATGTTGGTAATCCTGCTGCTTTCTTCACTGAATATTTTTTTTATCCTTGTTTTGCCTTTTGCAAATAAAATTATTTCCTCATTTTGCCTTCATCCTGTTTTAGAATATCAAAGTAGATCAGTCAGACAACAATTTATTTACTATCATTAATATATTTAAGATAGCATACAGCCTATGTATCCTTCAGCGGAGTGGGTTGTTAGTATTGTTGCCTCTATGTGCGAGGGTTTGAGTCCCTATCTGGGTGAAGTTCCCATACTCTGCTTGTGCTGTGCAGCATTACTCGGATGGTAGCGCAGCAGACTTTTACTCTGAGGGTGTAGGGTTCACGTGCAAGTGAAAACAGGATGTACTTTCTCATATCTTTCTGTTCGCTTCCTTTTGTACACACTACAGACTGTGCCCTAGAGATGCTTGAATGAATCTTCAACATTCACACTTGTGCTGACTGTTAGCTAATGCATCAGGGAAGCAATTTTGGAACAAAAGCAGACTTTTACTCTGAGGGTGTAGGGTTCACGTCCCTGTGCAAGTGAAAACATTGCTACTTTGCCACTAAAGTGTGCTTATGAACTTGCATTGAATACCTCTTGATCAAATCAAGAATCAGGACCCTGCTAACTAAACTGACCTTTCACATTTCTATCCTTTCCCCCATCTGTGACAATGTGTGTTGGCTGTTATCCCAAGTTAGGCTAGCTAGTTCTCTTAGCAAGGAGTAAATGTTAAGATCCTGCTTACTTTATAAAATCAAGACTTCTGAGCCTATCCTTTTTGACTTACTGAGATCATTCTGATAGCAAGTTCATTGCACCTTGTGTACTTGTAGTGCGGGCAGCAGTTTCAATATAGGCTGAGAGAAGGAGCAGACTTGTTCTAGTCACATAATCCATTAACATTTAAACAACAGAAGCTTGTCAGTGGAGGTTGTACTTTCTCATACATTTCTGTTCGCTTCCTTTGTACACAATACAGACTGATGCTTGAATGAATCTTCAACATTCACACTTGTGCTGACTGTTAGCTAATGCATTAGGGAAGCAATTTTGGAACAAACCTTTGAGGCAATCGTTTTTCAGGTAAATTGTCTGTATTCAGGCGAAGACATGTGCATGTTCAAGTCCTTGCCCTCTACTTCATTCTTTGCACTTGACTGAGAAAGACCTGACATTGTGTAATGCCATTGCTTAATCGAGGGCCAAAACAACAGCAATCTTGGTTATCAAAGACTCACTCCACCCTGAACAAAGCCTCTTCACTTAGAAGCCATGATAAAAACCTCCAGCGCAGCAGGTGAGGAAAAATCGATCCTTTCAAGAGGTTTTATATTCCACAGGCAGTTTGACATCTCAATGCGTTCCACATGAAAGCAATTTTCTTTCCATATGTGCACATTGCACTTTTAATGTTTCTGATATTTCAGCCACTCGTTTTTCTCTCTACATGAAACACTTTAAAAAGTTTTTTATAAAAGCACTGCATGTTATTCTGACCAGTTATTTCCTTTCTCCATTCATGTACACAAAGTCCAGTATGCATCTAAATGTCATCAGAAGAGATATGTCAAATGAACGTTACAATTTAAACATTCACAACTGGCTGTGTTTCTTGCCAACAAACTGGTGTTTGGACCTTTGGGACACCGTCTGTGTTACCTTCGATAGCTCAGGTGGTAGAGCGGAGGACTGTAGAAGTTAAAGCAGTTATCCTTAGGCCGTTGGTTCAAACCCGACTCGAAGGAAGTTGATGTTTTCACGTGTAATTTTCCATTTTAAGGTAGGAAAAACATAGATCATTCCCCGACCTGGAATCCAACCCGGGCCGCGGCGGTGAGAGCGCCGAATCCTAGCCACTAGACCACCAGGGACAAAGCGTTAGTTTCCTCATGACACCAACATTTTTCAAAGTCTGCACTCCTACTATACGGATGACATTTGGATGCATACTGGCTTTGGTATGCATGTGAGGAAACAGGCCATAAAGCGAGTTATTCATCTTTCTTTTTGTTCAAAAAAAAAGATGAAGTTTGCAAGAGTCAAAGCTCTTTTTTTACCATTTGGGATCATTCAAGAAAAGTGGGAATGCTAGTGTCACTAACACATGGAAAGAGCTGTTAATGTAATGTCTCGTACACACAGGGAGAACAATTCAGGCAGAACTAAAGGGGCACCCAGCCCTCGAGCAAACCTGTATTCTGGGTGAGTGGAGATGATGTATGGTCCCCTATTCTCACCACCTGTGTTTTATTGGTAAAAAAAAGTCTCTAATCCGTGGATAGTTCCATACTGTAGGAGGATTAAATTTAAAAATAAATCCACAAAATATCAACAAATTACATCTTAACATATGTATTAGGATGTTTTAGGTGGCACAGAAACTTAAACTGCAATTTTTGGCCGGATATAAGTATGGCAAGAAAACTGCACACATCCCCTATATCTGTCACTACACATACAGATACAACCCTCCCCAAACCTTACTACTGTTCCTAGAGGGTCCACACTAACAAGAATGTACTGCTCAGACAGGCAGATTACAGGCACACAACAATTTGCATAGTGCCAGCACTGTACTGCTGACATCACTCCTCATTGCTGCACCAAGACAGTGCAGGCAGCAGCTAGAACACCTGCCAACAGATTAACTTTCAACATTTTGTAAACCATACTTCCGTATTTTAGTGAGCGCTTTACAGATTAGAGATTTCTCAGATTGTGTATCATTAGCAGAGCTGTACTGGGGTGCGGAACAAAAGCAAATGATGGTAGATATCGATAAAATTGCAGACATTGTAAGAGACCATGACACCAACACACAGGATGAAATTTATTTCTGTGAACTGATTTATTTCATGAACATCCACAAGCTCATGCTAATAACAATTCTATGTAAGCTGTATATTGTCAAAACAATAAAATGGTGCAAGTTAAAGGGCACCTACTATACCCCCTTTAAAACAAGTTAACACAGTTCCATGAGGTCTAAATAAAACGTATGTGACATCCTTGGATTAAAATACCACAAGGATCAAGCACCACTCCACCCTTTTCTAAATAGCCTTGTTCAGTGTCTGTTCCTTTAAATGATAATGAGCCAAAGATGAATCTGTTTTTACTCAGAGAAAAGCAGCAGAAATAAAGACTACTATGCCTTTGTGTTGCAGTTATTTGACTAATTTCCTCCTTTACTAATATTTATTCCTGGCACTCTGCTTGCTACATAATTTCTTAAATAGGTAATAAAATGAACAGTGAGAACTCAAACAGGAGCCTTTCTGACCATGTTGTCTGTGCACTCTCAAAAAATGCCTCCTTTAACTGACCCATCATTTATGCAATATCATACACCCAGCCAGATATTGCTCAGACCACACCCACCAATCACAGCACTCATTCTCTTAGCCCGTGCCAACCACTCTGAATTATCACCTGCACCCATCCCTTATTTTTCTCCACTGAATTTAATCCCCACAAATGCCCAAGTTGTATGGATGGCCGTCTGATGCCAGTTAGAGATGTTGGTAATCCTGCTGCTTTCTTCACTGAATATTTTTTTTATCCTTGTTTTGCCTTTTGCAAATAAAATTATTTCCTCATTTTGCCTTCATCCTGTTTTAGAATATCAAAGTAGATCAGTCAGACAACAATTTATTTACTATCATTAATATATTTAAGATAGCATACAGCCTATGTATCCTTCAGCGGAGTGGGTTGTTAGTATTGTTGCCTCTATGTGCGAGGGTTTGAGTCCCTATCTGGGTGAAGTTCCCATACTCTGCTTGTGCTGTGCAGCATTACTCGGATGGTAGCGCAGCAGACTTTTACTCTGAGGGTGTAGGGTTCACGTGCAAGTGAAAACAGGATGTACTTTCTCATATCTTTCTGTTCGCTTCCTTTTGTACACACTACAGACTGTGCCCTAGAGATGCTTGAATGAATCTTCAACATTCACACTTGTGCTGACTGTTAGCTAATGCATCAGGGAAGCAATTTTGGAACAAAAGCAGACTTTTACTCTGAGGGTGTAGGGTTCACGTCCCTGTGCAAGTGAAAACATTGCTACTTTGCCACTAAAGTGTGCTTATGAACTTGCATTGAATACCTCTTGATCAAATCAAGAATCAGGACCCTGCTAACTAAACTGACCTTTCACATTTCTATCCTTTCCCCCATCTGTGACAATGTGTGTTGGCTGTTATCCCAAGTTAGGCTAGCTAGTTCTCTTAGCAAGGAGTAAATGTTAAGATCCTGCTTACTTTATAAAATCAAGACTTCTGAGCCTATCCTTTTTGACTTACTGAGATCATTCTGATAGCAAGTTCATTGCACCTTGTGTACTTGTAGTGCGGGCAGCAGTTTCAATATAGGCTGAGAGAAGGAGCAGACTTGTTCTAGTCACATAATCCATTAACATTTAAACAACAGAAGCTTGTCAGTGGAGGTTGTACTTTCTCATACATTTCTGTTCGCTTCCTTTGTACACAATACAGACTGATGCTTGAATGAATCTTCAACATTCACACTTGTGCTGACTGTTAGCTAATGCATTAGGGAAGCAATTTTGGAACAAACCTTTGAGGCAATCGTTTTTCAGGTAAATTGTCTGTATTCAGGCGAAGACATGTGCATGTTCAAGTCCTTGCCCTCTACTTCATTCTTTGCACTTGACTGAGAAAGACCTGACATTGTGTAATGCCATTGCTTAATCGAGGGCCAAAACAACAGCAATCTTGGTTATCAAAGACTCACTCCACCCTGAACAAAGCCTCTTCACTTAGAAGCCATGATAAAACCTCCAGCGCAGCAGGTGAGGAAAAATCGATCCTTTCAAGAGGTTTTATATTCCACAGGCAGTTTGACATCTCAATGCGTTCCACATGAAAGCAATTTTCTTTCCATATGTGCACATTGCACTTTTAATGTTTCTGATATTTCAGCCACTCGTTTTTCTCTCTACATGAAACACTTTAAAAAGTTTTTTATAAAAGCACTGCATGTTATTCTGACCAGTTATTTCCTTTCTCCATTCATGTACACAAAGTCCAGTATGCATCTAAATGTCATCAGAAGAGATATGTCAAATGAACGTTACAATTTAAACATTCACAACTGGCTGTGTTTCTTGCCAACAAACTGGTGTTTGGACCTTTGGGACACCGTCTGTGTTACCTTCGATAGCTCAGGTGGTAGAGCGGAGGACTGTAGAAGTTAAAGCAGTTATCCTTAGGCCGTTGGTTCAAATCCGACTCGAAGGAAGTTGATGTTTTCACGTGTAATTTTCCATTTTAAGGTAGGAAAAACATAGATCATTCCCCGACCGGGAATCGAACCCGGGCCGCGGCGGTGAGAGCGCCGAATCCTAGCCACTAGACCACCAGGGACAAAGCGTTAGTTTCCTCATGACACCAACATTTTTCAAAGTCTGCACTCCTACTATACGGATGACATTTGGATGCATACTGGCTTTGGTATGCATGTGAGGAAACAGGCCATAAAGCGAGTTATTCATCTTTCTTTTTGTTCAAAAAAAAAAGATGAAGTTTGCAAGAGTCAAAGCTCTTTTTTTACCATCTGGGATCATTCAAGAAAAGTGGGAATGCTAGTGTCACTAACACATGGAAAGAGCTGTTAATGTAATGTCTCGTACACACAGGGAGAACAATTCAGGCAGAACTAAAGGGGCACCCAGCCCTCGAGCAAACCTGTATTCTGGGTGAGTGGAGATGATGTATGGTCCCCTATTCTCACCACCTGTGTTTTATTGGTAAAAAAAAGTCTCTAATCCGTGGATAGTTCCATACTGTAGGAGGATTAAATTTAAAAATAAATCCACAAAATATCAACAAATTACATCTTAACATATGTATTAGGATGTTTTAGGTGGCACAGAAACTTAAACTGCAATTTTTGGCCGGATATAAGTATGGCAAGAAAACTGCACACATCCCCTATATCTGTCACTACACATACAGATACAACCCTCCCCAAACCTTACTACTGTTCCTAGAGGGTCCACACTAACAAGAATGTACTGCTCAGACAGGCAGATTACAGGCACACAACAATTTGCATAGTGCCAGCACTGTACTGCTGACATCACTCCTCATTGCTGCACCAAGACAGTGCAGGCAGCAGCTAGAACACCTGCCAACAGATTAACTTTCAACATTTTGTAAACCATACTTCCGTATTTTAGTGAGCGCTTTACAGATTAGAGATTTCTCAGATTGTGTATCATTAGCAGAGCTGTACTGGGGTGCGGAACAAAAGCAAATGATGGTAGATATCGATAAAATTGCAGACATTGTAAGAGACCATGACACCAACACACAGGATGAAATTTATTTCTGTGAACTGATTTATTTCATGAACATCCACAAGCTCATGCTAATAACAATTCTATGTAAGCTGTATATTGTCAAAACAATAAAATGGTGCAAGTTAAAGGGCACCTACTATACCCCCTTTAAAACAAGTTAACACAGTTCCATGAGGTCTAAATAAAACGTATGTGACATCCTTGGATTAAAATACCACAAGGATCAAGCACCACTCCACCCTTTTCTAAATAGCCTTGTTCAGTGTCTGTTCCTTTAAATGATAATGAGCCAAAGATGAATCTGTTTTTACCCAGAGAAAAGCAGCAGAAATAAAGACTACTATGCCTTTGTGTTGCAGTTATTTGACTAATTTCCTCCTTTACTAATATTTATTCCTGGCACTCTGCTTGCTACATAATTTCTTAAATAGGTAATAAAATGAACAGTGAGAACTCAAACAGGAGCCTTTCTGACCATGTTGTCTGTGCACTCTCAAAAAATGCCTCCTTTAACTGACCCATCATTTATGCAATATCATACACCCAGCCAGATATTGCTCAGACCACACCCACCAATCACAGCACTCATTCTCTTAGCCCGTGCCAACCACTCTGAATTATCACCTGCACCCATCCCTTATTTTTCTCCACTGAATTTAATCCCCACAAATGCCCAAGTTGTATGGATGGCCGTCTGATGCCAGTTAGAGATGTTGGTAATCCTGCTGCTTTCTTCACTGAATATTTTTTTTATCCTTGTTTTGCCTTTTGCAAATAAAATTATTTCCTCATTTTGCCTTCATCCTGTTTTAGAATATCAAAGTAGATCAGTCAGACAACAATTTATTTACTATCATTAATATATTTAAGATAGCATACAGCCTATGTATCCTTCAGCGGAGTGGGTTGTTAGTATTGTTGCCTCTATGTGCGAGGGTTTGAGTCCCTATCTGGGTGAAGTTCCCATACTCTGCTTGTGCTGTGCAGCATTACTCGGATGGTAGCGCAGCAGACTTTTACTCTGAGGGTGTAGGGTTCACGTGCAAGTGAAAACAGGATGTACTTTCTCATATCTTTCTGTTCGCTTCCTTTTGTACACACTACAGACTGTGCCCTAGAGATGCTTGAATGAATCTTCAACATTCACACTTGTGCTGACTGTTAGCTAATGCATCAGGGAAGCAATTTTGGAACAAAAGCAGACTTTTACTCTGAGGGTGTAGGGTTCACGTCCCTGTGCAAGTGAAAACATTGCTACTTTGCCACTAAAGTGTGCTTATGAACTTGCATTGAATACCTCTTGATCAAATCAAGAATCAGGACCCTGCTAACTAAACTGACCTTTCACATTTCTATCCTTTCCCCCATCTGTGACAATGTGTGTTGGCTGTTATCCCAAGTTAGGCTAGCTAGTTCTCTTAGCAAGGAGTAAATGTTAAGATCCTGCTTACTTTATAAAATCAAGACTTCTGAGCCTATCCTTTTTGACTTACTGAGATCATTCTGATAGCAAGTTCATTGCACCTTGTGTACTTGTAGTGCGGGCAGCAGTTTCAATATAGGCTGAGAGAAGGAGCAGACTTGTTCTAGTCACATAATCCATTAACATTTAAACAACAGAAGCTTGTCAGTGGAGGTTGTACTTTCTCATACATTTCTGTTCGCTTCCTTTGTACACAATACAGACTGATGCTTGAATGAATCTTCAACATTCACACTTGTGCTGACTGTTAGCTAATGCATTAGGGAAGCAATTTTGGAACAAACCTTTGAGGCAATCGTTTTTCAGGTAAATTGTCTGTATTCAGGCGAAGACATGTGCATGTTCAAGTCCTTGCCCTCTACTTCATTCTTTGCACTTGACTGAGAAAGACCTGACATTGTGTAATGCCATTGCTTAATCGAGGGCCAAAACAACAGCAATCTTGGTTATCAAAGACTCACTCCACCCTGAACAAAGCCTCTTCACTTAGAAGCCATGATAAAACCTCCAGCGCAGCAGGTGAGGAAAAATCGATCCTTTCAAGAGGTTTTATATTCCACAGGCAGTTTGACATCTCAATGCGTTCCACATGAAAGCAATTTTCTTTCCATATGTGCACATTGCACTTTTAATGTTTCTGATATTTCAGCCACTCGTTTTTCTCTCTACATGAAACACTTTAAAAAGTTTTTTATAAAAGCACTGCATGTTATTCTGACCAGTTATTTCCTTTCTCCATTCATGTACACAAAGTCCAGTATGCATCTAAATGTCATCAGAAGAGATATGTCAAATGAACGTTACAATTTAAACATTCACAACTGGCTGTGTTTCTTGCCAACAAACTGGTGTTTGGACCTTTGGGAGACCGTCTCTGTTACCTTCGATAGCTCAGGTGGTAGAGCAGAGGACTGTAGAAGTTAAAGCAGTTATCCTTAGGCCGCTGGTTCAAATCCGACTCGAAGGAAGTTGATGTTTTCACGAACAATTTTTCATTTTAAGGTAGGAAAAACATAGAGCATTCCCTGACCAGGAATCAAACCCAGACCACGGCGGTGAGAGCACCAAATTCTAGCCACTAGACCACCAGGTACAAAGCCTTAGTTTCCTCATGACACCAACATTTTTCAAAGTCTGCACTCCTACTATACAGATGACATTTGGATGCATACTGGCCTTGGTATGCATGTGAGGAAACAGGCCATAAAGCGAGTTATTCATCTTTCTTTTTGTTCAACAAAAAAGATGAAGTTTGCAAGAGTCAAAGCTCTTTTTTTACCATCTGGGATCATTCAAGAAAAGTGGGAACGCTAGAGTCACTAACACATGGAAAGAGCTGTTAATGTAATGTCTCTTACACACAGGGAGAACACTTCAGGCAAACCTAAAAGGGTTAGGTGTGGTTGACATGATAGCTCCAGAGTTTCAAGACGATGGGTATGGTCTCCCATTGTAAACAAACACACACGCAGACACACATAGGTTTATAAACACACACACACATTCATTATATGCAAACTGACTGGATCTCACATAATACAAACTGCAATCCTCAGATGCTAGAGCAGCAGACCTTTACTCTGAGGGTTTAGGTTTCATGTCCCTGTGCAAGTGAAAACATTGTTACTTTGCCACTAAAGTTTGCTTGTGAACTTTGAGACTGAAAATAATGCCAATATTATCACTCGAATGGGGCCCATTATTTCTATAGTAAGGTTTTGCATGCACTTGTTAGGAAAACAAGGAGAGAAAGGACCAGAGTCTGCACAAGGATGTTAATAGGCAGATAGGATATCTATCAATTTATAATACCAATGCTAAAGTGTATTAACATACAGCGTCAAGTAGGACTTCCTTGGTGTGTGGTGCAGCCGAAGGGCAGTCCCTCAGCATGAAATCATATAACAAATTTTGTACTATATGTGAATGTCTTAAGGGTCATTTGGCTTGTCAGACACGTCAGCTACTGGTGATTTCTTCAGTCGACTGGTGTGTATCCACTGTGCTGATCCCGACGTTAGCACAGTGGTTCGGGTAATTGCGATTGTTGGAGGTCCATACGCAGCTTCACCAACTTTCTGAATATTCATTGATTTGACCAAAACAGTGTCACCTGGAATAAATGGATGAGTAGGTTTGTCTGCAGGAAGAGGGAGAGCTCAAGAGACATTACTATGCACCTTGTACCTTCAAGTTCAAGTTCCGTTTATTCGTCACATACATAGTCATACGCAGTGAAATGGTGGAGAGTGCTCTGTCCAAACTGAGGAAGAGAAACAGGGGTGCATAGAGAAAAATATATATATGCAGGTAAATATATATATTCTATGTATGTATAAAAATATTTTAACAAAGTATGTACAATATATGTATATTATGATTATATACACAATGTACAATGTATATGGTTGGGTATATATGTACACAATCTACAGAATGTACAGATCCATTTTATATAATAACATATCTACAGTTGTTGTGTAACAGGGTACTTGAGTATAAATCTATATACACAGATGTACAGATATACAGTCATGTTACATGGTGGTGGTGGTCCCCACAGTTTATCAGTTTCCCTGATTCAGGGCCCGAATGGCCTGTGGGAAGAAGCTCCTCTTCAGCCTCTCTGTCTTGGTCTTCAGGGAGCGGAAGCGCCTCCCTGACCTCAACAGAGTGAAGAGTCTATTGTTGGGATGGGTGGGGTCCTTCACAATTTTCCTGGCCTTGCTCTGGCACCGCTTGTAGTAGATGGTCTGCAGGTCAGGAAGTTCCGTGTGAGTGATGCGCTCTGCTGAACGCACTACCCTTTGGAGTGCTTGTCTGTCCTGCTTGGTGCTATTCCGAAACCAGACTGTGATGTTCCCCGTGAGGATGCTCTCGATAGTGCAGGTGTAGAAGTTCCGCAGTACTTTGGAGGGCAGTCTGAAGTCCCTTAGGCATCTGAGGTGGTAAAGATGCTGACGAGCCTTCTTTGCAAGGGGGTTGGTATGGCGGGACCAGGACAGATCCTGCGAGATGTGAACTCCAAGGTAACTGAAACTATCTACTCTCTCCACCGTGGTTCCACTGATCCTCACAGGTTGGTAGTGCCACACCTGCTTCTTGCTGCTATCCACGATCAGCTCCTTTGTCTTGCTGACGTTTAGGAGGAGATTATTTTCCTGGCACCAGTTTTCCAGGTGTTTAATCTCCTCCAGGTAGGTCCTCTCGTCGTTGTCCAAGATCAGACCCACGACAACGGTGTCGTCAGCAAACTTGACAATGATGTTAGAGCTGGAAGTGGCTGTGCAGTCGTAGGTGTACAGTGAGTAGAGCAGGGGGCTTAGGACACAACCCTGAGGAGCTCCAGTGCTGAGGGTGAGGGTGGATGAGGCGCAGTTGCCCACCCGTACTGATTGCGGTCTGTCTGTTAGGAAGTTGGAGATCCAGTGGCACAGGGATGTATGCAGTCCTAGATCTCCCAACTTAGTAGTGAGTAGGGAGGGGATGATAGTGTTAAATGCTGAACTGTAGTCGACAAATAGCATTTTAACATAATTTCCCCTCCCTTCGTCCAGGTGAGTCAGTGTAGTGTGGAGCAGATGTGCAATTGCATCGTCAGTGGAGCGGTTGTGGCGGTATGCAAATTGCAGTGGGTCCATGGAGGCTGGCAGTGAAGATGTGATGAAGTCTCTGACTAGCTTTTCAAAGCACTTCATCACGACTGATGTGAGGGCGACAGGGCGGTAGTCATTGAGGTCGGAGGGTCGAGGTTTCTTCGGGACGGGGACGATGGTGGACCGCTTGAAGCTGGACGGGACGATACCGAGCGTCAGGGAGAGATTAAAGATGTCGGTGAATACCGGGGCTAGCTGATCTGCGCAGGCTTTGAGGACCCTCCAGCAGATACCGTCTGGTCCCATCGCCTTCCTGGTATTCACCCTTTTAAACACTCTCCTCACGTCACTCTCCGTGATGATGAGAGGGCGCTGTTCTATGGTGGGCCCCGCGTATGTGCCATCGACTGCCCCGATAGTGCCATTAGCACTAGCGCCGTTAGCATTGGCGCTGTTAGCACTAGCGCTGTTAGCATTTGTGCTGCTAGCATTAGCGCTGCTAGATGTAGCCTCGAAGCGAGCAAAGAATGTATTCAGCTCGTTCACCAGAGACTCATCCGCACTCATCAGTCCGGAGGGTGGACTCCTGTAGTCCGTGATCATCCGTAGTCCCTGCCACAGGGATCTAGAGCCACTCTGCTGGAACTGTGTCTCTAGTTTCTTCCCGTAGCGTCGCTTCGCCTCCCTCACCGCCCTGCGCACTCCGTATGCTGCGGACTTGTACTCGTCCATGTTCCCGCTGATGATCCCCGCATTGTAGGCAGCAGTGCGAGAGTTCAGAGCCTCATGGATGGTTCTGTCCACCCAGGGCTTCTGGTTGGAAAACTTCTTGATGGTGATTCTTGGGATCGTGTCGTCCACCAGTTTCCAAATAAACCCCACTACTGCCTCTGTAAACTCGCTGACATCATCAGTGCTGCGCCGGAACATGTCCCAGTCCGTGTCATCCAGAGCATCCTGCAGAGCGGCCACCGATTGGTCTGTTCAGCGCGCGACCTCCCTCTGAACCGGAGCTTCCCGTTTCAGCCTTTGTTTATATTTTGGTAGGAGGAAGATGGCGGCGTGGTCCGACTTACCAAACGATGGATGAGCTAGTGCCTTGTAACTGTCCTTGTATGGGGTGTAGCAGTGGTCTAGTGTCCTATTTCCCCTGGTGGGGAAGGTTACGTGCTGGTAAAGGTTGGGCACCGCACGCTTGAGGTTAGCGCTGTTGAAATCCCCAACCACAATAAGTGCAGCGTCCCGGTGCTGTGCCTAAAACTGTGTGAGAGCCTCATGAAGTTCACACAGTGCAGTGTCCATGTTAGCCTGAGGTGAGATGTACACGGTGTTGATAATGACCGAAATGAACTCCCGGGGAAGGTAGAAAGGATGAAGCTTGAGGGCGAGCAGCTCCAGGTTGGGTGAGCAGGAGCAGGCGAGAGTAACAACATTGGCATTGTTACACCAGCTGTTGTTTACCATCACACACACTCCGCCGCCTCTCGACTTCCCTGAACCTGCCGTCCTGTCCATGCGGTGAACCGAGAAGAACTCGGCCGGCTGGATAGCGTGGTTTGGTACCGCTGGGTTCAGCCACGACTCGGTGAAGCAGAGGAGATTGCAGTCCCGAATGTCCCTCTGGAACTTTATCCTGGCCCGGAGGTCATCGAGCTTGTTATCCAGAAACTGGATGTTGGCTAGCAGGATGCTGGGTAAGGGAGCTCGGTGTGCCCGAGCCCTCAGCTTGTTCCTGACGCCGGCTCGCTTCCCTTGAGGCCTTTTCCTCGTGCCGCGTCTTTTGTTTTCCCTCAGGATCTCCGTCGGCCATCTTGGGTCCGGGGTTACAGACGGCTTGAGGTGAGTGCTATGTAGATTAAGAGAAATAAGGGCATCTCTGCTGTACGAGATACGTGCCGTGGTGTGTAGAGAAGGGCTGCGGAGAAATCATGGGTAGCGGGAAGAGCGAAAAGAGCGAAAAGGATAGTGAAAAGAGCGAAAAAAGTGCCAGGTGCAGACCGAGCAGTCGTGACGGCAGCCGACCTCACCGGCGCCATCTTGATCGTGGCACAATACTATTAATCCATATATAAATGTGATTATCTCAACTATATGTAAACTATTCCCCTCATATTTCATAATAAATCCTTCTCTCCTCACTGTTCTGGACATATATTGATACTTATATTGCTGATCTCTGATGACTCTGCCTGTGCTAAATGGCCTTCTGTACTGATGGAAATGGAATTTCATGCTTGACTAGCTCAAAAACAAGCAAAAACAACACTCAGAAAGTAACAGTCAGTCTAATGCACAACGAAGCAGCTGATACACAGCAAACATTGGGTCGAACACCAACAAAGACTAATGAATAAACAGGACTTTATACATACACGGTAACAACGTAGATAACAAGGAACAGGTGTGACACATGGTCGGGGTGTGGCAAAGAAGACACACACACACACACACACACACACACACACACACACACACACACACACACACACACACACACACACACACCACGTGAACATAAGGAGGAGTCTAGGAGGAGGGGGCCATACCGTGACAAGCAGCTGTAAGGTCCAGAGTTTAGGTCAAAGGAATCTCTGTGGTGTGGCCAGAATGCTGATTGGAATTCATAAATGAAACAATTTGATCTTAAGAAATTATTAAGCTGAGTGAGCATGAACTTTTCAATAACCATAAAAGGGAGTAAAGTTATTTTATGTGATGAATACAATCTTACAGCTTGGTGTAACACATGGCTGCCAAATGGTTAACCAGAGACTTGTCAAGGTCTACAAGCCACAATGTCTCTCATCTACTGTGATGTTTGGTGGAGGACCAGTGATCTTCCCACTGGAAGCAGGAAGATTGGTCTTTGTGAAGAACAAATTAATTGAGCCATATACAAGGTTGTCTAGGAGGAAATGTTGCTTCCTTTTTGTCTGACAGTCTTCCCCAACCCTGAGGACTGGCTTTTCCAGCAAGACAGTTAATATGAACTTGTTTTCTTTGCATTATTCGACAGCTAAAAACAATGCATCTTTTTACCATTATCAACAACATCTTTGTCATCTTAAATAAATTATCTAAATTACAACAGTATAATTTGTTATAGAATAAAACAGAAGTGGATTGGATTACCACTACATGATTTGGATTACCCCTATATTGGCTTTCCTGGTTTCGACCATGGCTTATTCACCCATTACGAAGTTGGAACATAATAAACCTATCTACCTACATCTGTGAGCGTCTGGCCTTCCTTGTCACGTTACAGCCGCATACTACCCCTAGTGGGTACAAATAAATACATATTTAATTTTATGCATATTTTTCAAATGTTTACATTTACATCAGACTGACCTTTTGCAAATAAAATGCTTTACACAATCATCATTGCAAAAATCATGTCATAAATGATGATTTATTGAGTTATTTGACATGTAACTCATACATTTATTGTACATTGCAAACAGCAAACAGCTTACTGATAAAGGTAACATATTTGCCACAGTGTGCCAGTCACTCCACTGGCCCCCCCACACACACACAACACCTGCCACGGTCCCTATCATCTATGTGTTGATTATGGCACACACCTGTTCCTTGTTTGCTCCTCTTTTGTTCAACTAGTTATTTAAGCCTACAGATACCTGCCATTGGTGCTGTGCATTGCTATTTGTCCTGTGCCTGGGTCCTACTCTTAAGAAGTAAGAACCTTTCGATCCTGCATTGTTCTACACATCGGTAGCTTCGCTATGCCTCGTCAGCATGTTTTGAGTTCATTTGAGTCGAGTATGGAGAATAAAGATTCTCTCAGATTTCACTGCCTGCGCAGCTTCCAGGGAGTGAGGCAAGCAGCACAGATTGGGCTGACCTGCAGACTGTCCAGCCCATGGTTTTGGGACAGCAGAGGCAGGAGATTTGTGAGCTTCAGTCCATGATGGAGAACCTCACTTGCTGTGTGCCAAGCCTCTCCATGGGTCCCGATACAGGTTGGTTGGCCCTACACCCACTGATTGGGTGCACATTGCCATGCCAGAGGTCTACTGTTGAGATGGCTGTGAGAGTATTGTTTTCCAGTGTGAGCTGTATTTCACCTACCAGCTACATCTACCTAACCATGGCAAAGTCACATTTGTCATCTCCAGACTCATGGGGAGGACCAAGACTTTGGGGATAGCACTAGTGTCCTGCTTGTTTCCACTGCTGGTGACTACCCTGAGTTCATTAAGGAAATCAAGGATTTGTGGCCAGGCTCTCTCAGCGCATTACACTAAGTCTCTCCTACACACACATGATTCACTCATATCACATTACTGAGTGGGTTCCCCACTGTTCCATTCACTGCCTCGTCACATGGGCTATGCCCCTCCTGTCCACCTCTGTGGAGAGCCAAGAAGCCAATAACTCTATCTCCATCCCTGCACCATACCAGGACCTTGCTGAGGTCTTCAGTCTAATCAAGGCTGTGCAGCTTCCTCCCCACTGTAGCTTTGACTGTGGCATCAACCACAGGGTGGTCTTGGAGCAATACATCAAGAAGGCTCTGGCACAGGGTTACATCCACCCCTTCACCTCACCTGCCTCAGATAGTGTCTTCTTCATTAAGAAGAAAGATGGTGGGCTGAGGCCATGCATCAATTCAAAATGTCTCTAAATGCTTTGCTAGTTAAATATTCATACCTGTTGCTGCTTATACCAGCTGCTCTCAAGCAGCTAAGGAGAGTGCAGTACTTCACAAACATGTTGTGTGCCTAATTAGGAGGGTGATGAATGGAAGACAGCCTTTAGCATTTCCTCTGGACACTATGATTATCTGCTTCTTCCACCTGGCCTAACCACAGCATTGTCAGTCTTTCAGGCATACATCATTGAGGTATTTATCGAGTTTCTGAGTAGATCCATTACTGCTTAGATTGACAACATCCTGATCTACTCTCCTTTGTTTAATTGATATTTGCATGACATATGTGCAGTCCTCAGTACTGTCCTGTGCAATCATCTGTTTTGCAAGCTGGAGAAGTGTGAGTTTCTCCTATGTGAGGTAAACTTCCTAGTGTACATCATTTGGGAGGGCGGTGTGCATATGCTACCCGGCAAGGTGGAAGCAGTGACTGGATGGCCAAAACCCCAGACATGCTGTGAGCTCCAGCGGTTGGCACCCCTGCACAAGAACCTGGAGTACCTCCAGATGGCTGAAGTCCAGGCAGGCTCAGTATTCTCTCTTTTTCTCGTGTTTTGTTTTTCAGATAATGCACAAACCAGGGGAGAAGAATGTGAAGGAGGACGCACTCTCCAAGCAGTACAGTGCCAAGGCATGCCCCACCAACCAGAAGCCTTTCCTCCCTCCTTCCTTCTTTGTAGGAGTTGTATGCTGGAATTTTGATCATGACATTGAGGTTGCTAATGGTGTGGGTGACATCAAAGGACAGCCGGGTAGAGCACACAGGCAAGCTGGCCCCCAGATATGCTAGTCCTTATGCCATTATTAGCTAGATGAACTAATGATGATGCATGGCTTGCTGGGGAGCAGCCATGCATCATCGTCATTCCACATGTTTGCCCTGAAGCCCTTCGTAGCAAGACCCCTTGATGATGACAACAACCCCAAGAGATCACCACCACCACCACCAATGGAACTGGAGGTTGATCTTGCTTTCAAAGTGCATGCCCTTCTAGATTAGTAAAAAATAGGCAGGCAGCTGCATTATCTTGTCAACTGGGAGGTGTAAGGCACAGAAGAACAGAGCCAGGTACCAGTTTCCCAAATCCTGGATCCCGATTTCACATCCTCCTTCCACCACAAACACTGGATGATACCTGCACCTCACCAGCCAGGAAGACCCCATTTCTGGAGGCTGCCGGGATCCTTGAGGGGAGGGGTTCTGTCATGGGTTATGGTGCACCCAGCAGAACCCCACAAGAGGGACACGCTCACAGAAACACAGCTGCCACGGTTCCTATAACCCACGTACTGATTATTGCACACACCTGTCATTTTGTTTGCCCTATTTAAGACAGCATGCACCTGACGTTGGTGCTGTGCATTGCTAGTCATCCTGCATCTGGAGCCGTCACCTTTACCTGCTCTAAAGCTCTTTTTGTTACTGCATTGTTCTACGCATCGATTTATTTCTGCTGCTTCATCAGCTTCTGTATTGTTATGAGTTTGCTCAAGTCGAGTATAGGCAATAAAAATTCTCTTGACTTTCTCTCATCTCTCGCTCCCTCATCACTATCACAAAATGAAAATATTAAATTAGCCCCTGAAATTAGTAGTAAAACTGACCAATAGATAGAATTTCTGTGATATATGCAAAATGATTATAAAACAATAAACAGGAAAAAAAGAAATATATCACGTTTTTTTTCTCTCTTTCTCTTTCACCCTGCTCTGTTTATTTCTGAAATGAAAATATCTGAATTAAACATTTACATGATACAACCAAACAAAAAAGATTAACTGTTACTAAGCGTGATCTACATCCAGTGAACTAACTACCAATGCCAATCTATATACTTTAACTTGTGATAGGCACAAACATTTATGCTTTGTTTCATCTAGAATACATGCTGACATAGAGTTACCCACAAGGAAATTACAGAGTTCAACAAGGCAAGACTATCTCACATTAAGATAGATATACAGGCACATAGTCTTCTACAGAGATTTATAACACAACACTCTTTCAATTTCTATATATTGAAAATAATATAATAATCAGACAAGTTAAAAAAATCATAAATATTCAATAATCACTTAAAATAATGAAAGATTAATCACATATAATAAGCATCAAAATTAAAGAAGAAAAAGCTTAAGAAAGTTTATTAATTCCATTTTCCTGAAACCTTTCCTAACTAAAGTATATAAATGCACACCTAAGTTAAATATTAACAGGATCTGTTTGATATTTGACAAGTGCTTTTTATTTGTATCTCACATGTAGTTTGACAGAAGCTGCTAAAATGTAGAGATGTGCTTGTTCTAGGCATTAAATAATAATAAGTGTTTATCATTATATATACACGCTATAATTTGTTGTTACAGACTTATTGTGTCCACCAATTGAACCAGACATCCCTGATTTTGGCTATTGTGGGATCAATCTTTGTTGTATTCTGCTTGTATGTCTGCTCTGTCTGGGCTTGAATTGCATTTGCTTTGTCCGGTCAAAAGGTGTGGTTTTATATATGTAGTCTAGCTAGGAATCATCTAACAATGATCTGAGAGGGGAACACTGAGTTGACAGGGGTGCAGTGCAGGGTACCTTGGGTTTCCACTTTTTGTTGTTTTTGTTGTGGGTTGAGGGTTTTCTTGTTTGTTATCATGTGTAACTTGTTTCATGTGACTATCTAGATTGTCATGGAATATCTCTTGTGTGCCTTCATGCGGAATGTATTCCTCATTACTCTTTGAGCTGTTCCCAAGAGTTTCTTGTGTTTCTTTATGTGTATCATGTTTTCCATCAGATTGGATGGGTTCAGGATGAGCTGTATTAGGATCCAGAGTTATATGCACTGAGAGAAAAAGATATGATATAAACTCATTATAACAATTTAACACAGGTAATAATGAAACCCCTATAGAGTCTCAAAAAAAGTAAGCTACACCCTTTGTATGTTTTTATGTAACCTTATTGATTGACATTACATATAAAACTGTTTAGTTAATAAATTTTAAATTAAATTAAAAGAAATCCATGTGCACATTAATATCAAGCTATTTGCATTGGAGTCATTCACACACCAGTAATTATAAATAGTGTTTGTAATGTCCATGAGAATATATTTGTGGTTGCTGGAATTCAGAACTACCCTGAGATGGCCATATATGTTTTTTTTTAAAAAGTCCAAGTTTAAGGTCCATTCAACCAATAATTTTAGTTTACGCAGGCCCCAATGACAACAACTACATTATTGCATTATTGCTGTATTATATTTTGAGAAGCTGGCCTAAAGTACCTCTAATGTCAGGCAACAACACATATGTGTTATTTAAAATATGCCAACATCCATAACACACGAATTTAAATCAATATGTATATATTTTTTATAAATCTGAATTAATGAGAGTATATAATTACAGATTAGGAATATCTAAATTCAGCATCTACCAAACATGCATTTTTGATATCAGGATCCTGAAGACATGCTCTTCAAACATTGTCTTCCTACAACAGTCCTTCTGTTTAACTTCACAAAAACTTAGTGATCAGTAAATACTTATTCATCTCAAGAAGCTTTTTCATTATCTTGTTAAGTGAGTCTCCTCACTTAGATAAGTGTTAATATTGATGTGAGCACAGTTGTTGGTTTGTGGAGGACTGTTCATGTCTGGGTATATCTACAGTACAGCAGAAGAAAGAAGAAATTCCTCAGCATGAGGAGTGCTATCCAATGCCAGAGCAATAAAATGGTAGTGATGATTACTGTAATCAAACCTTAATGTGCATTTAATTTGTTGGGACTGAAGTTTGAACTTTGAGGAATGTTTCAGTAAACAAGGTAATGGACTCCTTTTGCATCCTATATTGAGAGGTAGAAGAAATCTAGCCATTTACTCTTCCAACATGAGTTTGGAGAGCTTCTAGCTATTGCAAGTTTAAGAATTATGGAGAATAAATCAAGTCATCATATAGTTTTTCACTCTTAATAGTAACAGTACAAATCAGTGTGATTGTTAGGGGGACACATTGGGATTCCAATGTTCAGTATTGAAATTATGAGGAGTAAGAAAAAGGTGTCTAATCATTCACTCATTAGCTGAAAACAGCAAGATTTTAGCTAGCACCATTTTCAGATGTATATAGTAAGAGTAACACTATTTATTACTATTAATATCATTTTAATAGTAATAAAATTAAAGACATTTAAAAAATAATTTTGTATTTTTATTAAAGTGACATAATTTATGTTCTATCCTGATAATAAATCATCTTGAATAACTTGACAGCAGAATAAATATTTTGTCTTCGGGGTTCAGAATACTGTTCTTAAATTATATCATCAGTAAATGCCTATAAATAATTATCGGTATCAGATGCTGTCCCATAATGGGCTGTAATGCTATTGAGAAAAAAGGAGACCCTGACCTGTAGGAGGTGGCTATTGTCATCATTGTGTAAGAGCTGTTCCAGTTCAGTGTCTCTCCTCCTTAACTCAATGATTTCCTGCTGCAGTTCCCTAATGAACTCTTTAGCCTGAATCTTCGCTGTCTTCCTCTTCTCCTCCATTGCTTCAAGCTCAGCTTTTCTTTTCTCTATGCAGTGCATCAGTGCACTGAAGAGGTTCATGCTGTCTGTGATTTTCTTCACTATGTTTTTCTAAGTTGTGACAATTTAAATACATTCATTCTTTGTTTTTAAACAATGTTACTTGAATTATCAATGTAACAGAACAGTATTAATGAATAGTAGGCAATTGTTGCACATCAATTAAGACATACTTTATTACATTTTTCAGAGGACTCAATTTCCTCAGTCTTTTTCAGTCATTCCTGGATCATCTGTTGAATGTCTGCCTGTGTTTTTCTCATCTGACTCTATAGCAAATAGATAAATCATAATAAAACCACACGTGTCATTATGCAAAGTATGAGCTATATTAAAAAACATTTCTCTGAATGTCTCTTGCCTTCTTCACATGACTCTCTCTCTCTACAGGAACAGTGTTGTGAGTCTTGTGGTATGTCTCATACAGAACTGACAAATACACATCTGGTCATCTCTGCAGAAAAGCTCTATGGGCCTGTTGTGTTTCTGACAGATGTAGTCCTCTAGGTTCTCCACTGGGTCAATCAGTTTATGATTCTTGAGTTTAGCTGTAGTTTTATGAGGCATCAGCTGTGTGTTACAGCAGGACATCCCACAGTCCAGACAGGACTTTTCTTCATTACAGTAGCCACACAGAACATTTTTAGACTTGGAGGGAAGTTGCTCTTCAGGATTGCTGGATTTCATCTGAAATGACTTGAAATGAGCTGCCAATCCTGAGATAAATGTGTTCACACATAGTTCAGTCCTTTTTGGGAATTCTGCCGCACAAAATGGACACTGGCAGTGTGTACTGTTATCCCAGCATGCTTTGAGACAGCTCATGCAGAAATTGTGTCCACATGGAGTAGAGACTGGATCACTAAACACTTCCAGACAAATAGAGCACTGGAGTTCCTCTTCAGACAGGAAATGGCTCGAAGAAGCCATGACTAAACTAGAACACACAGAAACATTCTGATGGTAAAATAAGATCCCATCCCTCATGTCCCAGATGTTAATTTTCACTTTCAAAGAAAAATTACTATAATTAATTATGCTTCTTATAACTGATATACATGCAGCTTTATACACATTCTTTGGTTTCATTCTACCATTTAGCAGTTTATTTGTAGTTGTATATCACTGCAGAGAACTCATTCATACATGCTGCTCTGTCCTTTACCTATCCTTTTTCTCATACTCCCCAAGAAACTGGCAGGGATGGTGCTACAAGCTTACTTCTGTCCCAGAAATTATGCTTCACACTTCTTTCATTGTCTCATCTTAATATTTCCTTATTTGAATCCTATGCTCTTACAGTCTGCTCTCCCATCAGACTTTATATTGTCATCTACTGTCAACCTGGACAAATAATCATATTCAGCATCTATATCATCCAATAAAATAGAAATAAAATATCCAGTAATATGAATATAGAAAATAAATAGAAATAAATTGCATTTTAAAAAATGTAAAATTCCTCACTCGCCCTCTAGGTGGTCTTTTTCCTCGGGTCCTCTACCTGAGGCCTGGGAGCCTGAAGGTCCTGCATAGTATCTTAGATGTTTGCAGGACTCTTCTGGATCGAGATCTCGGATGTTGTTCCTGGTATTTGCTGGAGCCATTCTGCCAGTTTCTGGGTTACAACCCCTAGCACTTCAATTAGGGCATTCCTGGACCTTGGTTGTTTCATCCTGGATAGTGGCTCTGACCCTTGGCCCCCGTCTTTCTGCTTAGTGTACAGTTTCAGAATGCTGGATATGGGATGAAACTCCATGTATGTTGAGTTTGTCAAGTCTGCTGAGTGCTTCTATCTCTTCCTTAGGCCAGCCTATTATGACAGCGGTACCTGATCACTAGCAGGGCATAGGTGTTAATCACTCATATCTTGTTTTTCCCCATTTAGCTGACGTCTCAGGACTTGCCTCACTTTTTGTAGGTATTTGGCAGCAGGTGCTTTCCTTGTGGCCTCTTCATGATTTCCATTTGCCTGTGGGATTCCAATGTAAATACATATGTGTGTGTGTATATATATATATATATATATATATATATATATATATATATATATATATATATATGTATATATATATGTATATATATATATATATATATATATATATATATATATATATATATATATATGTGTGTGTGTGTGTGTGTGTGTGTGTGTGATATTACCCTCTGGTAATGTGATCCCCTCTGTTCTAGCCACCTAACCTCTCCTTGTAACCATACAAGCACACTTAGCAGGTCCGAATGACATTCTGATGTTTTTGCTGTATTATCTTGGAGTCAATGTCTTGTTCTCTTCTGGCATCGAATGTAATGTCATCCATGTACAGGAGATGGATAATTGTTGTTCTAATTCGTAGCCAGCATCTGAAACCTCTCTTGGTGATGATCTCACTGGGGGCACTTGATGCTGACTTGTGCTATTGGCTGAAAGTTGGCCTCTAGTGTTGTCTTCCACAGCCCCATTGAGTTCTTTATGAAGACTCAGATTCCTGTTGATGTATCTACAGCCTCAAGCATTCCAGGATCCATGTGTGAGGCATTGAGCCATAGACTTTCTTGTAATCAGTCCAGGTGGTGCACAGGTTGGTCTGTCTAGTCTTACAGGCTTAAGACTGTTTTATCCATCAGCAGGTGGTGCTTGGCTCCTTTGGTGTTCTTGCCAGAGCCCGTCTGGGCTCTGCTCATGTACTGAAACATGTGCCTACTTATCTTAGCTGCAATGATGCCTGACAGGAGCGTCCATGTTGTATAGAGGCAGGTTATCTGCCAGTAGTTGATGGAATTGCGCCTTTTTGGATGCAGCCCTAAAGGCAATCCCTAATGTGACCATCACTGAAACCAACACAAACCAACTGCAACAGCAACAGTGATATTACAGATGCTTGGCTACAAGATCAACATCATCATCAAGGAGCAATATCCTCCATGGAGAAGGGGGTTGATGGCCAAGATAAAGGCTACACAGAGAAATCAGCCACCTGTCAGAAATGCAGAAAGGCACCATAAGGCACCTGAAAGTACCTGAGAAGTACAACAAGCTGTCCATACCTGAGGCCAAGACTGGCCTTCAGGTAACCATTCAGGGTGGGTTCCATCCATCCAGTCAGCTTCTTCAGCCAGTAGTGTGCTGTCGAGTCCTTCATGCTTGAGACCCTTTCTGGGAGGTCTGCTAGTGTGTGTAACGTTCAGAGCACGTACAGAGTGTGAGTCATATGATGTAAGGTGAATGCAGATTAATTAGAGAACATGCAAAGTCCACAGATGTAGTATTACCCCATTTAGCTAATCCAAAGTATTAGCCAAGGTCATATAACCAAAAGACCAGTCAACAAGGTAAACCAAACAGTGAGGGAACAGGCAAAGAGGGTTATCCAAAAACAGGCAGATATCAAAAAACCCAGAAGCAACAAACACTATGACAAATGGCTGAGAAACATAACCAAAGACTTCACAAAGACTGAAAACAAACATGGGGTTTAAATACAGAGACTAATGGGAACTAACACAATTCAGGTGGGCACAGTAACAGGTATGTAATGAACTAGTCAGGGGACAGAACCAAAAGAAACCGAAACAAGGGAACACAAAGACACAAAACCAGAGACATTTCATGGGAAGGATGAGCGTGACAGTGTGATGGTTACTGGGAGACTGCTGTTGGCTCTCAGGTTCTCTAACCACTAGGAATTGTGGTTGTGTGATTCCTCCTTCTCCCAGATGCCTTTCCAGTATTGTTCATTCTCCAGCTTTGGGGGCTCTGTTCTTATGCTGTTGCCACTGTCACAGCTCATGGGAGAATATTTTCTTCTACTTCTCATGTGTATCTCTTCAGGCAGTCAGCCAGAATAGAGACTTGGCAGTCTCCAAGGACTCAGGTATGGACAGATTGAGTATTTCTCAGGTACCTGCATTTCTGGTAGCTGGCTGACTTCTGGTCTTGGAGGATACTTAGATAGATATATCAGCTTGTTGGTTTCAGTGATGATCACAGTAGGGATGGCCCTTAGGGCTGCATTCAGCCTTTCAGCTACTTCACTTGGTCTTGGTGTGGCTTTGTTGCCTGTCCAGCTTTTTTCAAGAATTTGAATCTCAGTAGCTCTAGTATTGAGCTTTATGTTTGGTTCCCAAGGTCTGGGTGTGGTAATGATGATATCTCCCCTCTGACCTGTCATCCTGGCTCCCCCTTGCCATAGCTTCTGTGTTGTACCTTGTCAATCTCAAGTTGTGATATCAATTGCTGTTGAGTTAGTCTAGATGTTGAATGTCAAAGCACCCACCGTTCCCACATGCTCTGCATATACCGCCTCACATAGCCAAAGCAATAAATCCCCAAAATCCTCATTATACATTTTTTTATTTTAAAAATTGAAATTGAGTGAATGGAAGATACATGGATGAGGTCCCAAAAGGTCATTGACACTATCATCAGTTTTATGAAATGCAACCACATTATTAATAATAATAATATTCTTTGTTAATTCTTGAATTTGTTGTACAGCACTGACTACTCTGAATTTGTTGAACAAGGATGGGTTTACTGAAAATAATCATAGTGAATAAATAAATATATAAGAAAAGAATGGGTTAGTTCTGCAGGTGTTTCCAAAATGCCTTCATTATGCAAAGTTTAACCCCCTTAAACACCAACACCCCCTAGTGGGCCCGCCGGTGGGCCCAGACTAGCATACTCAAATAAATTAATTGATAACATTGAATATTGTTAAAGTATAGCACATTTATCAACATAACATTTCTTAGGACTAATACAAGTACCTACTTACCGATTTTCTGTTTGCCAGAAATCGCATGCTGAAGACATTGTGTTTTTTGGGTAGATTTCCACAACAACGTGCCTGCCCTTTTAAATGGCCTTTTAAAACATTCTTCCAGTATAAGATAGTTCAGATTTTGTCATAGAATATTCAATTACCATCAAAACAACTGTGTGACATGTTTATATGGTATATAGAGTACTAAATGGTATAGAGAGTATAAGTACTACTTCATTGCACCAACAGGAGGGATCAACTAATTCATAATTTTTACATTCAGTATGTCTTCACTGTTACACCTGAAAAGCATTTATAAATTATAAAGCAACGTTAATATGCCCATTCTAACAATTGAATTGGCTGAGCCATGTTCTAAGCTTTGGAAAAATAAAGACAACTCAATTTACACACATGACTACACACATTACACAAATTCCTTGCAAAATAACTTATTTTAGCAATAACTTCCTTTGAGTTCTTCTATAGTTACTGCAGTGTCAGCCTAATGTAATGCCCATTTTGATCAATTCATTGTTTAGTTTTGACTATTTCAGCTGTCTTAAAAACTGATGAACCTGTTTGTTGATCTGATTACATTCTCTTAATGTCCAGACTTTTGAATCTAAAAATGGTAGCAGGTTGAACTTGTAAAACTTAAATATATAGCACAGTGTATATTTTTTCCACATATCTGTCATAAGAATGTCTAAGAAGAAAATTGTCTTTGATTCTGATTCTGAAATTGATGAGATTTGTAAATGAATTTAAGGAAATAAAATCAACATCTTGCTCTCCAAAAATCCTTATTTATAAAAGGTTCTCACTTAAATATTTCAATCTTTAAAATATTTAGTTTAGTGCTGAGTGGTTAAGTTTACATTTTAATGAAACATTTTTATATGACTATGCTGAGGATATTTGGAATTTGCCCTTTTAGAACATGAAAAAAAACTCAGTTCTACTCAGTTCACAAAAAAAACAAATCTGGCAAATAAAAACCCTTCAGTAATTACAGATCTACACTGTACCAAAGATTTGAATCATCTCTCATATTTTACTCACCGCTCATTTTATTCATTCACAATGTATTCAGTGTAGATCTAAATAACATGAGATAGTAAAGATATTGTTCATTTTGTAATGTTTTGTCATACCAAGTATAACATTTTACATATATTTAAAATATAAAAAAGCCACAAGTGCTGATCCACAAGGTCCATATTGATGCAAGATTATTGATGCCAGTCACTGTGGTTTTGTATCTCAGAAATGTATGATTTTTAGACCAGCGTTTTTTCATTGTTTTATATTTAGCAGTCATGTGACATGTCTGGGTGAGGCAGATTAGTGAGCATAGATTGGTTTATTAAATAAACCAAAGACCAAGAACCAAAATGAAGTAAACTAAATGAGAGTAAATAGTAGCTTAGTTTGAAATGTCAGATAGATGTGGCTAAGTGCACCTCCAATTATAAGCTCTTTTTTTGAACGATTTGTATTCGTTCACTTTAACACTAATTATCTGAAATTATACAAATAGCATAATGATCATTCAAGAATCAAATTTAAGTAGACACTTGGGTGAAGACATATATTCACATCCAGGCTTATTTTTTTCATCATTTAGGTTCCATTTGAGATCATTTAATATAAAAATGTCCAAAAACAAAAACAATGCCTTTTATTTTTTGGGTTTATAATGTGTAATCGCATGCAGGATATTCATTTTCAGTCACACACACACACCATATATACTCTATTTATGGAAACAGCTGCCAATCACACCACTTGCAGCTGGAAAAAGTTTGTGAAGTAATTTTATAGTCCCCCCCACCCCCCACCCTCCACCCCTTTCACATCTTGGTCCATGGTGGGTGAGATTTGCTTTCACTCAAAAAAATAGCTCTTTATGGCTCAATAGAAACCACAGAATTAAGGAAATGAGGGTCTTATTGCTCTACTCAATAGCCTTGCTACATGAGTAATGTGCATTTTATGGTAACTAAAGGCTTGCGTAATTTGTGTTAGGTTACAAAGGAAAGAAACGTGTGTTTTTGTACAAAGATGTGAGTAAGCAAATAAAGAACTTTATTAACAATCTATATACTGTTTAAACATGTCATGCAGTTACTTTGATGGTAATTTAATTTTCTATGACAAAATCTGAAGTTATCTTATACCGGAAGCATGTTTTCAAAGGCCATTTAATAGGACAGGCACGATTGTTGGGGAAATTTACCAAGAAAACTATGACGTTTAACAGGTCAAGGAGAATGCGGGGATGAGTCATGTTAAAGAGAACATACATTTTTATTCAGAAGCACAGCTCAACACACACAAACACACTACATGTGTCAAACACCGACAGCCTTGACGATATGACACGAGACTTATATACACTCATGACAATTAAACACAACAAGGATCAGGTGCACAGCACAAGAGGGTGTGGCAATACAGACACACACAGACACGCATGCACAGACACAGACATTTGAGGGGGGAGGGGCCATACCGTGACAAAAACATGGTGTATTTCTTGTGGATTTCTGGCAAATGGTTGGATGTAGACTGAAAATCAGGAAGCAGATACTTATATTAACCCTTGATACCTGATGCTATCAAGAAATTTATTTTATTATTCTAGAGGACACATGTGTAGCAGGAGTTTAATCCCTGTAGGAGGCTAATGTAAGGTGCTGCGGATGGGGACATACAGGGATAATTAGTAAAAACAGAATGCAGATTAAGACCAGGGTGTAACAGTGCCCATGTCCGAGTGGCCCACTGAGCGCCTTGAGGACCATGCTGAGGAAGGGTGAATGTGGTGAAAGGATACAATATTATCAAGCCACAGTATCTGAGTGGCTGACAGCCAGCTTCTCTCCTCAGGTCAATACTCATTCTAGTCCACCTGATGATGCATCCTGTGCGCAGCCTGGAGCTCAGTAAGGTGTTCACGGTGTAAGCCGGACCACCTTCTACATTCCTGAGAGTAGGCTAAGCAAACATGGAAAGGAATGATATGATCACACCAACACATGAAGGGATAATAAAATACAGCTATAAGGTTGACCTTAAATGTGATGCCAATACCCAATCTCCTGGCTGCTATAGGAGGGTGTCTCCCTGAGATAGGTCCACTTACCTCTTGAAAGCAGTGATGGTGTAGTGAATGCAAACACAGGAGAAAGGGAGAAAGGAGGTTTTATTGGGTCAGTAAAGCAGGCTTGAAGTGAATGGAGAGATTTCAGTAGGATCCTCAATGTAGCAAGGCAGGCAGGAGGGAGCTTGTCTGTACACTAGATAAGGCCAGTCCAGTGTTACAAATGAGGGGCAGAGTCTGGGAGGTGTCCAAGGATCAGGCAGAAGACAGGCTCTAGAGAACAGACAGTGTTCGGTAACCAGGAAATCTAACATAAACAAAAGGCTCAGTATGCATCATGCAATCAGCAATACTTCACAATGAGAGTATGACAGAGGAGAGCTTAAATAGGAGATCTATGTACAGAAGAGAATAGGCAACAGGTGTATCTAGTTAGTATTCCGGTGAACCAGATCAGAGACTATGGAAAGAGGAGGCAGGAAGAGGTGGTGGGGGTGGCTGTGCTGGAACAGGCTTAGTTCATAGGATCAGTGACAGATGGCTGCACACAGGCGATGTGGTGTCCCTTCCCAACCAACATTCCATAGCTGTAAGACTGGATGAAGGAAAAAAAACTTGAATCATGGTTTTCTACTTTATTTACACATTCAATTTTATTTAGTTCAATCCAGGAATAATGTCAGGGTGAAATAATACCAAAGCAACAAACCAAACATCAGATTGTTAGGGGAGGTAGGAATTAACTAAACTAACAAAAAAGTACAATATTCTTCCATAACTCCCTAGTCAAAAACAGGAGAAGAGTATTTAAAAAATTAAACCCACCCTTACACTCCAGATGACAAACAATTTAAAGTAAACAGGAAAGCTGTATAGAATTTATCTGATTTTTGCATCACATGAGCTTAGAAAAGTAACTTAATGTGAACATGCAAACATGATGTATAGTGACTAATGACTTTGTGTGCATTTGGAGAGATTTTTGGACACTTCGGAGAAGTCTAGGACACCTAGTCGAAAACATTTCATGTATATGCTCAAAACTGTTCAATATATTACACAAAACCATGGTGAATCAGAAAATGCAGAGTATGAGTGAAAATGAATCTCCAGCATCAATAGACACAGTATATACCAAAATATTGAAATGCAATGGCATCCAACATCAGCCTCAAATGTTTTCTCATGCGGGCAACTCAAACAACCTTGCTCTGGAAAGATGCAGAAATCTATTTTGCTGCACGTGCTATGCTAATCCAACATTCTACAAGTTAAGACATGTCACATCTGGCAGCACATGTCTCAGGCTTTCTCTTCATAATGAGATTGCCATTGCTAACAGAACACATTTCCACAGCTTTAAGGACTTCTAAATGTGAAAACTTCCAGACCTTTCAAGCCAACTTGGTTAGATACATTCATTTGACATACTAGCTGTCACAGTACCTTAGCTAGCATGAGATGGTTAGGTAAACTCTCGGCATCAGGAAAAATGTGTTCAGTGCCTTTTTGCTTAAAAATGATGCTAAGAAACAGATTTTCAAATCTGGTGATTATGAGGTCCTGCCGAGTGGTTCATGGATTTCTCAGTGGTAAAGTCCTTGTTTTCTGTGTGTATGCAATATTGTAAATGGGACTACATTTATTGGTACCTTTTTAAACATAAGGAGGCAAAGGCACATGCCATTTAGCCGAAATAGCTCAGCAGGGAGAGCGTTAGACGGAAGATCTAAAGGTCCCTGCTTTAATCCCGGGTTTCAGCATCTGTGCAGTGCTGATTTCCACTTCTGATGGTGAGCTTTTTTTAAATGTGCTTCATAAACCTTTACGTTCTTTTACTAAAAAATGATTGCGACGTTGCTGTTTTTATGCTATCGGAAGTTTTCTTGGCGTAATAGCACTAAAGACTTTGAATTCAGTGATCCTATTTAAAATTTCCTGAAACTTGGACTAACTTATCATATGTTTCATCACTGCACATAGAGGCGCTTGAAGAGTGGCTTCTGCACAAACGCTTTTGAAATGTAGTTCATTAGTCGTAAGCTGGACAAGGGAAGGGTAGGCGTCAACTTGCATGTATGCTTGGTACAATATTATAGGAATCCTGTTTCACATCGCTCCTATGTTTTCATGGAATGGGGCCTACATCAGCTAGCTTTGGCTGATGGACGGGCTTTGTTCTACCAAAACAGGTGATGTAAAGAAGTCATTTGCTTCCTAAATTTCTTGAAAATCACACTCTACCAAGAGACATCGCATAATGGGAAAAAAACAAAACATTGTACACTAAATACAGCAACCAACATACTTATCCTTAATGTGTACCATTGCAGAAGAGATGCACTGGAGATTTTGTATTCTAAAGACATTGAGCATCATACTTATCCTTAACGTGTAACACTGCAGAAGAGACGTACTGGAGAATGCAGACAATGATCCCACTACCTCTCTCATTGCATAATGTGAAAACACCTTCCAAAATATTGTATTCTAACAACAGTGAGCAACACACTCATCCAAAGAGTGTATCATTGCTGATAAGACACACTGGAGAAGGTAGACATCCATGCCACTAACTGACGCATGTTAAGCAAACGCTCTACCACTTGAGCTAATTCCCCTTCCCCATGGCCTCTTTCCCTTGGCTCTCAAACATAAGCTTATGGCTGAAGAATGATTGAATAGGACAGTCTACAATATCCAACATCAGCGTCAAATGTTTTCTCATGCGGGCAACTCAAACAACCTTGCTCTGGAAAGATGCAGAAATCTATTTTGCTGTGCCTGCTATGCTAATCCAACATTCTACATCTGGCAGCCCTTGTCTCAGGCTTTCTCTTCGTAATGAGATTGCCAATGCTAATCTAATACATTTCCAGAGCTTTAAGGACTTCCAAAGTGAAAACTTCCAGACCTTTCAAGCCAACTTGGTTAGATGCATTCATTTGACATACTAGCTGTCACAGTACAAAAGGTCTGGAGGTTTTCGATTTTGCAAGTCCTCAAAGCTATGGAAAGGTATTCTGAAACCACTTGCAATCTCATCACAAAGAGAAAGCCTGAGACATGGTCTGCCACATGTGACATTTCTCAACTTGTAGAATGTTTGCTTAGCACGACAGGGGGAGCAGAATCGATTTCTGCATCTTTCCAGAGGAAGTATGTTCGCGTCGCAATTATGTGAAAACATTTGAAACTGTTGTTGGATTTTGTATTCAGACTTGAGCCATAAGCTTATGTTTGATTACCAAAGGAAAGGAAGGTTAAAAGGAAAGTGACTTAGCTCAAGTGGGAGAGGGCTTGCTTAGCATGTAAGAGGTAGTGGGATCGATGCCCACATTCTCCAGTCTAGCTTTTTAACAGATTTGCATCGTTAGTATTAGAATGTTAGCCACTGTTTTGGAAGAGTTTTTAGCATTATGCAATGCCTCCTCAAAAGTGTGATTTTCAAGAACTTTAGTAAGCACATGACTTATTTGCATCATCTGTTTTGGTAGGATAAAGCCATCCATGAGCCAAAGGAAGCTGAGGTAGGCCTCATTCCATGAAAACAGGAGTGGTGTGAACCAGGATACAAACACATTTGGACCAAGCATACATGCAAGCTGACAAATACCCTTCCCTTGTTTAGGTGTTTGGCCAGCAGTCAACTAATGAACTACATTTCAAAAGCATTTGTGCAGAAGCCACTGTTCAAGAGCCTGCCTGTGCAGTGAGGAAACATATCATAAGGAATTACAAGTTCCACAAAAGTTTAAGTAAGATCACTGAATTCAAAGTCTAGAGCACAATTTTAATCTATTACATTTAATAAAAGCGTAAAGACAAGAACATCTTATTCGTTTTTTAGAAAAGGAATGTAAAGGCTTATTAAATGTACTTAAAAAAGAAAACTATCGGATGATGAGTTATGTCTGGCAAAGACAACAAAACCTGAGAGTGTACCTTTAGATGTTGAGTCTAATGCTCTCTCAACTGACCTATTTTGGCTAGTGGTAGCATTCCTTTGTCTTTTTCAGATAAAAATGTTACAAATGAATGTAGCTCCATTTACAATAATATGGTATGTACTCAGAAAATAATGACTTTACCGCTGTGAAGTCCATGGACCGGCTGGGCAGGACCTCAACAGCACAGTCATGCCTTGAGGTGAACTTTCATTTCCATAAAATTTTTGTGCATGAAAGGTATGACAAGAAAGTATTTCTTGACCGTTTCTGGACCACATTCTTACCAGTTATAATCACTGCACCAAGTCTCAAGTGATATAGATGAAGGAAGATTATTTCCCCCCAATTTATAACATTTCGCATCTTTACCTCCCGATTTGGCAATGTGTTTCTTAGCATTATGTATAAGCAAAAAGACACTGAGAACATTTTTCCTCACACCGTGAGTGGAGCTAACCATCTCATGCTAGCTACGGTACTATGGCAGCTAGTATGTCACATGAATGCGTATAACCTAGTTGGCTTAAAAGGACTGGAGGTTTCGATTTTGCAAGTCCTCAAAGCTATGGAAAGGTATTCTGAAACCACTTGCAATCTCATCACAAAGAGAAAGCCTGAGACATGGTCTGCCAGATGTGACATTTCTCAACTTGTAGAATGTTTGCTTAGCATTACAGGGGGAGCAGAATCGATTTCTGCATCTTTCCAGAGGAAGTATGTTCGAGTTCTCATTATGTGAAAACATTTGAAACTGTTGTTGGATTTTGTAGGATGTCCTATTCAGACTTGAGCCATAAACTTATGTTTGATTACCAAAGGAAAGGAGAGTTAGAGGGTGGGGGAATTAGCTCAAGTGGGAGAGTGCTTGCTTAGTATGTAAGAGGTAGTGGGATCGATGCCCACGTTCTCCAGTCTAGCTTTTCAACATATTTGCATCCTTAGTATTAGAATATTAGCCACTGTTTTGGAAGGGTTTTTAGCATTATGCAATGCCTCTTCAAAAGTGTGATTTTGAAGAACTTTAGTAAGCACATGACTTATTTGCATCATCTGTTTTGGTAGGATAAAGCCATCCATGAGCCAAAGGAGGCTGAGGTAGGCCTCATTCCATGAAAACAGGAGTGGTGTGAACCAGGATACAAACACATTTGGACCAAGCATACATGCAAGCTGACAAATACCCTTCCCTTGTTTAGGTGTTTGGCCAGCAGTCAACTAATGAACTACATTTCAAAAGCATTTGTGCAGAAGCCACTGTTCAAGAGCCTGCCTGTGCAGTGAGGAAACATATCATAAGGAATTACAAGTTCCACAAAAGTTTAAGTAAGATCACTGAATTCAAAGTCTAGAGCACAATTTTAATCTATTACATTTAATAAAAGCGTAAAGACAAGAACATCTTATTCGTTTTTTAGAAAAGGAATGTAAAGGCTTATTAAATGTACTTAAAAAAGAAAACTATCGGATGATGAGTTATGTCTGGCAAAGACAACAAAACCTGAGAGTGTACCTTTAGATGTTGAGTCTAATGCTCTCTCAACTGACCTATTTTGGCTAGTGGTAGCATTCCTTTGTCTTTTTCAGATAAAAATGTTACAAATGAATGTAGCTCCATTTACAATAATATGGTATGTACTCAGAAAATAATGACTTTACCGCTGTGAAATCCATGGACCGGCCGGGCAGGACCTCAACAGCACAGTCATGCCTTGAGGTGAACTTTCATTTCCATAAAATTTTTGTGCATGAATGGTATGACAAGAAAGTATTTCTTGACCATTTCTGGACCACATTCTTACCAGTTATAATCACTGCGCCAAGTCTCAAGTGATATAGATGAAGGAAGATTATTTCCCCCCAATTTATAACATTTCGCATCATCTTTACCTCCCGATTTGGCAATGTGTTTCTTAGCATTATGTATAAGCAAAAAGACACTGAGAACATTTTCCTCACACCGTGAGTGGAGCTAACCATCTCATGCTAGCTACGGTACTATGGCAGCTAGTATGTCACATGAACGCGTATAACCTAGTTGGCTTAAAAGGACTGGAGGTTTTCGATTTTGCAAGTCCTCAAAGCTATGGAAAGGTATTCTGAAACCACTTGCAATCTCATCACAAAGAGAAAGCCTGAGACATGGTCTGCCAGATGTGACATTTCTCAACTTGTAGAATGTTTGCTTAGCATGACAGGGGGAGCAGAATCGATTTCTACATCTTTCCAGAGGAAGTATGTTCGAGTTCTCATTATGTGAAAACATTTGAAACTGTTGTTGGATTTTGTAGGATGTCCTATTCAGACTTGAGCCATAAACTTATGTTTGATTACCAAAGGAAAGGAGAGTTAAAGGGTGGGGGAATTAGCTCAAGTGGGAGAGTGCTTGCTTAGTATGTAAGAGGTAGTGGGATCGATGCCCAGGTTCTCCAGTCTAGCTTTTCAACATATTTGCATCCTTTGTATTAGAATATTAGCCACTGTTTTGGAAGGGTTTTTAGCATTATGCAATGCCTCTTCAAAAGTGTGATTTTGAAGAACTTTAGTAAGCACATGACTTATTTGCATCATCTGTTTTGGTAGGATAAAGCCATCCATGAGCCAAAGGAAGCTGAGGTAGGCCTCATTCCATGAAAACAGGAGTGGTGTGAACCAGGATACAAACACATTTGGACCAAGCATACATGCAAGCTGACAAATACCCTTCCCTTGTTTAGGTGTTTGGCCAGCAGTTAACTAATGAACTACATTTCAAAAGCATTTGTGCAGAAGCCACTGTTCAAGAGCCTGCCTGTGCAGTGAGGAAACATATCATAAGGAATTACAAGTTCCACAAAAGTTTAAGTAAGATCACTGAATTCAAAGTCTAGAGCACAATTTTAATCTATTACATTTAATAAAAGCGTAAAGACAAGAACATCTTATTCGTTTTTTAGAAAAGGAATGTAAAGGCTTATTAAATGTACTTAAAAAAGAAAACTATCGGATGATGAGTTATGTCTGGCAAAGACAACAAAACCTGAGAGTGTACCTTTAGATGTTGAGTCTAATGCTCTCTCAACTGACCTATTTTGGCTAGTGGTAGCATTCCTTTGTCTTTTTCAGATAAAAATGTTACAAATGAATGTAGCTCCATTTACAATAATATGGTATGTACTCAGAAAATAATGACTTTACCGCTGTGAAATCCATGGACCGGCCGGGCAGGACCTCAACAGCACAGTCATGCCTTGAGGTGAACTTTCATTTCCATAAAATTTTTGTGCATGAATGGTATGACAAGAAAGTATTTCTTGACCATTTCTGGACCACATTCTTACCAGTTATAATCACTGCACCAAGTCTCAAGTGATATAGATGAAGGAAGATTATTTCCCCCCAATTTATAACATTTCGCATCATCTTTACCTCCCCATTTGGCAATGTGTTTCTTAGCATTATGTATAAGCAAAAAGACACTGAGAACATTTTTCCTCACACCGTGAGTGGAGCTAACCATCTCATGCTAGCTACGGTACTATGGCAGCTAGTATGTCACATGAACGCGTATAACCTAGTTGGCTTAAAAGGACTGGAGGTTTTCGATTTTGCAAGTCCTCAAAGCTATGGAAAGGTATTCTGAAACCACTTGCAATCTCATCACAAAGAGAAAGCCTGAGACATGGTCTGCCAGATGTGACATTTCTCAACTTGTAGAATGTTTGCTTAGCATGACAGGGGGAGCAGAATCGATTTCTGCATCTTTCCAGAGGAAGTATGTTCGAGTTCTCATTATGTGAAAACATTTGAAACTGTTGTTGGATTTTGTAGGATGTCCTATTCAGACTTGAGCCATAAACTTATGTTTGATTACCAAAGGAAAGGAGAGTTAAAGGGTGGGGGAATTAGCTCAAGTGGGAGAGTGCTTGCTTAGTATGTAAGAGGTAGTGGGATCGATGCCCAGGTTCTCCAGTCTAGCTTTTCAACATATTTGCATCCTTTGTATTAGAATATTAGCCACTGTTTTGGAAGGGTTTTTAGCATTATGCAATGCCTCTTCAAAAGTGTGATTTTGAAGAACTTTAGTAAGCACATGACTTATTTGCATCATCTGTTTTGGTAGGATAAAGCCATCCATGAGCCAAAGGAAGCTGAGGTAGGCCTCATTCCATGAAAACAGGAGTGGTGTGAACCAGGATACAAACACATTTGGACCAAGCATACATGCAAGCTGACAAATACCCTTCCCTTGTTTAGGTGTTTGGCCAGCAGTTAACTAATGAACTACATTTCAAAAGCATTTGTGCAGAAGCCACTGTTCAAGAGCCTGCCTGTGCAGTGAGGAAACATATCATAAGGAATTACAAGTTCCACAAAAGTTTAAGTAAGATCACTGAATTCAAAGTCTAGAGCACAATTTTAATCTATTACATTTAATAAAAGCGTAAAGACAAGAACATCTTATTCGTTTTTTAGAAAAGGAATGTAAAGGCTTATTAAATGTACTTAAAAAAGAAAACTATCGGATGATGAGTTATGTCTGGCAAAGACAACAAAACCTGAGAGTGTACCTTTAGATGTTGAGTCTAATGCTCTCTCAACTGACCTATTTTGGCTAGTGGTAGCATTCCTTTGTCTTTTTCAGATAAAAATGTTACAAATGAATGTAGCTCCATTTACAATAATATGGTATGTACTCAGAAAATAATGACTTTACCGCTGTGAAATCCATGGACCGGCCGGGCAGGACCTCAACAGCACAGTCATGCCTTGAGGTGAACTTTCATTTCCATAAAATTTTTGTGCATGAATGGTATGACAAGAAAGTATTTCTTGACCATTTCTGGACCACATTCTTACCAGTTATAATCACTGCGCCAAGTCTCAAGTGATATAGATGAAGGAAGATTATTTCCCCCCAATTTATAACATTTCGCATCATCTTTACCTCCCCATTTGGCAATGTGTTTCTTAGCATTATGTATAAGCAAAAAGACACTGAGAACATTTTTCCTCACACCGTGAGTGGAGCTAACCATCTCATGCTAGCTACGGTACTATGGCAGCTAGTATGTCACATGAACGCGTATAACCTAGTTGGCTTAAAAGGACTGGAGGTTTTCGATTTTGCAAGTCCTCAAAGCTATGGAAAGGTATTCTGAAACCACTTGCAATCTCATCACAAAGAGAAAGCCTGAGACATGGTCTGCCAGATGTGACATTTCTCAACTTGTAGAATGTTTGCTTAGCATGACAGGGGGAGCAGAATCGATTTCTGCATCTTTCCAGAGGAAGTATGTTCGAGTTCTCATTATGTGAAAACATTTGAAACTGTTGTTGGATTTTGTAGGATGTCCTATTCAGACTTGAGCCATAAACTGATGTTTGATTACCAAAGGAAAGGAGAGTTAAAGGGTGGGGGAATTAGCTCAAGTGGGAGAGTGCTTGCTTAGTATGTAAGAGGTAGTGGGATCGATGCCCAGGTTCTCCAGTCTAGCTTTTCAACATATTTGCATCCTTTGTATTAGAATATTAGCCACTGTTTTGGAAGGGTTTTTAGCATTATGCAATGCCTCTTCAAAAGTGTGATTTTGAAGAACTTTAGTAAGCACATGACTTATTTGCATCATCTGTTTTGGTAGGATAAAGCCATCCATGAGCCAAAGGAAGCTGAGGTAGGCCTCATTCCATGAAAACAGGAGTGGTGTGAACCAGGATACAAACACATTTGGACCAAGCATACATGCAAGCTGACAAATACCCTTCCCTTGTTTAGGTGTTTGGCCAGCAGTCAACTAATGAACTACATTTCAAAAGCATTTGTGCAGAAGCCACTGTTCAAGAGCCTGCCTGTGCAGTGAGGAAACATATCATAAGGAATTACAAGTTCCACAAAAGTTTAAGTAAGATCACTGAATTCAAAGTCTAGAGCACAATTTTAATCCATTACATTTAATAAAAGCGTAAAGACAAGAACATCTTATTTGTTTTTTAGAAAAGGAATGTAAAGGCTTATTAAATGTACTTTAAAAAGAAAACTATCGGATGATGAGTTATGTCTGGCAAAGACAACAAAATCTGAGAGTGTACCTTTAGATGTTGAGTCTAATGCTCTCTCAACTGACCTATTTTGGCTAGTGGTAGCATTCCTTTGTCTTTTTCAGATTAAAATGTTACCAATGAATGTAGCTCCATTTAAAATAATATGGTATGTACTCAGAAAATAATGACTTTACCGCTGTGAAATCCATGGACCGGCTGGGCAGGACCTCAACAGCACAGTCATGCCTTGAGGTGAACTTTCATTTCCATAAAATTTTTGTGCATGAATGGTATGACAAGAAAGTATTTCTTGACCGTTTCTGGACCACATTCTTACCAGTTATAATCACTGCACCAAGTCTCAAGTGATATAGATGAAGGAAGATTATTTCCCCCCAATTTATAACATTTCGCATCATCTTTACCTCCCGATTTGGCAATGTGTTTCTTAGCATTATGTATAAGCAAAAAGTCACTGAGAACATTTTCCTTACACCTTGAGTGGAGCTAACCATCTCATGCTAGCTACGGTACTATGGCAGCTAGTATGTCACATGAACGCGTATAACCTAGTTGGCTTAAAAGGACTGGAGATTTTTGATTTTGCAAGTCCTCAAAGCTATGGAAAGGTATTCTGAAACGACTTGCAATCTCATCACAAAGAGAAAGCCTGAGACATGGTCTGCCAGATGTGACATTTCTCAACTTGTAGAATGTTTGCTTAGCATGACAGGGGGAGCAGAATCGATTTCTGCATCTTTCCAGAGGAAGTATGTTCGAGTTCTCATTATGTGAAAACATTTGAAACTGTTGTTGGATTTTGTAGGATGTCCTATTCAGACTTGAGCCATAAACTTATGTTTGATTACCAAAGGAAAGGAGGGTCAAAAGGCAGGAGAATTAGCTCAAGTGGGAGAGTGCTTGCTTAGCATGTAAGAGGTAGTGGGATCGATGCCCACATTCTCCAGTCTAGCTTCTCAAAATATTTGCATCCCTAGTATTAGAATATTAGCCACTGTTTTGGAAGGGTTTTTAGCATTATGCAATGCCTCTTCAAAAGTGTGATTTTGAAGAACTTTAGTAAGCACATGACTTATTTGCATCATCTGTTTTGGTAGGATAAAGCCATCCATGAGCCAAAGGAAGCTGAGGTAGGCCTCATTCCATGAAAACAGGAGTGGTGTGAACCAGGATACAAACACATTTGGACCAAGCATACATGCAAGCTGACAAATACCCTTCCCTTGTTTAGGTCTTTGGTCAGCAGTCAACTAATGAACTACATTTCAAAAGCATTTGTGCAGAAGCCACTGTTCAAGAGCCTGCCTGTGCAGTGAGGAAACATATCATAAGGAATTACAAGTTCCACAAAAGTTTAAGTAAGATCACTGAATTCAAAGTCTAGAGCACAATTTTAATCCATTACATTTAATAAAAGCGTAAAGACAAGAACATCTTATTCGTTTTTTAGAAAAGGAATGTAAAGGCTTATTAAATGTACTTAAAAAAGAAAACTATCGGATGATGAGTTATGTCTGGCAAAGACAACAAAACCTGAGAGTGTACCTTTAGATGTTGAGTCTAATGCTCTCTCAACTGACCTATTTTGGCTAGTGGTAGCATTCCTTTGTCTTTTTCAGATAAAAATGTTACAAATGAATGTAGCTCCATTTACAATAATATGGTATGTACTCAGAAAATAATGACTTTACCGCTGTGAAATCCATGGACCGGCTGGGCAGGACCTCAACAGCACAGTCATGCCTTGAGGTGAACTTTCATTTCCATAAAATTTTTGTGCATGAATGGTATGACAAGAAAGTATTTCTTGACCGTTTCTGGACCACATTCTTACCAGTTATAATCACTGCACCAAGTCTCAAGTGATATAGATGAAGGAAGATTATTTCCCCCCAATTTATAACATTTCACATCTTTACCTCCCGATTTGGCAATGTGTTTCTTAGCATTATGTATAAGCAAAAAGACACTGAGAACATTTTTCCTCACACCGTGAGTGGAGCTAACCATCTCATGCTAGCTACGGTACTATGGCAGCTAGTATGTCACATGAACGCGTATAACCTAGTTGGCTTAAAAGGACTGGAGGTTTTCGATTTTGCAAGTCCTCAAAGCTATGGAAAGGTATTCTGAAACCACTTGCAATCTCATCACAAAGAGAAAGCCTGAGACATGGTCTGCCAGATGTGACATTTCTCAACTTGTACAATGTTTGCTTAACATGACAGGGGGAGCAGAATCGATTTCTGCATCTTTCCAGAGGAAGTATGTTCGACTTCTCATTATGAGAAAACATTTGAAACTGTTGTTGGATTTTGTAGGATGTCCTATTCAGACTTGAGCTATAAACTTTTGTTTGATTACCAAAGGAAAGGAGAGTTAAAGGGTGGGGGAATTAGCTCAAGTGGGAGAGTGCTTGATTAGCATGTAAGAGGTAGTGGGATCGATGCCCACGTTCTCCAGTCTAGCTTGTCAACATATTTGCATCCTTAGTATTAGAATATTAGCCACTGTTTTGGAAGGGTTTTTAGCATTATGCAATGCCTCTTCAAAAGTGTGATTTTGAAGAACTTTAGTAAGCACATGACTTATTTGCATCATCTGTTTTGGTAGGATAAAGCCATCCATGAGCCAAAGGAAGCTGAGGTAGGCCTCATTCCATGAAAACAGGAGTGGTGTGAACCAGGATACAAACACATTTGGACCAAGCATACATGCAAGCTGACAAATACCCTTCCCTTGTTTAGGTGTTTGGCCAGCAGTCAACTAATGAACTACATTTCAAAAGCATTTGTGCAGAAGCCACTGTTCAAGAGCCTGCCTGTGCAGTGAGGAAACATATCATAAGGAATTACAAGTTCCACAAAAGTTTAAGTAAGATCACTGAATTCAAAGTCTAGAGCACAATTTTAATCCATTACATTTAATAAAAGCGTAAAGACAAGAACATCTTATTTGTTTTTTAGAAAAGGAATGTAAAGGCTTATTAAATGTACTTAAAAAAGAAAACGATCGGATGATGAGTTATGTCTGGCAAAGACAACAAAACCTGAGAGTGTACCTTTAGATGTTGAGTCTAATGCTCTCTCAACTGACCTATTTTGGCTAGTGGTAGCATTCCTTTGTCTTTTTCAGATAAAAATGTTACAAATGAATGTAGCTCCATTTACAATAATATGGTATGTACTCAGAAAATAATGACTTTACCGCTGTGAAATCCATGGACCGGCTGGGCAGGACATCAACAGCACAGTCATGCCTTGAGGTGAACTTTCATTTCCATAAAATTTTTGTGCATGAATGGTATGACAAGAAAGTATTTCTTGACCATTTCTGGACCACATTCTTACCAGTTATAATCACTGCACCAAGTCTCAAGTGATATAGATGAAGGAAGATTATTTCCCCCCAATTTATAACATTTCGCATCATCTTTACCTCCCGATTTGGCAATGTGTTTCTTAGCATCATGTATAAGCAAAAAGACACTGAGAGCATTTTTCTTCACACCGTGAGTGGAGCTAAACATCTCATGCTAGCTACGGTACTATGGCAGCTAGTATGTCACATGAACGGGTATAACCTAGTTGGCTTAAAAGGACTGGAGGTTTTCGATATGGCAAGTCCTCAAAGCTATGGAAAGGTATTCTGAAACCACTTGCAATCTCATCACAAAGAGAAAGCCTGAGACATGGTCTGCCAGATGTGACATTTCTCAACTTGTAGAATGTTTGCTTAGCATGACAGGGGGAGCAGAATCGATTTCTGCATCTTTCCAGAGGAAGTATGTTCGAGTTCTCATTATGTGAAAACATTTGAAACTGTTGTTGGATTTTGTAGGATGTCCTATTCAGACTTGAGCCATGAACTTATGTATGATTACCAAAGGAAAGGAGATTTAAAGGGCAGGGGAATTAGCTCAAGTGGGAGAGCGCTTGCTTACAATGTAAGAGGTAGTGGGATCGATGCCCACATTCTCCAGTCCAGCTTTAAAACATATTTGCATCCTTAGTATTAGAATATTAGCCACTGTTCTGGAAGGGTTTTTAGCATTATGCAATGCCTCTTCAAAAGTGTGATTTTGAAGAACTTTAGTAAGCACATGACTTATTTGCATCATCTGTTTTGCTAGGATAAAGCCATCCATGAGCCAAAGGAAGCTGAGGTAGGCCTCATTCCATGAAAACAGGAGTGGTGTGAACCAGGATACAAACACATTTGGACCAAGCATACATGCAAGCTGACAAATACCCTTCCCTTGTTTAGGTCTTTGGCCAGCAGTCAACTAATGAACTACATTTCAAAAGCATTTGTGCAGAAGCCACTGTTCAAGAGCCTGCCTGTGCAGTGAGGAAACATATCATAAGGAATTACAAGTTCCACAAAAGTTTAAGTAAGATCACTGAATTCAAAGTCTAGAGCACAATTTTAATCCATTACATTTAATAAAAGCGTAAAGACAAGAACATCTTATTCGTTTTTTAGAAAAGGAATGTAAAGGCTTATTAAATGTACTTAAAAAAGAAAACTATCGGATGATGAGTTATGTCTCGCAAAGACAACAAAACCTGAGAGTGTACCTTTAGATGTTGAGTCTAATGCTCTCTCAACTGACCTATTTTGGCTAGTGGTAGCATTCCTTTGTCTTTTTCAGATAAAAATGTTACAAATGAATGTAGCTCCATTTACAATAATATGGTATGTACTCAGAAAATAATGACTTTACCGCTGTGAAATCCATGGACCGGCTGGGCAGGACCTCAACAGCACAGTCATGCCTTGAGGTGAACTTTCATTTCCATAAAATTTTTGTGCATGAATGGTATGACAAGAAAGTATTTCTTGACCGTTTCTGGACCACATTCTTACCAGTTATAATCACTGCACCAAGTCTCAAGTGATATAGATGAAGGAAGATTATTTCCCCCCAATTTATAACATTTCACATCTTTACCTCCCGATTTGGCAATTTGTTTCTTAGCATTATGTATAAGCAAAAAGACACTGAGAACATTTTTCCTCACACCGTGAGTGGAGCTAACCATCTCATGCTAGCTACGGTACTATGGCAGCTAGTATGTCACATGAACGCGTATAACCTAGTTGGCTTAAAAGGACTGGAGGTTTTTGATTTTGCAAGTCCTCAAAGCTATGGAAAGGTATTGTGAAACCACTTGCAATCTCATCACAAAGAGAAAGCCTGAGACATGGTCTGCCAGATGTGACATTTCTCAACTTGTACAGTGTTTGCTTAACATGACAAGGGGAGCAGAATCGATTTCTGCATCTTTCCAGAGGAAGTATGTTCGACTTCTCATTATGAGAAAACATTTGAAACTGTTGTTGGATTTTGTAGGATGTCCTATTCAGACTTGAGCTATAAACTTTTGTTTGATTACCAAAGGAAAGGAGAGTTAAAGGGTGGGGGAATTAGTTCAAGTGGGAGAGTGCTTGATTAGCATGTAAGAGGTAGTGGGATCGATGCCCACATTCTCCAGTCTAGCTTTTCAACATATTTGCATCCTTAGTATTAGAATATTAGCCACTGTTTTGGAAGGGTTTTTAGCATTATGCAATGCCTCTTCAAAAGTGTGATTTTGAAGAACTTTAGTAAGCACATGACTTATTTGCATCATCTGTTTTGGTAGGATAAAGCCATCCATGAGCCAAAGGAAGCTGAGGTAGGCCTCATTCCATGAAAACAGGAGTGGTGTGAACCAGGATACAAACACATTTGGACCAAGCATACATGCAAGCTGACAAATACCCTTCCCTTGTTTAGGCCTTTGGCCAGCAGTCAACTAATGAACTACATTTCAAAAGCATTTGTGCAGAAGCCACTGTTCAAGAGCCTGCCTGTGCAGTGAGGAAACATATCATAAGGAATTACAAGTTCCACAAAAGTTTAAGTAAGATCACTGAATTCAAAGTCTAGAGCACAATTTTAATCCATTACATTTAATAAAAGCGTAAAGACAAGAACATCTTATTCGTTTTTTAGAAAAGGAATGTAAAGGCTTATTAAATGTACTTAAAAAAGAAAACTATCGGATGATGAGTTATGTCTGGCAAAGACAACAAAACCTGAGAGTGTACCTTTAGATGTTGAGTCTAATGCTCTCTCAACTGACCTATTTTGGCTAGTGGTAGCATTCCTTTGTCTTTTTCAGATAAAAATGTTACAAATGAATGTAGCTCCATTTACAATAATATGGTATGTACTCAGAAAATAATGACTTTACCGCTGTGAAATCCATGGACCGGCTGGGCAGGACCTCAACAGCACAGTCATGCCTTGAGGTGAACTTTCATTTCCAAAAAATTTTTGTGCATGAATGGTATGACAAGAAAGTATTTCTTGACCGTTTCTGGACCACATTCTTACCAGTTATAATCACTGCACCAAGTCTCAAGTGATATAGATGAAGGAAGATTATTTCCCCCCAATTTATAACATTTCACATCTTTACCTCCCGATTTGGCAATGTGTTTCTTAGCATTATGTATAAGCAAAAAGACACTGAGAACATTTTTCCTCACACCGTGAGTGGAGCTAACCATCTCATGCTAGCTACGGTACTATGGCAGCTAGTATGTCACATGAACGCGTATAACCTAGTTGGCTTAAAAGGACTGGAGGTTTTCGATTTTGCAAGTCCTCAAAGCTATGGAAAGGTATTCTGAAACCACTTGCAATCTCATCACAAAGAGAAAGCCTGAGACATGGTCTGCCAGATGTGACATTTCTCAACTTGTACAATGTTTGCTTAACATGACAGGGGGAGCAGAATCGATTTCTGCATCTTTCCAGAGGAAGTATGTTCGAGTTCTCATTATGTGAAAACATTTGAAACTGTTGTTGGATTTTGTAGGATGTCCTATTCAGACTTGAGCCATGAACTTATGTATGATTACCAAAGGAAAGGAGATTTAAAGGGCAGGGGAATTAGCTCAAGTGGGAGAGCGCTTGCTTACAATGTAAGAGGTAGTGGGATCGATGCCCACATTCTCCAGTCCAGCTTTAAAACATGTTTGCATCCTTAGTATTAGAATATTAGCCACTGTTCTGGAAGGGTTTTTAGCATTATGCAATGCCTCTTCAAAAGTGTGATTTTGAAGAACTTTAGTAAGCACATGACTTATTTGCATCATCTGTTTTGCTAGGATAAAGCCATCCATGAGCCAAAGGAAGCTGAGGTAGGCCTCATTCCATGAAAACAGGAGTGGTGTGAACCAGGATACAAACACATTTGGACCAAGCATACATGCAAGCTGACAAATACCCTTCCCTTGTTTAGGTGTTTGGCCAGCAGTCAACTAATGAACTACATTTCAAAAGCATTTGTGCAGAAACCACTGTTCAAGAGCCTGCCTGTGCAGTGAGGAAACATATCATAAGGAATTACAAGTTCCACAAAAGTTTAAGTAAGATCACTGAATTCAAAGTCTAGAGCACAATTTTAATCCATTACATTTAATAAAAGCGTAAAGACAAGAACATCTTATTTGTTTTTTAGAAAAGGAATGTAAAGGCTTATTAAATGTACTTAAAAAAGAAAACTATCGGATGATGAGTTATGTCTGGCAAAGACAATAAAATCTGAGAGTGTACCTTTAGATGTTGAGTCTAATGCTCTCTCAACTGACATATTTTGGCTAGTGGTAGCATTCCTTTGTCTTTTTCAGATTAAAATGTTACCAATGAATGTAGCTCCATTTACAAAAATATGGTATGTACTCAGAAAATAATGAATTTACCGCTGTGAAATCCATGGACCGGCTGGGCAGGACCTCAACAGCACAGTCATGCCTTGAGGTGAACTTTCATTTCCATAAAATTTTTGTGCATGAATGGTTTGACAAGAAAGTATTTCTTGACCATTTCTGGACCACATTCTTACCAGTTATAATCACTGCACCAAGTCTCAAGTGATATAGATGAAGGAAGATTATTTCCCCCCAATTTATAACATTTCACATCTTTACCTCCCGATTTGGCAATGTGTTTCTTAGCATTATGTATAAGCAAAAAGACACTGAGAACATTTTTCCTCACACCGTGAGTGGAGCTAACCATCTCATGCTAGCTACGGTACTATGGCAGCTAGTATGTCACATGAACGGGTATAACCTAGTTGGCTTAAAAGGACTGGAGGTTTTCGATTTTGCAAGTCCTCAAAGCTATGGAAAGGTATTCTGAAACCACTTGCAATCTCATCACAAAGAGAAAGCCTGAGACATGGTCTGCCAGATGTGACATTTCTCAACTTGTACAATGTTTGCTTAACATGACAGGGGGAGCAGAATCGATTTCTGCATCTTTCCAGAGGAAGTATGTTCGACTTCTCATTATGAGAAAACATTTGAAACTTGTTGGATTTTGTAGGATGTCCTATTCAGACTTGAGCTATAAACTTTTGTTTGATTACCAAAGGAAAGGAGAGTTAAAGGGTGGGGGAATTAGCTCAAGTGGGAGAGTGCTTGATTAGCATGTAAGAGGTAGTGTGATCGATGCCCCCGTTCTCCAGTCTAGCTTGTCAACATATTTGCATCCTTAGTATTAGAATATTAGCCACTGTTTTGGAAGGGTTTTTAGCATTATGCAATGCCTCTTCAAAAGTGTGATTTTGAAGAATTTTAGTAAGCACATGACTTATTTGCATCATCTGTTTTGGTAGGATAAAGCCATCCATGAGCCAAAGGAAGCTGAGGTAGGCCTCATTCCATGAAAACAGGAGTGGTGTGAACCAGGATACAAACACATTTGGACCAAGCATACATGCAAGCTGACAAATACCCTTCCCTTGTTTAGGCCTTTGGCCAGCAGTCAACTAATGAACTACATTTCAAAAGCATTTGTGCAGAAGCCACTGTTCAAGAGCCTGCCTGTGCAGTGAGGAAACATATCATAAGGAATTACAAGTTCCACAAAAGTTTAAGTAAGATCACTGAATTCAAAGTCTAGAGCACAATTTTAATCCATTACATTTAATAAAAGCGTAAAGACAAGAACATCTTATTCGTTTTTTAGAAAAGGAATGTAAAGGCTTATTAAATGTACTTAAAAAAGAAAACTATCGGATGATGAGTTATGTCTGGCAAAGACAACAAAACCTGAGAGTGTACCTTTAGATGTTGAGTCTAATGCTCTCTCAACTGACCTATTTTTGCTAGTGGTAGCATTCCTTTGTCTTTTTCAGATAAAAATGTTACAAATGAATGTAGCTCCATTTACAATAATATGGTATGTACTCAGAAAATAATGACTTTACCGCTGTGAAATCCATGGACCGGCTGGGCAGGACCTCAACAGCACAGTCATGCCTTGAGGTGAACTTTCATTTCCAAAAAATTTTTGTGCATGAATGGTATGACAAGAAAGTATTTCTTGACCGTTTCTGGACCACATTCTTACCAGTTATAATCACTGCACCAAGTCTCAAGTGATATAGATGAAGGAAGATTATTTCCCCCCAATTTATAACATTTCACATCTTTACCTCCCGATTTGGCAATGTGTTTCTTAGCATTATGTATAAGCAAAAAGACACTGAGAACATTTTTCCTCACACCGTGAGTGGAGCTAACCATCTCATGCTAGCTACGGTACTATGGCAGCTAGTATGTCACATGAACGCGTATAACCTAGTTGGCTTAAAAGGACTGGAGGTTTTCGATTTTGCAAGTCCTCAAAGCTATGGAAAGGTATTCTGAAACCACTTGCAATCTCATCACAAAGAGAAAGCCTGAGACATGGTCTGCCAGATGTGACATTTCTCAACTTGTACAATGTTTGCTTAACATGACAGGGGGAGCAGAATCGATTTCTGCATCTTTCCAGAGGAAGTATGTTCGAGTTCTCATTATGTGAAAACATTTGAAACTGTTGTTGGATTTTGTAGGATGTCCTATTCAGACTTGAGCCATGAACTTATGTATGATTACCAAAGGAAAGGAGATTTAAAGGGCAGGGGAATTAGCTCAAGTGGGAGAGCGCTTGCTTACAATGTAAGAGGTAGTGGGATCGATGCCCACATTCTCCAGTCCAGCTTTAAAACATGTTTGCATCCTTAGTATTAGAATATTAGCCACTGTTCTGGAAGGGTTTTTAGCATTATGCAATGCCTCTTCAAAAGTGTGATTTTGAAGAACTTTAGTAAGCACATGACTTATTTGCATCATCTGTTTTGCTAGGATAAAGCCATCCATGAGCCAAAGGAAGCTGAGGTAGGCCTCATTCCATGAAAACAGGAGTGGTGTGAACCAGGATACAAACACATTTGGACCAAGCATACATGCAAGCTGACAAATACCCTTCCCTTGTTTAGGTGTTTGGCCAGCAGTCAACTAATGAACTACATTTCAAAAGCATTTGTGCAGAAACCACTGTTCAAGAGCCTGCCTGTGCAGTGAGGAAACATATCATAAGGAATTACAAGTTCCACAAAAGTTTAAGTAAGATCACTGAATTCAAAGTCTAGAGCACAATTTTAATCCATTACATTTAATAAAAGCGTAAAGACAAGAACATCTTATTTGTTTTTTAGAAAAGGAATGTAAAGGCTTATTAAATGTACTTAAAAAAGAAAACTATCGGATGATGAGTTATGTCTGGCAAAGACAATAAAATCTGAGAGTGTACCTTTAGATGTTGAGTCTAATGCTCTCTCAACTGACATATTTTGGCTAGTGGTAGCATTCCTTTGTCTTTTTCAGATTAAAATGTTACCAATGAATGTAGCTCCATTTACAAAAATATGGTATGTACTCAGAAAATAATGAATTTACCGCTGTGAAATCCATGGACCGGCTGGGCAGGACCTCAACAGCACAGTCATGCCTTGAGGTGAACTTTCATTTCCATAAAATTTTTGTGCATGAATGGTTTGACAAGAAAGTATTTCTTGACCATTTCTGGACCACATTCTTACCAGTTATAATCACTGCACCAAGTCTCAAGTGATATAGATGAAGGAAGATTATTTCCCCCCAATTTATAACATTTCACATCTTTACCTCCCGATTTGGCAATGTGTTTCTTAGCATTATGTATAAGCAAAAAGACACTGAGAACATTTTTCCTCACACCGTGAGTGGAGCTAACCATCTCATGCTAGCTACGGTACTATGGCAGCTAGTATGTCACATGAACGGGTATAACCTAGTTGGCTTAAAAGGACTGGAGGTTTTCGATTTTGCAAGTCCTCAAAGCTATGGAAAGGTATTCTGAAACCACTTGCAATCTCATCACAAAGAGAAAGCCTGAGACATGGTCTGCCAGATGTGACATTTCTCAACTTGTACAATGTTTGCTTAACATGACAGGGGGAGCAGAATCGATTTCTGCATCTTTCCAGAGGAAGTATGTTCGACTTCTCATTATGAGAAAACATTTGAAACTGTTGTTGGATTTTGTAGGATGTCCTATTCAGACTTGAGCTATAAACTTTTGTTTGATTACCAAAGGAAAGGAGAGTTAAAGGGTGGGGGAATTAGCTCAAGTGGGAGAGTGCTTGATTAGCATGTAAGAGGTAGTGTGATCGATGCCCCCGTTCTCCAGTCTAGCTTGTCAACATATTTGCATCCTTAGTATTAGAATATTAGCCACTGTTTTGGAAGGGTTTTTAGCATTATGCAATGCCTCTTCAAAAGTGTGATTTTGAAGAACTTTAGTAAGCACATGACTTATTTGCATCATCTGTTTTGGTAGGATAAAGCCATCCATGAGCCAAAGGAAGCTGAGGTAGGCCTCATTCCATGAAAACAGGAGTGGTGTGAACCAGGATACAAACACATTTGGACCAAGCATACATGCAAGCTGACAAATACCCTTCCCTTGTTTAGGTGTTTGGCCAGCAGTCAACTAATGAACTACATTTCAAAAGCATTTGTGCAGAAGCCACTGTTCAAGAGCCTGCCTGTGCAGTGAGGAAACATATCATAAGGAATTACAAGTTCCACAAAAGTTTAAGTAAGATCACTGAATTCAAAGTCTAGAGCACAATTTTAATCCATTACATTTAATAAAAGCGTAAAGACAAGAACATCTTATTTGTTTTTTAGAAAAGGAATGTAAAGGCTTATTAAATGTACTTAAAAAAGAAAACGATCGGATGATGAGTTATGTCTGGCAAAGACAACAAAACCTGAGAGTGTACCTTTAGATGTTGAGTCTAATGCTCTCTCAACTGACCTATTTTGGCTAGTGGTAGCATTCCTTTGTCTTTTTCAGATAAAAATGTTACAAATGAATGTAGCTCCATTTACAATAATATGGTATGTACTCAGAAAATAATGACTTTACCGCTGTGAAATCCATGGACCGGCTGGGCAGGACATCAACAGCACAGTCATGCCTTGAGGTGAACTTTCATTTCCATAAAATTTTTGTGCATGAATGGTATGACAAGAAAGTATTTCTTGACCATTTCTGGACCACATTCTTACCAGTTATAATCACTGCACCAAGTCTCAAGTGATATAGATGAAGGAAGATTATTTCCCCCCAATTTATAACATTTCACATCTTTACCTCCCGATTTGGCAATGTGTTTCTTAGCATTATGTATAAGCAAAAAGACACTGAGAACATTTTTCCTCACACCGTGAGTGGAGCTAACCATCTCATGCTAGCTACGGTACTATGGCAGCTAGTATGTCACATGAACGCGTATAACCTAGTTGGCTTAAAAGGACTGGAGGTTTTTGATTTTGCAAGTCCTCAAAGCTATGGAAAGGTATTGTGAAACCACTTGCAATCTCATCACAAAGAGAAAGCCTGAGACATGGTCTGCCAGATGTGACATTTCTCAACTTGTACAGTGTTTGCTTAACATGACAGGGGGAGCAGAATCGATTTCTGCATCTTTCCAGAGGAAGTATGTTCGACTTCTCATTATGAGAAAACATTTGAAACTGTTGTTGGATTTTGTAGGATGTCCTATTCAGACTTGAGCTATAAACTTTTGTTTGATTACCAAAGGAAAGGAGAGTTAAAGGGTGGGGGAATTAGTTCAAGTGGGAGAGTGCTTGATTAGCATGTAAGAGGTAGTGGGATCGATGCCCACATTCTCCAGTCTAGCTTTTCAACATATTTGCATCCTTAGTATTAGAATATTAGCCACTGTTTTGGAAGGGTTTTTAGCATTATGCAATGCCTCTTCAAAAGTGTGATTTTGAAGAACTTTAGTAAGCACATGACTTATTTGCATCATCTGTTTTGGTAGGATAAAGCCATCCATGAGCCAAAGGAAGCTGAGGTAGGCCTCATTCCATGAAAACAGGAGTGGTGTGAACCAGGATACAAACACATTTGGACCAAGCATACATGCAAGCTGACAAATACGCTTCCCTTGTTTAGGCCTTTGGCCAGCAGTCAACTAATGAACTACATTTCAAAAGCATTTGTGCAGAAGCCACTGTTCAAGAGCCTGCCTGTGCAGTGAGGAAACATATCATAAGGAATTACAAGTTCCACAAAAGTTTAAGTAAGATCACTGAATTCAAAGTCTAGAGCACAATTTTAATCCATTACATTTAATAAAAGCGTAAAGACAAGAACATCTTATTCGTTTTTTAGAAAAGGAATGTAAAGGCTTATTAAATGTACTTAAAAAAGAAAACTATCGGATGATGAGTTATGTCTGGCAAAGACAACAAAACCTGAGAGTGTACCTTTAGATGTTGAGTCTAATGCTCTCTCAACTGACCTATTTTGGCTAGTGGTAGCATTCCTTTGTCTTTTTCAGATAAAAATGTTACAAATGAATGTAGCTCCATTTACAATAATATGGTATGTACTCAGAAAATAATGACTTTACCGCTGTGAAATCCATGGACCGGCTGGGCAGGACCTCAACAGCACAGTCATGCCTTGAGGTGAACTTTCATTTCCAAAAAATTTTTGTGCATGAATGGTATGACAAGAAAGTATTTCTTGACCGTTTCTGGACCACATTCTTACCAGTTATAATCACTGCACCAAGTCTCAAGTGATATAGATGAAGGAAGATTATTTCCCCCCAATTTATAACATTTCACATCTTTACCTCCCGATTTGGCAATGTGTTTCTTAGCATTATGTATAAGCAAAAAGACACTGAGAACATTTTTCCTCACACCGTGAGTGGAGCTAACCATCTCATGCTAGCTACGGTACTATGGCAGCTAGTATGTCACATGAACGCGTATAACCTAGTTGGCTTAAAAGGACTGGAGGTTTTCGATTTTGCAAGTCCTCAAAGCTATGGAAAGGTATTCTGAAACCACTTGCAATCTCATCACAAAGAGAAAGCCTGAGACATGGTCTGCCAGATGTGACATTTCTCAACTTGTACAATGTTTGCTTAACATGACAGGGGGAGCAGAATCGATTTCTGCATCTTTCCAGAGGAAGTATGTTCGAGTTCTCATTATGTGAAAACATTTGAAACTGTTGTTGGATTTTGTAGGATGTCCTATTCAGACTTGAGCCATGAACTTATGTATGATTACCAAAGGAAAGGAGATTTAAAGGGCAGGGGAATTAGCTCAAGTGGGAGGGTGCTTGCTTACAATGTAAGAGGTAGTGGGATCGATGCCCACATTCTCCAGTCCAGCTTTAAAACATATTTGCATCCTTAGTATTAGAATATTAGCCACTGTTCTGGAAGGGTTTTTAGCATTATGCAATGCCTCTTCAAAAGTGTGATTTTGAAGAACTTTAGTAAGCACATGACTTATTTGCATCATCTGTTTTGCTAGGATAAAGCCATCCATGAGCCAAAGGAAGCTGAGGTAGGCCTCATTCCATGAAAACAGGAGTGGTGTGAACCAGGATACAAACACATTTGGACCAAGCATACATGCAAGCTGACAAATACCCTTCCCTTGTTTAGGTGTTTGGCCAGCAGTCAACTAATGAACTACATTTCAAAAGCATTTGTGCAGAAGCCACTGTTCAAGAGCCTGCCTGTGCAGTGAGGAAACATATCATAAGGAATTACAAGTTCCACAAAAGTTTAAGTAAGATCACTGAATTCAAAGTCTAGAGCACAATTTTAATCCATTACATTTAATAAAAGCGTAAAGACAAGAACATCTTATTTGTTTTTTAGAAAAGGAATGTAAAGGCTTATTAAATGTACTTAAAAAAGAAAACTATCGGATGATGAGTTATGTCTGGCAAAGACAATAAAATCTGAGAGTGTACCTTTAGATGTTGAGTCTAATGCTCTCTCAACTGACATATTTTGGCTAGTGGTAGCATTCCTTTGTCTTTTTCAGATTAAAATGTTACCAATGAATGTAGCTCCATTTACAAAAATATGGTATGTACTCAGAAAATAATGACTTTACCGCTGTGAAATCCATGGACCGGCTGGGCAGGACCTCAACAGCACAGTCATGCCTTGAGGTGAACTTTCATTTCCATAAAATTTTTGTGCATGAATGGTTTGACAAGAAAGTATTTCTTGACCGTTTCTGGACCACATTCTTACCAGTTATAATCACTGCACCAAGTCTCAAGTGATATAGATGAAGGAAAATTATTTCCCCCCAAATTATAACATTTCGCATCATCTTTACCTCCCGATTTGGCAATGTGTTTCTTAGCATCATGTATAAGCAAAAAGACACTGAGAACATTTTTCCTCACACCGTGAGTGGAGCTAACCATCTCATGCTAGCTACGGTACTATGGCAGCTAGTATGTCAAATGAACGCGTATAACCTAGTTGGCTTAAAAGGACTGGAGGTTTTCGATTTTGCAAGTCCTCAAAGCTATGGAAAGGTATTCTGAAACCACTTGCAATCTCATCACAAAGAGAAAGCCTGAGACATGGTCTGCCAGAAGTGACATTTCTCAACTTGTACAATGTTTGCTTAACATGACAGGGGAGCAGAATCGATTTCTGCATCTTTTCAGAGGAAGTATGTTCGAGTTGCCATTATGTGAAAACATTTGAAACTGTTGTTGGATTTTGTAGGATGTCCTATTCAGAATTGAGCCATAAACTTATGTTTGATTACCAAAGGAAAGGAGTGTTAAAGAGTAGGGGAATTAGCTCAAGTGGGAGAGTGCTTGCTTAGCATGTAAGAGGTAGTGGGATCGATGCCCACATTCTCCAGTCTAGCTTTTCAACATATTTGCATCCTTAGTATTAGAATATTAGCCACTGTTTTGGAAGGGTTTTTAGCATTATGCAATGCCTCTTCAAAAGTGTGATTTTGAAGAACTTTAGTAAGCACATGACCTATTTGCATCATCTGTTTTGGTAGGATAAAGCCATCCATGAGCCAAAGGAAGCTGAGGTAGGCCTCATTCCATGAAAACAGGAGTGGTGTGAACCAGGATACAAACACATTTGGACCAAGCATACATGCAAGCTGACAAATACCCTTCCCTTGTTTAGGTGTTTGGCCAGCAGTCAACTAATGAACTACATTTCAAAAGCATTTGTGCAGAAGCCACTGTTCAAGAGCCTGCCTGTGCAGTGAGGAAACATATCATAAGGAATTACAAGTTCCACAAAAGTTTAAGTAAGATCACTGAATTCAAAGTCTAGAGCACAATTTTAATCCATTACATTTAATAAAAGCGTAAAGACAAGAACATCTTATTTGTTTTTTAGAAAAGGAATGTAAAGGCTTATTAAATGTACTTAAAAAAGAAAACTATCGGATGATGAGTTATGTCTGGCAAAGACAATAAAATCTGAGAGTGTACCTTTAGATGTTGAGTCTAATGCTCTCTCAACTGACATATTTTGGCTAGTGGTAGCATTCCTTTGTCTTTTTCAGATTAAAATGTTACCAATGAATGTAGCTCCATTTACAAAAATATGGTATGTACTCAGAAAATAATGACTTTACCGCTGTGAAATCCATGGACCGGCTGGGCAGGACCTCAACAGCACAGTCATGCCTTGAGGTGAACTTTCATTTCCATAAAATTTTTGTGCATGAATGGTTTGACAAGAAAGTATTTCTTGACCGTTTCTGGACCACATTCTTACCAGTTATAATCACTGCACCAAGTCTCAAGTGATATAGATGAAGGAAAATTATTTCCCCCCAAATTATAACATTTCGCATCATCTTTACCTCCCGATTTGGCAATGTGTTTCTTAGCATCATGTATAAGCAAAAAGACACTGAGAACATTTTTCCTCACACCGTGAGTGGAGCTAACCATCTCATGCTAGCTACGGTACTATGGCAGCTAGTATGTCAAATGAACGCGTATAACCTAGTTGGCTTAAAAGGACTGGAGGTTTTCGATTTTGCAAGTCCTCAAAGCTATGGAAAGGTATTCTGAAACCACTTGCAATCTCATCACAAAGAGAAAGCCTGAGACATGGTCTGCCAGAAGTGACATTTCTCAACTTGTACAATGTTTGCTTAACATGACAGGGGAGCAGAATCGATTTCTGCATCTTTTCAGAGGAAGTATGTTCGAGTTGCCATTATGTGAAAACATTTGAAACTGTTGTTGGATTTTGTAGGATGTCCTATTCAGAATTGAGCCATAAACTTATGTTTGATTACCAAAGGAAAGGAGTGTTAAAGAGTAGGGGAATTAGCTCAAGTGGGAGAGTGCTTGCTTAGCATGTAAGAGGTAGTGGGATCGATGCCCACATTCTCCAGTCTAGCTTTTCAACATATTTGCATCCTTAGTATTAGAATATTAGCCACTGTTTTGGAAGGGTTTTTAGCATTATGCAATGCCTCTTCAAAAGTGTGATTTTGAAGAACTTTAGTAAGCACATGACCTATTTGCATCATCTGTTTTGGTAGGATAAAGCCATCCATGAGCCAAAGGAAGCTGAGGTAGGCCTCATTCCATGAAAACAGGAGTGGTGTGAACCAGGATACAAACACATTTGGACCAAGCATACATGCAAGCTGACAAATACCCTTCCCTTGTTTAGGTGTTTGGCCAGCAGTCAACTAATGAACTACATTTCAAAAGCATTTGTGCAGAAGCCACTGTTCAAGAGCCTGCCTGTGCAGTGAGGAAACATATCATAAGGAATTACAAGTTCCACAAAAGTTTAAGTAAGATCACTGAATTCAAAGTCTAGAGCACAATTTTAATCCATTACATTTAATAAAAGCGTAAAGACAAGAACATCTTATTCGTTTTTTAGAAAAGGAATGTAAAGGCTTATTAAATGTACTTAAAAAAGAAAACTATCGGATGATGAGTTATGTCTGGCAAAGACAACAAAATATGAGAGTGTACCTTTAGATGTTGAGTCTAATGCTCTCTCAACTGACCTATTTTGGCTAGTGGTAGCATTCCTTTGTCTTTTTCAGATTAAAATGTTACCAATGAATGTAGCTCCATTTACAATAATATGGTATGTACTCAGAAAATAATGACTTTACCGCTGTGAAATCCATGGACCGGCTGGGCAGGACCTCAACAGCACAGTCAAGCCTTGAGGTGAACTTTCATTTCCATAAAATTTTTGTGCATGAATGGTATGACAAGAAAGTATTTCTTGACCGTTTCTGGACCACATTCTTACCAGTTATAATCACTGCACCAAGTCTCAAGTGATATAGATGAAGGAAGATTATTTCCCCCCAATTTATAACATTTCGCATCATCTTTACCTCCCGATTTGGCAATGTGTTTCTTAGCATCATGTATAAGCAAAAAGACACTGAGAACATTTTTCCTCACACCGTGAGTGGAGCTAACCATCTCATGCTAGCTACGGTACTATGGCAGCTAGTATGTCACATGAACGTGTATAACCTAGTTGGCTTAAAAGGTCTGGAGGTTTTCGATTTTGCAAGTCCTCAAAGATATGGAAAGGTATTCTGAAACTACTTGCAATCTCATCACAAAGAGAAAGCCTGAGACATGCTCTGCCAGATGTGACATTTCTCAACTTGTAGAATGTTTGCTTAACATGACAGGGGGAGCAGAATCGATTTCTGCATCTTTCCAGAGGAAGTATGTTCGAGTTCTCATTTTGTGAAAACATTTGAAACTGTTGTTGGATTTTGTAGGATGTCCTATTCAGACTTGAGCCATAAACTTATGTTTGATTACCAAAGGAAAGGAGAGTTAAAGGGCGGGGAAATTAGCTCAAGTGGGAGAGTGCTTGCTTAGCATGTAAGAGGTAGTGGGATCGATGCCCAAGTTCTCCAGTCTAGCTTTTCAACATATTTGCATCCTTAGTATTAGAATATTAGCCACTGTTTTGGAAGGGTTTTTAGCATTATGCAATGCCTCTTCAAAAGTGTGATTTTGAAGAACTTTAGTAAGCACATGACTTATTTGCATCATCTGTTTTGGTAGGATAAAGCCATCCATGAGCCAAAGGAAGCTGAGGTAGGCCTCATTCCATGAAAACAGGAGTGGTGTGAACCAGGATACAAACACATTTGGACCAAGCATATATGCAAGGTGACAAATACCCTTCCCTTGTTTAGGTGTTTGGCCAGCAGTCAACTAATGAACTACATTTCAAAAGCATTTGTGCAGAAGCCACTGTTCAAGAGCCTGCCTGTGCAGTGAGGAAACATATTATAAGGAATTACAAGTTCCACAAAAGTTTAAGATCACTGAATTCAAAGTCTAGAGCACAATTTTAATCCATTACATTTAATAAAAGCGTAAAGACAAGAACATCTTATTCGTTTTTTAGAAAAGGAATGTAAAGGCTTATTAAATGTACTTAAAAAAGAAAATTATCGGATGATGAGTTATGTCTTGCAAAGACAACAAAACCTGAGAGTGTACCTTTAGATGTTGAGTCTAATGCTCTCTCAACTGACCTATTTTGGCTAGTGGTAGCATTCCTTTGTCTTTTTCAGATTAAAATGTTACCAATGAATGTAGCTCCATTTACAATAATATGGTATGTACTCAGAAAATAATGACTTTACCGCTGTGAAATCCATGGACCGGCTGGGCAGGACCTCAACAGCACAGTCAAGCCTTGAGGTGAACTTTCATTTCCATAAAATTTTTGTGCATGAATGGTTTGACAAGAAAGTATTTCTTGACCGTTTCTGGACCACATTCTTACCAGTTATAATCACTGCACCAAGTCTCAAGTGATATAGATGAAGGAAAATTATTTCCCCCCAAATTATAACATTTCGCATCATCTTTACCTCCCGATTTGGCAATGTGTTTCTTAGCATCATGTATAAGCAAAAAGACACTGAGAACCTTTTTCCTCACAACGTGAGTGGAGCTAGCCATATCATGCTAGCTACGGTACTATGGCAGCTAGTATGTCACATGAACGCGTATAACCTAGTTGGCTTAAAAGGACTGGAGGTTTTCGATTTTGCAAGTCCTCAAAGCTATGGAAAGGTATTCTGAAACCACTTGCAATCTCATCACAAAGAGAAAGCCTGAGACATGGTCTGCTAGATGTGACATTTCTCAACTTGTAGAATGTTTGCTTAGCATGACAGGGGGAGCAGAATCGATTTCTGCATCTTTCCAGAGGAAGTATGTTCGAGTTGCCATTATGTGAAAACATTTGAAACTGTTGTTGGATTTTGTAGGATGTCCTATTCAGACTTGAGACATAAGCTTATGTTTGATTACCAAAGGAAAGGAGGGTTAAAAGGAAGGAGAATTAGCTCAAGTGGGAGAGAGCTTGCTTTGCATGTAAAAGGTAGTGGGATCGATGCCCACATTCTCCAGTCTAGCTTTTTAACAGATTTGCATCCTTAGTATTAGAATGATAACCACTGTTTTGGAAGGGTTTTTAGCATTATGCAATGCCTCTTCAAAAGTGTGGTTTTCAAGAACTTTAGTAAGCACATGACTTATTTGCATCATCTGTTTTGGTAGGACAAAGCCATCCATGAGCCAAAGGAAGCTGAGGTAGGCCTCATTCCATGAAAACAGGAGTGGTGTGAACCAGGATACAAACACATTTGGACCAAGCATACATGCAAGCTGAAAAATACCCTTCCCTTGTTTAGGTGTTTGGCCAGCAGTCAACTAATGAACTACATTTCAAAAGCATTTGTGCAGAAGCCACTGTTCAAGAGCCTGCCTGTGCAGTGAGGAAACATATCATAAGGAATTACAAGTTCCACAAAAGTTTAAGTAAGATCACTGAATTCAAAGTCTAGAGCACAATTTTAATCCATTACATTTAATAAAAGCGTAAAGACAAGAACATCTTATTTGTTTTTTAGAAAAGGAATGTAAAGGCTTATTAAATGTACTTTAAAAAAGAAAACTATCGGATGATGAGTTATGTCTGGCAAAGACAACAAAATCTGAGAGTGTACCTTTAGATGTTGAGTCTAATGCTCTCTCAACTGACCTATTTTGGCTAGTGGTAGCATTCCTTTGTCTTTTTCAGATTAAAATGTTACCAATGAATGTAGCTCCATTTACAATAATATGGTATGTACTCAGAAAATAATGACTTTACCGCTGTGAAATCCATGGACCGGCTGGGCAGGACCTCAACAGCACAGTCAAGCCTTGAGGTGAACTTTCATTTCCATAAAATTTTTGTGCATGAATGGTATGACAAGAAAGTATTTCTTGACCGTTTCTGGACCACATTCTTACCAGTTATAATCACTGCACAAAGTCTCAAGTGATATAGATGAAGGAAGATTATTTCCCCCCAATTTATAACATTTCGCATCATCTTTACCTCCCGATTTGGCAATGTGTTTCTTAGCATTATGTATAAGCAAAAAGACACTGAGAACATTTTTCCTTACACCGTGAGTGGAGCTAACCATCTCATGCTAGCTACGGTACTATGGCAGCTAGTATGTCACATGAACGCGTATAACCTAGTTGGCTTAAAAGGACTGGAGGTTTTCGATTTTGCAAGTCCTCAAAGCTATGGAAAGGTATTCTGAAACCACTTGCAATCTCATCACAAAGAGAAAGCCTGAGATATGGTCTGCTAGATGTGACATTTCTCAACTTGTAGAATGTTTGCTTAGCATGACAGGGGGAGCAGAATCGATTTCTGCATCTTTCCAGAGGAAGTATGTTCGAGTTGCCATTATGTGAAAACATTTGAAACTGTTGTTGGATTTTGTAGGATGTCCTATTCAGACTTGAGACGTAAGCTTATGTTTGATTACCAAAGGAAAGGAGGGTTAAAAGGAAGGAGAATTAGCTCAAGTGGGAGAGAGCTTGCTTTGCATGTAAGAGGTAGTGGGATCGATGCCCACATTCTCCAGTCTAGCTTTTTAACAGATTTGCATCCTTAGTATTAGAATGATAACCACTGTTTTGGAAGGGTTTTTAGCATTATGCAATGCCTCTTCAAAAGTGTGGTTTTCAAGAACTTTAGTAAGCACATGACTTATTTGCATCATCTGTTTTGGTAGGACAAAGCCATCCATGAGCCAAAGGAAGCTGAGGTAGGCCTCATTCCATGAAAACAGGAGTGGTGTGAACCAGGATACAAACACATTTGGACCAAGCATACATGCAAGCTGAAAAATACCCTTCCCTTGTTTAGGTGTTTGGCCAGCAGTCAACTAATGAACTACATTTCAAAAGCATTTGTGCAGAAGCCACTGTTCAAGAGCCTGCCTGTGCAGTGAGGAAACATATCATAAGGAATTACAAGTTCCACAAAAGTTTAAGTAAGATCACTGAATTCAAAGTCTAGAGCACAATTTTAATCCATTACATTTAATAAAAGCGTAAAGACAAGAACATCTTATTTGTTTTTTAGAAAAGGAATGTAAAGGCTTATTAAATGTACTTTAAAAAAGAAAACTATCGGATGATGAGTTATGTCTGGCAAAGACAACAAAATCTGAGAGTGTACCTTTAGATGTTGAGTCTAATGCTCTCTCAACTGACCTATTTTGGCTAGTGGTAGCATTCCTTTGTCTTTTTCAGATTAAAATGTTACCAATGAATGTAGCTCCATTTACAATAATATGGTATGTACTCAGAAAATAATGACTTTACCGCTGTGAAATCCATGGACCGGCTGGGCAGGACCTCAACAGCACAGTCAAGCCTTGAGGTGAACTTTCATTTCCATAAAATTTTTGTGCATGAATGGTATGACAAGAAAGTATTTCTTGACCGTTTCTGGACCACATTCTTACCAGTTATAATCACTGCACAAAGTCTCAAGTGATATAGATGAAGGAAGATTATTTCCCCCCAATTTATAACATTTCGCATCATCTTTACCTCCCGATTTGGCAATGTGTTTCTTAGCATTATGTATAAGCAAAAAGACACTGAGAACATTTTTCCTTACACCGTGAGTGGAGCTAACCATCTCATGCTAGCTACGGTACTATGGCAGCTAGTATGTCACATGAACGCGTATAACCTAGTTGGCTTAAAAGGACTGGAGGTTTTCGATTTTGCAAGTCCTCAAAGCTATGGAAAGGTATTCTGAAACCACTTGCAATCTCATCACAAAGAGAAAGCCTGAGATATGGTCTGCTAGATGTGACATTTCTCAACTTGTAGAATGTTTGCTTAGCATGACAGGGGGAGCAGAATCGATTTCTGCATCTTTCCAGAGGAAGTATGTTCGAGTTGCCATTATGTGAAAACATTTGAAACTGTTGTTGGATTTTGTAGGATGTCCTATTCAGACTTGAGACATAAGCTTATGTTTGATTACCAAAGGAAAGGAGGGTTAAAAGGAAGGAGAATTAGCTCAAGTGGGAGAGAGCTTGCTTTGCATGTAAGAGGTAGTGGGATCGATGCCCACATTCTCCAGTCTAGCTTTTTAACAGATTTGCATCCTTAGTATTAGAATGATAACCACTGTTTTGGAAGGGTTTTTAGCATTATGCAATGCCTCTTCAAAAGTGTGGTTTTCAAGAACTTTAGTAAGCACATGACTTATTTGCATCATCTGTTTTGGTAGGACAAAGCCATCCATGAGCCAAAGGAAGCTGAGGTAGGCCTCATTCCATGAAAACAGGAGTGGTGTGAACCAGGATACAAACACATTTGGACCAAGCATACATGCAAGCTGAAAAATACCCTTCCCTTGTTTAGGTGTTTGGCCAGCAGTCAACTAATGAACTACATTTCAAAAGCATTTGTGCAGAAGCCACTGTTCAAGAGCCTGCCTGTGCAGTGAGGAAACATATCATAAGGAATTACAAGTTCCACAAAAGTTTAAGTAAGATCACTGAATTCAAAGTCTAGAGCACAATTTTAATCCATTACATTTAATAAAAGCGTAAAGACAAGAACATCTTATTTGTTTTTTAGAAAAGGAATGTAAAGGCTTATTAAATGTACTTTAAAAAAGAAAACTATCGGATGATGAGTTATGTCTGGCAAAGACAACAAAATCTGAGAGTGTACCTTTAGATGTTGAGTCTAATGCTCTCTCAACTGACCTATTTTGGCTAGTGGTAGCATTCCTTTGTCTTTTTCAGATTAAAATGTTACCAATGAATGTAGCTCCATTTACAATAATATGGTATGTACTCAGAAAATAATGACTTTACCGCTGTGAAATCCATGGACCGGCTGGGCAGGACCTCAACAGCACAGTCAAGCCTTGAGGTGAACTTTCATTTCCATAAAATTTTTGTGCATGAATGGTATGACAAGAAAGTATTTCTTGACCGTTTCTGGACCACATTCTTACCAGTTATAATCACTGCACAAAGTCTCAAGTGATATAGATGAAGGAAGATTATTTCCCCCCAATTTATAACATTTCGCATCATCTTTACCTCCCGATTTGGCAATGTGTTTCTTAGCATTATGTATAAGCAAAAAGACACTGAGAACATTTTTCCTTACACCGTGAGTGGAGCTAACCATCTCATGCTAGCTACGGTACTATGGCAGCTAGTATGTCACATGAACGCGTATAACCTAGTTGGCTTAAAAGGACTGGAGGTTTTCGATTTTGCAAGTCCTCAAAGCTATGGAAAGGTATTCTGAAACCACTTGCAATCTCATCACAAAGAGAAAGCCTGAGACATGGTCTGCTAGATGTGACATTTCTCAACTTGTAGAATGTTTGCTTAGCATGACAGGGGGAGCAGAATCGATTTCTGCATCTTTCCAGAGGAAGTATGTTCGAGTTGCCATTATGTGAAAACATTTGAAACTGTTGTTGGATTTTGTAGGATGTCCTATTCAGACTTGAGACATAAGCTTATGTTTGATTACCAAAGGAAAGGAGGGTTAAAAGGAAGGAGAATTAGCTCAAGTGGGAGAGAGCTTGCTTTGCATGTAAGAGGTAGTGGGATCGATGCCCACATTCTCCAGTCTAGCTTTTTAACAGATTTGCATCCTTAGTATTAGAATGATAACCACTGTTTTGGAAGGGTTTTTAGCATTATGCAATGCCTCTTCAAAAGTGTGGTTTTCAAGAACTTTAGTAAGCACATGACTTATTTGCATCATCTGTTTTGGTAGGACAAAGCCATCCATGAGCCAAAGGAAGCTGAGGTAGGCCTCATTCCATGAAAACAGGAGTGGTGTGAACCAGGATACAAACACATTTGGACCAAGCATACATGCAAGCTGAAAAATACCCTTCCCTTGTTTAGGTGTTTGGCCAGCAGTCAACTAATGAACTACATTTCAAAAGCATTTGTGCAGAAGCCACTGTTCAAGAGCCTGCCTGTGCAGTGAGGAAACATATCATAAGGAATTACAAGTTCCACAAAAGTTTAAGTAAGATCACTGAATTCAAAGTCTAGAGCACAATTTTAATCCATTACATTTAATAAAAGCGTAAAGACAAGAACATCTTATTTGTTTTTTAGAAAAGGAATGTAAAGGCTTATTAAATGTACTTTAAAAAAGAAAACTATCGGATGATGAGTTATGTCTGGCAAAGACAACAAAATCTGAGAGTGTACCTTTAGATGTTGAGTCTAATGCTCTCTCAACTGACCTATTTTGGCTAGTGGTAGCATTCCTTTGTCTTTTTCAGATTAAAATGTTACCAATGAATGTAGCTCCATTTACAATAATATGGTATGTACTCAGAAAATAATGACTTTACCGCTGTGAAATCCATGGACCGGCTGGGCAGGACCTCAACAGCACAGTCAAGCCTTGAGGTGAACTTTCATTTCCATAAAATTTTTGTGCATGAATGGTATGACAAGAAAGTATTTCTTGACCGTTTCTGGACCACATTCTTACCAGTTATAATCACTGCACAAAGTCTCAAGTGATATAGATGAAGGAAGATTATTTCCCCCCAATTTATAACATTTCGCATCATCTTTACCTCCCGATTTGGCAATGTGTTTCTTAGCATTATGTATAAGCAAAAAGACACTGAGAACATTTTTCCTTACACCGTGAGTGGAGCTAACCATCTCATGCTAGCTACGGTACTATGGCAGCTAGTATGTCACATGAACGCGTATAACCTAGTTGGCTTAAAAGGACTGGAGGTTTTCGATTTTGCAAGTCCTCAAAGCTATGGAAAGGTATTCTGAAACCACTTGCAATCTCATCACAAAGAGAAAGCCTGAGACATGGTCTGCTAGATGTGACATTTCTCAACTTGTAGAATGTTTGCTTAGCATGACAGGGGGAGCAGAATCGATTTCTGCATCTTTCCAGAGGAAGTATGTTCGAGTTGCCATTATGTGAAAACATTTGAAACTGTTGTTGGATTTTGTAGGATGTCCTATTCAGACTTGAGACATAAGCTTATGTTTGATTACCAAAGGAAAGGAGGGTTAAAAGGAAGGAGAATTAGCTCAAGTGGGAGAGAGCTTGCTTTGCATGTAAGAGGTAGTGGGATTGATGCCCACATTCTCCAGTCTAGCTTTTTAACAGATTTGCATCCTTAGTATTAGAATGATAACCACTGTTTTGGAAGGGTTTTTAGCATTATGCAATGCCTCTTCAAAAGTGTGGTTTTCAAGAACTTTAGTAAGCACATGACTTATTTGCATCATCTGTTTTGGTAGGACAAAGCCATCCATGAGCCAAAGGAAGCTGAGGTAGGCCTCATTCCATGAAAACAGGAGTGGTGTGAACCAGGATACAAACACATTTGGACCAAGCATACATGCAAGCTGAAAAATACCCTTCCCTTGTTTAGGTGTTTGGCCAGCAGTCAACTAATGAACTACATTTCAAAAGCATTTGTGCAGAAGCCACTGTTCAAGAGCCTGCCTGTGCAGTGAGGAAACATATCATAAGGAATTACAAGTTCCACAAAAGTTTAAGTAAGATCACTGAATTCAAAGTCTAGAGCACAATTTTAATCCATTACATTTAATAAAAGCGTAAAGACAAGAACATCTTATTTGTTTTTTAGAAAAGGAATGTAAAGGCTTATTAAATGTACTTTAAAAAAGAAAACTATCGGATGATGAGTTATGTCTGGCAAAGACAACAAAATCTGAGAGTGTACCTTTAGATGTTGAGTCTAATGCTCTCTCAACTGACCTATTTTGGCTAGTGGTAGCATTCCTTTGTCTTTTTCAGATTAAAATGTTACCAATGAATGTAGCTCCATTTACAATAATATGGTATGTACTCAGAAAATAATTACTTTACCGCTGTGAAATCCATGGACCGGCTGGGCAGGACCTCAACAGCACAGTCATGCCTTGAGGTGAACTTTCATTTCCATAAAATTTTTGTGCATGAATGGTATGACAAGAAAGTATTTCTTGACCGTTTCTGGACCACATTCTTACCAGTTATAATCACTGCACCAAGTCTCAAGTGATATAGATGAAGGAAGATTATTTCCCCCCAATTTATAACATTTCGCATCATCTTTACCTCCCGATTTGGCAATGTGTTTCTTAGCATTATGTATAAGCAAAAAGACACAGAAAACATTTTTCCTTACACCGTGAGTGGAGCTAACCATCTCATGCTAGCTACGGTACTATGGCAGCTAGTATGTCACATGAACGCGTATAACCTAGTTGGCTTAAAAGGACTGGAGGTTTTCGATTTTGCAAGTCCACAAAGCTATGGAAAGGTATTCTGAAACCACTTGCAATCTCATCACAAAGAGAAAGCCTGAGACATGGTCTGCCAGATGTGACATTTCTCAACTTGTAGAATGTTTGCTAAATATGACAGTGGGAGCAGAATCGATTTCTGCATCTTTCCAGAGGAAGTATGTTCGAGTTGCCATTATGTGAAAACATTTGAAACTGTTGTTGGATTTTGTAGGCTGTCCTATTCAGACTTGAGACATAAGCTTATGTTTGATTACCAAAGGAAAGGAGGGTTAAAAGGAAGGAGAATTAGCTCAAGTGGGAGAGAGCTTGCTTTGCATGTAAGAGGTAGTGGGATCGATGCCCACATTCTCCAGTCTAGCTTTTTAACAGATTTGCATCCTTAGTATTAGAATGATAACCACTGTTTTGGAAGGGTTTTTAGCATTATGCAATGCCTCTTCAAAAGTGTGGTTTTCAAGAACTTTAGTAAGCACATGACTTATTTGCATCATCTGTTTTGGTAGGACAAAGCCATCCATGAGCCAAAGGAAGCTGAGGTAGGCCTCATTCCATGAAAACAGGAGTGGTGTGAACCAGGATACAAACACATTTGGACCAAGCATACATGCAAGCTGAAAAATACCCTTCCCTTGTTTAGGTGTTTGGCCAGCAGTCAACTAATGAACTACATTTCAAAAGCATTTGTGCAGAAGCCACTGTTCAAGAGCCTGCCTGTGCAGTGAGGAAACATATCATAAGGAATTACAAGTTCCACAAAAGTTTAAGTAAGATCACTGAATTCAAAGTCTAGAGCACAATTTTAATCCATTACATTTAATAAAAGTGTAAAGACAAGAACATCTTATTTGTTTTTTAGAAAAGGAATGTAAAGGCTTATTAAATGTACTTTAAAAAAGAAAACTATCGGATGATGAGTTATGTCTGGCAAAGACAACAAAATCTGAGAGTGTACCTTTAGATGTTGAGTCTAATGCTCTCTCAACTGACCTATTTTGGCTAGTGGTAGCATTCCTTTGTCTTTTTCAGATTAAAATGTTACCAATGAATGTAGCTCCATTTACAATAATATGGTATGTACTCAGAAAATAATGACTTTACCGCTGTGAAATCCATGGACCGGCTGGGCAGGACCTCAACAGCACAGTCAAGCCTTGAGGTGAACTTTCATTTCCATAAAATTTTTTTGCATGAATGGTATGACAAGAAAGTATTTCTTGACCGTTTCTGGACCACATTCTTACCAGTTATAATCACTGCACAAAGTCTCAAGTGATATAGATGAAGGAAGATTATTTCCCCCCAATTTATAACATTTCGCATCATCTTTACCTCCCGATTTGGCAATGTGTTTCTTAGCATTATGTATAAGCAAAAAGACACTGAGAACATTTTTCCTTACACCGTGAGTGGAGCTAACCATCTCATGCTAGCTACGGTACTATGGCAGCTAGTATGTCACATGAACGCGTATAACCTAGTTGGCTTAAAAGGACTGGAGGTTTTCGATTTTGCAAGTCCTCAAAGCTATGGAAAGGTATTCTGAAACCACTTGCAATCTCATCACAAAGAGAAAGCCTGAGACATGGTCTGCTAGATGTGACATTTCTCAACTTGTAGAATGTTTGCTTAGCATGACAGGGGGAGCAGAATCGATTTCTGCATCTTTCCAGAGGAAGTATGTTCGAGTTGCCATTATGTGAAAACATTTGAAACTGTTGTTGGATTTTGTAGGATGTCCTATTCAGACTTGAGACATAAGCTTATGTTTGATTACCAAAGGAAAGGAGGGTTAAAAGGAAGGAGAATTAGCTCAAGTGCGAGAGAGCTTGCTTTGCATGTAAAAGGTAGTGGGATCGATGCCCACATTCTCCAGTCTAGCTTTTTAACAGATTTGCATCCTTAGTATTAGAATGATAACCACTGTTTTGGAAGGGTTTTTAGCATTATGCAATGCCTCTTCAAAAGTGTGGTTTTCAAGAACTTTAGTAAGCACATGACTTATTTGCATCATCTGTTTTGGTAGGACAAAGCCATCCATGAGCCAAAGGAAGCTGAGGTAGGCCTCATTCCATGAAAACAGGAGTGGTGTGAACCAGGATACAAACACATTTGGACCAAGCATACATGCAAGCTGAAAAATACCCTTCCCTTGTTTAGGTGTTTGGCCAGCAGTCAACTAATGAACTACATTTCAAAAGCATTTGTGCAGAAGCCACTGTTCAAGAGCCTGCCTGTGCAGTGAGGAAACATATCATAAGGAATTACAAGTTCCACAAAAGTTTAAGTAAGATCACTGAATTCAAAGTCTAGAGCACAATTTTAATCCATTACATTTAATAAAAGCGTAAAGACAAGAACATCTTATTTGTTTTTTAGAAAAGGAATGTAAAGGCTTATTAAATGTACTTTAAAAAAGAAAACTATCGGATGATGAGTTATGTCTGGCAAAGACAACAAAATCTGAGAGTGTACCTTTAGATGTTGAGTCTAATGCTCTCTCAACTGACCTATTTTGGCTAGTGGTAGCATTCCTTTGTCTTTTTCAGATTAAAATGTTACCAATGAATGTAGCTCCATTTACAATAATATGGTATGTACTCAGAAAATAATGACTTTACCGCTGTGAAATCCATGGACCGGCTGGGCAGGACCTCAACAGCACAGTCAAGCCTTGAGGTGAACTTTCATTTCCATAAAATTTTTGTGCATGAATGGTATGACAAGAAAGTATTTCTTGACCGTTTCTGGACCACATTCTTACCAGTTATAATCACTGCACAAAGTCTCAAGTGATATAGATGAAGGAAGATTATTTCCCCCCAATTTATAACATTTCGCATCATCTTTACCTCCCGATTTGGCAATGTGTTTCTTAGCATTATGTATAAGCAAAAAGACACTGAGAACATTTTTCCTTACACCGTGAGTGGAGCTAACCATCTCATGCTAGCTACGGTACTATGGCAGCTAGTATGTCACATGAACGCGTATAACCTAGTTGGCTTAAAAGGACTGGAGGTTTTCGATTTTGCAAGTCCTCAAAGCTATGGAAAGGTATTCTGAAACCACTTGCAATCTCATCACAAAGAGAAAGCCTGAGACATGGTCTGCTAGATGTGACATTTCTCAACTTGTAGAATGTTTGCTTAGCATGACAGGGGGAGCAGAATCGATTTCTGCATCTTTCCAGAGGAAGTATGTTCGAGTTGCCATTATGTGAAAACATTTGAAACTGTTGTTGGATTTTGTAGGATGTCCTATTCAGACTTGAGACATAAGCTTATGTTTGATTACCAAAGGAAAGGAGGGTTAAAAGGAAGGAGAATTAGCTCAAGTGGGAGAGAGCTTGCTTTGCATGTAAGAGGTAGTGGGATTGATGCCCACATTCTCCAGTCTAGCTTTTTAACAGATTTGCATCCTTAGTATTAGAATGATAACCACTGTTTTGGAAGGGTTTTTAGCATTATGCAATGCCTCTTCAAAAGTGTGGTTTTCAAGAACTTTAGTAAGCACATGACTTATTTGCATCATCTGTTTTGGTAGGACAAAGCCATCCATGAGCCAAAGGAAGCTGAGGTAGGCCTCATTCCATGAAAACAGGAGTGGTGTGAACCAGGATACAAACACATTTGGACCAAGCATACATGCAAGCTGAAAAATACCCTTCCCTTGTTTAGGTGTTTGGCCAGCAGTCAACTAATGAACTACATTTCAAAAGCATTTGTGCAGAAGCCACTGTTCAAGAGCCTGCCTGTGCAGTGAGGAAACATATCATAAGGAATTACAAGTTCCACAAAAGTTTAAGTAAGATCACTGAATTCAAAGTCTAGAGCACAATTTTAATCCATTACATTTAATAAAAGCGTAAAGACAAGAACATCTTATTTGTTTTTTAGAAAAGGAATGTAAAGGCTTATTAAATGTACTTTAAAAAAGAAAACTATCGGATGATGAGTTATGTCTGGCAAAGACAACAAAATCTGAGAGTGTACCTTTAGATGTTGAGTCTAATGCTCTCTCAACTGACCTATTTTGGCTAGTGGTAGCATTCCTTTGTCTTTTTCAGATTAAAATGTTACCAATGAATGTAGCTCCATTTACAATAATATGGTATGTACTCAGAAAATAATTACTTTACCGCTGTGAAATCCATGGACCGGCTGGGCAGGACCTCAACAGCACAGTCATGCCTTGAGGTGAACTTTCATTTCCATAAAATTTTTGTGCATGAATGGTATGACAAGAAAGTATTTCTTGACCGTTTCTGGACCACATTCTTACCAGTTATAATCACTGCACCAAGTCTCAAGTGATATAGATGAAGGAAGATTATTTCCCCCCAATTTATAACATTTCGCATCATCTTTACCTCCCGATTTGGCAATGTGTTTCTTAGCATTATGTATAAGCAAAAAGACACAGAAAACATTTTTCCTTACACCGTGAGTGGAGCTAACCATCTCATGCTAGCTACGGTACTATGGCAGCTAGTATGTCACATGAACGCGTATAACCTAGTTGGCTTAAAAGGACTGGAGGTTTTCGATTTTGCAAGTCCACAAAGCTATGGAAAGGTATTCTGAAACCACTTGCAATCTCATCACAAAGAGAAAGCCTGAGACATGGTCTGCCAGATGTGACATTTCTCAACTTGTAGAATGTTTGCTAAATATGACAGTGGGAGCAGAATCGATTTCTGCATCTTTCCAGAGGAAGTATGTTCGAGTTGCCATTATGTGAAAACATTTGAAACTGTTGTTGGATTTTGTAGGATGTCCTATTCAGACTTGAGACATAAGCTTATGTTTGATTACCAAAGGAAAGGAGGGTTAAAAGGAAGGAGAATTAGCTCAAGTGGGAGAGAGCTTGCTTTGCATGTAAGAGGTAGTGGGATCGATGCCCACATTCTCCAGTCTAGCTTTTTAACAGATTTGCATCCTTAGTATTAGAATGATAACCACTGTTTTGGAAGGGTTTTTAGCATTATGCAATGCCTCTTCAAAAGTGTGGTTTTCAAGAACTTTAGTAAGCACATGACTTATTTGCATCATCTGTTTTGGTAGGACAAAGCCATCCATGAGCCAAAGGAAGCTGAGGTAGGCCTCATTCCATGAAAACAGGAGTGGTGTGAACCAGGATACAAACACATTTGGACCAAGCATACATGCAAGCTGAAAAATACCCTTCCCTTGTTTAGGTGTTTGGCCAGCAGTCAACTAATGAACTACATTTCAAAAGCATTTGTGCAGAAGCCACTGTTCAAGAGCCTGCCTGTGCAGTGAGGAAACATATCACAAGGAATTACAAGTTCCACAAAAGTTTAAGTAAGATCACTGAATTCAAAGTCTAGAGCACAATTTTAATCCATTACATTTAATAAAAGCGTAAAGACAAGAACATCTTATTTGTTTTTTAGAAAAGGAATGTAAAGGCTTATTAAATGTACTTTAAAAAAGAAAACTATCGGATGATGAGTTATGTCTGGCAAAGACAACAAAATCTGAGAGTGTACCTTTAGATGTTGAGTCTAATGCTCTCTCAACTGACCTATTTTGGCTAGTGGTAGCATTCCTTTGTCTTTTTCAGATTAAAATGTTACCAATGAATGTAGCTCCATTTACAATAATATGGTATGTACTCAGAAAATAATGACTTTACCGCTGTGAAATCCATGGACCGGCTGGGCAGGACCTCAACAGCACAGTCAAGCCTTGAGGTGAACTTTCATTTCCATAAAATTTTTGTGCATGAATGGTATGACAAGAAAGTATTTCTTGACCGTTTCTGGACCACATTCTTACCAGTTATAATCACTGCACAAAGTCTCAAGTGATATAGATGAAGGAAGATTATTTCCCCCCAATTTATAACATTTCGCATCATCTTTACCTCCCGATTTGGCAATGTGTTTCTTAGCATTATGTATAAGCAAAAAGACACTGAGAACATTTTTCCTTACACCGTGAGTGGAGCTAACCATCTCATACTAGCTACGGTACTATGGCAGCTAGTATGTCACATGAACGCGTATAACCTAGTTGGCTTAAAAGGACTGGAGGTTTTCGATTTTGCAAGTCCTCAAAGCTATGGAAAGGTATTCTGAAACCACTTGCAATCTCATCACATAGAGAAAGCCTGAGACATGGTCTGCCAGATGTGACATTTCTCAACTTGTAGAATGTTTGCTAAATATGACAGTGGGAGCAGAATCGATTTCTGCATCTTTCCAGAGGAAGTATGTTCGAGTTGCCATTATGTGAAAACATTTGAAACTGTTGTTGGATTTTGTAGGATGTCCTATTCAGACTTGAGACATAAGCTTATGTTTGATTACCAAAGTAAAGGAGGGTTAAAAGGAAGGAGAATTAGCTCTAGTGGGAGAGCGCTTGCTTTGCATGTAAGAGGTAGTGGGATTGATGCCCACATTCTCCAGTCTAGCTTTTCAACATATTTGCATCCTTAGTATTAGAATATTAGCCACTGTTTTGGAAGGGTTTTTAGCATTATGCAATGCCTCTTCAAAAGTGTGGTTTTCAAGAACTTTAGTAAGCACATGACTTATTTGCATCATCTGTTTTGGTAGGACAAAGCCATCCATGAGCCAAAGGAACCTGAGGTAGGCCTCATTCCATGAAAACAGGAGTGGTGTGAACCAGGATACAAACACATTTGGACCAAGCATACATGCAAGCTGAAAAATACCCTTCCCTTGTTTAGGTGTTTGGCCAGAAGTCAACTAATGAACTACATTTCAAAAGCATTTGTGCAGAAGCCACTGTTCAAGAGCCTGCCTGTGCAGTGAGGAAACATATCATAAGGAATTACAAGTTCCACAAAAGTTTAAGTAAGATCACTGAATTCAAAGTCTAGAGCACAATTTTAATCCATTACATTTAATAAAAGCGTAAAGGCAAGAACATCTTATTCGTTTTTTAGAAAAGGAATGTATAGGCTTATTAAATGTACTTAAAAAAGAAAATTATCAGATGATGAGTTATGTCTGGCAAAGACAACAAAACCTGAGAGTGTACCTTTAGATGTTGAGTCTAATGCTCTCTCAACTGACCTATTTTGGCTAGTGGTAGCATTCCTTTGTCTTTTTCAGATTAAAATGTTACCAATGAATGTAGCTCCATTTACAATAATATGGTATGTACTCAGAAAATAATGACTTTACCGCTGTGAAATCCATGGACCGGCTGGGCAGGACCTCAACAGCACAGTCATGCCTTGAGGTGAACTTTCATTTCCATAAAATTTTTGTGCATGAATGGTATGACAAGAAAGTATTTCTTGACCGTTTCTGGACCACATTCTTACCAGTTATAATCACTGCACCAAGTCTCAAGTGATATAGATGAAGGAAGATTATATCCCCCCAATTTATAACTTTTCGCAACATCTTTACCTCCCGATTTGGCAATGTGTTTCTTAGCATCATGTATAAGCAAAAAGACACTGAGAACATTTTTCCTCACACCTTGAGTGGAGCTAACCATCTCATGCTAGCTACGGTACTATGGCAGCTAGTATGTCACATGAACGTGTATAACCTAGTTGGGTTAAAAGGTCTGGAGGTTTTCGATTTTGCAAGTCCTCAAAGCTATGGAAAGGTATTCTGAAACCACTTGCAATCTCATCACATAGAGAAAGCCTGAGACATGGTCTGCCAGATGTGACATTTCTCAACTTGTAGAATGTTTGCTAAATATGACAGTGGGAGCAGAATCGATTTCTGCATCTTTCCAGAGGAAGTATGTTCGAGTTGCCATTATGTGAAAACATTTGAAACTGTTGTTGGATTTTGTAGGATGTCCTATTCAGACTTGAGACATAAACTTATGTTTGATTACCAAAGTAAAGGAGGGTTAAAAGGAAGGAGAATTAGCTCAAGTGGGAGAGAGCTTGCTTTGCATGTAAGAGGTAGTGGGATTGATGCCCACATTCTCAAGTCTAGCTTTTCAACATATTTGCATCCTTAGTATTAGAATATTAGCCACTGTTTTGGAAGGGTTTTTAGCATTATGCAATGCCTCTTCAAAAGTGTGGTTTTCAAGAACTTTAGTAAGCACATGACTTATTTGCATCATCTGTTTTGGTAGGACAAAGCCATCCATGAGCCAAAGGAAGCTGAGGTAGGCCTCATTCCATGAAAACAGGAGTGGTGTGAACCAGGATACAAACACATTTGGACCAAGCATACATGCAAGCTGAAAAATACCCTTCCCTTGTTTAGGTGTTTGGCCAGCAGTCAACTAATGAACTACATTTCAAAAGCATTTGTGCAGAAGCCACTGTTCAAGAGCCTGCCTGTGCATTGAGGAAACATATCATAAGGAATTACAAGTTCCACAAAAGTTTAAGTAAGATGACAGAATTCAAAGTCTAGAGCACAATTTTAATCCATTACATTTAATAAAAGCGTAAAGACAAGAACATCTTATTTGTTTTTTAGAAAAGGAATGTAAAGGCTTATTAAATGTACTTAAAAAAGAAAACTATCGGATGATGAGTTATGTCTGGCAAAGACAACAAAATCTGAGAGTGTACCTTTAGATGTTGAGTCTAATGCTCTCTCAACTGACATATATTGGCTAGTGTTAGCATTCCTTTGTCTTTTTCAGATTAAAATGTTACCAATGAATGTAGCTCCATTTACAATAATATGGTATGTACTCAGAAAATAATGACTTTAACGCTGTGAAATCCATGGACCGGCTGGGCAGGACCTCAACAGCACAGTCAAGCCTTGAGGTCAACTTTCATTTCCATAAAATTTTTATGCATGAATGGTATGACAAGAAAGTATTTCTTGACCGTTTCTGGACCACATTCTTACCAGTTATAATCACTGCACCAAGTCTCAAGTGATATAGATGAAGGAAGATTATTTCCCCCCAATTTATAACATTTCGCATCATCTTTACCTCCCGATTTGGCAATGTGTTTCTTAGCATCATGTATAAGCAAAAAGACACTGAGAACATTTTTCCTCACACCGTGAGTGGAGCTAACCATCTCATGCTAGCTACGGTACTATGGCAGCTAGTATGTCACATGAACGCGTATAACCTAGTTGGCTTAAAAGGACTGGAGGTTTTCGATTTTGCAAGTCCTCAAAGCTATGGAAAGGTATTCTGAAACCACTTGCAATCTCATCACAAAGAGAAAGCCTGAGACATGGTCTGCCAGAAGTGACATTTCTCAACTTGTAGAATGTTTGCTTAGCATGACAGGGGAGCAGAATCGATTTCTGCATCTTTTCAGAAGAAGTATGTTCGAGCTGCCATTATGTGAAAACATTTGAAACTGTTGTTGGATTTTGTAGGATGTCCTATTCAGACTTAAGCAATAAACTTATCTTTGATTACCATAGGAAAGGAGAGCTAAAGGTCAGGGGAATTAGCTCAAGTGGGAGAGAGCTTGCTTAGTATTTAAAAGGTAGTGGGATCGATGCCCACATTCTCCAGTCTAGCTTTTCAAAATATTTGCATCCTTAGTATTAGAATATTAGCCACTGTTTTGGAAGGGTTTTTAGCATTATGCAATGCCTCTTCAAAAGTGTGGTTTTCAAGAACTTTAGTAAGCACATGACTTATTTGCATCATCTGTTTTGGTAGGACAAAGCCATCCATGAGCCAAAGGAAGCTGAGGTAGGCCTCATTCCATGAAAACAGGAGTGGTGTGAACCAGGATACAAACACATTTGGACCAAGCATACATGCAAGCTGAAAAATACCCTTCCCTTGTTTAGGTGTTTGGCCAGCAGTCAACTAATGAACTACATTTCAAAAGCATTTGTGCAGAAGCCACTGTTCAAGAGCCTGCCTGTGCAGTGAGGAAACATATCATAAGGAATTACAAGTTCCACAAAAGTTTAAGTAAGATCACTGAATTCAAAGTCTAGAGCACAATTTTAATCCATTACATTTAATAAAAGCGTAAAGACAAGAACATCTTATTTGTTTTTTAGAAAAGGAATGTAAAGGCTTATTAAATGTACTTTAAAAAAGAAAACTATCGGATGATGAGTTATGTCTGGCAAAGACAACAAAATCTGAGAGTGTACCTTTAGATGTTGAGTCTAATGCTCTCTCAACTGACCTATTTTGGCTAGTGGTAGCATTCCTTTGTCTTTTTCAGATTAAAATGTTACCAATGAATGTAGCTCCATTTACAATAATATGGTATGTACTCAGAAAATAATTACTTTACCGCTGTGAAATCCATGGACCGGCTGGGCAGGACCTCAACAGCACAGTCATGCCTTGAGGTGAACTTTCATTTCCATAAAATTTTTGTGCATGAATGGTATGACAAGAAAGTATTTCTTGACCGTTTCTGGACCACATTCTTACCAGTTATAATCACTGCACCAAGTCTCAAGTGATATAGATGAAGGAAGATTATTTCCCCCCAATTTATAACATTTCGCATCATCTTTACCTCCCGATTTGGCAATGTGTTTCTTAGCATTATGTATAAGCAAAAAGACACAGAAAACATTTTTCCTTACACCGTGAGTGGAGCTAACCATCTCATGCTAGCTACGGTACTATGGCAGCTAGTATGTCACATGAACGCGTATAACCTAGTTGGCTTAAAAGGACTGGAGGTTTTCGATTTTGCAAGTCCACAAAGCTATGGAAAGGTATTCTGAAACCACTTGCAATCTCATCACAAAGAGAAAGCCTGAGACATGGTCTGCCAGATGTGACATTTCTCAACTTGTAGAATGTTTGCTAAATATGACAGTGGGAGCAGAATCGATTTCTGCATCTTTCCAGAGGAAGTATGTTCGAGTTGCCATTATGTGAAAACATTTGAAACTGTTGTTGGATTTTGTAGGATGTCCTATTCAGACTTGAGACATAAGCTTATGTTTGATTACCAAAGGAAAGGAGGGTTAAAAGGAAGGAGAATTAGCTCAAGTGGGAGAGAGCTTGCTTTGCATGTAAGAGGTAGTGGGATCGATGCCCACATTCTCCAGTCTAGCTTTTTAACAGATTTGCATCCTTAGTATTAGAATGATAACCACTGTTTTGGAAGGGTTTTTAGCATTATGCAATGCCTCTTCAAAAGTGTGGTTTTCAAGAACTTTAGTAAGCACATGACTTATTTGCATCATCTGTTTTGGTAGGACAAAGCCATCCATGAGCCAAAGGAAGCTGAGGTAGGCCTCATTCCATGAAAACAGGAGTGGTGTGAACCAGGATACAAACACATTTGGACCAAGCATACATGCAAGCTGAAAAATACCCTTCCCTTGTTTAGGTGTTTGGCCAGCAGTCAACTAATGAACTACATTTCAAAAGCATTTGTGCAGAAGCCACTGTTCAAGAGCCTGCCTGTGCAGTGAGGAAACATATCACAAGGAATTACAAGTTCCACAAAAGTTTAAGTAAGATCACTGAATTCAAAGTCTAGAGCACAATTTTAATCCATTACATTTAATAAAAGCGTAAAGACAAGAACATCTTATTTGTTTTTTAGAAAAGGAATGTAAAGGCTTATTAAATGTACTTTAAAAAAGAAAACTATCGGATGATGAGTTATGTCTGGCAAAGACAACAAAATCTGAGAGTGTACCTTTAGATGTTGAGTCTAATGCTCTCTCAACTGACCTATTTTGGCTAGTGGTAGCATTCCTTTGTCTTTTTCAGATTAAAATGTTACCAATGAATGTAGCTCCATTTACAATAATATGGTATGTACTCAGAAAATAATGACTTTACCGCTGTGAAATCCATGGACCGGCTGGGCAGGACCTCAACAGCACAGTCAAGCCTTGAGGTGAACTTTCATTTCCATAAAATTTTTGTGCATGAATGGTATGACAAGAAAGTATTTCTTGACCGTTTCTGGACCACATTCTTACCAGTTATAATCACTGCACAAAGTCTCAAGTGATATAGATGAAGGAAGATTATTTCCCCCCAATTTATAACATTTCGCATCATCTTTACCTCCCGATTTGGCAATGTGTTTCTTAGCATTATGTATAAGCAAAAAGACACTGAGAACATTTTTCCTTACACCGTGAGTGGAGCTAACCATCTCATACTAGCTACGGTACTATGGCAGCTAGTATGTCACATGAACGCGTATAACCTAGTTGGCTTAAAAGGACTGGAGGTTTTCGATTTTGCAAGTCCTCAAAGCTATGGAAAGGTATTCTGAAACCACTTGCAATCTCATCACATAGAGAAAGCCTGAGACATGGTCTGCCAGATGTGACATTTCTCAACTTGTAGAATGTTTGCTAAATATGACAGTGGGAGCAGAATCGATTTCTGCATCTTTCCAGAGGAAGTATGTTCGAGTTGCCATTATGTGAAAACATTTGAAACTGTTGTTGGATTTTGTAGGATGTCCTATTCAGACTTGAGACATAAGCTTATGTTTGATTACCAAAGTAAAGGAGGGTTAAAAGGAAGGAGAATTAGCTCTAGTGGGAGAGCGCTTGCTTTGCATGTAAGAGGTAGTGGGATTGATGCCCACATTCTCCAGTCTAGCTTTTCAACATATTTGCATCCTTAGTATTAGAATATTAGCCACTGTTTTGGAAGGGTTTTTAGCATTATGCAATGCCTCTTCAAAAGTGTGGTTTTCAAGAACTTTAGTAAGCACATGACTTATTTGCATCATCTGTTTTGGTAGGACAAAGCCATCCATGAGCCAAAGGAACCTGAGGTAGGCCTCATTCCATGAAAACAGGAGTGGTGTGAACCAGGATACAAACACATTTGGACCAAGCATACATGCAAGCTGAAAAATACCCTTCCCTTGTTTAGGTGTTTGGCCAGAAGTCAACTAATGAACTACATTTCAAAAGCATTTGTGCAGAAGCCACTGTTCAAGAGCCTGCCTGTGCAGTGAGGAAACATATCATAAGGAATTACAAGTTCCACAAAAGTTTAAGTAAGATCACTGAATTCAAAGTCTAGAGCACAATTTTAATCCATTACATTTAATAAAAGCGTAAAGGCAAGAACATCTTATTCGTTTTTTAGAAAAGGAATGTATAGGCTTATTAAATGTACTTAAAAAAGAAAATTATCAGATGATGAGTTATGTCTGGCAAAGACAACAAAACCTGAGAGTGTACCTTTAGATGTTGAGTCTAATGCTCTCTCAACTGACCTATTTTGGCTAGTGGTAGCATTCCTTTGTCTTTTTCAGATTAAAATGTTACCAATGAATGTAGCTCCATTTACAATAATATGGTATGTACTCAGAAAATAATGACTTTACCGCTGTGAAATCCATGGACCGGCTGGGCAGGACCTCAACAGCACAGTCATGCCTTGAGGTGAACTTTCATTTCCATAAAATTTTTGTGCATGAATGGTATGACAAGAAAGTATTTCTTGACCGTTTCTGGACCACATTCTTACCAGTTATAATCACTGCACCAAGTCTCAAGTGATATAGATGAAGGAAGATTATATCCCCCCAATTTATAACTTTTCGCAACATCTTTACCTCCCGATTTGGCAATGTGTTTCTTAGCATCATGTATAAGCAAAAAGACACTGAGAACATTTTTCCTCACACCTTGAGTGGAGCTAACCATCTCATGCTAGCTACGGTACTATGGCAGCTAGTATGTCACATGAACGTGTATAACCTAGTTGGGTTAAAAGGTCTGGAGGTTTTCGATTTTGCAAGTCCTCAAAGCTATGGAAAGGTATTCTGAAACCACTTGCAATCTCATCACATAGAGAAAGCCTGAGACATGGTCTGCCAGATGTGACATTTCTCAACTTGTAGAATGTTTGCTAAATATGACAGTGGGAGCAGAATCGATTTCTGCATCTTTCCAGAGGAAGTATGTTCGAGTTGCCATTATGTGAAAACATTTGAAACTGTTGTTGGATTTTGTAGGATGTCCTATTCAGACTTGAGACATAAACTTATGTTTGATTACCAAAGTAAAGGAGGGTTAAAAGGAAGGAGAATTAGCTCAAGTGGGAGAGAGCTTGCTTTGCATGTAAGAGGTAGTGGGATTGATGCCCACATTCTCAAGTCTAGCTTTTCAACATATTTGCATCCTTAGTATTAGAATATTAGCCACTGTTTTGGAAGGGTTTTTAGCATTATGCAATGCCTCTTCAAAAGTGTGGTTTTCAAGAACTTTAGTAAGCACATGACTTATTTGCATCATCTGTTTTGGTAGGACAAAGCCATCCATGAGCCAAAGGAAGCTGAGGTAGGCCTCATTCCATGAAAACAGGAGTGGTGTGAACCAGGATACAAACACATTTGGACCAAGCATACATGCAAGCTGAAAAATACCCTTCCCTTGTTTAGGTGTTTGGCCAGCAGTCAACTAATGAACTACATTTCAAAAGCATTTGTGCAGAAGCCACTGTTCAAGAGCCTGCCTGTGCATTGAGGAAACATATCATAAGGAATTACAAGTTCCACAAAAGTTTAAGTAAGATGACAGAATTCAAAGTCTAGAGCACAATTTTAATCCATTACATTTAATAAAAGCGTAAAGACAAGAACATCTTATTTGTTTTTTAGAAAAGGAATGTAAAGGCTTATTAAATGTACTTAAAAAAGAAAACTATCGGATGATGAGTTATGTCTGGCAAAGACAACAAAATCTGAGAGTGTACCTTTAGATGTTGAGTCTAATGCTCTCTCAACTGACATATATTGGCTAGTGTTAGCATTCCTTTGTCTTTTTCAGATTAAAATGTTACCAATGAATGTAGCTCCATTTACAATAATATGGTATGTACTCAGAAAATAATGACTTTAACGCTGTGAAATCCATGGACCGGCTGGGCAGGACCTCAACAGCACAGTCAAGCCTTGAGGTCAACTTTCATTTCCATAAAATTTTTATGCATGAATGGTATGACAAGAAAGTATTTCTTGACCGTTTCTGGACCACATTCTTACCAGTTATAATCACTGCACCAAGTCTCAAGTGATATAGATGAAGGAAGATTATTTCCCCCCAATTTATAACATTTCGCATCATCTTTACCTCCCGATTTGGCAATGTGTTTCTTAGCATCATGTATAAGCAAAAAGACACTGAGAACATTTTTCCTCACACCGTGAGTGGAGCTAACCATCTCATGCTAGCTACGGTACTATGGCAGCTAGTATGTCACATGAACGCGTATAACCTAGTTGGCTTAAAAGGACTGGAGGTTTTCGATTTTGCAAGTCCTCAAAGCTATGGAAAGGTATTCTGAAACCACTTGCAATCTCATCACAAAGAGAAAGCCTGAGACATGGTCTGCCAGAAGTGACATTTCTCAACTTGTAGAATGTTTGCTTAGCATGACAGGGGAGCAGAATCGATTTCTGCATCTTTTCAGAAGAAGTATGTTCGAGCTGCCATTATGTGAAAACATTTGAAACTGTTGTTGGATTTTGTAGGATGTCCTATTCAGACTTAAGCAATAAACTTATCTTTGATTACCATAGGAAAGGAGAGCTAAAGGTCAGGGGAATTAGCTCAAGTGGGAGAGAGCTTGCTTAGTATTTAAAAGGTAGTGGGATCGATGCCCACATTCTCCAGTCTAGCTTTTCAAAATATTTGCATCCTTAGTATTAGAATATTAGCCACTGTTTTGGAAGGGTTTTTAGCATTATGCAATGCCTCTTCAAAAGTGTGATCTTCAAGAACTTTAGTAAGCACATGACTTATTTGCATTATCTGTTTTGGTAGGATAAAGCCATCCATGAGCCAAAGGAAGCTGAGGTAGGCCTCATCCCATGAAAACAGGAGTGGTTTGAACCAGGATACAAACACATTTGGACCAAGCATACATGCAATCTGACAAATACCCTTCCCTTGTTTAGGTGTTTGGCCAGCAGTCAACTAATGAACTACATTTCAAAAGCATTTGTGCAGAAGCCACTGTTCAAGAGCCTGCCTGTGCAGTGAGGAAACATATCATAAGGAATTACAAGTTCCACAAAAGTTTAAGTAAGATCACTGAATTCAAAGTCTAGAGCACAATTTTAATCCATTACATTTAATAAAAGCGTAAAGACAAGAACATCTTATTTGTTTTTTAGAAAAGGAATGTAAAGGCTTATTAAATGTACTTAAAAAAGAAAACTATCGGATGATGAGTTATGTCTGGCAAAGACAATAAAATCTGAGAGTGTACCTTTAGATGTTGAGTCTAATGCTCTCTCAACTGACATATTTTGGCTAGTGGTAGCATTCCTTTGTCTTTTTCAGATTAAAATGTTACCAATGAATGTAGCTCCATTTACAAAAATATGGTATGTACTCAGAAAATAATGAATTTACCGCTGTGAAATCCATGGACCGGCTGGGCAGGACCTCAACAGCACAGTCATGCCTTGAGGTGAACTTTCATTTCCATAAAATTTTTGTGCATGAATGGTTTGACAAGAAAGTATTTCTTGACCGTTTCTGGACCACATTCTTACCAGTTATAATCACTGCACCAAGTCTCAAGTGATATAGATGAAGGAAAATTATTTCCCCCCAAATTATAACATTTCGCATCATCTTTACCTCCCGATTTGGCAATGTGTTTCTTAGCATCATGTATAAGCAAAAAGACACTGAGAACATTTTTCCTCACACCGTGAGTGGAGCTAACCATCTCATGCTAGCTACGGTACTATGGCAGCTAGTATGTCACATGAACGCGTATAACCTAGTTGGCTTAAAAGGACTGGAGGTTTTCGATTTTGCAAGTCCTCAAAGCTATGGAAAGGTATTCTGAAACCACTTGCAATCTCATCACAAAGAGAAAGCCTGAGACATGGTCTGCCAGAAGTGACATTTCTCAACTTGTAGAATGTTTGCTTAGCATGACAGGGGAGCAGAATCGATTTCTGCATCTTTTCAGAGGAAGTATGTTCGAGTTGCCATTATGTGAAAACATTTGAAACTGTTGTTGGATTTTGTAGGATGTCCTATTCAGAATAGAGCCATAAACTTATGTTTGATTACCAAAGGAAAGGAGTGTTAAAGAGTAGGGGAATTAGCTCAAGTGGGAGAGTGCTTGCTTAGCATGTAAGAGGTAGTGGGATCGATGCCCACATTCTCCAGTCTAGCTTTTCAACATATTTGCATCCTTAGTATTAGAATATTAGCCACTGTTTTGGAAGGGTTTTTAGCATTATGCAATGCCTCTTCAAAAGTGTGATTTTGAAGAACTTTAGTAAGCACATGACTTATTTGCATCATCTGTTTTGGTAGGATAAAGCCATCCATGAGCCAAAGGAAGCTGAGGTAGGCCTCATTCCATGAAAACAGGAGTGGTGTGAACCAGGATACAAACACATTTGGACCAAGCATACATGCAAGCTGACAAATACCCTTCCCTTGTTTAGGCCTTTGGCCAGCAGTCAACTAATGAACTACATTTCAAAAGCATTTGTGCAGAAGCCACTGTTCAAGAGCCTGCCTGTGCAGTGAGGAAACATATCATAAGGAATTACAAGTTCCACAAAAGTTTAAGTAAGATCACTGAATTCAAAGTCTAGAGCACAATTTTAATCCATTACATTTAATAAAAGCGTAAAGACAAGAACATCTTATTTGTTTTTTAGAAAAGGAATGTAAAGGCTTATTAAATGTACTTTAAAAAAGAAAACTATCGGATGATGAGTTATGTCTGGCAAAGACAACAAAATCTGAGAGTGTACCTTTAGATGTTGAGTCTAATGCTCTCTCAACTGACCTATTTTGGCTAGTGGTAGCATTCCTTTGTCTTTTTCAGATTAAAATGTTACCAATGAATGTAGCTCCATTTACAATAATATGGTATGTACTCAGAAAATAATGACTTTACCGCTGTGAAATCCATGGACCGGCTGGGCAGGACCTCAACAGCACAGTCAAGCCTTGAGGTGAACTTTCATTTCCATAAAATTTTTGTGCATGAATGGTATGACAAGAAAGTATTTCTTGACCGTTTCTGGACCACATTCTTACCAGTTATAATCACTGCACAAAGTCTCAAGTGATATAGATGAAGGAAGATTATTTCCCCCCAATTTATAACATTTCGCATCATCTTTACCTCCCGATTTGGCAATGTGTTTCTTAGCATTATGTATAAGCAAAAAGACACTGAGAACATTTTTCCTTACACCGTGAGTGGAGCTAACCATCTCATGCTAGCTACGGTACTATGGCAGCTAGTATGTCACATGAACGCGTATAACCTAGTTGGCTTAAAAGGACTGGAGGTTTTCGATTTTGCAAGTCGTCAAAGCTATGGAAAGGTATTCTGAAACCACTTGCAATCTCATCACAAAGAGAAAGCCTGAGACATGGTCTGCTAGATGTGACATTTCTCAACTTGTAGAATGTTTGCTTAGCATGACAGGGGGAGCAGAATCGATTTCTGCATCTTTCCAGAGGAAGTATGTTCGAGTTGCCATTATGTGAAAACATTTGAAACTGTTGTTGGATTTTGTAGGATGTCCTATTCAGACTTGAGACATAAGCTTATGTTTGATTACCAAAGGAAAGGAGGGTTAAAAGGAAGGAGAATTAGCTCAAGTGGGAGAGAGCTTGCTTTGCATGTAAGAGGTAGTGGGATTGATGCCCACATTCTCCAGTCTAGCTTTTTAACAGATTTGCATCCTTAGTATTAGAATGATAACCACTGTTTTGGAAGGGTTTTTAGCATTATGCAATGCCTCTTCAAAAGTGTGGTTTTCAAGAACTTTAGTAAGCACATGACTTATTTGCATCATCTGTTTTGGTAGGACAAAGCCATCCATGAGCCAAAGGAAGCTGAGGTAGGCCTCATTCCATGAAAACAGGAGTGGTGTGAACCAGGATACAAACACATTTGGACCAAGCATACATGCAAGCTGAAAAATACCCTTCCCTTGTTTAGGTGTTTGGCCAGCAGTCAACTAATGAACTACATTTCAAAAGCATTTGTGCAGAAGCCACTGTTCAAGAGCCTGCCTGTGCAGTGAGGAAACATATCATAAGGAATTACAAGTTCCACAAAAGTTTAAGTAAGATCACTGAATTCAAAGTCTAGAGCACAATTTTAATCCATTACATTTAATAAAAGCGTAAAGACAAGAACATCTTATTTGTTTTTTAGAAAAGGAATGTAAAGGCTTATTAAATGTACTTTAAAAAAGAAAACTATCGGATGATGAGTTATGTCTGGCAAAGACAACAAAATCTGAGAGTGTACCTTTAGATGTTGAGTCTAATGCTCTCTCAACTGACCTATTTTGGCTAGTGGTAGCATTCCTTTGTCTTTTTCAGATTAAAATGTTACCAATGAATGTAGCTCCATTTACAATAATATGGTATGTACTCAGAAAATAATTACTTTACCGCTGTGAAATCCATGGACCGGCTGGGCAGGACCTCAACAGCACAGTCATGCCTTGAGGTGAACTTTCATTTCCATAAAATTTTTGTGCATGAATGGTATGACACGAAAGTATTTCTTGACCGTTTCTGGACCACATTCTTACCAGTTATAATCACTGCACCAAGTCTTAAGTGATATAGATGAAGGAATATTATTTCCCCCCAATTTATAACATTTCCCGTCATCTTTACCTCCCGATTTGGCAATGTGTTTCTTAGCATCATGTATAAGCAAAAAGACACTGAGAACATTTTTCCTCACACCGTGAGTGGAGCTAACCATCTCATGCTAGCTATGGTACTATGGCAGCTAGTATGTCACATGAACGCGTATAACCTAGTTGGCTTAAAAGGACTGGAGGTTTTCGATTTTGCAAGTCCTCAAAGCTATGGAAAGGTATTCTGAAACCACTTGCAATCTCATCACAAAGAGAAAGCCTGAGACATGGTCTGCCAGATGTGACATTTCTCAACTTGTAGAATGTTTGCTTAGCATGACAGGGGGAGCAGAATCGATTTCTGCATCTTTCCAGAGGAAGTATGTTCGAGTTGCCATTATGTGAAAACATTTGAAACTGTTGTTGGATTTTGTAGGCTGTCCTTTTCAGACTTGAGCCATAAACTTATGTTTGATTACCAAAGGAAAGGAGAGTTAAAGAGCAGGGCAATTAGCTCAAGTAGGAGAGTGCTTGCTTAGCATGTAAGAGGTAGTGGGATCGATGCCCACATTCTCCAGTCTAACTTTTCAACATATTTGCATCCTTAGTATTATAATATTAGCCACTGTTTTGGAAGGGTTTTTAGCATTATGCAATGCCTCTTCAAAAGTGTGATTTTGAAGAACTTTAGTAAGCACATGACTTATTTGCATCATCTGTTTTGGTAGGATAAAGCCATCCATGAGCCAAAGGAAGCTGAGGTAGGCCTCATTCCATGAAAACAGGAGTGGTGTGAACCAGGATACAAACACATTTGGACCAAGCATACATGCAAGCTGACAAATACCCTTCCCTTGTTTAGGTGTTTGGCCAGCAGTCAACTAATGAACTACATTTCAAAAGCATTTGTGAAGAAGCCACTGTTCAAGAGCCTTCCTGTGCAGTGAGGAAACATATCATAAGGAATTACAAGTTCCACAAAAGTTTAAGTAAGATCACTGAATTCAAAGTCTAGAGCACAATTTTAATCCATTACATTTAATAAAAGTGTAAAGACAAGAACATCTTATTCATTTTTTAGAAAAGCAATGTAAAGGCTTATTAAATGTACTTAAAAAAGAAAACTATCGGATGATGATTTATGTCTGGCAAAGACAACCAAACCTGAGAGTGTACCTTTAGATGTTGAGTCTAATGCTCTCTCAACTGACCTATTTTGGCTAGTGGTAGCATTCCTTTGTCTTTTTCGGATTAAAATGTTACCAATGAATGTAGCTCCATTTACAATAATATGGTATGTACTCAGAAAATAATGACTGTACCGCTGTGAAATCCATGGACCAGCTGGGCAGGACCTCAACAGCATAGTCATGCCTTGAGGTGAACTTTCATTTCCATAAAATTTTTGTGCATGAATGGTATGACAAGAAAGTATTTCTTGACCGTTTCTGGACCACATTCTTACCAGTTATAATCACTGCACCAAGTCTCAAGTGATATAGATGAAGGAAGATTATTTCCCCCCAATTTATAACATTTCGCATCATCTTTACCTCCCCATTTGGCAATGTGTTTCTTAGCATTATGTATAAGCAAAAAGACACTGAGAACATTTTTCCTCACACCGTGAGTGGAGCTAACCATCTCATGCTAGCTACGGTACTTTGGCAGCTAGTATGTTACATGAACGCGTATAACCTAGTTGGCTTAAAAGGACTGGAGGTTTTCGATTTTGCAAGTCCTCAAAGCTATGGAAAGGTATTCTGAAACCACTTGCAATCTCATCACAAAGAGAAAGCCTGAGACATGGTCTGCCAGATGTGACATTTCTCAACTTGTAGAATGTTTGCTTAGCATGACAGGGGGAGCAGAATCGATTTCTGCATCTTTCCAGAGGAAGTATGTTCGAGTTCTCATTATGTGAAAACATTTGAAACTGTTGTTGGATTTTGTAGGATGTCCTTTTCAGACTTGAGCCATAAACTTATGTTTGATTACCAAAGGAAAGGAGATGTAAAGGGCAGGGGAATTAGCTCAAGTGGGAGAGAGCTTGCTTAGCATGTAAGAGGTAGTGGGATCGATGCCCACATTCTCCAGTCTAGCTTTTCAACATATTTGCATCCTTAGTATTAGAATATTAGCCACTGTTTTGGAAGGGTTTTTAGCATTATGCAATGCCTCTTCAAAAGTTTGATTTTGAAGAACTTTAGTAAGCACATGACTTATTTGCATCATCTGTTTTGGTAGGATAAAGCCATCCATGAGCCAAAGGAAGCTGAGGTAGGCCTCATCCCATGAAAACAGGAGTGGTTTGAACCAGGATACAAACACATTTGGACCAAGCATACATGCAATCTGACAAATACCCTTCCCTTGTTTAGGTGTTTGGCCAGCAGTCAACTAATGAACTACATTTCAAAAGCATTTGTGCAGAAGCCACTGTTCAAGAGCCTGCCTGTGCAGTGAGGAAACATATCATAAGGAATTACAAGTTCCACAAAAGTTTAAGTAAGATCACTGAATTCAAAGTCTAGAGCACAATTTTAATCCATTACATTTAATAAAAGCGTAAAGACAAGAACATCTTATTTGTTTTTTAGAAAAGGAATGTAAAGGCTTATTAAATGTACTTAAAAAAGAAAACTATCGGATGATGAGTTATGTCTGGCAAAGACAATAAAATCTGAGAGTGTACCTTTAGATGTTGAGTCTAATGCTCTCTCAACTGACATATTTTGGCTAGTGGTAGCATTCCTTTGTCTTTTTCAGATTAAAATGTTACCAATGAATGTAGCTCCATTTACAAAAATATGGTATGTACTCAGAAAATAATGAATTTACCGCTGTGAAATCCATGGACCGGCTGGGCAGGACCTCAACAGCACAGTCATGCCTTGAGGTGAACTTTCATTTCCATAAAATTTTTGTGCATGAATGGTTTGACAAGAAAGTATTTCTTGACCGTTTCTGGACCACATTCTTACCAGTTATAATCACTGCACCAAGTCTCAAGTGATATAGATGAAGGAAAATTATTTCCCCCCAAATTATAACATTTCGCATCATCTTTACCTCCCGATTTGGCAATGTGTTTCTTAGCATCATGTATAAGCAAAAAGACACTGAGAACATTTTTCCTCACACCGTGAGTGGAGCTAACCATCTCATGCTAGCTACGGTACTATGGCAGCTAGTATGTCACATGAACGCGTATAACCTAGTTGGCTTAAAAGGACTGGAGGTTTTCGATTTTGCAAGTCCTCAAAGCTATGGAAAGGTATTCTGAAACCACTTGCAATCTCATCACAAAGAGAAAGCCTGAGACATGGTCTGCCAGAAGTGACATTTCTCAACTTGTAGAATGTTTGCTTAGCATGACAGGGGAGCAGAATCGATTTCTGCATCTTTTCAGAGGAAGTATGTTCGAGTTGCCATTATGTGAAAACATTTGAAACTGTTGTTGGATTTTGTAGGATGTCCTATTCAGAATAGAGCCATAAACTTATGTTTGATTACCAAAGGAAAGGAGTGTTAAAGAGTAGGGGAATTAGCTCAAGTGGGAGAGTGCTTGCTTAGCATGTAAGAGGTAGTGGGATCGATGCCCACATTCTCCAGTCTAGCTTTTCAACATATTTGCATCCTTAGTATTAGAATATTAGCCACTGTTTTGGAAGGGTTTTTAGCATTATGCAATGCCTCTTCAAAAGTGTGATTTTGAAGAACTTTAGTAAGCACATGACTTATTTGCATCATCTGTTTTGGTAGGATAAAGCCATCCATGAGCCAAAGGAAGCTGAGGTAGGCCTCATTCCATGAAAACAGGAGTGGTGTGAACCAGGATACAAACACATTTGGACCAAGCATACATGCAAGCTGACAAATACCCTTCCCTTGTTTAGGCCTTTGGCCAGCAGTCAACTAATGAACTACATTTCAAAAGCATTTGTGCAGAAGCCACTGTTCAAGAGCCTGCCTGTGCAGTGAGGAAACATATCATAAGGAATTACAAGTTCCACAAAAGTTTAAGTAAGATCACTGAATTCAAAGTCTAGAGCACAATTTTAATCCATTACATTTAATAAAAGCGTAAAGACAAGAACATCTTATTTGTTTTTTAGAAAAGGAATGTAAAGGCTTATTAAATGTACTTTAAAAAAGAAAACTATCGGATGATGAGTTATGTCTGGCAAAGACAACAAAATCTGAGAGTGTACCTTTAGATGTTGAGTCTAATGCTCTCTCAACTGACCTATTTTGGCTAGTGGTAGCATTCCTTTGTCTTTTTCAGATTAAAATGTTACCAATGAATGTAGCTCCATTTACAATAATATGGTATGTACTCAGAAAATAATGACTTTACCGCTGTGAAATCCATGGACCGGCTGGGCAGGACCTCAACAGCACAGTCAAGCCTTGAGGTGAACTTTCATTTCCATAAAATTTTTGTGCATGAATGGTATGACAAGAAAGTATTTCTTGACCGTTTCTGGACCACATTCTTACCAGTTATAATCACTGCACAAAGTCTCAAGTGATATAGATGAAGGAAGATTATTTCCCCCCAATTTATAACATTTCGCATCATCTTTACCTCCCGATTTGGCAATGTGTTTCTTAGCATTATGTATAAGCAAAAAGACACTGAGAACATTTTTCCTTACACCGTGAGTGGAGCTAACCATCTCATGCTAGCTACGGTACTATGGCAGCTAGTATGTCACATGAACGCGTATAACCTAGTTGGCTTAAAAGGACTGGAGGTTTTCGATTTTGCAAGTCGTCAAAGCTATGGAAAGGTATTCTGAAACCACTTGCAATCTCATCACAAAGAGAAAGCCTGAGACATGGTCTGCTAGATGTGACATTTCTCAACTTGTAGAATGTTTGCTTAGCATGACAGGGGGAGCAGAATCGATTTCTGCATCTTTCCAGAGGAAGTATGTTCGAGTTGCCATTATGTGAAAACATTTGAAACTGTTGTTGGATTTTGTAGGATGTCCTATTCAGACTTGAGACATAAGCTTATGTTTGATTACCAAAGGAAAGGAGGGTTAAAAGGAAGGAGAATTAGCTCAAGTGGGAGAGAGCTTGCTTTGCATGTAAGAGGTAGTGGGATTGATGCCCACATTCTCCAGTCTAGCTTTTTAACAGATTTGCATCCTTAGTATTAGAATGATAACCACTGTTTTGGAAGGGTTTTTAGCATTATGCAATGCCTCTTCAAAAGTGTGGTTTTCAAGAACTTTAGTAAGCACATGACTTATTTGCATCATCTGTTTTGGTAGGACAAAGCCATCCATGAGCCAAAGGAAGCTGAGGTAGGCCTCATTCCATGAAAACAGGAGTGGTGTGAACCAGGATACAAACACATTTGGACCAAGCATACATGCAAGCTGAAAAATACCCTTCCCTTGTTTAGGTGTTTGGCCAGCAGTCAACTAATGAACTACATTTCAAAAGCATTTGTGCAGAAGCCACTGTTCAAGAGCCTGCCTGTGCAGTGAGGAAACATATCATAAGGAATTACAAGTTCCACAAAAGTTTAAGTAAGATCACTGAATTCAAAGTCTAGAGCACAATTTTAATCCATTACATTTAATAAAAGCGTAAAGACAAGAACATCTTATTTGTTTTTTAGAAAAGGAATGTAAAGGCTTATTAAATGTACTTTAAAAAAGAAAACTATCGGATGATGAGTTATGTCTGGCAAAGACAACAAAATCTGAGAGTGTACCTTTAGATGTTGAGTCTAATGCTCTCTCAACTGACCTATTTTGGCTAGTGGTAGCATTCCTTTGTCTTTTTCAGATTAAAATGTTACCAATGAATGTAGCTCCATTTACAATAATATGGTATGTACTCAGAAAATAATTACTTTACCGCTGTGAAATCCATGGACCGGCTGGGCAGGACCTCAACAGCACAGTCATGCCTTGAGGTGAACTTTCATTTCCATAAAATTTTTGTGCATGAATGGTATGACACGAAAGTATTTCTTGACCGTTTCTGGACCACATTCTTACCAGTTATAATCACTGCACCAAGTCTTAAGTGATATAGATGAAGGAATATTATTTCCCCCCAATTTATAACATTTCCCGTCATCTTTACCTCCCGATTTGGCAATGTGTTTCTTAGCATCATGTATAAGCAAAAAGACACTGAGAACATTTTTCCTCACACCGTGAGTGGAGCTAACCATCTCATGCTAGCTATGGTACTATGGCAGCTAGTATGTCACATGAACGCGTATAACCTAGTTGGCTTAAAAGGACTGGAGGTTTTCGATTTTGCAAGTCCTCAAAGCTATGGAAAGGTATTCTGAAACCACTTGCAATCTCATCACAAAGAGAAAGCCTGAGACATGGTCTGCCAGATGTGACATTTCTCAACTTGTAGAATGTTTGCTTAGCATGACAGGGGGAGCAGAATCGATTTCTGCATCTTTCCAGAGGAAGTATGTTCGAGTTGCCATTATGTGAAAACATTTGAAACTGTTGTTGGATTTTGTAGGCTGTCCTTTTCAGACTTGAGCCATAAACTTATGTTTGATTACCAAAGGAAAGGAGAGTTAAAGAGCAGGGCAATTAGCTCAAGTAGGAGAGTGCTTGCTTAGCATGTAAGAGGTAGTGGGATCGATGCCCACATTCTCCAGTCTAACTTTTCAACATATTTGCATCCTTAGTATTATAATATTAGCCACTGTTTTGGAAGGGTTTTTAGCATTATGCAATGCCTCTTCAAAAGTGTGATTTTGAAGAACTTTAGTAAGCACATGACTTATTTGCATCATCTGTTTTGGTAGGATAAAGCCATCCATGAGCCAAAGGAAGCTGAGGTAGGCCTCATTCCATGAAAACAGGAGTGGTGTGAACCAGGATACAAACACATTTGGACCAAGCATACATGCAAGCTGACAAATACCCTTCCCTTGTTTAGGTGTTTGGCCAGCAGTCAACTAATGAACTACATTTCAAAAGCATTTGTGAAGAAGCCACTGTTCAAGAGCCTTCCTGTGCAGTGAGGAAACATATCATAAGGAATTACAAGTTCCACAAAAGTTTAAGTAAGATCACTGAATTCAAAGTCTAGAGCACAATTTTAATCCATTACATTTAATAAAAGTGTAAAGACAAGAACATCTTATTCATTTTTTAGAAAAGCAATGTAAAGGCTTATTAAATGTACTTAAAAAAGAAAACTATCGGATGATGATTTATGTCTGGCAAAGACAACCAAACCTGAGAGTGTACCTTTAGATGTTGAGTCTAATGCTCTCTCAACTGACCTATTTTGGCTAGTGGTAGCATTCCTTTGTCTTTTTCGGATTAAAATGTTACCAATGAATGTAGCTCCATTTACAATAATATGGTATGTACTCAGAAAATAATGACTGTACCGCTGTGAAATCCATGGACCAGCTGGGCAGGACCTCAACAGCATAGTCATGCCTTGAGGTGAACTTTCATTTCCATAAAATTTTTGTGCATGAATGGTATGACAAGAAAGTATTTCTTGACCGTTTCTGGACCACATTCTTACCAGTTATAATCACTGCACCAAGTCTCAAGTGATATAGATGAAGGAAGATTATTTCCCCCCAATTTATAACATTTCGCATCATCTTTACCTCCCGATTTGGCAATGTGTTTCTTAGCATCATGTATAAGCAAAAAGACACTGAGAACATTTTTCTTCACACCGTGAGTGGAGCTAACCATCTCATGCTAGCTACCGTACTATGGCAGCTAGTATGTCACATGAACGCGTATAACCTAGTTGGCTTAAAAGGACTGGAGGTTTTCGATTTTGCAAGTCCTCAAAGCTATGGAAAGGTATTCTGAAACCACTTGCAATCTCATCACAAAGAGAAAGCCTGAGACATGGTCTGCCAGATGTGACATTTCTCAACTTGTAGAATGTTTGCTTAGCATGACAGGGGGAGCAGAATCGATTTCTGCATCTTTCCAGAGGAAGTATGTTCGAGTTCTCATTATGTGAAAACATTTGAAACTGTTGTTGGATTTTGTAGGATGTCCTATTCAGACTTGAGCCATGAACTTATGTATGATTACCAAAGGAAAGGAGCTTTAAAGGGCAGGGGAAATAGCTCAAGTGGGAGAGTGCTTGCTTAGCATGTAAGAGGTAGTGGGATCGATGCCCACATTCTCCAGTCTAGCTTTTCAACATATTTGCATCCTTAGTATTAGAATATTAGCCACTGTTTTGGAAGGGTTTTTAGCATTATGCAATGCCTCTTCAAAAGTTTGATTTTGAAGAACTTTAGTAAGCACATGACTTATTTGCATCATCTGTTTTGGTAGGATAAAGCCATCCATGAGCCAAAGGAAGCTGAGGTAGGCCTCATTCCATGAAAACAGGAGTGGTGTGAACCAGGATACAAACACATTTGGACCAAGCATACATGCAAGTTGACAAATACCCTTCCCTTGTTTAGGTGTTTGGCCAGCAGTCAACTAATGAACTACATTTCAAAAGCATTTGTGCAGAAGCCACTGTTCAAGAGCCTGCCTGTACAGTGAGGAAACATATCATAAGGAATTACAAGTTCCACAAAAGTTTAAGTAAGATCACTGAATTCAAAGTCTAGAGCACAATTTTAATCCATTACATTTAATAAAAGCGTAAAGACAAGAACATCTTATTTGTTTTTTAGAAAAGGAATGTAAAGGCTTATTAAATGTACTTTAAAAAGAAAACTATCGGATGATGAGTTATGTCTGGCAAAGACAACAAAATCTGAGAGTGTACCTTTAGATGTTGAGTCTAATGCTCTCTCAACTGACCTATTTTGGCTAGTGGTAGCATTCCTTTGTCTTTTTCAGATTAAAATGTTACAAATGAATGTATCTCCATTTACAATAATATGGTATGTACTCAGAAAATAATGACTGTACCGCTGTGAAATCCATGGAACAGCTGGGCAGGACCTCAACAGCACAGTCATGCCTTGAGGTGAACTTTCATTTCCATAAAATTTTTGTGCATGAATGGTATGACAAGAAAGTATTTCTTGACCATTTCTGGACCACATTCTTACCAGTTATAATCACTGCGCCAAGTCTCAAGTGATATAGATGAAGGAAGATTATTTCCCCCCAATTTATAACATTTCGCATCATCTTTACCTCCCCATTTGGCAATGTGTTTCTTAGCATTATGTATAAGCAAAAAGACACTGAGAACATTTTTCCTCACACCGTGAGTGGAGCTAACCATCTCATGCTAGCTACGGTACTTTGGCAGCTAGTATGTCACATGAACGCGTATAACCTAGTTGGCTTAAAAGGACTGGAGGTTTTCGATTTTGCAAGTCCTCAAAGCTATGGAAAGGTATTCTGAAACCACTTGCAATCTCATCACAAAGAGAAAGCCTGAGACATGGTCTGCCAGATGTGACATTTCTCAACTTGTAGAATGTTTGCTTAGCATGACAGGGGGAGCAGAATCGATTTCTGCATCTTTCCAGAGGAAGTATGTTCGAGTTCTCATTATGTGAAAACATTTGAAACTGTTGTTGGATTTTGTAGGATGTCCTTTTCAGACTTGAGCCATAAACTTATGTTTGATTACCAAAGGAAAGGAGATGTAAAGGGCAGGGGAATTAGCTCAAGTGGGAGAGAGCTTGCTTAGCATGTAAGAGGTAGTGGGATCGATGCCCACATTCTCCAGTCTAGCTTTTCAACATATTTGCATCCTTAGTATTAGAATGATAACCACTGTTTTGGAAGGGTTTTTAGCATTATGCAATGCCTCTTCAAAAGTGTGGTTTTCAAGAACTTTAGTAAGCACATGACTTATTTGCATCATCTGTTTTGGTAGGACAAAGCCATCCATGAGCCAAAGGAAGCTGAGGTAGGCCTCATTCCATGAAAACAGGAGTGGTGTGAACCAGGATACAAACACATTTGGACCAAGCATACATGCAAGCTGAAAAATACCCTTCCCTTGTTTAGGTGTTTGGCCAGCAGTCAACTAATGAACTACATTTCAAAAGCATTTGTGCAGAAGCCACTGTTCAAGAGCCTGCCTGTGCAGTGAGGAAACATATCATAAGGAATTACAAGTTCCACAAAAGTTTAAGTAAGATCACTGAATTCAAAGTCTAGAGCACAATTTTAATCCATTACATTTAATAAAAGCGTAAAGACAAGAACATCTTATTTGTTTTTTAGAAAAGGAATGTAAAGGCTTATTAAATGTACTTTAAAAAAGAAAACTATCGGATGATGAGTTATGTCTGGCAAAGACAACAAAATCTGAGAGTGTACCTTTAGATGTTGAGTCTAATGCTCTCTCAACTGACCTATTTTGGCTAGTGGTAGCATTCCTTTGTCTTTTTCAGATTAAAATGTTACCAATGAATGTAGCTCCATTTACAATAATATGGTATGTACTCAGAAAATAATTACTTTACCGCTGTGAAATCCATGGACCGGCTGGGCAGGACCTCAACAGCACAGTCATGCCTTGAGGTGAACTTTCATTTCCATAAAATTTTTGTGCATGAATGGTATGACACGAAAGTATTTCTTGACCGTTTCTGGACCACATTCTTACCAGTTATAATCACTGCACCAAGTCTTAAGTGATATAGATGAAGGAATATTATTTCCCCCCAATTTATAACATTTCCCGTCATCTTTACCTCCCGATTTGGCAATGTGTTTCTTAGCATCATGTATAAGCAAAAAGACACTGAGAACATTTTTCCTCACACCGTGAGTGGAGCTAACCATCTCATGCTAGCTATGGTACTATGGCAGCTAGTATGTCACATGAACGCGTATAACCTAGTTGGCTTAAAAGGACTGGAGGTTTTCGATTTTGCAAGTCCTCAAAGCTATGGAAAGGTATTCTGAAACCACTTGCAATCTCATCACAAAGAGAAAGCCTGAGACATGGTCTGCCAGATGTGACATTTCTCAACTTGTAGAATGTTTGCTTAGCATGACAGGGGGAGCAGAATCGATTTCTGCATCTTTCCAGAGGAAGTATGTTCGAGTTGCCATTATGTGAAAACATTTGAAACTGTTGTTGGATTTTGTAGGCTGTCCTTTTCAGACTTGAGCCATAAACTTATGTTTGATTACCAAAGGAAAGGAGAGTTAAAGAGCAGGGCAATTAGCTCAAGTAGGAGAGTGCTTGCTTAGCATGTAAGAGGTAGTGGGATCGATGCCCACATTCTCCAGTCTAACTTTTCAACATATTTGCATCCTTAGTATTATAATATTAGCCACTGTTTTGGAAGGGTTTTTAGCATTATGCAATGCCTCTTCAAAAGTGTGATTTTGAAGAACTTTAGTAAGCACATGACTTATTTGCATCATCTGTTTTGGTAGGATAAAGCCATCCATGAGCCAAAGGAAGCTGAGGTAGGCCTCATTCCATGAAAACAGGAGTGGTGTGAACCAGGATACAAACACATTTGGACCAAGCATACATGCAAGCTGACAAATACCCTTCCCTTGTTTAGGTGTTTGGCCAGCAGTCAACTAATGAACTACATTTCAAAAGCATTTGTGAAGAAGCCACTGTTCAAGAGCCTTCCTGTGCAGTGAGGAAACATATCATAAGGAATTACAAGTTCCACAAAAGTTTAAGTAAGATCACTGAATTCAAAGTCTAGAGCACAATTTTAATCCATTACATTTAATAAAAGTGTAAAGACAAGAACATCTTATTCATTTTTTAGAAAAGCAATGTAAAGGCTTATTAAATGTACTTAAAAAAGAAAACTATCGGATGATGATTTATGTCTGGCAAAGACAACCAAACCTGAGAGTGTACCTTTAGATGTTGAGTCTAATGCTCTCTCAACTGACCTATTTTGGCTAGTGGTAGCATTCCTTTGTCTTTTTCGGATTAAAATGTTACCAATGAATGTAGCTCCATTTACAATAATATGGTATGTACTCAGAAAATAATGACTGTACCGCTGTGAAATCCATGGACCAGCTGGGCAGGACCTCAACAGCATAGTCATGCCTTGAGGTGAACTTTCATTTCCATAAAATTTTTGTGCATGAATGGTATGACAAGAAAGTATTTCTTGACCGTTTCTGGACCACATTCTTACCAGTTATAATCACTGCACCAAGTCTCAAGTGATATAGATGAAGGAAGATTATTTCCCCCCAATTTATAACATTTCGCATCATCTTTACCTCCCGATTTGGCAATGTGTTTCTTAGCATCATGTATAAGCAAAAAGACACTGAGAACATTTTTCTTCACACCGTGAGTGGAGCTAACCATCTCATGCTAGCTACCGTACTATGGCAGCTAGTATGTCACATGAACGCGTATAACCTAGTTGGCTTAAAAGGACTGGAGGTTTTCGATTTTGCAAGTCCTCAAAGCTATGGAAAGGTATTCTGAAACCACTTGCAATCTCATCACAAAGAGAAAGCCTGAGACATGGTCTGCCAGATGTGACATTTCTCAACTTGTAGAATGTTTGCTTAGCATGACAGGGGGAGCAGAATCGATTTCTGCATCTTTCCAGAGGAAGTATGTTCGAGTTCTCATTATGTGAAAACATTTGAAACTGTTGTTGGATTTTGTAGGATGTCCTATTCAGACTTGAGCCATGAACTTATGTATGATTACCAAAGGAAAGGAGCTTTAAAGGGCAGGGGAAATAGCTCAAGTGGGAGAGTGCTTGCTTAGCATGTAAGAGGTAGTGGGATCGATGCCCACATTCTCCAGTCTAGCTTTTCAACATATTTGCATCCTTAGTATTAGAATATTAGCCACTGTTTTGGAAGGGTTTTTAGCATTATGCAATGCCTCTTCAAAAGTTTGATTTTGAAGAACTTTAGTAAGCACATGACTTATTTGCATCATCTGTTTTGGTAGGATAAAGCCATCCATGAGCCAAAGGAAGCTGAGGTAGGCCTCATTCCATGAAAACAGGAGTGGTGTGAACCAGGATACAAACACATTTGGACCAAGCATACATGCAAGTTGACAAATACCCTTCCCTTGTTTAGGTGTTTGGCCAGCAGTCAACTAATGAACTACATTTCAAAAGCATTTGTGCAGAAGCCACTGTTCAAGAGCCTGCCTGTACAGTGAGGAAACATATCATAAGGAATTACAAGTTCCACAAAAGTTTAAGTAAGATCACTGAATTCAAAGTCTAGAGCACAATTTTAATCCATTACATTTAATAAAAGCGTAAAGACAAGAACATCTTATTTGTTTTTTAGAAAAGGAATGTAAAGGCTTATTAAATGTACTTTAAAAAGAAAACTATCGGATGATGAGTTATGTCTGGCAAAGACAACAAAATCTGAGAGTGTACCTTTAGATGTTGAGTCTAATGCTCTCTCAACTGACCTATTTTGGCTAGTGGTAGCATTCCTTTGTCTTTTTCAGATTAAAATGTTACAAATGAATGTATCTCCATTTACAATAATATGGTATGTACTCAGAAAATAATGACTGTACCGCTGTGAAATCCATGGAACAGCTGGGCAGGACCTCAACAGCACAGTCATGCCTTGAGGTGAACTTTCATTTCCATAAAATTTTTGTGCATGAATGGTATGACAAGAAAGTATTTCTTGACCATTTCTGGACCACATTCTTACCAGTTATAATCACTGCGCCAAGTCTCAAGTGATATAGATGAAGGAAGATTATTTCCCCCCAATTTATAACATTTCGCATCATCTTTACCTCCCCATTTGGCAATGTGTTTCTTAGCATTATGTATAAGCAAAAAGACACTGAGAACATTTTTCCTCACACCGTGAGTGGAGCTAACCATCTCATGCTAGCTACGGTACTTTGGCAGCTAGTATGTCACATGAACGCGTATAACCTAGTTGGCTTAAAAGGACTGGAGGTTTTCGATTTTGCAAGTCCTCAAAGCTATGGAAAGGTATTCTGAAACCACTTGCAATCTCATCACAAAGAGAAAGCCTGAGACATGGTCTGCCAGATGTGACATTTCTCAACTTGTAGAATGTTTGCTTAGCATGACAGGGGGAGCAGAATCGATTTCTGCATCTTTCCAGAGGAAGTATGTTCGAGTTCTCATTATGTGAAAACATTTGAAACTGTTGTTGGATTTTGTAGGATGTCCTTTTCAGACTTGAGCCATAAACTTATGTTTGATTACCAAAGGAAAGGAGATGTAAAGGGCAGGGGAATTAGCTCAAGTGGGAGAGAGCTTGCTTAGCATGTAAGAGGTAGTGGGATCGATGCCCACATTCTCCAGTCTAGCTTTTCAACATATTTGCATCCTTAGTATTAGAATATTAGCCACTGTTTTGGAAGGGTTTTTAGCATTATGCAATGCCTCTTCAAAAGTTTGATTTTGAAGAACTTTAGTAAGCACATGACTTATTTGCATCATCTGTTTTGGTAGGATAAAGCCATCCATGAGCCAAAGGAAGCTGAGGTAGGCCTCATTCCATGAAAACAGGAGTGGTGTGAACCAAGATACAAACACATTTGGACCAAGCATACATGCAAGCTGACAAATACCCTTCCCTTGTTTAGGTGTTTGGCCAGCAGTCAACTAATGAACTACATTTCAAAAGCATTTGTGCAGAAGCCACTGTTCAAGAGCCTGCCTGTGCAGTGAGGAAACATATCATAAGGAATTACAAGTTCCACAAAAGTTTAAGTAAGATCACTGAATTCAAAGTCTAGAGCACAATTTTAATCCATTACATTTAATAAAAGCGTAAAGACAAGAACATCTTATTCGTTTTTTAGAAAAGGAATGTAAAGGCTTATTAAATGTACTTAAAAAATAAAACTATCGGATGATGCGTTATGTCTGGCAAAGACAACAAAATCTGAGAGTGTACCTTTAGATGTTGAGTCTAATGCTCTCTCAACTGACCTATTTTGGCTAGTGGTAGCATTCCTTTGTCTTTTTCAGATTAAAATGTTACCAATGAATGTAGCTCCATTTACAATAATATGGTATGTACTCAGAAAATAATGACTTTACCGCTGTGAAATCCATGGACCGGCTGGGCAGGACCTCAACAGCACAGTCATGCCTTGAGGTGAACTTTCATTTCCATAAAATTTTTGTGCATGAATGGTATGACAAGAAAGTATTTCTTGACCATTTCTGGACCACATTCTTACCAGTTATAATCACTGCGCCAAGTCTCAAGTGATATAGATGAAGGAAGATTATTTCCCCCCAATTTATAACATTTTGCATCATCTTTACCTCCCCATTTGGCAATGTGTTTCTTAGCATTATGTATAAGCAAAAAGACACTGAGAACATTTTTCCTCACACCGTGAGTGGAGCTAACCATCTCATGCTAGCTACGGTACTATGGCAGCTAGTATGTCACATGAACGCGTATAACCTAGTTGGCTTAAAAGGACTGGAGGTTTTCGATTTTGCAAGTCCTCAAAGCTATGGAAAGGTATTCTGAAACCACTTGCAATCTCATCACAAAGAGAAAGCCTGAGACATGGTCTGCCAGATGTGACATTTCTCAACTTGTAGAATGTTTGCTTAGCATGACAGGGGGAGCAGAATCGATTTCTGCATCTTTCCAGAGGAAGTATGTTCGAGTTCTCATTATGTGAAAACATTTGAAACTGTTGTTGGATTTTGTAGGATGTCCTTTTCAGACTTGAGCCATAAACTTATGTTTGATTACCAAAGGAAAGGAGATGTAAAGGGCAGGGGAATTAGCTCAAGTGGGAGAGAGCTTGCTTAGCATGTAAGAGGTAGTGGGATCGATGCCCACATTCTCCAGTCTAGCTTTTCAACATATTTGCATCCTTAGTATTAGAATATTAGCCACTGTTTTGGAAGGGTTTTTAGCATTATGCAATGCCTCTTCAAAAGTTTGATTTTGAAGAACTTTAGTAAGCACATGACTTATTTGCATCATCTGTTTTGGTAGGATAAAGCCATCCATGAGCCAAAGGAAGCTGAGGTAGGCCTCATTCCATGAAAACAGGAGTGGTGTGAACCAGGATACAAACACATTTGGACCAAGCATACATGCAAGCTGACAAATACCCTTCCCTTGTTTAGGTGTTTGGCCAGCAGTCAACTAATGAACTACATTTCAAAAGCATTTGTGCAGAAGCCACTGTTCAAGAGCCTGCCTGTGCAGTGAGGAAACATATCATAAGGAATTACAAGTTCCACAAAAGTTTAAGTAAGATCACTGAATTCAAAGTCTAGAGCACAATTTTAATCCATTACATTTAATAAAAGCGTAAAGACAAGAACATCTTATTTGTTTTTTAGAAAAGGAATGTAAAGGCTTATTAAATGTACTTTAAAAAGAAAACTATCGGATGATGAGTTATGTCTGGCAAAGACAACAAAATCTGAGAGTGTACCTTTAGATGTTGAGTCTAATGCTCTCTCAACTGACCTATTTTGGCTAGTGGTAGCATTCCTTTGTCTTTTTCAGATTAAAATGTTACAAATGAATGTATCTCCATTTACAATAATATGGTATGTACTCAGAAAATAATGACTGTACCGCTGTGAAATCCATGGACCAGCTGGGCAGGACCTCAACAGCACAGTCATGCCTTGAGGTGAACTTTCATTTCCATAAAATTTTTGTGCATGAATGGTATGACAAGAAAGTATTTCTTGACCATTTCTGGACCACATTCTTACCAGTTATAATCACTGCGCCAAGTCTCAAGTGATATAGATGAAGGAAGATTATTTCCCCCCAATTTATAACATTTCGCATCATCTTTACCTCCCCATTTGGCAATGTGTTTCTTAGCATTATGTATAAGCAAAAAGACACTGAGAACATTTTTCCTCACACCGTGAGTGGAGCTAACCATCTCATGCTAGCTACGGTACTTTGGCAGCTAGTATGTCACATGAACGCGTATAACCTAGTTGGCTTAAAAGGACTGGAGGTTTTCGATTTTGCAAGTCCTCAAAGCTATGGAAAGGTATTCTGAAACCACTTGCAATCTCATCACAAAGAGAAAGCCTGAGACATGGTCTGCCAGATTTGACATTTCTCAACTTGTAGAATGTTTGCTTAGCATGACAGGGGGAGCAGAATCGATTTCTGCATCTTTCCAGAGGAAGTATGTTCGAGTTCTCATTATGTGAAAACATTTGAAACTGTTGTTGGATTTTGTAGGATGTCCTTTTCAGACTTGAGCCATAAACTTATGTTTGATTACCAAAGGAAAGGAGATGTAAAGGGCAGGGGAATTAGCTCAAGTGGGAGAGAGCTTGCTTAGCATGTAAGAGGTAGTGGGATCGATGCCCACATTCTCCAGTCTAGCTTTTCAACATATTTGCATCCTTAGTATTAGAATATTAGCCACTGTTTTGGAAGGGTTTTTAGCATTATGCAATGCCTCTTCAAAAGTTTGATTTTGAAGAACTTTAGTAAGCACATGACTTATTTGCATCATCTGTTTTGGTAGGATAAAGCCATCCATGAGCCAAAGGAAGCTGAGGTAGGCCTCATTCCATGAAAACAGGAGTGGTGTGAACCAGGATACAAACACATTTGGACCAAGCATACATGCAAGCTGACAAATACCCTTCCTTTGTTTAGGTGTTTGGCCAGCAGTCAACTAATGAACTACATTTCAAAAGCATTTGTGCAGAAGCCACTGTTCAAGAGCCTGCCTGTGCAGTGAGGAAACATATCATAAGGAATTACAAGTTCCACAAAAGTTTAAGTAAGATCACTGAATTCAAAGTCTATAGCACAATTTTAATCCATTACATTTAATAAAAGCGTAAAGACAAGAACATCTTATTTGTTTTTTAGAAAAGGAATGTAAAGGCTTATTAAATGTACTTTAAAAAGAAAACTATCGGATGATGAGTTATGTCTGGCAAAGACAACAAAATCTGAGAGTGTACCTTTAGATGTTGAGTCTAATGCTCTCTCAACTGACCTATTTTGGCTAGTGGTAGCATTCCTTTGTCTTTTTCAGATTAAAATGTTACAAATGAATGTATCTCCATTTACAATAATATGGTATGTACTCAGAAAATAATGACTGTACCGCTGTGAAATCCATGGACCAGCTGGGCAGGACCTCAACAGCACAGTCATGCCTTGAGGTGAACTTTCATTTCCATAAAATTTTTGTGCATGAATGGTATGACAAGAAAGTATTTCTTGACCATTTCTGGACCACATTCTTACCAGTTATAATCACTGCGCCAAGTCTCAAGTGATATAGATGAAGGAAGATTATTTCCCCCCAATTTATAACATTTCGCATCATCTTTACCTCCCCATTTGGCAATGTGTTTCTTAGCATTATGTATAAGCAAAAAGACACTGAGAACATTTTTCCTCACACCGTGAGTGGAGCTAACCATCTCATGCTAGCTACGGTACTTTGGCAGCTAGTATGTCACATGAACGCGTATAACCTAGTTGGCTTAAAAGGACTGGAGGTTTTCGATTTTGCAAGTCCTCAAAGCTATGGAAAGGTATTCTGAAACCACTTGCAATCTCATCACAAAGAGAAAGCCTGAGACATGGTCTGCCAGATGTGACATTTCTCAACTTGTAGAATGTTTGCTTAGCATGACAGGGGGAGCAGAATCGATTTCTGCATCTTTCCAGAGGAAGTATGTTCGAGTTCTCATTATGTGAAAACATTTGAAACTGTTGTTGGATTTTGTAGGATGTCCTTTTCAGACTTGAGCCATAAACTTATGTTTGATTACCAAAGGAAAGGAGATGTAAAGGGCAGGGGAATTAGCTCAAGTGGGAGAGAGCTTGCTTAGCATGTAAGAGGTAGTGGGATCGATGCCCACATTCTCCAGTCTAGCTTTTCAACATATTTGCATCCTTAGTATTAGAATATTAGCCACTGTTTTGGAAGGGTTTTTAGCATTATGCAATGCCTCTTCAAAAGTTTGATTTTGAAGAACTTTAGTAAGCACATGACTTATTTGCATCATCTGTTTTGGTAGGATAAAGCCATCCATGAGCCAAAGGAAGCTGAGGCAGGCCTCATTCCATGAAAACAGGAGTGGTGTGAACCAGGATACAAACACATTTGGACCAAGCATACATGCAAGCTGACAAATACCCTTCCCTTGTTTAGGTGTTTGGCCAGCAGTCAACTAATGAACTACATTTCAAAAGCATTTGTGCAGAAGCCACTGTTCAAGAGCCTGCCTGTGCAGTGAGGAAACATATCATAAGGAATTACAAGTTCCACAAAAGTTTAAGTAAGATCACTGAATTCAAAGTCTAGAGCACAATTTTAATCCATTACATTTAATAAAAGCGTAAAGACAAGAACATCTTATTTGTTTTTTAGAAAAGGAATGTAAAGGCTTATTAAATGTACTTTAAAAAGAAAACTATCGGATGATGAGTTATGTCTGGCAAAGACAACAAAATCTGAGAGTGTACCTTTAGATGTTGAGTCTAATGCTCTCTCAACTGACCTATTTTGGCTAGTGGTAGCATTCCTTTGTCTTTTTCAGATTAAAATGTTACAAATGAATGTATCTCCATTTACAATAATATGGTATGTACTCAGAAAATAATGACTGTACCGCTGTGAAATCCATGGACCAGCTGGGCAGGACCTCAACAGCACAGTCATGCCTTGAGGTGAACTTTCATTTCCATAAAATTTTTGTGCATGAATGGTATGACAAGAAAGTATTTCTTGACCATTTCTGGACCACATTCTTACCAGTTATAATCACTGCGCCAAGTCTCAAGTGATATAGATGAAGGAAGATTATTTCCCCCCAATTTATAACATTTCGCATCATCTTTACCTCCCCATTTGGCAATGTGTTTCTTAGCATTATGTATAAGCAAAAAGACACTGAGAACATTTTTCCTCACACCGTGAGTGGAGCTAACCATCTCATGCTAGCTACGGTACTTTGGCAGCTAGTATGTCACATGAACGCGTATAACCTAGTTGGCTTAAAAGGACTGGAGGTTTTCGATTTTGCAAGTCCTCAAAGCTATGGAAAGGTATTCTGAAACCACTTGCAATCTCATCACAAAGAGAAAGCCTGAGACATGGTCTGCCAGATGTGACATTTCTCAACTTGTAGAATGTTTGCTTAGCATGACAGGGGGAGCAGAATCGATTTCTGCATCTTTCCAGAGGAAGTATGTTCGAGTTCTCATTATGTGAAAACATTTGAAACTGTTGTTGGATTTTGTAGGATGTCCTTTTCAGACTTGAGCCATAAACTTATGTTTGATTACCAAAGGAAAGGAGATGTAGAGGGCAGGGGAATTAGCTCAAGTGGGAGAGAGCTTGCTTAGCATGTAAGAGGTAGTGGGATCGATGCCCACATTCTCCAGTCTAGCTTTTCAACATATTTGCATCCTTAGTATTAGAATATTAGCCACTGTTTTGGAAGGGTTTTTAGCATTATGCAATGCCTCTTCAAAAGTTTGATTTTGAAGAACTTTAGTAAGCACATGACTTATTTGCATCATCTGTTTTGGTAGGATAAAGCCATCCATGAGCCAAAGGAAGCTGAGGTAGGCCTCATTCCATGAAAACAGGAGTGGTGTGAACCAGGATACAAACACATTTGGACCAAGCATACATGCAAGCTGACAAATACCCTTCCCTTGTTTAGGTGTTTGGCCAGCAGTCAACTAATGAACTACATTTCAAAAGCATTTGTGCAGAAGCCACTGTTCAAGAGCCTGCCTGTGCAGTGAGGAAACATATCATAAGGAATTACAAGTTCCACAAAAGTTTAAGTAAGATCACTGAATTCAAAGTCTAGAGCACAATTTTAATCCATTACATTTAATAAAAGCGTAAAGACAAGAACATCTTATTCGTTTTTTAGAAAAGGAATGTAAAGGCTTATTAAATGTACTTAAAAAATAAAACTATCGGATGATGAGTTATGTCTGGCAAAGACAACAAAATCTGAGAGTGTACCTTTAGATGTTGAGTCTAATGCTCTCTCAACTGACCTATTTTGGCTAGTGGTAGCATTCCTTTGTCTTTTTCAGATTAAAATGTTACCAATGAATGTAGCTCCATTTACAATAATATGGTATGTACTCAGAAAATAATGACTTTACCGCTGTGAAATCCATGGACCGGCTGGGCAGGACCTCAACAGCACAGTCATGCCTTGAGGTGAACTTTCATTTCCATAAAATTTTTGTGCATGAATGGTATGACAAGAAAGTATTTCTTGACCATTTCTGGACCACATTCTTACCAGTTATAATCACTGCGCCAAGTCTCAAGTGATATAGATGAAGGAAGATTATTTCCCCCCAATTTATAACATTTTGCATCATCTTTACCTCCCCATTTGGCAATGTGTTTCTTAGCATTATGTATAAGCAAAAAGACACTGAGAACATTTTTCCTCACACCGTGAGTGGAGCTAACCATCTCATGCTAGCTACGGTACTATGGCAGCTAGTATGTCACATGAACGCGTATAACCTAGTTGGCTTAAAAGGACTGGAGGTTTTCGATTTTGCAAGTCCTCAAAGCTATGGAAAGGTATTCTGAAACCACTTGCAATCTCATCACAAAGAGAAAGCCTGAGACATGGTCTGCCAGATGTGACATTTCTCAACTTGTAGAATGTTTGCTTAGCATGACAGGGGGAGCAGAATCGATTTCTGCATCTTTCCAGAGGAAGTATGTTCGAGTTCTCATTATGTGAAAACATTTGAAACTGTTGTTGGATTTTGTAGGATGTCCTTTTCAGACTTGAGCCATAAACTTATGTTTGATTACCAAAGGAAAGGAGATGTAAAGGGCAGGGGAATTAGCTCAAGTGGGAGAGAGCTTGCTTAGCATGTAAGAGGTAGTGGGATCGATGCCCACGTTCTCCAGTCTAGCTTTTCAACATATTTGCATCCTTAGTATTAGAATATTAGCCACTGTTTTGGAAGGGTTTTTAGCATTATGCAATGCCTCTTCAAAAGTTTGATTTTGAAGAACTTTAGTAAGCACATGACTTATTTGCATCATCTGTTTTGGTAGGATAAAGCCATCCATGAGCCAAAGGAAGCTGAGGTAGGCCTCATTCCATGAAAACAGGAGTGGTGTGAACCAGGATACAAACACATTTGGACCAAGCATACATGCAAGCTGACAAATACCCTTCCCTTGTTTAGGTGTTTGGCCAGCAGTCAACTAATGAACTACATTTCAAAAGCATTTGTGCAGAAGCCACTGTTCAAGAGCCTGCCTGTGCAGTGAGGAAACATATCATAAGGAATTACAAGTTCCACAAAAGTTTAAGTAAGATCACTGAATTCAAAGTCTAGAGCACAATTTTAATCCATTACATTTAATAAAAGCCTAAAGACAAGAACATCTTATTCGTTTTTTAGAAAAGGAATGTAAAGGCTTATTAAATGTACTTAAAAAAGAAAACTATCGGATGATGAGTTATGTCTGGCAAAGACAACAAAATCTGAGAGTGTACCTTTAGATGTTGAGTCTAATGCTCTCTCAACTGACCTATTTTGGCTAGTGGTAGCATTCCTTTGTCTTTTTCAGATTAAAATGTTACCAATGAATGTAGCTCCATTTACAATAATATGGTATGTACTCAGAAAATAATGACTTTACCGCTGTGAAATCCATGGACCGGCTGGGCAGGACCTCAACAGCACAGTCATGCCTTGAGGTGAACTTTCATTTCCATAAAATTTTTGTGCATGAATGGTATGACAAGAAAGTATTTCTTGACCATTTCTGGACCACATTCTTACCAGTTATAATCACTGCGCCAAGTCTCAAGTGATATAGATGAAGGAAGATTATTTCCCCCCAATTTATAACATTTCGCATCATCTTTACCTCCCCATTTGGCAATGTGTTTCTTAGCATTATGTATAAGCAAAAAGACACTGAGAACATTTTTCCTCACACCGTGAGTGGAGCTAACCATCTCATGCTAGCTACGGTACTATGGCAGCTAGTATGTCACATGAATGCGTATAACCTATTTGGCTTAAAAGGACTGGAGGTTTCGATTTTGCAAGTCCTCAAAGCTATGGAAAGGTATTCTGAAACCACTTGCAATCTCATCACAAAGAGAAAGCCTGAGACATGGTCTGCCAGATGTGACATTTCTCAACTTGTACAATGTTTGCTTAGCATGACAGAGGGAGCAGAATCGATTTCTGCATCTTTCCAGAGGAAGTATGTTCGAGTTCTCATTATGTGAAAACATTTGAAACTGTTGTTGGATTTTGTAGGATGTCCTATTCAGACTTGAGTCATAAACTTATGTTTGATTACCAAAGGAAAGGAGAGTTAAAGGGTGGGGGAATTAGCTCAAGTGGGAGAGTGCTTGCTTAGTATGTAAGAGGTAGTGGGATTCATGCCCACGTTCTCCAGTCTAGCTTTTCAACATATTTGCATCCTTAGTATTAGAATATTAGCCACTGTTTTGGAAGGGTTTTTAGCATTATGCAATGCCTCTTCAAAAGTGTGATTTTGAAGAAGTTTAGTAAGCACATGACTTATTTGCATCATCTGTTTTGGTAGGATAAAGCCATCCATGAGCCAAAGGAAGCTGAGGTAGGCCTCATTCCATGAAAATAGGAGTGGTGTGAACCAGGATACAAACACATTTGGACCAAGCATACATGCAAACTAACAAATACCCTTCCCTTGTTTAGGTGTTTGGCCAGCAGTCAACTATTGAAATACATTTCAAAAGCATTTGTGCAGAAGCCACTGTTCAAGAGCCTGCCTGTGCAGTGAGGAAACATATCATAAGGAATTACAAGTTCCACAAAAGTTTAAGTAAGATCACTGAATTCAAAGTCTAGAGCACAATTTTAATCCATTACATTTAATAAAAGCGTAAAGACAAGAACATCTTATTCGTTTTTTAGAAAAGGAATGTAAAGGCTTATTAAATGTACTTAAAAAATAAAACTATCGGATGATGAGTTATGTCTGGCAAAGACAACAAAATCTGAGAGTGTACCTTTAGATGTTGAGTCTAATGCTCTCTCAACTGACCTATTTTGGCTAGTGGTAGCATTCCTTTGTCTTTTTCAGATTAAAATGTTACCAATGAATGTAGCTCCATTTACAATAATATGGTATGTACTCAGAAAATAATGACTTTACCGCTGTGAAATCCATGGACCGGCTGGGCAGGACCTCAACAGCACAGTCATGCCTTGAGGTGAACTTTCATTTCCATAAAATTTTTGTGCATGAATGGTATGACAAGAAAGTATTTCTTGACCATTTCTGGACCACATTCTTACCAGTTATAATCACTGCGCCAAGTCTCAAGTGATATAGAAGAAGGAAGATTATTTCCCCCCAATTTATAACATTTCGCATCATCTTTACCTCCCCATTTGGCAATGTGTTTCTTAGCATTATGTATAAGCAAAAAGACACTGAGAACATTTTTCCTCACACCGTGAGTGGAGCTAACCATCTCATGCTAGCTACGGTACTATGGCAGCTAGTATGTCACATGAATGCGTATAACCTAGTTGGCTTAAAAGGACTGGAGGTTTCGATTTTGCAAGTCCTCAAAGCTATGGAAAGGTATTCTGAAACCACTTGCAATCTCATCACAAAGAGAAAGCCTGAGACATGGTCTGCCAGATGTGACATTTCTCAACTTGTAGAATGTTTGCTTAGCATGACAGGGGGAGCAGAATCGATTTCTGCATCTTTCCAGAGGAAGTATGTTCGAGTTCTCATTATGTGAAAACATTTGAAACTGTTGTTGGATTTTGTAGGATGTCCTATTCAGACTTGAGCCATAAACTTATGTTTGATTACCAAAGGAAAGGAGAGTTAAAGGGTGGGGGAATTAGCTTAAGTGGGAGAGTGCTTGCTTAGTATGTAAGAGGTAGTGGGATCGATGCCCACATTCTCCAGTCTAGCTTTTCAACATATTTGCATCCTTAGTATTAGAATATTAGCCACTGTTTTGGAAGGGTTTTTAGCATTATGCAATGCCTCTTCAAAAGTTTGATTTTCAAGAACTTTAGTAAGCACATGACTTATTTGCATCATCTGTTTTGGTAGGACAAAGCCATCCATGAGCCAAAGGAAGCTGAGGTAGGCCTCATTCCATGAAAACAGGAGTGGTGTGAACCAGGATACAAACACATTTGGACCAAGCATACATGCAAGCTGAAAAATACCCTTCCCTTGTTTAGGTGTTTGGCCAGCAGTCAACTAATGAACTACATTTCAAAAGCATTTGTGCAGAAGCCACTGTTCAAGAGCCTGCCTGTGCAGTGAGGAAACATATCATAAGGAATTACAAGTTCCACAAAAGTTTAAGTAAGATCACTGAATTCAAAGTCTAGAGCACAATTTTAATCCATTACATTTAATAAAAGCGTAAAGACAAGAACATCTTATTTGTTTTTTAGAAAAGGAATGTAAAGGCTTATTAAATGTACTTAAAAAAGAAAACTATCGGATGATGAGTTATGTCTGGCAAAGACAATAAAATCTGAGAGTGTACCTTTAGATGTTGAGTCTAATGCTCTCTCAACTGACCTATTTTGGCTAGTGGTAGCATTCCTTTGTCTTTTTCAGATAAAAATGTTACAAATGAATGTAGCTCTATTTACAATAATATGGTATGTACTCAGAAAATAATGACTTTACCGCTGTGAAGTCCATGGACCGGCTGGGCAGGACCTCAACAGCAAAGTCATGCCTTGAGGTGAACTTTCATTTCCATAAAATTTTTGTGCATGAATGGTATGACAAGAAAGTATTTCTTGACCGTTTCTGGACCACATTCTTACGAGTTATAATCACTGCACCAAGTCTCAAGTGATATAGATGAAGGAAGATTATTTCCCCCCAATTTATAACATTTCGCATCTTTACCTCCCGATTTGGCAATGTGTTTCTTAGCATTATGTATAAGCAAAAAGACACTGAGAACATTTTTCCTCACACCGTGAGTGGAGCTAACCATCTCATGCTAGCTACGGTACTATGGCAGCTAGTATGTCACATGAATGCGTATAACCTAGTTGGCTTAAAAGGACTGGAGGTTTCGATTTTGCAAGTCCTCAAAGCTATGGAAAGGTATTCTGAAACCACTTGCAATCTCATCACAAAGAGAAAGCCTGAGACATGGTCTGCCAGATGTGACATTTCTCAACTTGTAGAATGTTTGCTTAGCATGACAGGGGGAGCAGAATCGATTTCTGCATCTTTCCAGAGGAAGTATGTTCGAGTTCTCATTATGTGAAAACATTTGAAACTGTTGTTGGATTTTGTAGGATGTCCTATTCAGACTTGAGACATAAACTTATGTTTGATTACCAAAGGAAAGGAGGGTTAAAAGGCAGGAGAATTAGCTCAAGTGGGAGAGTGCTTGCTTAGCATGTAAGAGGTAGTGGGATCGATGCCCACATTCTCCAGTCTAGCTTTTTAACAGATTTGCATCCTTAGTATTAGAATGATAACCACTGTTTTGGAAGGGTTTTTAGCATTATGCAATGCCTCTTCAAAAGTGTGGTTTTCAAGAACTTTAGTAAGCACATGACTTATTTGCATCATCTGTTTTGGTAGGACAAAGCCATCCATGAGCCAAAGGAAGCTGAGGTAGGCCTCATTCCATGAAAACAGGAGTGGTGTGAACCAGGATACAAACACATTTGGACCAAGCATACATGGAAGCTGAAAAATACCCTTCCCTTGTTTAGGTGTTTGGCCAGCAGTCAACTACTGAACTACATTTCAAAAGCATTTGTGCAGAAGCCACTGTTCAAGAGCCTGCCTGTGCAGTGAGGAAACATATCATAAGGAATTACAAGTTCCACAAAAGTTTAAGTAAGATCACTGAATTCAAAGTCTAGAGCACAATTTTAATCCATTACATTTAATAAAAGCGTAAAGACAAGAACATCTTATTTGTTTTTTAGAAAAGGAATGTAAAGGCTTATTAAATGTACTTTAAAAAGAAAACTATCGGATGATGAGTTATGTCTGGCAAAGACAACAAAATCTGAGAGTGTACCTTTAGATGTTGAGTCTAATGCTCTCTCAACTGACCTATTTTGGCTAGTGGTAGCATTCCTTTGTCTTTTTCGGATTAAAATGTTACCAATGAATGTAGCTCCATTTACAATAATATGGTATGTACTCAGAAAATAATGACTTTACCGCTGTGAAATCCATGGACCGGCTGGGCAGGACCTCAACAGCACAGTCATGCCTTGAGGTGAACTTTCATTTCCATAAAATTTTTGTGCATGAATGGTATGACAAGAAAGTATTTCTTGACTGTTTCTGGACCACATTCTTACCAGTTATAATCACTGTACCAAGTCTCAAGTGATATAGATGAAGGAAGATTATTTCCCCCCAATTTATAACATTTCGCATCATCTTTACCTCCCGATTTGGCAATGTGTTTCTTAGCATTATGTATAAGCAAAAAGACACAGAAAACATTTTTCCTTACACCGTGAGTGGAGCTAACCATCTCATGCTAGCTACGGTACCATGGCAGCTAGTATGTCACATGAACGCGTATAACCTAGTTGGCTTAAAAGGACTGGAGGTTTTCGATTTTGCAAGTCCTCAAAGCTATGGAAAGGTATTCTGAAACCACTTGCAATCTCATCACAAAGAGAAAGCCTGAGACATGGTCTGCCAGATGTGACATTTCTCAACTTGTAGAATGTTTGCTAAATATGACAGTGGGAGCAGAATCGATTTCTGCATCTTTCCAGAGGAAGTATGTTCGAGTTGCCATTATGTGAAAACATTTGAAACTGTTGTTGGATTTTGTAGGATGTCCTATTCAGACTTGAGACATAAGCTTATGTTTGATTACCAAAGGAAAGGAGGGTTAAAAGGAAGGAGAATTAGCTCAAGTGGGAGAGAGCTTGCTTTGCATGTAAGAGGTAGTGGGATCAATGCCCACATTCTCCAGTCTAGCTTTTTAACAGATTTGCATCCTTAGTATTAGAATGATAACCACTGTTTTGGAAGGGTTTTTAGCATTATGCAATGCCTCTTCAAAAGTGTGGTTTTCAAGAACTTTAGTAAGCACATGACTTATTTGCATCATCTGTTTTGGTAGGACAAAGCCATCCATGAGCCAAAGGAAGCTGAGGTAGGCCTCATTCCATGAAAACAGGAGTGGTGTGAACCAGGATACAAACACATTTGGACCAAGCATACATGCAAGCTGAAAAATACCCTTCCCTTGTTTAGGTGTTTGGCCAGCAGTCAACTAATGAACTACATTTCAAAAGCATTTGTGCAGAAGCCACTGTTCAAGAGCCTGCCTGTGCAGTGAGGAAACATATCATAAGGAATTACAAGTTCCACAAAAGTTTAAGTAAGATCACTGAATTCAAAGTCTAGAGCACAATTTTAATCCATTACATTTAATAAAAGCGTAAAGACAAGAACATCTTATTTGTTTTTTAGAAAAGGAATGTAAAGGCTTATTAAATGTACTTTAAAAAAGAAAACTATCGGATTAAGAGTTATGTCTGGCAAAGACAACAAAATCTGAGAGTGTACCTTTAGATGTTGAGTCTAATGCTCTCTCAACTGACCTATTTTGGCTAGTGGTAGCATTCCTTTGTCTTTTTCAGATTAAAATGTTACCAATGAATGTAGCTCCATTTACAATAATATGGTATGTACTCAGAAAATAATGACTTTACCGCTGTGAAATCCATGGACCGGCTGGGCAGGACCTCAATAGCACAGTCAAGCCTTGCGGTGAACTTTCATTTCCATAAAATTTTTGTGCATGAATGGTATGACAAGAAAGTATTTCTTGACCGTTTCTGGACCACATTCTTACCAGTTATAATCACTGCACAAAGTCTCAAGTGATATAGATGAAGGAAGATTATTTCCCCCCAATTTATAACATTTCGCATCATCTTTACCTCCCGATTTGGCAATGTGTTTCTTAGCATTATGTATAAGCAAAAAGACACTGAGAACATTTTTCCTTACACCGTGAGTGGAGCTAACCATCTCATGCTAGCTACGGTACTATGGCAGCTAGTATGTCACATGAATGCGTATAACCTAGTTGGCTTAAAAGGACTGGAGGTTTTCGATTTTGCAAGTCCTCAAAGCTATGGAAAGGTATTCTGAAACCACTTGCAATCTCATCACAAAGAGAAAGCCTGAGACATGGTCTGCTAGATGTGACATTTCTCAACTTGTAGAATGTTTGCTTAGCATGACAGGGGGAGCAGAATCGATTTCTGCATCTTTCCAGAGGAAGTATGTTCGAGTTGCCATTATGTGAAATCATTTGAAACTGTTGTTGGATTTTGTAGGATGTCCTATTCAGACTTGAGACATAAGCTTATGTTTGATTACCAAAGGAAAGGAGGGTTAAAAGGAAGGAGAATTAGCTCAAGTGGGAGAGAGCTTGCTTTGCATGTAAGAGGTAATGGGATCGATGCCCACATTCTCCAGTCTAGCTTTTTAACAGATTTGCATCCTTAGTATTAGAATGATAACCACTGTTTTGGAAGGGTTTTTAGCATTATGCAATGCCTCTTCAAAAGTGTGGTTTTCAAGAACTTTAGTAAGCACATGACTTATTTGCATCATCTGTTTTGGTAGGACAAAGCCATCCATGAGCCAAAGGAAGCTGAGGTAGGCCTCATTCCATGAAAACAGGAGTGGTGTGAACCAGGATACAAACACATTTGGACCAAGCATACATGCAAGCTGAAAAATACCCTTCCCTTGTTTAGGTGTTTGGCCAGCAGTCAACTAATGAACTACATTTCAAAAGCATTTGTGCAGAAGCCACTGTTCAAGAGCCTGCCTGTGCAGTGAGGAAACATATCACAAGGAATTACAAGTTCCACAAAAGTTTAAGTAAGATCACTGAATTCAAAGTCTAGAGCACAATTTTAATCCATTACATTTAATAAAAGCGTAAAGACAAGAACATCTTATTTGTTTTTTAGAAAAGGAATGTAAAGGCTTATTAAATGTACTTTAAAAAAGAAAACTATCGGATGATGAGTTATGTCTGGCAAAGACAACAAAATCTGAGAGTGTACCTTTAGATGTTGAGTCTAATGCTCTCTCAACTGACCTATTTTGGCTAGTGGTAGCATTCCTTTGTCTTTTTCAGATTAAAATGTTACCAATGAATGTAGCTCCATTTACAATAATATGGTATGTACTCAGAAAATAATGACTTTACCGCTGTGAAATCCATGGACCGGCTGGGCAGGACCTCAACAGCACAGTCAAGCCTTGAGGTGAACTTTCATTTCCATAAAATTTTTGTGCATGAATGGTATGACAAGAAAGTATTTCTTGACCGTTTCTGGACCACATTCTTACCAGTTATAATCACTGCACAAAGTCTCAAGTGATATAGATGAAGGAAGATTATTTCCCCCCAATTTATAACATTTCGCATCATCTTTACCTCCCGATTTGGCAATGTGTTTCTTAGCATTATGTATAAGCAAAAAGACACTGAGAACATTTTTCCTTACACCGTGAGTGGAGCTAACCATCTCATGCTAGCTACGGTACTATGGCAGCTAGTATGTCACATGAACGCGTATAACCTAGTTGGCTTAAAAGGACTGGAGGTTTTCGATTTTGCAAGTCCTCAAAGCTATGGAAAGGTATTCTGAAACCACTTGCAATCTCATCACAAAGAGAAAGCCTGAGACATGGTCTGCTAGATGTGACATTTCTCAACTTGTAGAATGTTTGCTTAGCATGACAGGGGGAGCAGAATCGATTTCTGCATCTTTCCAGAGGAAGTATGTTCGAGTTGCCATTATGTGAAAACATTTGAAACTGTTGTTGGATTTTGTAGGATGTCCTATTCAGACTTGAGACATAAGCTTATGTTTGATTACCAAAGGAAAGGAGGGTTAAAAGGAAGGAGAATTAGCTCAAGTGGGAGAGAGCTTGCTTTGCATGTAAGAGGTAGTGGGATCAATGCCCACATTCTCCAGTCTAGCTTTTTAACAGATTTGCATCCTTAGTATTAGAATGATAACCACTGTTTTGGAAGGGTTTTTAGCATTATGCAATGCCTCTTCAAAAGTGTGGTTTTCAAGAACTTTAGTAAGCACATGACTTATTTGCATCATCTGTTTTGGTAGGACAAAGCCATCCATGAGCCAAAGGAAGCTGAGGTAGGCCTCATTCCATGAAAACAGGAGTGGTGTGAACCAGGATACAAACACATTTGGACCAAGCATACATGCAAGCTGAAAAATACCCTTCCCTTGTTTAGGTGTTTGGCCAGCAGTCAACTAATGAACTACATTTCAAAAGCATTTGTGCAGAAGCCACTGTTCAAGAGCCTGCCTGTGCAGTGAGGAAACATATCATAAGGAATTACAAGTTCCACAAAAGTTTAAGTAAGATCACTGAATTCAAAGTCTAGAGCACAATTTTAATCCATTGCATTTAATAAAAGCGTAAAGACAAGAACATCTTATTTGTTTTTTAGAAAAGGAATGTAAAGGCTTATTAAATGTACTTTAAAAAAGAAAACTATCGGATGATGAGTTATGTCTGGCAAAGACAACAAAATCTGAGAGTGTACCTTTAGATGTTGAGTCTAATGCTCTCTCAAATGACCTATTTTGGCTAGTGGTAGCATTCCTTTGTCTTTTTCAGATTAAAATGTTACCAATGAATGTAGCTCCATTTACAATAATATGGTATGTACTCAGAAAATAATGACTTTACCGCTGTGAAATCCATGGACCGGCTGGGCAGGACCTCAACAGCACAGTCAAGCCTTGAGGTGAACTTTCATTTCCATAAAATTTTTGTGCATGAATGGTATGACAAGAAAGTATTTCTTGACCGTTTCTGGACCACATTCTTACCAGTTATAATCACTGCACCAAGTCTCAAGTGATATAGATGAAGGAAGATTATTTCCCCCCAATTTATAACATTTCGCATCATCTTTACCTCCCGATTTGGCAATGTGTTTCTTAGCATTATGTATAAGCAAAAAGACACTGAGAACATTTTTCCTTACACCGTGAGTGGAGCTAACCATCTCATGCTAGCTACGGTACTATGGCAGCTAGTATGTCACATGAACGCGTATAACCTAGTTGGCTTAAAAGGACTGGAGGTTTTCGATTTTGCAAGTCCTCAAAGCTATGGAAAGGTATTCTGAAACCACTTGCAATCTCATCACAAAGAGAAAGCCTGAGACATGGTCTGCTAGATGTGACATTTCTCAACTTGTAGAATGTTTGCTTAGCATGACAGGGGGAGCAGAATCGATTTCTGCATCTTTCCAGAGGAAGTATGTTCGAGTTGCCATTATGTGAAAACATTTGAAACTGTTGTTGGATTTTGTAGGATGTCCTATTCAGACTTGAGACATAAGCTTATGTTTGATTACCAAAGGAAAGGAGGGTTAAAAGGAAGGAGAATTAGCTCAAGTGGGAGAGAGCTTGCTTTGCATGTAAGAGGTAGTGGGATCGATGCCCACATTCTCCAGTCTAGCTTTTTAACAGATTTGCATCCTTAGTATTAGAATGATAACCACTGTTTTGGAAGGGTTTTTAGCATTATGCAATGCCTCTTCAAAAGTGTGGTTTTCAAGAACTTTAGTAAGCACATGACTTATTTGCATCATCTGTTTTGGTAGGACAAAGCCATCCATGAGCCAAAGGAAGCTGAGGTAGGCCTCATTCCATGAAAACAGGAGTGGTGTGAACCAGGATACAAACACATTTGGACCAAGCATACATGCAAGCTGAAAAATACCCTTCCCTTGTTTAGGTGTTTGGCCAGCAGTCAACTAATGAACTACATTTCAAAAGCATTTGTGCAGAAGCCACTGTTCAAGAGCCTGCCTGTGCAGTGAGGAAACATATCATAAGGAATTACAAGTTCCACAAAAGTTTAAGTAAGATCACTGAATTCAAAGTCTAGAGCACAATTTTAATCCATTACATTTAATAAAAGCGTAAAGACAAGAACATCTTATTCGTTTTTTAGAAAAGGAATGTAAAGGCTTATTAAATGTACTTAAAAAATAAAACTATCGGATGATGAGTTATGTCTGGCAAAGACAACAAAATCTGAGAGTGTACCTTTAGATGTTGAGTCTAATGCTCTCTCAACTGACCTATTTTGGCTAGTGGTAGCATTCCTTTGTCTTTTTCAGATTAAAATGTTACCAATGAATGTAGCTCCATTTACAATAATATGGTATGTACTCAGAAAATAATGACTTTACCGCTGTGAAATCCATGGACCGGCTGGGCAGGACCTCAACAGCACAGTCATGCCTTGAGGTGAACTTTCATTTCCATAAAATTTTTGTGCATGAATGGTATGACAAGAAAGTATTTCTTGACCATTTCTGGACCACATTCTTACCAGTTATAATCACTGCGCCAAGTCTCAAGTGATATAGATGAAGGAAGATTATTTCCCCCCAATTTATAACATTTCGCATCATCTTTACCTCCCCATTTGGCAATGTGTTTCTTAGCATTATGTATAAGCAAAAAGACACTGAGAACATTTTTCCTCACACCGTGAGTGGAGCTAACCATCTCATGCTAGCCACGGTACTATGGCAGCTAGTATGTCACATGAATGCGTATAACCTATTTGGCTTAAAAGGACTGGAGGTTTCGATTTTGCAAGTCCTCAAAGCTATGGAATGGTATTCTGAAACCACTTGCAATCTCATCACAAAGAGAAAGCCTGAGACATGGTCTGCCAGATGTGACATTTCTCAACTTGTAGAATGTTTGCTTAGCATGACAGAGGGAGCAGAATCGATTTCTGCATCTTTCCAGAGGAAGTATGTTCGAGTTCTCATTATGTGAAAACATTTGAAACTGTTGTTGGATTTTGTAGGATGTCCTATTCAGACTTGAGTCATAAACTTATGTTTGATTACCAAAGGAAAGGAGAGTTAAAGGGTGGGGGAATTAGCTCAAGTGGGAGAGTGCTTGCTTAGTATGTAAGAGGTAGTGGGATTCATGCCCACATTCTCCAGTCTAGCTTTTCAACATATTTGCATCCTTAGTATTAGAATATTAGCCACTGTTTTGGAAGGGTTTTTAGCATTATGCAATGCCTCTTCAAAAGTGTGATTTTGAAGAAGTTTAGTAAGCACATGACTTATTTGCATCATCTGTTTTGGTAGGATAAAGCCATCCATGAGCCAAAGGAAGCTGAGGTAGGCCTCATTCCATGAAAATAGGAGTGGTGTGAACCAGGATACAAACACATTTGGACCAAGCATACATGCAAACTAACAAATACCCTTCCCTTGTTTAGGTGTTTGGCCAGCAGTCAACTATTGAAATACATTTCAAAAGCATTTGTGCAGAAGCCACTGTTCAAGAGCCTGCCTGTGCAGTGAGGAAACATATCATAAGGAATTACAAGTTCCACAAAAGTTTAAGTAAGATCACTGAATTCAAAGTCTAGAGCACAATTTTAATCCATTACATTTAATAAAAGCGTAAAGACAAGAACATCTTATTCGTTTTTTAGAAAAGGAATGTAAAGGCTTATTAAATGTACTTAAAAAATAAAACTATCGGATGATGAGTTATGTCTGGCAAAGACAACAAAATCTGAGAGTGTACCTTTAGATGTTGAGTCTAATGCTCTCTCAACTGACCTATTTTGGCTAGTGGTAGCATTCCTTTGTCTTTTTCAGATTAAAATGTTACCAATGAATGTAGCTCCATTTACAATAATATGGTATGTACTCAGAAAATAATGACTTTACCGCTGTGAAATCCATGGACCGGCTGGGCAGGACCTCAACAGCACAGTCATGCCTTGAGGTGAACTTTCATTTCCATAAAATTTTTGTGCATGAATGGTATGACAAGAAAGTATTTCTTGACCATTTCTGGACCACATTCTTACCAGTTATAATCACTGCGCCAAGTCTCAAGTGATATAGAAGAAGGAAGATTATTTCCCCCCAATTTATAACATTTCGCATCATCTTTACCTCCCCATTTGGCAATGTGTTTCTTAGCATTATGTATAAGCAAAAAGACACTGAGAACATTTTTCCTCACACCGTGAGTGGAGCTAACCATCTCATGCTAGCTACGGTACTATGGCAGCTAGTATGTCACATGAATGCGTATAACCTAGTTGGCTTAAAAGGACTGGAGGTTTCGATTTTGCAAGTCCTCAAAGCTATGGAAAGGTATTCTGAAACCACTTGCAATCTCATCACAAAGAGAAAGCCTGAGACATGGTCTGCCAGATGTGACATTTCTCAACTTGTAGAATGTTTGCTTAGCATGACAGGGGGAGCAGAATCGATTTCTGCATCTTTCCAGAGGAAGTATGTTCGAGTTCTCATTATGTGAAAACATTTGAAACTGTTGTTGGATTTTGTAGGATGTCCTATTCAAACTTGAGCCATAAACTTATGTTTGATTACCAAAGAAAGGAGAGTTAAAGGGTGGGGGAATTAGCTTAAGTGGGAGAGTGCTTGCTTAGTATGTAAGAGGTAGTGGGATCGATGCCCACATTCTCCAGTCTAGCTTTTCAACATATTTGCATCCTTAGTATTAGAATATTAGCCACTGTTTTGGAAGGGTTTTTAGCATTATGCAATGCCTCTTCAAAAGTTTGATTTTCAAGAACTTTAGTAAGCACATGACTTATTTGCATCATCTGTTTTGGTAGGACAAAGCCATCCATGAGCCAAAGGAAGCTGAGGTAGGCCTCATTCCATGAAAACAGGAGTGGTGTGAACCAGGATACAAACACATTTGGACCAAGCATACATGCAAGCTGAAAAATACCCTTCCCTTGTTTAGGTGTTTGGCCAGCAGTCAACTAATGAACTACATTTCAAAAGCATTTGTGCAGAAGCCACTGTTCAAGAGCCTGCCTGTGCAGTGAGGAAACATATCATAAGGAATTACAAGTTCCACAAAAGTTTAAGTAAGATCACTGAATTCAAAGTCTAGAGCACAATTTTAATCCATTACATTTAATAAAAGCGTAAAGACAAGAACATCTTATTTGTTTTTTAGAAAAGGAATGTAAAGGCTTATTAAATGTACTTAACAAAGAAAACTATCGGATGATGAGTTATGTCTGGCAAAGACAATAAAATCTGAGAGTGTACCTTTAGATGTTGAGTCTAATGCTCTCTCAACTGACCTATTTTGGCTAGTGGTAGCATTCCTTTGTCTTTTTCAGATAAAAATGTTACAAATGAATGTAGCTCTATTTACAATAATATGGTATGTACTCAGAAAATAATGACTTTACCGCTGTGAAGTCCATGGACCGGCTGGGCAGGACCTCAACAGCAAAATCATGCCTTGAGGTGAACTTTCATTTCCATAAAATTTTTGTGCATGAATGGTATGACAAGAAAGTATTTCTTGACGGTTTCTGGACCACATTCTTACGAGTTATAATCACTGCACCAAGTCTCAAGTGATATAGATGAAGGAAGATTATTTCCCCCCAATTTATAACATTTCGCATCTTTACCTCCCGATTTGGCAATGTGTTTCTTAGCATTATGTATAAGCAAAAAGACACTGAGAACATTTTTCCTCACACCGTGAGTGCAGCTAACCATCTCATGCTAGCTACGGTACTATGGCAGCTAGTATGTCACATGAATGCGTATAACCTAGTTGGCTTAAAAGGACTGGAGGTTTCGATTTTGCAAGTCCTCAAAGCTATGGAAAGGTATTCTGAAACCACTTGCAATCTCATCACAAAGAGAAAGCCTGAGACATGGTCTGCCAGATGTGACATTTCTCAACTTGTAGAATGTTTGCTTAGCATGACAGGGGGAGCAGAATCGATTTCTGCATCTTTCCAGAGGAAGTATGTTCGAGTTGCCATTATGTGAAAACATTTGAAACTGTTGTTGGATTTTGTAGGATGTCCTATTCAGACATGAGACATAAGCTTATGTTTGATTACCAAAGGAAAGGAGTGTTAAAAGGCAGGAGAATTAGCTCAAGTGGGAAAGCGCTTGCTTTGCATGTCAGAGGTAGTGGGATCGATGCCCACATTCTCCAGTCTAGCTTTTTAACAGATTTGCATCCTTAGTATTAGAATGATAACCACTGTTTTGGAAGGGTTTTTAGCATTATGCAATGCCTCTTCAAAAGTGTGGTTTTCAAGAACTTTAGTAAGCACATGACTTATTTGCATCATCTGTTTTGGTAGGACAAAGCCATCCATGAGCCAAAGGAAGCTGAGGTAGGCCTCATTCCATGAAAACAGGAGTGGTGTGAACCAGGATACAAACACATTTGGACCAAGCATACATGCAAGCTGAAAAATACCCTTCCCTTGTTTAGGTGTTTGGCCAGCAGTCAACTACTGAACTACATTTCAAAAGCATTTGTGCAGAAGCCACTGTTCAAGAGCCTGCCTGTGCAGTGAGGAAACATATCATAAGGAATTACAAGTTCCACAAAAGTTTAAGTAAGATCACTGAATTCAAAGTCTAGAGCACAATTTTAATCCATTACATTTAATAAAAGCGTAAAGACAAGAACATCTTATTTGTTTTTTAGAAAAGGAATGTAAAGGCTTATTAAATGTACTTCAAAAAGAAAACTATCGGATGATGAGTTATGTCTGGCAAAGACAACAAAATCTGAGAGTGTACCTTTAGATGTTGAGTCTAATGCTCTCTCAACTGACCTATTTTGGCTAGTGGTAGCATTCCTTTGTCTTTTTCGGATTAAAATGTTACCAATGAATGTAGCTCCATTTACAATAATATGGTATGTACTCAGAAAATAATGACTTTACCGCTGTGAAATCCATGGACCGGCTGGGCAGGACCTCAACAGCACAGTCATGCCTTGAGGTGAACTTTCATTTCCATAAAATTTTTGTGCATGAATGGTATGACAAGAAAGTATTTCTTGACTGTTTCTGGACCACATTCTTACCAGTTATAATCACTGTACCAAGTCTCAAGTGATATAGATGAAGGAAGATTATTTCCCCCCAATTTATAACATTTCGCATCATCTTTACCTCCCGATTTGGCAATGTGTTTCTTAGCATTATGTATAAGCAAAAAGACACAGAAAACATTTTTCCTTACACCGTGAGTGGAGCTAACCATCTCATGCTAGCTACGGTACTATGGCAGCTAGTATGTCACATGAACGCGTATAACCTAGTTGGCTTAAAAGGACTGGAGGTTTTCGATTTTGCAAGTCCTCAAAGCTATGGAAAGGTATTCTGAAACCACTTGCAATCTCATCACAAAGAGAAAGCCTGAGACATGGTCTGCCAGATGTGACATTTCTCAACTTGTAGAATGTTTGCTAAATATGACAGTGGGAGCAGAATCGATTTCTGCATCTTTCCAGAGGAAGTATGTTCGAGTTGCCATTATGTGAAAACATTTGAAACTGTTGTTGGATTTTGTAGGATGTCCTATTCAGACTTGAGACATAAGCTTATGTTTGATTACCAAAGGAAAGGAGGGTTAAAAGGAAGGAGAATTAGCTCAAGTGGGAGAGAGCTTGCTTTGCATGTAAGAGGTAGTGGGATCGATGCCCACATTCTCCAGTCTAGCTTTTTAACAGATTTGCATCCTTAGTATTAGAATGATAACCACTGTTTTGGAAGGGTTTTTAGCATTATGCAATGCCTCTTCAAAAGTGTGGTTTTCAAGAACTTTAGTAAGCACATGACTTATTTGCATCATCTGTTTTGGTAGGACAAAGCCATCCATGAGCCAAAGGAAGCTGAGGTAGGCCTCATTCCATGAAAACAGGAGTGGTGTGAACCAGGATACAAACACATTTGGACCAAGCATACATGCAAGCTGAAAAATACCCTTCCCTTGTTTAGGTGTTTGGCCAGCAGTCAACTAATGAACTACATTTCAAAAGCATTTGTGCAGAAGCCACTGTTCAAGAGCCTGCCTGTGCAGTGAGGAAACATATCATAAGGAATTACAAGTTCCACAAAAGTTTAAGTAAGATCACTGAATTCAAAGTCTAGAGCACAATTTTAATCCATTACATTTAATAAAAGCGTAAAGACAAGAACATCTTATTTGTTTTTTAGAAAAGGAATGTAAAGGCTTATTAAATGTACTTTAAAAAGAAAACTATCGGATGATGAGTTATGTCTGGCAAAGACAACAAAATCTGAGAGTGTACCTTTAGATGTTGAGTCTAATGCTCTCTCAACTGACCTATTTTGGCTAGTGGTAGCATTCCTTTGTCTTTTTCAGATTAAAATGTTACCAATGAATGTAGCTCCATTTACAATAATATGGTATGTACTCAGAAAATAATGACTTTACCGCTGTGAAATCCATGGACCGGCTGGGCAGGACCTCAACAGCACAGTCATGCCTTGAGGTGAACTTTCATTTCCATAAAATTTTTGTGCATGAATGGTATGACAAGAAAGTATTTCTTGACCGTTTCTGGACCACATTCTTACCAGTTATAATCACTGCACAAAGTCTCAAGTGATATAGATGAAGGAAGATTATTTCCCCCCAATTTATAACATTTCGCATCATCTTTACCTCCCCATTTGGCAATGTGTTTCTTAGCATTATGTATAAGCAAAAAGACACTGAGAACATTTTTCCTCACACCGTGAGTGGAGCTAACCATCTCATGCTAGCCACGGTACTATGGCAGCTAGTATGTCACATGAATGCGTATAACCTATTTGGCTTAAAAGGACTGGAGGTTTCGATTTTGCAAGTCCTCAAAGCTATGGAATGGTATTCTGAAACCACTTGCAATCTCATCACAAAGAGAAAGCCTGAGACATGGTCTGCCAGATGTGACATTTCTCAACTTGTAGAATGTTTGCTTAGCATGACAGAGGGAGCAGAATCGATTTCTGCATCTTTCCAGAGGAAGTATGTTCGAGTTCTCATTATGTGAAAACATTTGAAACTGTTGTTGGATTTTGTAGGATGTCCTATTCAGACTTGAGTCATAAACTTATGTTTGATTACCAAAGGAAAGGAGAGTTAAAGGGTGGGGGAATTAGCTCAAGTGGGAGAGTGCTTGCTTAGTATGTAAGAGGTAGTGGGATTCATGCCCACATTCTCCAGTCTAGCTTTTCAACATATTTGCATCCTTAGTATTAGAATATTAGCCACTGTTTTGGAAGGGTTTTTAGCATTATGCAATGCCTCTTCAAAAGTGTGATTTTGAAGAAGTTTAGTAAGCACATGACTTATTTGCATCATCTGTTTTGGTAGGATAAAGCCATCCATGAGCCAAAGGAAGCTGAGGTAGGCCTCATTCCATGAAAATAGGAGTGGTGTGAACCAGGATACAAACACATTTGGACCAAGCATACATGCAAACTAACAAATACCCTTCCCTTGTTTAGGTGTTTGGCCAGCAGTCAACTAATGAACTACATTTCAAAAGCATTTGTGCAGAAGCCACTGTTCAAGAGCCTGCCTGTGCAGTGAGGAAACATATCATAAGGAATTACAAGTTCCACAAAAGTTTAAGTAAGATCACTGAATTCAAAGTCTAGAGCACAATTTTAATCCATTACATTTAATAAAAGCGTAAAGACAAGAACATCTTATTCGTTTTTTAGAAAAGGAATGTAAAGGCTTATTAAATGTACTTAAAAAATAAAACTATCGGATGATGAGTTATGTCTGGCAAAGACAACAAAATCTGAGAGTGTACCTTTAGATGTTGAGTCTAATGCTCTCTCAACTGACCTATTTTGGCTAGTGGTAGCATTCCTTTGTCTTTTTCAGATTAAAATGTTACCAATGAATGTAGCTCCATTTACAATAATATGGTATGTACTCAGAAAATAATGACTTTACCGCTGTGAAATCCATGGACCGGCTGGGCAGGACCTCAACAGCACAGTCATGCCTTGAGGTGAACTTTCATTTCCATAAAATTTTTGTGCATGAATGGTATGACAAGAAAGTATTTCTTGACCATTTCTGGACCACATTCTTACCAGTTATAATCACTGCGCCAAGTCTCAAGTGATATAGATGAAGGAAGATTATTTCCCCCCAATTTATAACATTTCGCATCATCTTTACCTCCCCATTTGGCAATGTGTTTCTTAGCATTATGTATAAGCAAAAAGACACTGAGAACATTTTTCCTCACACCGTGAGTGGAGCTAACCATCTCATGCTAGCCACGGTACTATGGCAGCTAGTATGTCACATGAATGCGTATAACCTATTTGGCTTAAAAGGACTGGAGGTTTCGATTTTGCAAGTCCTCAAAGCTATGGAATGGTATTCTGAAACCACTTGCAATCTCATCACAAAGAGAAAGCCTGAGACATGGTCTGCCAGATGTGACATTTCTCAACTTGTAGAATGTTTGCTTAGCATGACAGAGGGAGCAGAATCGATTTCTGCATCTTTCCAGAGGAAGTATGTTCGAGTTCTCATTATGTGAAAACATTTGAAACTGTTGTTGGATTTTGTAGGATGTCCTATTCAGACTTGAGTCATAAACTTATGTTTGATTACCAAAGGAAAGGAGAGTTAAAGGGTGGGGGAATTAGCTCAAGTGGGAGAGTGCTTGCTTAGTATGTAAGAGGTAGTGGGATTCATGCCCACATTCTCCAGTCTAGCTTTTCAACATATTTGCATCCTTAGTATTAGAATATTAGCCACTGTTTTGGAAGGGTTTTTAGCATTATGCAATGCCTCTTCAAAAGTGTGATTTTGAAGAAGTTTAGTAAGCACATGACTTATTTGCATCATCTGTTTTGGTAGGATAAAGCCATCCATGAGCCAAAGGAAGCTGAGGTAGGCCTCATTCCATGAAAATAGGAGTGGTGTGAACCAGGATACAAACACATTTGGACCAAGCATACATGCAAACTAACAAATACCCTTCCCTTGTTTAGGTGTTTGGCCAGCAGTCAACTATTGAAATACATTTCAAAAGCATTTGTGCAGAAGCCACTGTTCAAGAGCCTGCCTGTGCAGTGAGGAAACATATCATAAGGAATTACAAGTTCCACAAAAGTTTAAGTAAGATCACTGAATTCAAAGTCTAGAGCACAATTTTAATCCATTACATTTAATAAAAGCGTAAAGACAAGAACATCTTATTCGTTTTTTAGAAAAGGAATGTAAAGGCTTATTAAATGTACTTAAAAAATAAAACTATCGGATGATGAGTTATGTCTGGCAAAGACAACAAAATCTGAGAGTGTACCTTTAGATGTTGAGTCTAATGCTCTCTCAACTGACCTATTTTGGCTAGTGGTAGCATTCCTTTGTCTTTTTCAGATTAAAATGTTACCAATGAATGTAGCTCCATTTACAATAATATGGTATGTACTCAGAAAATAATGACTTTACCGCTGTGAAATCCATGGACCGGCTGGGCAGGACCTCAACAGCACAGTCATGCCTTGAGGTGAACTTTCATTTCCATAAAATTTTTGTGCATGAATGGTATGACAAGAAAGTATTTCTTGACCATTTCTGGACCACATTCTTACCAGTTATAATCACTGCGCCAAGTCTCAAGTGATATAGAAGAAGGAAGATTATTTCCCCCCAATTTATAACATTTCGCATCATCTTTACCTCCCCATTTGGCAATGTGTTTCTTAGCATTATGTATAAGCAAAAAGACACTGAGAACATTTTTCCTCACACCGTGAGTGGAGCTAACCATCTCATGCTAGCTACGGTACTATGGCAGCTAGTATGTCACATGAATGCGTATAACCTAGTTGGCTTAAAAGGACTGGAGGTTTCGATTTTGCAAGTCCTCAAAGCTATGGAAAGGTATTCTGAAACCACTTGCAATCTCATCACAAAGAGAAAGCCTGAGACATGGTCTGCCAGATGTGACATTTCTCAACTTGTAGAATGTTTGCTTAGCATGACAGGGGGAGCAGAATCGATTTCTGCATCTTTCCAGAGGAAGTATGTTCGAGTTCTCATTATGTGAAAACATTTGAAACTGTTGTTGGATTTTGTAGGATGTCCTATTCAAACTTGAGCCATAAACTTATGTTTGATTACCAAAGAAAGGAGAGTTAAAGGGTGGGGGAATTAGCTTAAGTGGGAGAGTGCTTGCTTAGTATGTAAGAGGTAGTGGGATCGATGCTCACATTCTCCAGTCTAGCTTTTCAACATATTTGCATCCTTAGTATTAGAATATTAGCCACTGTTTTGGAAGGGTTTTTAGCATTATGCAATGCCTCTTCAAAAGTTTGATTTTCAAGAACTTTAGTAAGCACATGACTTATTTGCATCATCTGTTTTGGTAGGACAAAGCCATCCATGAGCCAAAGGAAGCTGAGGTAGGCCTCATTCCATGAAAACAGGAGTGGTGTGAACCAGGATACAAACACATTTGGACCAAGCATACATGCAAGCTGAAAAATACCCTTCCCTTGTTTAGGTGTTTGGCCAGCAGTCAACTAATGAACTACATTTCAAAAGCATTTGTGCAGAAGCCACTGTTCAAGAGCCTGCCTGTGCAGTGAGGAAACATATCATAAGGAATTACAAGTTCCACAAAAGTTTAAGTAAGATCACTGAATTCAAAGTCTAGAGCACAATTTTAATCCATTACATTTAATAAAAGCGTAAAGACAAGAACATCTTATTTGTTTTTTAGAAAAGGAATGTAAAGGCTTATTAAATGTACTTAACAAAGAAAACTATCGGATGATGAGTTATGTCTGGCAAAGACAATAAAATCTGAGAGTGTACCTTTAGATGTTGAGTCTAATGCTCTCTCAACTGACCTATTTTGGCTAGTGGTAGCATTCCTTTGTCTTTTTCAGATAAAAATGTTACAAATGAATGTAGCTCTATTTACAATAATATGGTATGTACTCAGAAAATAATGACTTTACCGCTGTGAAGTCCATGGACCGGCTGGGCAGGACCTCAACAGCAAAATCATGCCTTGAGGTGAACTTTCATTTCCATAAAATTTTTGTGCATGAATGGTATGACAAGAAAGTATTTCTTGACCGTTTCTGGACCACATTCTTACGAGTTATAATCACTGCACCAAGTCTCAAGTGATATAGATGAAGGAAGATTATTTCCCCCCAATTTATAACATTTCGCATCTTTACCTCCCGATTTGGCAATGTGTTTCTTAGCATTATGTATAAGCAAAAAGACACTGAGAACATTTTTCCTCACACCGTGAGTGCAGCTAACCATCTCATGCTAGCTACGGTACTATGGCAGCTAGTATGTCACATGAATGCGTATAACCTAGTTGGCTTAAAAGGACTGGAGGTTTCGATTTTGCAAGTCCTCAAAGCTATGGAAAGGTATTCTGAAACCACTTGCAATCTCATCACAAAGAGAAAGCCTGAGACATGGTCTGCCAGATGTGACATTTCTCAACTTGTAGAATGTTTGCTTAGCATGACAGGGGGAGCAGAATCGATTTCTGCATCTTTCCAGAGGAAGTATGTTCGAGTTGCCATTATGTGAAAACATTTGAAACTGTTGTTGGATTTTGTAGGATGTCCTATTCAGACATGAGACATAAGCTTATGTTTGATTACCAAAGGAAAGGAGTGTTAAAAGGCAGGAGAATTAGCTCAAGTGGGAAAGCGCTTGCTTTGCATGTCAGAGGTAGTGGGATCGATGCCCACATTCTCCAGTCTAGCTTTTTAACAGATTTGCATCCTTAGTATTAGAATGATAACCACTGTTTTGGAAGGGTTTTTAGCATTATGCAATGCCTCTTCAAAAGTGTGGTTTTCAAGAACTTTAGTAAGCACATGACTTATTTGCATCATCTGTTTTGGTAGGACAAAGCCATCCATGAGCCAAAGGAAGCTGAGGTAGGCCTCATTCCATGAAAACAGGAGTGGTGTGAACCAGGATACAAACACATTTGGACCAAGCATACATGCAAGCTGAAAAATACCCTTCCCTTGTTTAGGTGTTTGGCCAGCAGTCAACTACTGAACTACATTTCAAAAGCATTTGTGCAGAAGCCACTGTTCAAGAGCCTGCCTGTGCAGTGAGGAAACATATCATAAGGAATTACAAGTTCCACAAAAGTTTAAGTAAGATCACTGAATTCAAAGTCTAGAGCACAATTTTAATCCATTACATTTAATAAAAGCGTAAAGACAAGAACATCTTATTTGTTTTTTAGAAAAGGAATGTAAAGGCTTATTAAATGTACTTCAAAAAGAAAACTATCGGATGATGAGTTATGTCTGGCAAAGACAACAAAATCTGAGAGTGTACCTTTAGATGTTGAGTCTAATGCTCTCTCAACTGACCTATTTTGGCTAGTGGTAGCATTCCTTTGTCTTTTTCGGATTAAAATGTTACCAATGAATGTAGCTCCATTTACAATAATATGGTATGTACTCAGAAAATAATGACTTTACCGCTGTGAAATCCATGGACCGGCTGGGCAGGACCTCAACAGCACAGTCATGCCTTGAGGTGAACTTTCATTTCCATAAAATTTTTGTGCATGAATGGTATGACAAGAAAGTATTTCTTGACTGTTTCTGGACCACATTCTTACCAGTTATAATCACTGTACCAAGTCTCAAGTGATATAGATGAAGGAAGATTATTTCCCCCCAATTTATAACATTTCGCATCATCTTTACCTCCCGATTTGGCAATGTGTTTCTTAGCATTATGTATAAGCAAAAAGACACAGAAAACATTTTTCCTTACACCGTGAGTGGAGCTAACCATCTCATGCTAGCTACGGTACTATGGCAGCTAGTATGTCACATGAACGCGTATAACCTAGTTGGCTTAAAAGGACTGGAGGTTTTCGATTTTGCAAGTCCTCAAAGCTATGGAAAGGTATTCTGAAACCACTTGCAATCTCATCACAAAGAGAAAGCCTGAGACATGGTCTGCCAGATGTGACATTTCTCAACTTGTAGAATGTTTGCTAAATATGACAGTGGGAGCAGAATCGATTTCTGCATCTTTCCAGAGGAAGTATGTTCGAGTTGCCATTATGTGAAAACATTTGAAACTGTTGTTGGATTTTGTAGGATGTCCTATTCAGACTTGAGACATAAGCTTATGTTTGATTACCAAAGGAAAGGAGGGTTAAAAGGAAGGAGAATTAGCTCAAGTGGGAGAGAGCTTGCTTTGCATGTAAGAGGTAGTGGGATCGATGCCCACATTCTCCAGTCTAGCTTTTTAACAGATTTGCATCCTTAGTATTAGAATGATAACCACTGTTTTGGAAGGGTTTTTAGCATTATGCAATGCCTCTTCAAAAGTGTGGTTTTCAAGAACTTTAGTAAGCACATGACTTATTTGCATCATCTGTTTTGGTAGGACAAAGCCATCCATGAGCCAAAGGAAGCTGAGGTAGGCCTCATTCCATGAAAACAGGAGTGGTGTGAACCAGGATACAAACACATTTGGACCAAGCATACATGCAAGCTGAAAAATACCCTTCCCTTGTTTAGGTGTTTGGCCAGCAGTCAACTAATGAACTACATTTCAAAAGCATTTGTGCAGAAGCCACTGTTCAAGAGCCTGCCTGTGCAGTGAGGAAACATATCATAAGGAATTACAAGTTCCACAAAAGTTTAAGTAAGATCACTGAATTCAAAGTCTAGAGCACAATTTTAATCCATTACATTTAATAAAAGCGTAAAGACAAGAACATCTTATTTGTTTTTTAGAAAAGGAATGTAAAGGCTTATTAAATGTACTTTAAAAAGAAAACTATCGGATGATGAGTTATGTCTGGCAAAGACAACAAAATCTGAGAGTGTACCTTTAGATGTTGAGTCTAATGCTCTCTCAACTGACCTATTTTGGCTAGTGGTAGCATTCCTTTGTCTTTTTCAGATTAAAATGTTACCAATGAATGTAGCTCCATTTACAATAATATGGTATGTACTCAGAAAATAATGACTTTACCGCTGTGAAATCCATGGACCGGCTGGGCAGGACCTCAACAGCACAGTCATGCCTTGAGGTGAACTTTCATTTCCATAAAATTTTTGTGCATGAATGGTATGACAAGAAAGTATTTCTTGACCGTTTCTGGACCACATTCTTACCAGTTATAATCACTGCACAAAGTCTCAAGTGATATAGATGAAGGAAGATTATTTCCCCCCAATTTATAACATTTCGCATCATCTTTACCGCCCCATTTGGCAATGTGTTTCTTAGCATTATGTATAAGCAAAAAGACACTGAGAACATTTTTCCTCACACCGTGAGTGGAGCTAACCATCTCATGCTAGCCACGGTACTATGGCAGCTAGTATGTCACATGAATGCGTATAACCTATTTGGCTTAAAAGGACTGGAGGTTTCGATTTTGCAAGTCCTCAAAGCTATGGAATGGTATTCTGAAACCACTTGCAATCTCATCACAAAGAGAAAGCCTGAGACATGGTCTGCCAGATGTGACATTTCTCAACTTGTAGAATGTTTGCTTAGCATGACAGAGGGAGCAGAATCGATTTCTGCATCTTTCCAGAGGAAGTATGTTCGAGTTCTCATTATGTGAAAACATTTGAAACTGTTGTTGGATTTTGTAGGATGTCCTATTCAGACTTGAGTCATAAACTTATGTTTGATTACCAAAGGAAAGGAGAGTTAAAGGGTGGGGGAATTAGCTCAAGTGGGAGAGTGCTTGCTTAGTATGTAAGAGGTAGTGGGATTCATGCCCACATTCTCCAGTCTAGCTTTTCAACATATTTGCATCCTTAGTATTAGAATATTAGCCACTGTTTTGGAAGGGTTTTTAGCATTATGCAATGCCTCTTCAAAAGTGTGATTTTGAAGAAGTTTAGTAAGCACATGACTTATTTGCATCATCTGTTTTGGTAGGATAAAGCCATCCATGAGCCAAAGGAAGCTGAGGTAGGCCTCATTCCATGAAAATAGGAGTGGTGTGAACCAGGATACAAACACATTTGGACCAAGCATACATGCAAACTAACAAATACCCTTCCCTTGTTTAGGTGTTTGGCCAGCAGTCAACTATTGAAATACATTTCAAAAGCATTTGTGCAGAAGCCACTGTTCAAGAGCCTGCCTGTGCAGTGAGGAAACATATCATAAGGAATTACAAGTTCCACAAAAGTTTAAGTAAGATCACTGAATTCAAAGTCTAGAGCACAATTTTAATCCATTACATTTAATAAAAGCGTAAAGACAAGAACATCTTATTCGTTTTTTAGAAAAGGAATGTAAAGGCTTATTAAATGTACTTAAAAAATAAAACTATCAGATGATGAGTTATGTCTGGCAAAGACAACAAAATCTGAGAGTGTACCTTTAGATGTTGAGTCTAATGCTCTCTCAACTGACCTATTTTGGCTAGTGGTAGCATTCCTTTGTCTTTTTCAGATTAAAATGTTACCAATGAATGTAGCTCCATTTACAATAATATGGTATGTACTCAGAAAATAATGACTTTACCGCTGTGAAATCCATGGACCGGCTGGGCAGGACCTCAACAGCACAGTCATGCCTTGAGGTGAACTTTCATTTCCATAAAATTTTTGTGCATGAATGGTATGACAAGAAAGTATTTCTTGACCATTTCTGGACCACATTCTTACCAGTTATAATCACTGCGCCAAGTCTCAAGTGATATAGAAGAAGGAAGATTATTTCCCCCCAATTTATAACATTTCGCATCATCTTTACCTCCCCATTTGGCAATGTGTTTCTTAGCATTATGTATAAGCAAAAAGACACTGAGAACATTTTTCCTCACACCGTGAGTGGAGCTAACCATCTCATGCTAGCTACGGTACTATGGCAGCTAGTATGTCACATGAATGCGTATAACCTAGTTGGCTTAAAAGGACTGGAGGTTTCGATTTTGCAAGTCCTCAAAGCTATGGAAAGGTATTCTGAAACCACTTGCAATCTCATCACAAAGAGAAAGCCTGAGACATGGTCTGCCAGATGTGACATTTCTCAACTTGTAGAATGTTTGCTTAGCATGACAGGGGGAGCAGAATCGATTTCTGCATCTTTCCAGAGGAAGTATGTTCGAGTTCTCATTATGTGAAAACATTTGAAACTGTTGTTGGATTTTGTAGGATGTCCTATTCAGACATGAGACATAAGCTTATGTTTGATTACCAAAGGAAAGGAGTGTTAAAAGGCAGGAGAATTAGCTCAAGTGGGAAAGCGCTTGCTTTGCATGTCAGAGGTAGTGGGATCGATGCCCACATTCTCCAGTCTAGCTTTTTAACAGATTTGCATCCTTAGTATTAGAATGATAACCACTGTTTTGGAAGGGTTTTTAGCATTATGCAATGCCTCTTCAAAAGTGTGGTTTTCAAGAACTTTAGTAAGCACATGACTTATTTGCATCATCTGTTTTGGTAGGACAAAGCCATCCATGAGCCAAAGGAAGCTGAGGTAGGCCTCATTCCATGAAAACAGGAGTGGTGTGAACCAGGATACAAACACATTTGGACCAAGCATACATGCAAGCTGAAAAATACCCTTCCCTTGTTTAGGTGTTTGGCCAGCAGTCAACTACTGAACTACATTTCAAAAGCATTTGTGCAGAAGCCACTGTTCAAGAGCCTGCCTGTGCAGTGAGGAAACATATCATAAGGAATTACAAGTTCCACAAAAGTTTAAGTAAGATCACTGAATTCAAAGTCTAGAGCACAATTTTAATCCATTACATTTAATAAAAGCGTAAAGACAAGAACATCTTATTTGTTTTTTAGAAAAGGAATGTAAAGGCTTATTAAATGTACTTCAAAAAGAAAACTATCGGATGATGAGTTATGTCTGGCAAAGACAACAAAATCTGAGAGTGTACCTTTAGATGTTGAGTCTAATGCTCTCTCAACTGACCTATTTTGGCTAGTGGTAGCATTCCTTTGTCTTTTTCGGATTAAAATGTTACCAATGAATGTAGCTCCATTTACAATAATATGGTATGTACTCAGAAAATAATGACTTTACCGCTGTGAAATCCATGGACCGGCTGGGCAGGACCTCAACAGCACAGTCATGCCTTGAGGTGAACTTTCATTTCCATAAAATTTTTGTGCATGAATGGTATGACAAGAAAGTATTTCTTGACTGTTTCTGGACCACATTCTTACCAGTTATAATCACTGTACCAAGTCTCAAGTGATATAGATGAAGGAAGATTATTTCCCCCCAATTTATAACATTTCGCATCATCTTTACCTCCCGATTTGGCAATGTGTTTCTTAGCATTATGTATAAGCAAAAAGACACTGAGAACATTTTTCCTTACACCGTGAGTGGAGCTAACCATCTCATGCTAGCTACGGTACTATGGCAGCTAGTATGTCACATGAACGCGTATAACCTAGTTGGCTTAAAAGGACTGGAGGTTTTCGATTTTGCAAGTCCTCAAAGCTATGGAAAGGTATTCTGAAACCACTTGCAATCTCATCACAAAGAGAAAGCCTGAGACATGGTCTGCCAGATGTGACATTTCTCAACTTATAGAATGTTTGCTAAATATGACAGTGGGAGCAGAATCGATTTCTACATCTTTCCAGAGGAAGTATGTTCGAGTTGCCATTATGTGAAAACATTTGAAACTGTTGTTGGATTTTGTAGGATGTCCTATTCAGACTTGAGACATAAGCTTATGTTTGATTACCAAAGGAAAGGAGGGTTAAAAGGAAGGAGAATTAGCTCAAGTGGGAGAGAGCTTGCTTTGCATGTAAGAGGTAGTGGGATCGATGCCCACATTCTCCAGTCTAGCTTTTTAACAGATTTGCATCCTTAGTATTAGAATGATAACCACTGTTTTGGAAGGGTTTTTAGCATTATGCAATGCCTCTTCAAAAGTGTGGTTTTCAAGAACTTTAGTAAGCACATGACTTATTTGCATCATCTGTTTTGGTAGGACAAAGCCATCCATGAGCCAAAGGAAGCTGAGGTAGGCCTCATTCCATGAAAACAGGAGTGGTGTGAACCAGGATACAAACACATTTGGACCAAGCATACATGCAAGCTGAAAAATACCCTTCCCTTGTTTAGGTGTTTGGCCAGCAGTCAACTAATGAACTACATTTCAAAAGCATTTGTGCAGAAGCCACTGTTCAAGAGCCTGCCTGTGCAGTGAGGAAACATATCATAAGGAATTACAAGTTCCACAAAAGTTTAAGTAAGATCACTGAATTCAAAGTCTAGAGCACAATTTTAATCCATTACATTTAATAAAAGCGTAAAGACAAGAACATCTTATTTGTTTTTTAGAAAAGGAATGTAAAGGCTTATTAAATGTACTTTAAAAAGAAAACTATCGGATGATGAGTTATGTCTGGCAAAGACAACAAAATCTGAGAGTGTACCTTTAGATGTTGAGTCTAATGCTCTCTCAACTGACCTATTTTGGCTAGTGGTAGCATTCCTTTGTCTTTTTCAGATTAAAATGTTACCAATGAATGTAGCTCCATTTACAATAATATGGTATGTACTCAGAAAATAATGACTTTACCGCTGTGAAATCCATGGACCGGCTGGGCAGGACCTCAACAGCACAGTCATGCCTTGAGGTGAACTTTCATTTCCATAAAATTTTTGTGCATGAATGGTATGACAAGAAAGTATTTCTTGACCGTTTCTGGACCACATTCTTACCAGTTATAATCACTGCACAAAGTCTCAAGTGATATAGATGAAGGAAGATTATTTCCCCCCAATTTATAACATTTCGCATCATCTTTACCTCCCGATTTGGCAATGTGTTTCTTAGCATTATGTATAAGCAAAAAGACACTGAGAACATTTTTCCTTACACCGTGAGTGGAGCTAACCATCTCATGCTAGCTAAGGTACTATGGCAGCTAGTATGTCACATGAACGCGTATAACCTAGTTGGCTTAAAAGGACTGGAGGTTTTCGATTTTGCAAGTCCTCAAAGCTATGGAAAGGTATTCTGAAACCACTTGCAATCTCATCACAAAGAGAAAGCCTGAGACATGGTCTGCTAGATGTGACATTTCTCAACTTGTAGAATGTTTGCTTAGCATGACAGGGGGAGCAGAATCGATTTCTGCATCTTTCCAGAGGAAGTATGTTCGAGTTGCCATTATGTGAAAACATTTGAAACTGTTGTTGGATTTTGTAGGATGTCCTATTCAGACTTGAGACATAAGCTTATGTTTGATTACCAAAGGAAAGGAGGGTTAAAAGGAAGGAGAATTAGCTCAAGTGGGAGAGAGCTTGCTTTGCATGTAAGAGGTAGTGGGATCGATGCCCACATTCTCCAGTCTAGCTTTTTAACAGATTTGCATCCTTAGTATTAGAATGATAACCACTGTTTTGGAAGGGTTTTTAGCATTATGCAATGCCTCTTCAAAAGTGTGGTTTTCAAGAACTTTAGTAAGCACATGACTTATTTGCATCATCTGTTTTGGTAGGACAAAGCCATCCATGAGCCAAAGGAAGCTGAGGTAGGCCTCATTCCATGAAAACAGGAGTCGTGTGAACCAGGATACAAACACATTTGGACCAAGCATACATGCAAGCTGAAAAATACCCTTCCCTTGTTTAGGTGTTTGGCCAGCAGTCAACTAATGAACTACATTTCAAAAGCATTTGTGCAGAAGCCACTGTTCAAGAGCCTGCCTGTGCAGTGAGGAAACATATCATAAGGAATTACAAGTTCCACAAAAGTTTAAGTAAGATCACTGAATTCAAAGTCTAGAGCACAATTTTAATCCATTACATTTAATAAAAGCGTAAAGACAAGAACATCTTATTTGTTTTTTAGAAAAGGAATGTAAAGGCTTATTAAATGTACTTTAAAAAAGAAAACTATCGGATGATGAGTTATGTCTGGCAAAGACAACAAAATCTGAGAGTGTACCTTTAGATGTTGAGTCTAATGCTCTCTCAACTGACCTATTTTGGCTAGTGGTAGCATTCCTTTGTCTTTTTCAGATTAAAATGTTACCAATGAATGTAGCTCCATTTACAATAATATGGTATGTACTCAGAAAATAATGACTTTACCGCTGTGAAATCCATGGACCGGCTGGGCAGGACCTCAACAGCACAGTCAAGCCTTGAGGTGAACTTTCATTTCCATAAAATTTTTGTGCATGAATGGTATGACAAGAAAGTATTTCTTGACCGTTTCTGGACCACATTCTTACCAGTTATAATCACTGCACCAAGTCTCAAGTGATATAGATGAAGGAAGATTATTTCCCCCCAATTTATAACATTTCGCATCATCTTTACCTCCCGATTTGGCAATGTGTTTCTTAGCATTATGTATAAGCAAAGAGACACTGAGAACATTTTTCCTTACACCGTGAGTGGAGCTAACCATCTCATGCTAGCTACGGTACTATGGCAGCTAGTATGTCACATGAACGCGTATAACCTAGTTGGCTTAAAAGGACTGGAGGTTTTCGATTTTGCAAGAACTCAAAGCTATGGAAAGGTATTCAGAAACCACTTGCAATCTCATCACAAAGAGAAAGCCTGAGACATGGTCTGCTAGATGTGACATTTCTCAACTTGTAGAATGTTTGCTTAGCATGACAGGGGGAGCAGAATCGATTTCTGCATCTTTCCAGAGGAAGTATGTTCGAGTTGCCATTATTTGAAAACATTTGAAACTGTTGTTGGATTTTGTAGGATGTCCTATTCAGACTTGAGACATAAGCTTATGTTTGATTACCAAAGGAAAGGAGGGTTAAAAGGAAGGAGAATTAGCTCAAGTGGGAGAGAGCTTGCTTTGCATGTAAGAGGTAGTGGGATCGATGCCCACATTCTCCAGTCTAGCTTTTTAACAGATTTGCATCCTTAGTATTAGAATGATAACCACTGTTTTGGAAGGGTTTTTAGCATTATGCAATGCCTCTTCAAAAGTGTGGTTTTCAAGAACTTTAGTAAGCACATGACTTATTTGCATCATCTGTTTTGGTAGGACAAAGCCATCCATGAGCCAAAGGAAGCTGAGGTAGGCCTCATTCCATGAAAACAGGAGTGGTGTGAACCAGGATACAAACACATTTGGACTAAGCATACATGCAAGCTGAAAAATACCCTTCCCTTGTTTAGGTGTTTGGCCAGCAGTCAACTAATGAACTACATTTCAAAAGCATTTGTGCAGAAGCCACTGTTCAAGAGCCTGCCTGTGCAGTGAGGAAACATATCATAAGGAATTACAAGTTCCACAAAAGTTTAAGTAAGATCACTGAATTCAAAGTCTAGAGCACAATTTTAATCCATTACATTTAATAAAAGCGTAAAGACAAGAACATCTTATTTGTTTTTTAGAAAAGGAATGTAAAGGCTTATTAAATGTACTTTAAAAAAGAAAACTATCGGATGATGAGTTATGTCTGGCAAAGACAACAAAATCTGAGAGTGTACCTTTAGATGTTGAGTCTAATGCTCTCTCAACTGACCTATTTTGGCTAGTGGTAGCATTCCTTTGTCTTTTTCAGATTAAAATGTTACCAATGAATGTAGCTCCATTTACAATAATATGGTATGTACTCAGAAAATAATGACTTTACCGCTGTGAAATCCATGGACCGGCTGGGCAGGACCTCAACAGCACAGTCAAGCCTTGAGGTGAACTTTCATTTCCATAAAATTTTTGTGCATGAATGGTATGACAAGAAAGTATTTCTTGACCGTTTCTGGACCACATTCTTACCAGTTATAATCACTGCACAAAGTCTCAAGTGATATAGAGGAAGGAAGATTATTTCCCCCCAATTTATAACATTTTGCATCATCTTTACCTCCCGATTTGGCAATGTGTTTCTTAGCATTATGTATAAGCAAAAAGACACTGAGAACATTTTTCCTTACACCGTGAGTGGAGCTAACCATCTCATGCTAGCTACGGTACTATGGCAGCTAGTATGTCACATGAATGCGTATAACCTAGTTGGCTTAAAAGGACTGGAGGTTTTCGATTTTGCAAGTCCTCAAAGCTATGGAAAGGTATTCTGAAACCACTTGCAATCTCATCACAAAGAGAAAGCCTGAGACATGGTCTGCTAGATGTGACATTTCTCAACTTGTAGAATGTTTGCTTAGCATGACAGGGGGAGCAGAATCGATTTCTGCATCTTTCCAGAGGAAGTATGTTCGAGTTGCCATTATGTGAAAACATTTGAAACTGTTGTTGGATTTTGTAGGATGTCCTATTCAGACTTGAGACATAAGCTTATGTTTGATTACCAAAGGAAAGGAGGGTTAAAAGGAAGGAGAATTAGCTCAAGTGGGAGAGAGCTTGCTTTGCATGTAAGAGGTAGTGGGATCGATGCCCACATTCTCCAGTCTAGCTTTTTAACAGATTTGCATCCTTAGTATTAGAATGATAACCACTGTTTTGGAAGGGTTTTTAGCATTATGCAATGCCTCTTCAAAAGTGTGGTTTTCAAGAACTTTAGTAAGCACATGACTTATTTGCATCATCTGTTTTGGTAGGACAAAGCCATCCATGAGCCAAAGGAAGCTGAGGTAGGCCTCATTCCATGAAAACAGGAGTGGTGTGAACCAGGATACAAACACATTTGGACCAAGCATACATGCAAGCTGAAAAATACCCTTCCCTTGTTTAGGTGTTTGGCCAGCAGTCAACTAATGAACTACATTTCAAAAGCATTTGTGCAGAAGCCACTGTTCAAGAGCCTGCCTGTGCAGTGAGGAAACATATCATAAGGAATTACAAGTTCCACAAAAGTTTAAGTAAGATCACTGAATTCAAAGTCTAGAGCACAATTTTAATCCATTACATTTAATAAAAGCGTAAAGACAAGAACATCTTATTTGTTTTTTAGAAAAGGAATGTAAAGGCTTATTAAATGTACTTTAAAAAAGAAAACTATCGGATGATGAGTTATGTCTGGCAAAGACAACAAAATCTGAGAGTGTACCTTTAGATGTTGAGTCTAATGCTCTCTCAACTGACCTATTTTGGCTAGTGGTAGCATTCCTTTGTCTTTTTCAGATTAAAATGTTACCAATGAATGTAGCTCCATTTACAATAATATGGTATGTACTCAGAAAATAATGACTTTACCGCTGTGAAATCCATGGACCGGCTGGGCAGGACCTCAACAGCACAGTCAAGCCTTGAGGTGAACTTTCATTTCCATAAAATTTTTGTGCATGAATGGTATGACAAGAAAGTATTTCTTGACCGTTTCTGGACCACATTCTTACCAGTTATAATCACTGCACAAAGTCTCAAGTGATATAGAGGAAGGAAGATTATTTCCCCCCAATTTATAACATTTTGCATCATCTTTACCTCCCGATTTGGCAATGTGTTTCTTAGCATTATGTATAAGCAAAAAGACACTGAGAACATTTTTCCTTACACCGTGAGTGGAGCTAACCATCTCATGCTAGCTACGGTACTATGGCAGCTAGTATGTCACATGAATGCGTATAACCTAGTTGGCTTAAAAGGACTGGAGGTTTTCGATTTTGCAAGTCCTCAAAGCTATGGAAAGGTATTCTGAAACCACTTGCAATCTCATCACAAAGAGAAAGCCTGAGACATGGTCTGCTAGATGTGACATTTCTCAACTTGTAGAATGTTTGCTTAGCATGACAGGGGGAGCAGAATCGATTTCTGCATCTTTCCAGAGGAAGTATGTTCGAGTTGCCATTATGTGAAAACATTTGAAACTGTTGTTGGATTTTGTAGGATGTCCTATTCAGACTTGAGACATAAGCTTATGTTTGATTACCAAAGGAAAGGAGGGTTAAAAGGAAGGAGAATTAGCTCAAGTGGGAGAGAGCTTGCTTTGCATGTAAGAGGTAGTGGGATCGATGCCCACATTCTCCAGTCTAGCTTTTTAACAGATTTGCATCCTTAGTATTAGAATGATAACCACTGTTTTGGAAGGGTTTTTAGCATTATGCAATGCCTCTTCAAAAGTGTGGTTTTCAAGAACTTTAGTAAGCACATGACTTATTTGCATCATCTGTTTTGGTAGGACAAAGCCATCCATGAGCCAAAGGAAGCTGAGGTAGGCCTCATTCCATGAAAACAGGAGTGGTGTGAACCAGGATACAAACACATTTGGACCAAGCATACATGCAAGCTGAAAAATACCCTTCCCTTGTTTAGGTGTTTGGCCAGCAGTCAACTAATGAACTACATTTCAAAAGCATTTGTGCAGAAGCCACTGTTCAAGAGCCTGCCTGTGCAGTGAGGAAACATATCATAAGGAATTACAAGTTCCACAAAAGTTTAAGTAAGATCACTGAATTCAAAGTCTAGAGCACAATTTTAATCCATTACATTTAATAAAAGCGTAAAGACAAGAACATCTTATTTGTTTTTTAGAAAAGGAATGTAAAGGCTTATTAAATGTACTTTAAAAAAGAAAACTATCGGATGATGAGTTATGTCTGGCAAAGACAACAAAATCTGAGAGTGTACCTTTAGATGTTGAGTCTAATGCTCTCTCAACTGACCTATTTTGGCTAGTGGTAGCATTCCTTTGTCTTTTTCAGATTAAAATGTTACCAATGAATGTAGCTCCATTTACAATAATATGGTATGTACTCAGAAAATAATGACTTTACCGCTGTGAAATCCATGGACCGGCTGGGCAGGACCTCAACAGCACAGTCAAGCCTTGAGGTGAACTTTCATTTCCATAAAATTTTTGTGCATGAATGGTATGACAAGAAAGTATTTCTTGACCGTTTCTGGACCACATTCTTACCAGTTATAATCACTGCACAAAGTCTCAAGTGATATAGATGAAGGAAGATTATTTCCCCCCAATTTATAACATTTCGCATCATCTTTACCTCCCGATTTGGCAATGTGTTTCTTAGCATTATGTATAAGCAAAAAGACACTGAGAACATTTTTCCTTACACCGTGAGTGGAGCTAACCATCTCATGCTAGCTACGGTACTATGGCAGCTAGTATGTCACATGAATGCGTATAACCTAGTTGGCTTAAAAGGACTGGAGGTTTTCGATTTTGCAAGAACTCAAAGCTATGGAAAGGTATTCTGAAACCACTTGCAATCTCATCAAAAAGAGAAAGCCTGAGACATGGTCTGCTAGATGTGACATTTCTCAACTTGTAGAATGTTTGCTTAGCATGACAGGGGGAGCAGAATCGATTTCTGCATCTTTCCAGAGGAAGTATGTTCGAGTTGCCATTATGTGAAAACATTTGAAACTGTTGTTGGATTTTGTAGGATGTCCTATTCAGACTTGAGACATAAGCTTATGTTTCATTACCAAAGGAAAGGAGGGTTAAAAGGAAGGAGAATTAGCTCAAGTGGGAGAGAGCTTGCTTTGCATGTAAGAGGTAGTGGGATCAATGCCCACATTCTCCAGTCTAGCTTTTTAACAGATTTGCATCCTTAGTATTAGAATGATAACCACTGTTTTGGAAGGGTTTTTAGCATTATGCAATGCCTCTTCAAAAGTGTGGTTTTCAAGAACTTTAGTAAGCACATGACTTATTTGCATCATCTGTTTTGGTAGGACAAAGCCATCCATGAGCCAAAGGAAGCTGAGGTAGGCCTCATTCCATGAAAACAGGAGTGGTGTGAACCAGGATACAAACACATTTGGACCAAGCATACATGCAAGCTGAAAAATACCCTTCCCTTGTTTAGGTGTTTGGCCAGCAGTCAACTAATGAACTACATTTCAAAAGCATTTGTGCAGAAGCCACTGTTCAAGAGCCTGCCTGTGCAGTGAGGAAACATATCATAAGGAATTACAAGTTCCACAAAAGTTTAAGTAAGATCACTGAATTCAAAGTCTAGAGCACAATTTTAATCCATTACATTTAATAAAAGCGTAAAGACAAGAACATCTTATTTGTTTTTTAGAAAAGGAATGTAAAGGCTTATTAAATGTACTTTAAAAAAGAAAACTATCGGATGATGAGTTATGTCTGGCAAAGACAACAAAATCTGAGAGTGTACCTTTAGATGTTGAGTCTAATGCTCTCTCAACTGACCTATTTTGGCTAGTGGTAGCATTCCTTTGTCTTTTTCAGATTAAAATGTTACCAATGAATGTAGCTCCATTTACAATAATATGGTATGTACTCAGAAAATAATGACTTTACCGCTGTGAAATCCATGGACCGGCTGGGCAGGACCTCAACAGCACAGTCAAGCCTTGAGGTGAACTTTCATTTCCATAAAATTTTTGTGCATGAATGGTATGACAAGAAAGTATTTCTTGACCGTTTCTGGACCACATTCTTACCAGTTATAATCACTGCACAAAGTCTCAAGTGATATAGATGAAGGAAGATTATTTCCCCCCAATTTATAACATTTCGCATCATCTTTACCTCCCGATTTGGCAATGTGTTTCTTAGCATTATGTATAAGCAAAAAGACACTGAGAACATTTTTCCTCACACCGTGAGTGGAGCTAACCATCTCATGCTAGCTACGGTACTATGGCAGCTAGTATGTCACATGAATGCGTATAACCTAGTTGGCTTAAAAGGACTGGAGGTTTTCGATTTTGCAAGAACTCAAAGCTATGGAAAGGTATTCTGAAACCAATTGCAATCTCATCAAAAAGAGAAAGCCTGAGACATGGTCTGCTAGATGTGACATTTCTCAACTTGTAGAATGTTTGCTTAGCATGACAGGGGGAGCAGAATCGATTTCTGCATCTTTCCAGAGGAAGTATGTTCGAGTTGCCATTATGTGAAAACATTTGAAACTGTTGTTGGATTTTGTAGGATGTCCTATTCAGACTTGAGACATAAGCTTATGTTTGATTACCAAAGGAAAGGAGGGTTAAAAGGAAGGAGAATTAGCTCAAGTGGGAGAGAGCTTGCTTTGCATGTAAGAGGTAGTGGGATCGATGCCCACATTCTCCAGTCTAGCTTTTTAACAGATTTGCATCCTTAGTATTAGAATGATAACCACTGTTTTGGAAGGGTTTTTAGCATTATGCAATGCCTCTTCAAAAGTGTGGTTTTCAAGAACTTTAGTAAGCACATGACTTATTTGCATCATCTGTTTTGGTAGGACAAAGCCATCCATGAGCCAAAGGAAGCTGAGGTAGGCCTCATTCCATGAAAACAGGAGTGGTGTGAACCAGGATACAAACACATTTGGACCAAGCATACATGCAAGCTGAAAAATACCCTTCCCTTGTTTAGGTGTTTGGCCAGCAGTCAACTACTGAACTACATTTCAAAAGCATTTGTGCAGAAGCCACTGTTCAAGAGCCTGCCTGTGCAGTGAGGAAACATATCATAAGGAATTACAAGTTCCACAAAAGTTTAAGTAAGATCACTGAATTCAAAGTCTAGAGCACAATTTTAATCCATTACATTTAATAAAAGCGTAAAGACAAGAACATCTTATTTGTTTTTTAGAAAAGGAATGTAAAGGCTTATTAAATGTACTTTAAAAAGAAAACTATCGGATGATGAGTTATGTCTGGCAAAGACAACAAAATCTGAGAGTGTACCTTTAGATGTTGAGTCTAATGCTCTCTCAACTGACCTATTTTGGCTAGTGGTAGCATTCCTTTGTCTTTTTCAGATTAAAATGTTACCAATGAATGTAGCTCCATTTACAATAATATGGTATGTACTCAGAAAATAATGACTTTACCGCTGTGAAATCCATGGACCGGCTGGGCAGGACCTCAACAGCACAGTCAAGCCTTGAGGTGAACTTTCATTTCCATAAAATTTTTGTGCATGAATGGTATGACAAGAAAGTATTTCTTGACCGTTTCTGGACCACATTCTTACCAGTTATAATCACTGCACAAAGTCTCAAGTGATATAGATGAAGGAAGATTATTTCCCCCCAATTTATAACATTTCGCATCATCTTTACCTCCCGATTTGGCAATGTGTTTCTTAGCATTATGTATAAGCAAAAAGACACTGAGAACATTTTTCCTTACACCGTGAGTGGAGCTAACCATCTCATGCTAGCTACGGTACTATGGCAGCTAGTATGTCACATGAATGCGTATAACCTAGTTGGCTTAAAAGGACTGGAGGTTTTCAATTTTGCAAGAACTCAAAGCTATGGAAAGGTATTCTGAAACCACTTGCAATCTCATCAAAAAGAGAAAGCCTGAGACATGGTCTGCTAGATGTGACATTTCTCAACTTGTAGAATGTTTGCTTAGCATGACAGGGGGAGCAGAATCGATTTCTGCATCTTTCCAGAGGAAGTATGTTCGAGTTGCCATTATGTGAAAACATTTGAAACTGTTGTTGGATTTTGTAGGATGTCCTATTCAGACTTGAGACATAAGCTTATGTTTGATTACCAAAGGAAAGGAGGGTTAAAAGGAAGGAGAATTAGCTCAAGTGGGAGAGAGCTTGCTTTGCATGTAAGAGGTAGTGGGATCGATGCCCACATTCTCCAGTCTAGCTTTTTAACAGATTTGCATCCTTAGTATTAGAATGATAACCACTGTTTTGGAAGGGTTTTTAGCATTATGCAATGCCTCTTCAAAAGTGTGGTTTTCAAGAACTTTAGTAAGCACATGACTTATTTGCATCATCTGTTTTGGTAGGACAAAGCCATCCATGAGCCAAAGGAAGCTGAGGTAGGCCTCATTCCATGAAAACAGGAGTGGTGTGAACCAGGATACAAACACATTTGGACCAAGCATACATGCAAGCTGAAAAATACCCTTCCCTTGTTTAGGTGTTTGGCCAGCAGTCAACTAATGAACTACATTTCAAAAGCATTTGTGCAGAAGCCACTGTTCAAGAGCCTGCCTGTGCAGTGAGGAAACATATCATAAGGAATTACAAGTTCCACAAAAGTTTAAGTAAGATCACTGAATTCAAAGTCTAGAGCACAATTTTAATCCATTACATTTAATAAAAGCGTAAAGACAAGAACATCTTATTTGTTTTTTAGAAAAGGAATGTAAAGGCTTATTAAATGTACTTTAAAAAAGAAAACTATCGGATGATGAGTTATGTCTGGCAAAGACAACAAAATCTGAGAATGTACCTTTAGATGTTGAGTCTAATGCTCTCTCAACTGACCTATTTTGGCTAGTGGTAGCATTCCTTTGTCTTTTTCAGATTAAAATGTTACCAATGAATGTAGCTCCATTTACAATAATATGGTATGTACTCAGAAAATAATGACTTTACCGCTGTGAAATCCATGGACCGGCTGGGCAGGACCTCAACAGCACAGTCAAGCCTTGAGGTGAACTTTCATTTCCATAAAATTTTTGTGCATGAATGGTATGACAAGAAAGTATTTCTTGACCGTTTCTGGACCACATTCTTACCAGTTATAATCACTGCACAAAGTCTCAAGTGATATAGATGAAGGAAGATTATTTCCCCCCAATTTATAACATTTCGCATCATCTTTACCTCCCGATTTGGCAATGTGTTTCTTAGCATTATGTATAAGCAAAAAGACACTGAGAACATTTTTCCTTACACCGTGAGTGGAGCTAACCATCTCATGCTAGCTACGGTACTATGGCAGCTAGTATGTCACATGAATGCGTATAACCTAGTTGGCTTAAAAGGACTGGAGGTTTTCAATTTTGCAAGAACTCAAAGCTATGGAAAGGTATTCTGAAACCACTTGCAATCTCATCAAAAAGAGAAAGCCTGAGACATGGTCTGCTAGATGTGACATTTCTCAACTTGTAGAATGTTTGCTTAGCATGACAGGGGGAGCAGAATCGATTTCTGCATCTTTCCAGAGGAAGTATGTTCGAGTTGCCATTATGTGAAAACATTTGAAACTGTTGTTGGATTTTGTAGGATGTCCTATTCAGACTTGAGACATAAGCTTATGTTTGATTACCAAAGGAAAGGAGGGTTAAAAGGAAGGAGATTTAGCTCAAGTGGGAGAGAGCTTGCTTTGCATGTAAGAGGTAGTGGGATCGATGCCCACATTCTCCAGTCTAGCTTTTTAACAGATTTGCATCCTTAGTATTAGAATGATAACCACTGTTTTGGAAGGGTTTTTAGCATTATGCAATGCCTCTTCAAAAGTGTGGTTTTCAAGAACTTTAGTAAGCACATGACTTATTTGCATCATCTGTTTTGGTAGGACAAAGCCATCCATGAGCCAAAGGAAGCTGAGGTAGGCCTCATTCCATGAAAACAGGAGTGGTGTGAACCAGGATACAAACACATTTGGACCAAGCATACATGCAAGCTGAAAAATACCCTTCCCTTGTTTAGGTGTTTGGCCAGCAGTCAACTAATGAACTACATTTCAAAAGCATTTGTGCAGAAGCCACTGTTCAAGAGCCTGCCTGTGCAGTGAGGAAACATATCATAAGGAATTACAAGTTCCACAAAAGTTTAAGTAAGATCACTGAATTCAAAGTCTAGAGCACAATTTTAATCCATTACATTTAATAAAAGCGTAAAGACAAGAACATCTTATTTGTTTTTTAGAAAAGGAATGTAAAGGCTTATTAAATGTACTTTAAAAAAGAAAACTATCGGATGATGAGTTATGTCTGGCAAAGACAACAAAATCTGAGAATGTACCTTTAGATGTTGAGTCTAATGCTCTCTCAACTGACCTATTTTGGCTAGTGGTAGCATTCCTTTGTCTTTTTCAGATTAAAATGTTACCAATGAATGTAGCTCCATTTACAATAATATGGTATGTACTCAGAAAATAATGACTTTACCGCTGTGAAATCCATGGACCGGCTGGGCAGGACCTCAACAGCACAGTCAAGCCTTGAGGTGAACTTTCATTTCCATAAAATTTTTGTGCATGAATGGTATGACAAGAAAGTATTTCTTGACCGTTTCTGGACCACATTCTTACCAGTTATAATCACTGCACAAAGTCTCAAGTGATATAGATGAAGGAAGATTATTTCCCCCCAATTTATAACATTTCGCATCATCTTTACCTCCCGATTTGGCAATGTGTTTCTTAGCATTATGTATAAGCAAAAAGACACTGAGAACATTTTTCCTTACACCGTGAGTGGAGCTAACCATCTCATGCTAGCTACGGTACTATGGCAGCTAGTATGTCACATGAACGCGTATAACCTAGTTGGCTTAAAAGGACTGGAGGTTTTCGATTTTGCAAGTCCTCAAAGCTATGGAAAGGTATTCTGAAACCACTTGCAATCTCATCACAAAGAGAAAGCCTGAGACATGGTCTGCCAGATCTGACATTTCTCAACTTGTAGAATGTTTGCTTAGCATGACAGGTAGAGCAGAATCGATTTCTGCATCTTTCCAGAGGAAGTATGTTCGAGTTGCCATTATGTGAAAACATTTGAAACTGTTGTTGGATTTTGTTGGATGTCCTAGTCAGACTTGAGCCATAAGCTTATGTTTGATTACCAAAGGAAAGAAGGATTGAAATGAAGGGGAATTAGCTCAAGTGGGAGAGCGCTTGCTTAGCATGTAAGAGGTAGTGGGATCGATGCCCACATTCTCCAGTCTAGCTTTTTAACAGATTTCATCAATAGTATTAGAATCACAACCACTGTTTTGGAAGGTTTTTTAGCATTATTCAATGCCTCTTCAAAAGTGTGATTTTCAAGAACTTTAGTAAGCACATGACTTATTTGCGTCATCTGTTTTGGTAGGATAAAGCCATCCATGAGCCAAACGAAGCTGAGGTAGGCCTCATTTCATGAAAACAGGAGTGGTATGAACCAGGATACAAACACCTTTGGACCAAGCATACATGCAAGCTGACAAATACCCTTCCCTTGTTTAGGTGTTTGGCCAGCAGTCACCTAATGAACTACATTTCAAAAGCATTTGTGAAGAAGCCACTGTTCAAGAGCCTGCCTGTGCAGTGAGGAAACATATCGTAAGGAATTACAAATTCCACAAAAGTTTAAGATCACTGAATTCAAAGTCTAGAGCACAAAATCTAGAGCACAATTTTAATCCATTACATTTAATAAAAGTGTAAAGACAAGAATATCTTATTCATTTTTTAGAAAAGGAATGTAAAGGCTTATTAAATGTACTTAAAAAAGAAAACTATCGGATGATGAGTTATGTCTGGCAAAGACAACAAAATCTGAGAGTGTACCTTTAGATGTTGAGTCTAATGCTCTCTCAACTGACCTATTTTGGCTAGTGGTAGCATTCCTTTGTCTTTTTCGGATTAAAATGTTACCAATGAATGTAGCTCCATTTACAATAATATGGTATGTACTCAGAAAATAATGACTTTACCGCTGTGAAATCCATGGACTGGCTGGGCAGGACCTGAACCACACAGTCATGCCTTGAGGTGAACTTTCATTTCCATAACATTTTTGTGCATGAATGGTATGACAAGAAAGTATTTCTTGACCGTTTCTGGACCACATTCTTACCAGTTATAATCACTGCACCAAGTCTCAAGTGATATAGATGAAGGAATATTATTTCCCCCCAATTTATAACATTTCGCATCATCTTTACCTCCCAATTTGGCAATGTGTTTCTTAGCATCATGTATAAGCAAAAAGACACTGAGAACATTTTTCCTCACACCGTGAGTGGAGCTAACCATCTCATGCTAGCTAAGGTACTATTGCAGCTAGTATGTCACATGAACGCGTATAACCTAGTTGGCTTAAAAGGACTGGAGGTTTTCGATTTTGCAAGTCCTCAAAGCTATGGAAAGGTATTCTGAAACCACTTGCAATCTCATCACAAAGAGAAAGCCTGAGACATGGACTGCCAGATGTGACATTTCTCAAATTGTAGAATGTTTGCTTAGCATGACAGGGGGAGCAGAATCGATTTCTGCATCTTTCCAGAGGAAGTATGTTCGAGTTGCCATTATGTGAAAACATTTGAAACTGTTGTTGGATTTTGTTGGATGTCCTAGTCAGACTTGAGCCATAAGCTTATGTTTGATTACCAAAGGAAAGAAGGATTGAAATGAAGATGAATTAGCTCAAGTGGGAGAGCGCTTGCTTAGCATGTAAGAGGTAGTGGGATCGATGCCCACATTCTCCAGTCTAGCTTTTTAACAGATTTCATCAATAGTATTAGAATCACAACCACTGTTTTGGAAGGGTTTTTAGCATTATTCAATGCCTCTTCAAAAGTGTGATTTTCAAGAACTTTAGTAAGCACATGACTTATTTGCATCATCTGTTTTGGTAGGATAAAGCCATCCATGAGCCAAACGAAGCTGAGGTAGGCCTCATTTCATGAAAACAGGAGTGGTATGAACCAGGATACAAACACCTTTGGACCAAGCATACATGCAAGCTGACAAATACCCTTCCCTTGTTTAGGTGTTTGGCCAGCAGTCACCTAATGAACTACATTTCAAAAGCATTTGTGAAGAAGCCACTGTTCAAGAGCCTGCCTGTGCAGTGAGGAAACATATCGTAAGGAATTACAAGTTCCACAAAAGTTTAAGATCACTGAATTCAAAGTCTAGAGCACAAAATCTAGAGCACAATTTTAATCCATTACATTTAATAAAAGTGTAAAGACAAGAATATCTTATTCATTTTTTAGAAAAGGAATGTAAAGGCTTATTAAATGTACTTAAAAAAGAAAACTATCGGATGATGAGTTATGTCTGGCAAAGACAACAAAATCTGAGAGTGTACCTTTAGATGTTGAGTCTAATGCTCTCTCAACTGACCTATTTTGGCTAGTGGTAGCATTCCTTTGTCTTTTTCGGATTAAAATGTTACCAATGAATGTAGCTCCATTTACAATAATATGGTATGTACTCAGAAAATAATGACTTTACCGCTGTGAAATCCATGGACTGGCTGGGCAGGACCTCAACCACACAGTCATGCCTTGAGGTGAACTTTCATTTCCATAACATTTTTGTGCATGAATGGTATGACAAGAAAGTATTTCTTGACCGTTTCTGGACCACATTCTTACCAGTTATAATCACTGCACCAAGTCTCAAGTGATATAGATGAAGGAATATTATTTCCCCCCAATTTATAACATTTCGCATCATCTTTACCTCCCAATTTGGCAATGTGTTTCTTAGCATCATGTATAAGCAAAAAGACACTGAGAACATTTTTCCTCACACCGTGAGTGGAGCTAACCATCTCATGCTAGCTAAGGTACTATGGCAGCTAGTATGTCACATGAACGCGTATAACCTAGTTGGCTTAAAAGGACTGGAGGTTTTCGATTTTGCAAGTCCTCAAAGCTATGGAAAGGTATTCTGAAACCACTTGCAATCTCATCACAAAGAGAAAGCCTGAGACATGGACTGCCAGATGTGACATTTCTCAAATTGTAGAATGTTTGCTTAGCATGACAGGGGGAGCAGAATCGATTTCTGCATCTTTCCAGAGGAAGTATGTTCGAGTTGCCATTATGTGAAAACATTTGAAACTGTTGTTGGATTTTGTTGGATGTCCTAGTCAGACTTGAGCCATAAGCTTATGTTTGATTACCAAAGGAAAGAAGGATTGAAATGAAGGGGAATTAGCTCAAGTGGGAGAGCGCTTGCTTAGCATGTAAGAGGTAGTGGGATTGATGCCCACATTCTCCAGTCTAGCTTTTTAACAGATTTCATCAATAGTATTAGAATCACAACCACTGTTTTGGAAGGGTTTTTAGCATTATTCAATGCCTCTTCAAAAGTGTGATTTTCAAGAACTTTAGTAAGCACATGACTTATTTGCATCATCTGTTTTGGTAGGATAAAGCCATCCATGAGCCAAACGAAGCTGAGGTAGGCCTCATTTCATGAAAACAGGAGTGGTATGAACCAGGATACAAACACCTTTGGACCAAGCATACATGCAAGCTGACAAATACCCTTCCCTTGTTTAGGTGTTTGGCCAGCAGTCACCTAATGAACTACATTTCAAAAGCATTTGTGAAGAAGCCACTGTTCAAGAGCCTGCCTGTGCAGTGAGGAAACATATCGTAAGGAATTACAAGTTCCACAAAAGTTTAAGATCACTGAATTCAAAGTCTAGAGCACAAAATCTAGAGCACAATTTTAATCCATTACATTTAATAAAAGTGTAAAGACAAGAATATCTTATTCATTTTTTAGAAAAGGAATGTAAAGGCTTATTAAATGTACTTAAAAAAGAAAACTATCGGATGATGAGTTATGTCTGGCAAAGACAACAAAATCTGAGAGTGTACCTTTAGATGTTGAGTCTAATGCTCTCTCAACTGACCTATTTTGGCTAGTGGTAGCATTCCTTTGTCTTTTTCGGATTAAAATGTTACCAATGAATGTAGCTCCATTTACAATAATATGGTATGTACTCAGAAAATAATGACTTTACCGCTGTGAAATCCATGGACTGGCTGGGCAGGACCTCAACCACACAGTCATGCCTTGAGGTGAACTTTCATTTCCATAACATTTTTGTGCATGAATGGTATGACAAGAAAGTATTTCTTGACCGTTTCTGGACCACATTCTTACCAGTTATAATCACTGCACCAAGTCTCAAGTGATATAGATGATGGAAGATTATTTCCCCCCAATTTATAACATTTCGCATCATCTTTACCTCCCGATTTGGCAATGTGTTTCTTAGCATCATGTATAAGCAAAAAGACACTGAGAACATTTTTCCTCACACCGTGAGTGGAGCTAACCATCTCATGCTAGCTACGGTACTATGGCAGCTAGTATGTCACATGAATGCGTATAACCTAGTTGGCTTAAAAGGACTGGAGGTTTTCGATTTTGCAAGTCCTCAAAGCTATGGAAAGGTATTCTGAAACCACTTGCAATCTCATCACAAAGAGAAAGCCTGAGACATGGTCTGCCAGATGTGGCATTTCTCAACTTGTAGAATGTTTGCTTAGCATGACAGGGGAGCAGAATCGATTTCTGCATCTTTTCAGAGGAAGTATGTTCGAGTTGCCATTATGGGAAAACATTTGAAACTGTTGTTGGATTTTGTAGGATGTCCTATTCAGACTTGAGCCATAAACTTATGTTTGATTACCAAAGGAAAGGAGAGTTAAAGGGCAGGGGAATAAGCTCAAGTGGGAGAGCGCTTGATTAGCATGTAAGATATAGTGGGATCGATGCCCACATTCTCCAGTCTAGCTTTTCAACATATTTGCATCCTTAGTATTAGAATATTAGCCACTGTTTTGGAAGGGTTCTTAGCATTATGCAATGCCTCTTCAAAAGTGTGATTTTGAAGAACTTTAGTAAGCACATGACTTATTTGCATCATCCGTTTTGGTAGGATAAAGCCATCCATGAGCCACAGGAAGCTGAGGTAGGCCTCATTTCATGAAAACAGGAGTGGTGTGAACCAGGATACAAACACATTTGGACCAAGCATACATGCAAGCTGACAAATACCCTTCCCTTGTTTAGGTGTTTGGCCAGCAGTCAACTAATGAACTACATTTCAAAAGCATTTGTGAAGAAGCCACTGTTCAAGAGCCTGCCTGTGCAGTGAGGAAACATATCATAAGGAATTACAAGTTCCACAAAAGTTTAAGTAAGATCACTGAATTCAAAGTCTAGAGCACAAAGTCTAGAGCACAATTTTAATCCATTACATTTAATAAAAGTGTAAAGACAAGAACATCTTATTCATTTTTTAGAAAAGGAATGTAAAGGTTAATTAAATGTACTTAAAAAAGAAAACTATCGGATGATGAGTTATGTCTGGCAAAGACAACAAAACCTGAGAGTGTACCTTTAGATGTTGAGACTAATGCTCTGTCAACTGACCTATTTTGGCTAGTGGTAGCATTCCTTTGTCTTTTTCGGATTAAAATGTTACCAATGAATGTAGCTCCATTTACAATAATATGGTATGTACTAAGAAAATAATGACTTTACCGCTGTGAAATCCATGGACTGGCTGGGCAGGACCTCAACCACACAGTCATGCCTTGAGGTGAACTTTCATTTCCATAACATTTTTGTGCATGAATGGTATGACAAGAAAGTATTTCTTGACCGTTTCTGGACCACATTCTTACCAGTTATAATCACTGCACCAAGTCTCAAGTGATATAGATGAAGGAATATTATTTCCCCCCAATTTATAACATTTCGCATCATCTTTACCTCCCGATTTGGCAATGTGTTTCTTAGCATCATGTATAAGCAAAAAGACACTGAGAACATTTTTCCTCACACCGTGAGTGGAGCTAACCATCTCATGCTAGCTAAGGTACTATGGCAGCTAGTATGTCACATGAACGCGTATAAGCTAGTTGGCTTAAAAGGTCTGGAGGTTTTCGATTTTGCAAGTCCTCAAAGCTATGGAAAGGTATTTTGAAACCACTTGCAATCTCATCACAAAGAGAAAGCCTGAGACATGGTCTGCCAGATGTGACATTTCTCAACTTGTAGAATGATTGCTTAGCATGACAGGGGGAGCAGAATCGATTTCTACATCTTTCCAGAGGAAGTATGTTCGAGTTGCCATTATGTGAAAACATTTGAAACTGTTGTTGGATTTTGTTGGATGTCCTATTCAGACTTGAGCCATAAGCTTATGTTTGATTACCAAAGGAAAGGAGAGCTTAAGGGCAGTGGAATTAGCTCAAGTGAGAGAGAGCTTGCTTAGCAAGTAAGAGGTAATGTGATCGATGCCCACCTTCTCCAGTCTAGCTTTTCAACATATTTGCATCCTTAGTATTAGAATATTAGCCACTGTTTTGGAAGGGTTCTTAGCATTATGCAATGCCTCTTCAAAAGTGTGATTTTCAAGAACTTTTGTAACCACATGACTTATTTGCATCATCTGTTTTGGTAGGTTAAAGCTGACTATGAGCCAAACGAAGCTGAGGTAGGCCTCATTTCATGAAAACAGGAGTGGTGTGAACCAGGATACAAACACATTTGGATCAAGCATACATGCAAGCTGACAAATACCCTTCCCTTGTTTAGGTTTTTGGCCAGCAGTCAACTAATGAAATACATTTTAAAAGCATTTGTGCAGAAGCCACTGTTCAAGAGCCTGCCTGTGCAGTGAGGAAACATATCATAAGGAATTACAAGTTCCACAAAAGTTTAAGTAAGATCACTGAATTCAAAGTCTAGAGCACAAAGTCTAGAGCACAATTTTAATCCATTACATTTAATAAAAGTGTAAAGACAAGAACATCTTATTCATTTTTTAGAAAAGGAATGTAAAGGTTAATTAAATGTACTTAAAAAAGAAAACTATCGGATGATGAGTTATGTCTGGCAAAGACAACAAAACCTGAGAGTGTACCTTTAGATGTTGAGTCTAATGCTCTGTCAACTGACCTATTTTGGCTAGTGGTAGCATTCCTTTGTCTTTTTCGGATTAAAATGTTACCAATGAATGTAGCTCCATTTACAATAATATGGTATGTACTAAGAAAATAATGACTTTACCGCTGTGAAATCCATGGACTGGCTGGGCAGGACCTCAACCACACAGTCATGCCTTGAGGTGAACTTTCATTTCCATAACATTTTTGTGCATGAATGGTATGACAAGAAAGTATTTCTTGACCGTTTCTGGACCACATTCTTACCAGTTATAATCACTGCACCAAGTCTCAAGTGATATAGATGAAGGAATATTATTTCCCCCCAATTTATAACATTTCGCATCATCTTTACCTCCCGATTTGGCAATGTGTTTCTTAGCATCATGTATAAGCAAAAAGACACTGAGAACATTTTTCCTCACACCGTGAGTGGAGCTAACCATCTCATGCTAGCTAAGGTACTATGGCAGCTAGTATGTCACATGAACGCGTATAAGCTAGTTGGCTTAAAAGGTCTGGAGGTTTTCGATTTTGCAAGTCCTCAAAGCTATGGAAAGGTATTTTGAAACCACTTGCAATCTCATCACAAAGAGAAAGCCTGAGACATGGTCTGCCAGATGTGACATTTCTCAACTTGTAGAATGATTGCTTAGCATGACAGGGGGAGCAGAATCGATTTCTGCATCTTTCCAGAGGAAGTATGTTCGAGTTGCCATTATGTGAAAACATTTGAAACTGTTGTTGGATTTTGTTGGATGTCCTATTCAGACTTGAGCCATAAGCTTATGTTTGATTACCAAAGGAAAGGAGAGCTTAAGGGCAGTGGAATTAGCTCAAGTGAGAGAGAGCTTGCTTAGCAAGTAAGAGGTAATGTGATCGATGCCCACCTTCTCCAGTCTAGCTTTTCAACATATTTGCATCCTTAGTATTAGAATATTAGCCACTGTTTTGGAAGGGTTCTTAGCATTATGCAATGCCTCTTCAAAAGTGTGATTTTCAAGAACTTTTGTAACCACATGACTTATTTGCATCATCTGTTTTGGTAGGTTAAAGCTGTCTATGAGCCAAACGAAGCTGAGGTAGGCCTCATTTCATGAAAACAGGAGTGGTGTGAACCAGGATACAAACACATTTGGATCAAGCATACATGCAAGCTGACAAATACCCTTCCCTTGTTTAGGTTTTTGGCCAGCAGTCAACTAATGAAATACATTTTAAAAGCATTTGTGCAGAAGCCACTGTTCAAGAGCCTGCCTGTGCAGTGAGGAAACATATCATAAGGAATTACAAGTTCCACAAAAGTTTAAGTAAGATAACTGAATTCAAAGTCTAGAGCACAAAGTCTTAGAGCACAATTTTAATCCTTTACATTTAATAAAAGCATAAAGACAAGAACATCTTATTCGTTTTTTAGAAAAGGAATGTAAAGGCTTATTAAATGTACTTAAAAAAGAAAACTTTCGGATGATGATTTATGTCTGGCAAAGACAATAAAATCTGAGAGTGTACCTTTAGATGTTGAGTCTAATGCTCTCTCAACTGACCTATTTTGGCTAGTGGTAGCATTCCTTTGTCTTTTTCAGATTAAAATGTTCCCAATGAATGTAGCTCCATTTACAATAATATGGTATGTACTCAGAAAATAATGACTTTACCGCTGTGAAATCCATGGACCGGCTGGGCAGGACCTCAACAGCACAGTCATGCCTTGAGGTGAACTTTCATTTCCATAAAATTTTTGTGCATGAATGGTATGACAAGAAAGTATTTCTTGGCCATTTCTGGACCACATTCTTACCAGTTATAATCACTGCACCAAGTCTCAAGTGATATAGATGAAGGAAGATTATTTCCACCCAATTTATAACATTTCGCATCATCTTTACCTCCCGATTTGGCAATGTGTTTCTTAGCATCATGTATAAGCAAAAAGACACTGAGAACATTTTTCCTCACACCGTGAGTGGAGCTAACCATCTCATGCTAGCTACGGTACTATGGCAGCTAGTATGTCACATGAACGCGTATAACATAGTTGGCTTAAAAGGACTGGAGGTTTTCGATTTTGCAAGTCCTCAAAGCTATGGAAAGGTATTCTGAAACCACTTGCAATCTCATCACAAAGAGAAAGCCTGAGACATGGTCTGCCAGATGTGACATTTCTCAACTTGTAGAATGTTTGCTTAGCATGACAGGGGGAGCAGAATCGATTTCTGCATCTTTCCAGAGGAAGTATGTTCGAGTTGCCATTATGTGAAAACATTTGAAACTGTTGTTGGATTTTGTTGGATGTCCTATTCAGACTTGAGCCATAAGCTTATGTTTGATTACCAAAGGAAAGAAGGATTGAAATGAAGGGGAATTAGCTCAAGTGGGAGAGCGCTTGCTTCGCATGTAAGAGGTAGTGGGATCGATGCCCACATTCTCCAGTCTAGCTTTTTAACAGATTTCATCAATAGTATTAGAATCACAACCACTGTTTTGGAAGGGTTTTTAGCATTATTCAATGCCTCTTCAAAAGTGTGATTTTCAAGAACTTTAGTAAGCACATGACTTATTTGCATCATCTGTTTTGGTAGGATAAAGCCATCCATGAGCCAAACGAAGCTGAGGTAGGCCTCATTTCATGAAAACAGGAGTGGTGTGAACCAGGATACAAACACCTTTGGACCAAGCATACATGCAAGCTGACAAATACCCTTCCCTTGTTTAGGTGTTTGGCCAGCAGTCACCTAATGAACTACATTTCAAAAGCATTTGTGAAGAAGCCACTGTTCAAGAGCCTGCCTGTGCAGTGAGGAAACATATCATAAGGAATTACAAGTTCCACAAAAGTTTAAGATCACTGAATTCAAAGTCTAGAGCACAATTTTAATCCATTACATTTAATAAAAGTGTAAAGAGAAGAATATCTCATTCATTTTTTAGAAAAGGAATGTAAAGGCTTATTAAATGTACTTAAAAAAGAAAACTATCGGATGATGAGTTATGTCTGGCAAAGACAACAAAATCTGAGAGTGTACATTTAGATGTTGAGTCTAATGCTCTCTCAACTGACCTATTTTGGCTAGTGGTAGCATTCCTTTGTCTTTTTCGGATTAAAATGTTACCAATGAATGTAGCTCCATTTACAATAATATGGTATGTACTCAGAAAATAATGACTTTACCGCTGTGAAATCCATGGACTGGCTGGGCAGGACCTCAACCACACAGTCATGCCTTGAGGTGAACTTTCATTTCCACAAAATTTTTGTGCATGAATGGTATGACAAGAAAGTATTTCTTGACCGTTTCTGGACCACATTCTTACCAGTTATAATCACTGCACCAAGTCTCAAGTGATATAGATGATGGAAGATTATTTCCCCCCAATTTATAACATTTCGCATCATCTTTACCTCCCGATTTGGCAATGTGTTTCTTAGCATCATGTATAAGCAAAAAGACACTGAGAACATTTTTCCTCACACCGTGAGTGGAGCTAACCATCTCATGCTAGCTACGGTACTATGACAGCTAGTATGTCACATGAACGCGTATAACCTAGTTGGCTTAAAAGGACTGGAGGTTTTCGATTTTGCAAGTCCTCAAAGCTATGGAAAGGTATTCTGAAACCACTTGCAATCTCATCATAAAGAGAAAGCCTGAGACATGGACTGCCAGATGTGACATTTCTCAAATTGTAGAATGTTTGCTTAGCATGACAGGGGGAGCAGAATCGATTTCTGCATCTTTCCAGAGGAAGTATGTTCGAGTTGCCATTATGTGAAAACATTTGAAACTGTTGTTGGATTTTGTTGGATGTCCTAGTCAGACTTGAGCCATAAGCTTATGTTTGATTACCAAAGGAAAGAAGGATTGAAATGAAGGGGAATTAGCTCAAGTGGGAGAGCGCTTGCTTAGCATGTAAGAGGTAGTGGGATCGATGCCCACATTCTCCAGTCTAGCTTTTTAACAGATTTCATCAATAGTATTAGAATCACAACCACTGTTTTGGAAGGGTTTTTAGCATTATTCAATGCCTCTTCAAAAGTGTGATTTTCAAGAACTTTAGTAAGCACATGACTTATTTGCGTCATCTGTTTTGGTAGGATAAAGCCATCCATGAGCCAAACGAAGCTGAGGTAGGCCTCATTTCATGAAAACAGGAGTGGTATGAACCAGGATACAAACACCTTTGGACCAAGCATACATGCAAGCTGACAAATACCCTTCCCTTGTTTAGGTGTTTGGCCAGCAGTCACCTAATGAACTACATTTCAAAAGCATTTGTGAAGAAGCCACTGTTCAAGAGCCTGCCTGTGCAGTGAGGAAACATATCATAAGGAATTACAAGTTCCACAAAAGTTTAAGATCACTGAATTCAAAGTCTAGAGCACAATTTTAGTCCATTACATTTAATAAAAGTGTAAAGACAAGAATATCTCATTCATTTTTTAGAAAAGGAATGTAAAGGCTTATTAAATGTACTTAAAAAAGAAAACTATCGGATGATGAGTTATGTCTGGCAAAGACAACAAAATCTGAGAGTGTACATTTAGATGTTGAGTCTAATGCTCTCTCAACTGACCTATTTTGGCTAGTGGTAGCATTCCTTTGTCTTTTTCGGATTAAAATGTTACCAATGAATGTAGCTCCATTTACAATAATATGGTATGTACTCAGAAAATAATGACTTTACCGCTGTGAAATCCATGGACTGGCTGGGCAGGACCTCAACCACACAGTCATGCCTTGAGGTGAACTTTCATTTCCACAAAATTTTTGTGCATGAATGGTATGACAAGAAAGTATTTCTTGACCGTTTCTGGACCACATTCTTACCAGTTATAATCACTGCACCAAGTCTCAAGTGATATAGATGATGGAAGATTATTTCCCCCCAATTTATAACATTTCGCATCATCTTTACCTCCCGATTTGGCAATGTGTTTCTTAGCATCATGTATAAGCAAAAAGACACTGAGAACATTTTTCCTCACACCGTGAGTGGAGCTAACCATCTCATGCTAGCTACGGTACTATGACAGCTAGTATGTCACATGAACGCGTATAACCTAGTTGGCTTAAAAGGACTGGAGGTTTTCGATTTTGCAAGTCCTCAAAGCTATGGAAAGGTATTCTGAAACCACTTGCAATCTCATCATAAAGAGAAAGCCTGAGACATGGACTGCCATATGTGACATTTCTCAAATTGTAGAATGTTTGCTTAGCATGACAGGGGGAGCAGAATCGATTTCTGCATCTTTCCAGAGGAAGTATGTTCGAGTTGCCATTATGTGAAAACATTTGAAACTGTTGTTGGATTTTGTTGGATGTCCTAGTCAGACTTGAGCCATAAGCTTATGTTTGATTACCAAAGGAAAGAAGGATTGAAATGAAGGGGAATTAGCTCAAGTGGGAGAGCGCTTGCTTAGCATGTAAGAGGTAGTGGGATCGATGCCCACATTCTCCAGTCTAGCTTTTTAACAGATTTCATCAATAGTATTAGAATCACAACCACTGTTTTGGAAGGTTTTTTAGCATTATTCAATGCCTCTTCAAAAGTGTGATTTTCAAGAACTTTAGTAAGCACATGACTTATTTGCGTCATCTGTTTTGGTAGGATAAAGCCATCCATGAGCCAAACGAAGCTGAGGTAGGCCTCATTTCATGAAAACAGGAGTGGTATGAACCAGGATACAAACACCTTTGGACCAAGCATACATGCAAGCTGACAAATACCCTTCCCTTGTTTAGGTGTTTGGCCAGCAGTCACCTAATGAACTACATTTCAAAAGCATTTGTGAAGAAGCCACTGTTCAAGAGCCTGCCTGTGCAGTGAGGAAACATATCGTAAGGAATTACAAATTCCACAAAAGTTTAAGATCACTGAATTCAAAGTCTAGAGCACAAAATCTAGAGCACAATTTTAATCCATTACATTTAATAAAAGTGTAAAGACAAGAATATCTTATTCATTTTTTAGAAAAGGAATGTAAAGGCTTATTAAATGTACTTAAAAAAGAAAACTATCGGATGATGAGTTATGTCTGGCAAAGACAACAAAATCTGAGAGTGTACCTTTAGATGTTGAGTCTAATGCTCTCTCAACTGACCTATTTTGGCTAGTGGTAGCATTCCTTTGTCTTTTTCGGATTAAAATGTTACCAATGAATGTAGCTCCATTTACAATAATATGGTATGTACTCAGAAAATAATGACTTTACCGCTGTGAAATCCATGGACTGGCTGGGCAGGACCTCAACCACACAGTCATGCCTTGAGGTGAACTTTCATTTCCATAACATTTTTGTGCATGAATGGTATGACAAGAAAGTATTTCTTGACCGTTTCTGGACCACATTCTTACCAGTTATAATCACTGCACCAAGTCTCAAGTGATATAGATGAAGGAATATTATTTCCCCCCAATTTATAACATTTCGCATCATCTTTACCTCCCAATTTGGCAATGTGTTTCTTAGCATCATGTATAAGCAAAAAGACACTGAGAACATTTTTCCTCACACCGTGAGTGGAGCTAACCATCTCATGCTAGCTAAGGTACTATGGCAGCTAGTATGTCACATGAACGCGTATAACCTAGTTGGCTTAAAAGGACTGGAGGTTTTCGATTTTGCAAGTCCTCAAAGCTATGGAAAGGTATTCTGAAACCACTTGCAATCTCATCACAAAGAGAAAGCCTGAGACATGGACTGCCAGATGTGACATTTCTCAAATTGTAGAATGTTTGCTTAGCATGACAGGGGGAGCAGAATCGATTTCTGCATCTTTCCAGAGGAAGTATGTTCGAGTTGCCATTATGTGAAAACATTTGAAACTGTTGTTGGATTTTGTTGGATGTCCTAGTCAGACTTGAGCCATAAGCTTATGTTTGATTACCAAAGGAAAGAAGGATTGAAATGAAGGGGAATTAGCTCAAGTGGGAGAGCGCTTGCTTAGCATGTAAGAGGTAGTGGGATTGATGCCCACATTCTCCAGTCTAGCTTTTTAACAGATTTCATCAATAGTATTAGAATCACAACCACTGTTTTGGAAGGGTTTTTAGCATTATTCAATGCCTCTTCAAAAGTGTGATTTTCAAGAACTTTAGTAAGCACATGACTTATTTGCATCATCTGTTTTGGTAGGATAAAGCCATCCATGAGCCAAACGAAGCTGAGGTAGGCCTCATTTCATGAAAACAGGAGTGGTATGAACCAGGATACAAACACCTTTGGACCAAGCATACATGCAAGCTGACAAATACCCTTCCCTTGTTTAGGTGTTTGGCCAGCAGTCACCTAATGAACTACATTTCAAAAGCATTTGTGAAGAAGCCACTGTTCAAGAGCCTGCCTGTGCAGTGAGGAAACATATCGTAAGGAATTACAAGTTCCACAAAAGTTTAAGATCACTGAATTCAAAGTCTAGAGCACAAAATCTAGAGCACAATTTTAATCCATTACATTTAATAAAAGTGTAAAGACAAGAATATCTTATTCATTTTTTAGAAAAGGAATGTAAAGGCTTATTAAATGTACTTAAAAAAGAAAACTATCGGATGATGAGTTATGTCTGGCAAAGACAACAAAATCTGAGAGTGTACCTTTAGATGTTGAGTCTAATGCTCTCTCAACTGACCTATTTTGGCTAGTGGTAGCATTCCTTTGTCTTTTTCGGATTAAAATGTTACCAATGAATGTAGCTCCATTTACAATAATATGGTATGTACTCAGAAAATAATGACTTTACCGCTGTGAAATCCATGGACTGGCTGGGCAGGACCTCAACCACACAGTCATGCCTTGAGGTGAACTTTCATTTCCATAACATTTTTGTGCATGAATGGTATGACAAGAAAGTATTTCTTGACCGTTTCTGGACCACATTCTTACCAGTTATAATCACTGCACCAAGTCTCAAGTGATATAGATGATGGAAGATTATTTCCCCCCAATTTATAACATTTCGCATCATCTTTACCTCCCGATTTGGCAATGTGTTTCTTAGCATCATGTATAAGCAAAAAGACACTGAGAACATTTTTCCTCACACCGTGAGTGGAGCTAACCATCTCATGCTAGCTACGGTACTATGGCAGCTAGTATGTCACATGAATGCGTATAACCTAGTTGGCTTAAAAGGACTGGAGGTTTTCGATTTTGCAAGTCCTCAAAGCTATGGAAAGGTATTCTGAAACCACTTGCAATCTCATCACAAAGAGAAAGCCTGAGACATGGTCTGCCAGATGTGGCATTTCTCAACTTGTAGAATGTTTGCTTAGCATGACAGGGGAGCAGAATCGATTTCTGCATCTTTTCAGAGGAAGTATGTTCGAGTTGCCATTATGGGAAAACATTTGAAACTGTTGTTGGATTTTGTAGGATGTCCTATTCAGACTTGAGCCATAAACTTATGTTTGATTACCAAAGGAAAGGAGAGTTAAAGGGCAGGGGAATAAGCTCAAGTGGGAGAGCGCTTGATTAGCATGTAAGATATAGTGGGATCGATGCCCACATTCTCCAGTCTAGCTTTTCAACATATTTGCATCCTTAGTATTAGAATATTAGCCACTGTTTTGGAAGGGTTCTTAGCATTATGCAATGCCTCTTCAAAAGTGTGATTTTGAAGAACTTTAGTAAGCACATGACTTATTTGCATCATCCGTTTTGGTAGGATAAAGCCATCCATGAGCCACAGGAAGCTGAGGTAGGCCTCATTTCATGAAAACAGGAGTGGTGTGAACCAGGATACAAACACATTTGGACCAAGCATACATGCAAGCTGACAAATACCCTTCCCTTGTTTAGGTGTTTGGCCAGCAGTCAACTAATGAACTACATTTCAAAAGCATTTGTGAAGAAGCCACTGTTCAAGAGCCTGCCTGTGCAGTGAGGAAACATATCATAAGGAATTACAAGTTCCACAAAAGTTTAAGTAAGATCACTGAATTCAAAGTCTAGAGCACAAAGTCTAGAGCACAATTTTAATCCATTACATTTAATAAAAGTGTAAAGACAAGAACATCTTATTCATTTTTTAGAAAAGGAATGTAAAGGTTAATTAAATGTACTTAAAAAAGAAAACTATCGGATGATGAGTTATGTCTGGCAAAGACAACAAAACCTGAGAGTGTACCTTTAGATGTTGAGTCTAATGCTCTGTCAACTGACCTATTTTGGCTAGTGGTAGCATTCCTTTGTCTTTTTCGGATTAAAATGTTACCAATGAATGTAGCTCCATTTACATTAATATGGTATGTACTCAGAAAATAATGACTTTACCGCTGTGAAATCCATGGACTGGCTGGGCAGGACCTCAACCACACAGTCATGGCTTGAGGTGAACTTTCATTTCCATAACATTTTTGTGCATGAATGGTATGACAAGAAAGTATTTCTTGACCGTTTCTGGACCACATTCTTACCAGTTATAATCACTGCACCAAGTCTCAAGTGATATAGATGAAGGAAGATTATTTCCCCCCAAATTATAACATTTCGCATCATCTTTACCTCCCGATTTGGCAATGTGTTTCTTAGCATCATATATAAGCAAAAAGACACAGAACATTTTTCCTCACACCGTGAGTGGAGCTAACCATCTCATGCTAGCTAAGATACTATGGCAGCTAGTATGTCACATGAACGCGTATAACCTAGTTGGCTTAAAAGGACTGGAGGTTTTCGATTTTGCAAGTCCTCAAAGCTATGGAAAGGTATTCTGAAACCACATGCAGTCTCATCACAAAGAGAAAGCCTGAGACATGGTCTGCCAGATGTGACATTTCTCAACTTGTAGAATGTTTGCTTAGCATGACAGGGGGAGCAGAATTGATATCTGCATCTTTCCAGAGGAAGTATGTTCGAGTTCTCATTATGTGAAAACATTTGAAGCTGTTGTTGGATTTTGTAGGATGTCCTATTCAGACATGACCAATAAACTTTTCTTTGATTACCATAAGAAAGGAGAGCTAAAGGTTAGGGGAATTAGCTCAAGTGGGAGAGTGCTTGCTTAGCATGTAAGAGGTAGTGGGGTCCATGCCCATGTTCTGCAGTCTAGCTTTTCAAAATATTTGCATCCTTACTATTAGAATATTAGCCACTGTTTTGGAAGGGTTTTTAGCATTATGCAATGCCTCTTCAAAAGTGTGATTTTCAAGAACTTTAGTAAGCACATGACTTATTTGCATCATCTATTTTGGTAGGATAAAGCCATCCATGAGCCAAAGGAAGCTGAGGTAGGCCTCATTCCATGAAAACAGGAGTGGTGTGAACCAGGATACAAACACATTTGGACCAAGCATACATGCAAGCTGACAAATACCCTTCCCTTGTTTAGGTGTTTGGCCAGCAGTCAACTAATGAACTACATTTCAAAAGCATTTGTGCAGAAGCCACTGTTCAAGAGCCTGCCTGTGCAGTGAGGAAACATATCATAAGGAATTACAAGTTCCACAAAAGTTTAAGTAAGATCACTGAATTCAAAGTCTAGAGCACAAAGTCTTAGAGCACAATTTTAATTCTTTACATTTAATAAAAGCGTAATGACAAGAACATCTCATTTGTTTTTTAGAAAAGGAATGTAAAGGCTTATTAAATGTACTTAAAAAAGAAAACGATCGGATGATGAGTTATGTCTGGCAAAGACAACAAAATCTGAGAGTGTACCTTTAGATGTTAAGTCTAATGCTCTCTCAACTGACCTATTTTGGCTAGTGGTAGCATTCCTTTGTCTTTTTCAGATTAAAATGTTACAAATGAATGTACTTCCATTTACAATAATATGGTATGTATTCAGAAAATAATGACTGTACTGCTGTGAAATCCATGGACCAGCTGGGCAGGACCTCAACAGCACAGTCATGCCTTGAGGTGAACTTTCATTTCCATAAAATTTTTGTGCATGAATGGTATGACAAGAAAGTATTTCTTGACCGTTTCTGGACCACATTCTTACCAGTTATAATCACTGCACCAAGTCTCAAGTGATATAGATGAAGGAAGATTATTTCCCCCCAATTTATAACATTTCGCATCATCTTTACCTCCCGATTTGGCAATGTGTTTCTTAGCATCATGTATAAGCAAAAAGACACTGAGAACATTTTTCCTCACACCGTGAGTGGAGCTAACCATCTCATGCTAGCTACGGTACTATGGCAGCTAGTATGTCACATGAACACGCATAACCTAGTTGGCTTAAAAGGACTGGAGGTTTTCGATTTTGCAAGTCCTCAAAGCTATGGAAAGGTATTCTGAAACCACTTGCAATCTCATCACAAAGAGAAAGCCTGAGACATGGTCTGCCAGATGTGACATTTCTCAACTTGTAGAATGTTTGCTTAGCATGACAGGGGGAGCAGAATCGATTTCTGCATCTTTCCAGAGGAAGTATGTTCGAGTTGCCATTATGTGAAAACATTTGAAACTGTTGTTGGATTTTGTAGGATGTCCTATTCAGACTTGAGCCATAAGCTTATGTTTGATTACGAAAGGAAAGAAGGTTTGAAGTGAAGGGGAATTAGCTCAAGTGGGAGAGCGCTTGCTTCGCATGTAAGAGGTAGTGGGATCGATGCCCACATTCTCCAGTCTAGCTTTTTAACAGATTTCATCAATAGTATTAGAATCACAACCACTGTTTTGGAAGGGTTTTTAGCCCTATGCAATGCATCTTCAAAAGTGTGATTTTCAAGAACTTTAGTAAGCACATGACTTATTTGCATCATCTGTTTTGGTAGGATAAAGCCATCTATGAGCCAAACGAAGCTGAGGTAGGCCTCATTTCATGAAAACAGGAGTGGTGTGAACCAGGATACAAACACCTTTGGACCAAGCATACATGCAAGCTGACAAATACCCTTCCCTTGTTTAGGTGTTTGGCCAGCAGTCAACTAATGAACTACATTTCAAAAGCATTTGTGAAGAAGCCACTGTTCAAGAGCCTGCCTGTGCAGTGAGGAAACATATCATAAGGAATTACAAGTTCCACAAAAGTTTAAGTAAGATCACTGAATTCAAAGTCTAGAGCACAAAGTCTAGAGCACAATTTTAATCCATTACATTTAATAAAAGTGTAAAGACAAGAACATCTTATTCATTTTTTAGAAAAGGAATGTAAAGGTTAATTAAATGTACTTAAAAAAGAAAACTATCGGATGATGAGTTATGTCTGGCAAAGACAACAAAACCTGAGAGTGTACCTTTAGATGTTGAGTCTAATGCTCTGTCAACTGACCTATTTTGGCTAGTGGTAGCATTCCTTTGTCTTTTTCGGATTAAAATGTTACCAATGAATGTAGCTCCATTTACAATAATATGGTATGTACTCAGAAAATAATGACTTTACCGCTGTGAAATCCATGGACTGGCTGGGCAGGACCTCAACCACACAGTCATGCCTTGAGGTGAACTTTCATTTCCATAACATTTTTGTGCATGAATGGTATGACAAGAAAGTATTTCTTGACCGTTTCTGGACAACATTCTTACCAGTTATAATCACTGCACCAAGTCTCAAGTGATATAGATGAAGGAAGATTATTTCCCCCCAAATTATAACATTTCGCATCATCTTTACCTCCCGATTTGGCAATGTGTTTCTTAGCATCATGTATAAGCAAAAAGACACAGAACATTTTTCCTCACACCGTGAGTGGAGCTAACCATCTCATGCTAGCTACGGTACTATGGCAGCTATTATGTGACATGAACGCGTATAAACTAGTTGGCTTAAAAGGTCTGGAGGTTTTCGATTTTGCAAGTCGTCAAAGCTATAGAAAGGTATTCTGAAACCACTTGCAATCTCATCACAAAGAGAAAGCCTGAGACATGGTCTGCCAGATGTGACATTTCTCAACTTGTAGAATGTTTGCTTAGCATAACAGGGGGAGCAGAATCGATTTCTGCATCTTTCCAGAGGAAGAATGTTCGAGTCGCCATTATGTGAAAACATTTGAAACTGTTGTTGGATTTTGTAGGATGTCCTATTCAGACTTGAGCCACAAGCTTATGTTTGATTACCAAAGGAAAGAAGGATTGAAGTGAAGGGGAATTAGCTCAAGTGGGAGAGCGCTTGCTTAGCATGTAAGAGGTAGTGGGATCGATGCCCACATTCTCCAGTCTAGCTTTTTAACAGATTTCATCAATAGTATTAGAATCACAACCACTGTTTTGGAAGGGTTTTTAGCATTATGCAATGCCTCTTCAAAAGTGTGATTTTCAAGAACTTTAGTAAGCACATGACTTATTTGCATCATCTGTTTTGGTAGGATAAAGCCATCTATGAGCCAAACGAAGCTGAGGTAGGCCTCATTTCATGAAAACAGGAGTGGTGTGAACCAGGATACAAACACCTTTGGACCAAGCATACATCCAAGCTGACAAATACCCTTCCCTTGTTTAGGTGTTTGGCCAGCAGTCAACTAATGAACTACATTTCAAAAGCATTTGTGAAGAAGCCACTGTTCAAGAGCCTGCCTGTGCAGTGAGGAAACATATCATAAGGAATTACAAGTTCCACAAAAGTTTAAGTAAGATCACTGAATTCAAAGTCTAGAGCACAATTTTAATCCATTACATTTAATAAAAGTGTAAAGACAAGAACATCTTATTCATTTTTTAGAAAAGGAATGTAAAGGCTTATTAAATGTACTTAAAAAAGAAAACTATCGGATGATGAGTTATGTCTGGCAAAGACAACAAAACCTGAGAGTGTACCTTTAGATGTTAAGTCTAATGCTCTCTCAACTGACCTATTTTGGCTAGTTGTAGCATTCTTTTGTCTTTTTCAGATTAAAATGTTACAAATGAATGTAGTTCCATTTACAATAATATGGTATGTATTCAGAAAATAATGACTGTACTGCTGTGAAATCCATGGACCAGCTGGGCAGGACCTCAACAGCACAGTCATGCCTTGAGGTGAACTTTCATTTCCATAAAATTTTTGTGCATGAATGGTACGACAAGAAAGTATTTCTTGACCGTTTCTGGACCACATTCTTACTGGTTATAATCACTGCACCAAGTTTCAAGTGTTATAGATGAAGGAAGATTATTTCCCCCCAATTTATAACATTTCGCATCGTCTTTACCACCCGATTTGGCAATGTGTTTCTTAGCATCATGGCTAAGCAAAAAGACACTGAGAACATTTTTCCTCACACCGTGAGTGGAGCTAACCATCTCATGCTAGCTACGGTACTATGGCAGCTAGTATGTCACATGAATGCGCATAACCTAGTTGGCTTAAAAGGACTGGAGGTTTTTGATTTTGCAAGTCCTCAAAGCTATGGAAAGGTATTCTGAAACCACTTGCAATCTCATCACAAAGAGAAAGCCTGAGACATGGTCTGCCAGATGTGACATTTCTCAACTTGTAGAATGTTTGCTTAGCATGACAGGGGGAGCAGAATTGATTTCTGCATCTTTCCAGAGGAAGTATGTTCGAGTTGCCATTATGTGAAAACATTTGAAACTGTTGTTGTATTTTGTAGGATGTCCTTGTCAGACTTGAGCCATAAACTTATGTTTGATTACCAAAGGAAAGGAGAGTTAAAGGGTAGGGGAATTAGCTCAAGTGGGAGAGCGCTTGCTTAGCATGTAAGAGGTAGTGGGATCGATGCCCACATTCTCCAGTCTAGCTTTTCAACATATTTGCATCCTTACTATTATAATATTAGCCACTGTTTTGGAAGGGTTTTTAGCATTATGCAATGCCTCTTCAAAAGTGTGATTTTGAAGAACTTTAGTAAGCACATGACATATTTGCATCATCTGTTTTGGTAGGATAAAGCCATCCATGAGCCAAACGAAGCTGAGGTAGGCCTCATTTCATGAAAACAGGAGTGGTGTGAACCAGGATACAAACACATTTGGACCAAGCATACATGCAAGCTGAAAAATACCCTTCCCTTGTTTAGGTGTTTGGCCAGCAGTCAACTAATGAACTACATTTCAAAAGCATTTGTGCAGAAGCCACTGTTCAAGAGCCTGCCTGTGCAGTGAGGAAACATATCATAAGGAATTACAAGTTCCACAAAAGTTTAAGTAAGATCACTGAATTCAAAGTCTAGAGCACAAAGTCTTAGAGCACAATTTTAATCCTTTACATTTAATAAAAGCGTAAAGCCAAGAACATCTTATTCGTTTTTTAGAAAAGGAATGTAAAGGCTTATTAAATGTACTTAAAAAAGAAAACTATCGGATGATGAGTTATGTCTGGCAAAGACAATAAAATCTGAGAATGTACCTTTAGATGTTGAGTCTAATGCTCTCTCAACTGACCTATTTTGGCTAGTGGTAGCATTCCTTTGTCTTTTTCAGATTAAAATGTTACCAATGAATGTAGCTCCATTTACAATAATAAGGTATGTACTCAGAAAATAATGACTTTACCGCTGTGAAATCCATGGACCGGCTGGGCAGGACCTCAACAGCACAGTCATGCCTTGAGGTGAACTTTCATTTCCATAAAAATTTTGTGCATGAATGGCATGACAAGAAAGTATTTCTTGACCGTTTCTGGACCACATTCTTACCAGTTATAATCACTGCACCAAGTCTCAAGTGATATAGATGAAGGAATATTATTTCCCCCCAATTTATAACATTTCGCATCATCTTTACCTCCCGATTTGGCAATGTGTTTCTTAGCATCATGTATAAGCAAAAAGACACTGAGAACATTTTTCCTCACACCGTGAGTGGAGCTAACCATCTCATGCTAGCTAAGATACTATGGCAGCTAGTATGTCACATGAACGCGTATAACCTAGTTGGCTTAAAAGGACTGGAGGTTTTCGATTTTGCAAGTCCTCAAAGCTATGGAAAGGTATTCTGAAACCACTTGCAATCTCATCACAAAGAGAAAGCCTTAGACATGGTCTGCCAGATCTGACATTTCTCAACTTGTAGAATGTTTGCTTAGTATGACAGGGGGAGCAGAATCGATTTCTGCATCTTTCCAGAGGAAGTATGTTCGAGTTGCCATTATGTGAAAACATTTGAAACTGTTGTTGGATTTTGTAGAATGTCCTATTCAGACTTGAGCCATAAACTTATGTTTGATTACCAAAGGAAAGGAGTGTTAAAGGGCAGGGGAATTAGCTCAAGTGGGAGAGTGCTTGCTTAGCATGTAAGAGGTAGTGGGATCGATGCCCACATTCTCCAGTCTAGCTTTTCAACATATTTGCATCCTTAGTATTATAATATTAGCCACTGTTTTGGAAGGGTTTTTAGCATTATGCAATGCCTCTTCAAAAGTGTGATTTTGAAGAACTTTAGTAAGCACATGACTTATTTGCATCATCTGTTTTGGTAGGATAAAGCCATCCATGAGCCAAACGAAGCTGAGGTAGGCCTCATTTCATGAAAACAGGAGTGGTGTGAACCAGGATACAAACACATTTGGACCAAGCATACATGCAAGCTGACAAATATCCTTCCCTTGTTTAGGTGTTTGGCCAGCAGTCAACTAATGAACTACATTTCAAAAGCATTTGTGCAGAAGCCACTGTTCAAGAGCCTGCCTGTGCAGTGAGGAAACATATCATAAGGAATTACAAGTTCCACAAAAGTTTAAGTAAGATCACTGAATTCAAAGTCTAGAGCACAAAGTCTTAGAGCACAATTTTAATCCTTTACATTTAATAAAAGCGTAAAGCCAAGAACATCTTATTCGTTTTTTAGAAAAGGAATGTAAAGGCTTATTAAATGTACTTAAAAAAGAAAACTATCGGATGATGAGTTATGTCTGGCAAAGACAATAAAATCTGAGAATGTACCTTTAGATGTTGAGTCTAATGCTCTCTCAACTGACCTATTTTGGCTAGTGGTAGCATTCCTTTGTCTTTTTCAGATTAAAATGTTACCAATGAATGTAGCTCCATTTACAATAATATGGTATGTACTCAGAAAATAATGACTTTACCGCTGTGAAATCCATGGACCGGCTGGGCAGGACCTCAACAGCACAGTCATGCCTTGAGGTGAACTTTCATTTCCATAAAAATTTTGTGCATGAATGGCATGACAAGAAAGTATTTCTTGACCGTTTCTTGACCACATTCTTACCAGTTATAATCACTGCACCAAGTCTCAAGTGATATAGATGAAGGAATATTATTTCCCCCCAATTTATAACATTTCGCATCATCTTTACCTCCCGATTTGGCAATGTGTTTCTTAGCATCATGTATAAGCAAAAAGACACTGAGAACATTTTTCCTCACACCGTGAGTGGAGCTAACCATCTCATGCTAGCTAAGATACTATGGCAGCTAGTATGTCACATGAACGCGTATAACCTAGTTGGCTTAAAAGGACTGGAGGTTTTCGATTTTGCAAGTCCTCAAAGCTATGGAAAGGTATTCTGAAACCACTTGCAATCTCTTCACAAAGAGAAAGCCTGAGACATGGTCTGCCAGATCTGACATTTCTCAACTTGTAGAATGTTTGCTTAGTATGACAGGGGGAGCAGAATTGATTTCTGCATCTTTCCAGAGGAAGTATGTTCGAGTTGCCATTATGTGAAAACATTTGAAACTGTTGTTGTATTTTGTAGGATGTCCTTGTCAGACTTGAGCCATAAACTTATGTTTGATTACCAAAGGAAAGGAGAGTTAAAGGGTAGGGGAATTAGCTCAAGTGGGAGAGCGCTTGCTTAGCATGTAAGAGGTAGTGGGATCGATGCCCACATTCTCCAGTCTAGCTTTTCAACATATTTGCATCCTTACTATTATAATATTAGCCACTGTTTTGGAAGGGTTTTTAGCATTATGCAATGCCTCTTCAAAAGTGTGATTTTGAAGAACTTTAGTAAGCACATGACATATTTGCATCATCTGTTTTGGTAGGATAAAGCCATCCATGAGCCAAACGAAGCTGAGGTAGGCCTCATTTCATGAAAACAGGAGTGGTGTGAACCAGGATACAAACACATTTGGACCAAGCATACATGCAAGCTGAAAAATACCCTTCCCTTGTTTAGGTGTTTGGCCAGCAGTCAACTAATGAACTACATTTCAAAAGCATTTGTGCAGAAGCCACTGTTCAAGAGCCTGCCTGTGCAGTGAGGAAACATATCATAAGGAATTACAAGTTCCACAAAAGTTTAAGTAAGATCACTGAATTCAAAGTCTAGAGCACAAAGTCTTAGAGCACAATTTTAATCCTTTACATTTAATAAAAGCGTAAAGCCAAGAACATCTTATTCGTTTTTTAGAAAAGGAATGTAAAGGCTTATTAAATGTACTTAAAAAAGAAAACTATCGGATGATGAGTTATGTCTGGCAAAGACAATAAAATCTGAGAATGTACCTTTAGATGTTGAGTCTAATGCTCTCTCAACTGACCTATTTTGGCTAGTGGTAGCATTCCTTTGTCTTTTTCAGATTAAAATGTTACCAATGAATGTAGCTCCATTTACAATAATAAGGTATGTACTCAGAAAATAATGACTTTACCGCTGTGAAATCCATGGACCGGCTGGGCAGGACCTCAACAGCACAGTCATGCCTTGAGGTGAACTTTCATTTCCATAAAAATTTTGTGCATGAATGGCATGACAAGAAAGTATTTCTTGACCGTTTCTGGACCACATTCTTACCAGTTATAATCACTGCACCAAGTCTCAAGTGATATAGATGAAGGAATATTATTTCCCCCCAATTTATAACATTTCGCATCATCTTTACCTCCCGATTTGGCAATGTGTTTCTTAGCATCATGTATAAGCAAAAAGACACTGAGAACATTTTTCCTCACACCGTGAGTGGAGCTAACCATCTCATGCTAGCTAAGATACTATGGCAGCTAGTATGTCACATGAACGCGTATAACCTAGTTGGCTTAAAAGGACTGGAGGTTTTCGATTTTGCAAGTCCTCAAAGCTATGGAAAGGTATTCTGAAACCACTTGCAATCTCATCACAAAGAGAAAGCCTTAGACATGGTCTGCCAGATCTGACATTTCTCAACTTGTAGAATGTTTGCTTAGTATGACAGGGGGAGCAGAATCGATTTCTGCATCTTTCCAGAGGAAGTATGTTCGAGTTGCCATTATGTGAAAACATTTGAAACTGTTGTTGGATTTTGTAGAATGTCCTATTCAGACTTGAGCCATAAACTTATGTTTGATTACCAAAGGAAAGGAGTGTTAAAGGGCAGGGGAATTAGCTCAAGTGGGAGAGTGCTTGCTTAGCATGTAAGAGGTAGTGGGATCGATGCCCACATTCTCCAGTCTAGCTTTTCAACATATTTGCATCCTTAGTATTATAATATTAGCCACTGTTTTGGAAGGGTTTTTAGCATTATGCAATGCCTCTTCAAAAGTGTGATTTTGAAGAACTTTAGTAAGCACATGACTTATTTGCATCATCTGTTTTGGTAGGATAAAGCCATCCATGAGCCAAACGAAGCTGAGGTAGGCCTCATTTCATGAAAACAGGAGTGGTGTGAACCAGGATACAAACACATTTGGACCAAGCATACATGCAAGCTGACAAATATCCTTCCCTTGTTTAGGTGTTTGGCCAGCAGTCAACTAATGAACTACATTTCAAAAGCATTTGTGCAGAAGCCACTGTTCAAGAGCCTGCCTGTGCAGTGAGGAAACATATCATAAGGAATTACAAGTTCCACAAAAGTTTAAGTAAGATCACTGAATTCAAAGTCTAGAGCACAAAGTCTTAGAGCACAATTTTAATCCTTTACATTTAATAAAAGCGTAAAGCCAAGAACATCTTATTCGTTTTTTAGAAAAGGAATGTAAAGGCTTATTAAATGTACTTAAAAAAGAAAACTATCGGATGATGAGTTATGTCTGGCAAAGACAATAAAATCTGAGAATGTACCTTTAGATGTTGAGTCTAATGCTCTCTCAACTGACCTATTTTGGCTAGTGGTAGCATTCCTTTGTCTTTTTCAGATTAAAATGTTACCAATGAATGTAGCTCCATTTACAATAATATGGTATGTACTCAGAAAATAATGACTTTACCGCTGTGAAATCCATGGACCGGCTGGGCAGGACCTCAACAGCACAGTCATGCCTTGAGGTGAACTTTCATTTCCATAAAAATTTTGTGCATGAATGGCATGACAAGAAAGTATTTCTTGACCGTTTCTGGACCACATTCTTACCAGTTATAATCACTGCACCAAGTCTCAAGTGATATAGATGAAGGAATATTATTTCCCCCCAATTTATAACATTTCGCATCATCTTTACCTCCCGATTTGGCAATGTGTTTCTTAGCATCATGTATAAGCAAAAAGACACTGAGAACATTTTTCCTCACACCGTGAGTGGAGCTAACCATCTCATGCTAGCTAAGATACTATGGCAGCTAGTATGTCACATGAACGCGTATAACCTAGTTGGCTTAAAAGGACTGGAGGTTTTCGATTTTGCAAGTCCTCAAAGCTATGGAAAGGTATTCTGAAACCACTTGCAATCTCTTCACAAAGAGAAAGCCTGAGACATGGTCTGCCAGATCTGACATTTCTCAACTTGTAGAATGTTTGCTTAGTATGACAGGGGGAGCAGAATCGATTTCTGCATCTTTCCAGAGGAAGTATGTTCGAGTTGCCATTATGTGAAAACATTTGAAACTGTTGTTGGATTTTGTAGAATGTCCTATTCAGACTTGAGCCATAAACTTATGTTTGATTACCAAAGGAAAGGAGGGTTAAAGGGCAGGGGAATTAGCTCAAGTGGGAGAGTGCTTGCTTAGCATGTAAGAGGTAGTGGGATCGATGCCCACATTCTCCAGTCTAGCTTTTCAACATATTTGCATCCTTAGTATTATAATATTAGCCACTGTTTTGGAAGGGTTTTTAGCATTATGCAATGCCTCTTCAAAAGTGTGATTTTGAAGAACTTTAGTAAGCACATGACTTATTTGCATCATCTGTTTTGGTAGGATAAAGCCATCCATGAGCCAAACGAAGCTGAGGTAGGCCTCATTTCATGAAAACAGGAGTGGTGTGAACCAGGATACAAACACATTTGGACCAAGCATACATGCAAGCTGACAAATACCCTTCCCTTGTTTAGGTGTTTGGCCAGCAGTCAACTAATGAACTACATTTCAAAAGCATTTGTGCAGAAGCCACTGTTCAAGAGCCTGCCTGTGCAGTGAGGAAACATATCATAAGGAATTACAAGTTCCACAAAAGTTTAAGTAAGATCACTGAATTCAAAGTCTAGAGCACAAAGTCTAGAGCACAATTTTAATCCATTACATTTAATAAAAGTGTAAAGACAAGAACATCTTATTCATTTTTTAGAAAAGGAATGTAAAGGTTAATTAAATGTACTTAAAAAAGAAAACTATCGGATGATGAGTTATGTCTGGCAAAGACAACAAAACCTGAGAGTGTACCTTTAGATGTTGAGTCTAATGCTCTGTCAACTGACCTATTTTGGCTAGTGGTAGCATTCCTTTGTCTTTTTTGGATTAAAATGTTACCAATGAATGTAGCTCCATTTACAATAATATGGTATGTACTCAGAAAATAATGACTTTACCGCTGTGAAATCCATGGACTGGCTGGGCAGGACCTCAACCACACAGTCATGCCTTGAGGTGAACTTTCATTTCCATAACATTTTTGTGCATGAATGGTATGACAAGAAAGTATTTCTTGACCGTTTCTGGACCACATTCTTACCAGTTATAATCACTGCACCAAGTCTCAAGTGATATAGATGAAGGAAGATTATTTCCCCCCAAATTATAACATTTCGCATCATCTTTACCTCCCGATTTGGCAATGTGTTTCTTAGCATCATGTATAAGCAAAAAGACACAGAACATTTTTCCTCACACCGTGAGTGGAGCTAACCATCTCATGCTAGCTACGGTACTATGGCAGCTAGTATGTCACATGAACGCGTATAAGCTAGTTGGCTTAAAAGGTCTGGAGGTTTTCGATTTTGCAAGTCGTCAAAGCTATAGAAAGGTATTCTGAAACCACTTGCAATCTCATCACAAAGAGAAAGCCTGAGACATGGTCTGCCAGATGTGACATTTCTCAACTTGTAGAATGTTTGCTTAGCATAACAGGGGGAGCAGAATCGATTTCTGCATCTTTCCAGAGGAAGAATGTTCGAGTCGCCATTATGTGAAAACATTTGAAACTGTTGTTGGATTTTGTAGGATGTCCTATTCAGACTTGAGCCACAAGCTTATGTTTGATTACCAAAGGAAAGAAGGATTGAAGTGAAGGGGAATTAGCTCAAGTGGGAGAGCGCTTGCTTAGCATGTAAGAGGTAGTGGGATCGATGCCCACATTCTCCAGTCTAGCTTTTTAACAGATTTCATCAATAGTATTAGAATCACAACCACTGTTTTGGAAGGGTTTTTAGCATTATGCAATGCCTCTTCAAAAGTGTGATTTTCAAGAACTTTAGTAAGCACATGACTTATTTGCATCATCTGTTTTGGTAGGATAAAGCCATCTATGAGCCAAACGAAGCTGAGGTAGGCCTCATTTCATGAAAACAGGAGTGGTGTGAACCAGGATACAAACACCTTTGGACCAAGCATACATCCAAGCTGACAAATACCCTTCCCTTGTTTAGGTGTTTGGCCAGCAGTCAACTAATGAACTACATTTCAAAAGCATTTGTGAAGAAGCCACTGTTCAAGAGCCTGCCTGTGCAGTGAGGAAACATATCATAAGGAATTACAAGTTCCACAAAAGTTTAAGTAAGATCACTGAATTCAAAGTCTAGAGCACAATTTTAATCCATTACATTTAATAAAAGTGTAAAGACAAGAACATCTTATTCATTTTTTAGAAAAGGAATGTAAAGGTTAATTAAATGTACTTAAAAAAGAAAACTATCGGATGATGAGTTATGTCTGGCAAAGACAACAAAACCTGAGAGTGTACCTTTAGATGTTGAGTCTAATGCTCTGTCAACTGACCTATTTTGGCTAGTGGTAGCATTCCTTTGTCTTTTTTGGATTAAAATGTTACCAATGAATGTAGCTCCATTTACAATAATATGGTATGTACTCAGAAAATAATGACTTTACCGCTGTGAAATCCATGGACTGGCTGGGCAGGACCTCAACCACACAGTCATGCCTTGAGGTGAACTTTCATTTCCATAACATTTTTGTGCATGAATGGTATGACAAGAAAGTATTTCTTGACCGTTTCTGGACCACATTCTTACCAGTTATAATCACTGCACCAAGTCTCAAGTGATATAGATGAAGGAAGATTATTTCCCCCCAAATTATAACATTTCGCATCATCTTTACCTCCCGATTTGGCAATGTGTTTCTTAGCATCATGTATAAGCAAAAAGACACAGAACATTTTTCCTCACACCGTGAGTGGAGCTAACCATCTCATGCTAGCTACGGTACTATGGCAGCTAGTATGTCACATGAACGCGTATAAGCTAGTTGGCTTAAAAGGTCTGGAGGTTTTCGATTTTGCAAGTCGTCAAAGCTATAGAAAGGTATTCTGAAACCACTTGCAATCTCATCACAAAGAGAAAGCCTGAGACATGGTCTGCCAGATGTGACATTTCTCAACTTGTAGAATGTTTGCTTAGCATAACAGGGGGAGCAGAATCGATTTCTGCATCTTTCCAGAGGAAGAATGTTCGAGTCGCCATTATGTGAAAACATTTGAAACTGTTGTTGGATTTTGTAGGATGTCCTATTCAGACTTGAGCCACAAGCTTATGTTTGATTACCAAAGGAAAGAAGGATTGAAGTGAAGGGGAATTAGCTCAAGTGGGAGAGCGCTTGCTTAGCATGTAAGAGGTAGTGGGATCGATGCCCACATTCTCCAGTCTAGCTTTTTAACAGATTTCATCAATAGTATTAGAATCACAACCACTGTTTTGGAAGGGTTTTTAGCATTATGCAATGCCTCTTCAAAAGTGTGATTTTCAAGAACTTTAGTAAGCACATGACTTATTTGCATCATCTGTTTTGGTAGGATAAAGCCATCTATGAGCCAAACGAAGCTGAGGTAGGCCTCATTTCATGAAAACAGGAGTGGTGTGAACCAGGATACAAACACCTTTGGACCAAGCATACATCCAAGCTGACAAATACCCTTCCCTTGTTTAGGTGTTTGGCCAGCAGTCAACTAATGAACTACATTTCAAAAGCATTTGTGAAGAAGCCACTGTTCAAGAGCCTGCCTGTGCAGTGAGGAAACATATCATAAGGAATTACAAGTTCCACAAAAGTTTAAGTAAGATCACTGAATTCAAAGTCTAGAGCACAATTTTAATCCATTACATTTAATAAAAGTGTAAAGACAAGAACATCTTATTCATTTTTTAGAAAAGGAATGTAAAGGCTTATTAAATGTACTTAAAAAAGAAAACTATCGGATGATGAGTTATGTCTGGCAAAGACAACAAAACCTGAGAGTGTACCTTTAGATGTTAAGTCTAATGCTCTCTCAACTGACCTATTTTGGCTAGTTGTAGCATTCTTTTGTCTTTTTCAGATTAAAATGTTACAAATGAATGTAGTTCCATTTACAATAATATGGTATGTATTCAGAAAATAATGACTGTACTGCTGTGAAATCCATGGACCAGCTGGGCAGGACCTCAACAGCACAGTCATGCCTTGAGGTGAACTTTCATTTCCATAAAATTTTTGTGCATGAATGGTACGACAAGAAAGTATTTCTTGACCGTTTCTGGACCACATTCTTACTGGTTATAATCACTGCACCAAGTTTCAAGTGTTATAGATGAAAGAAGATTATTTCCCCCCAATTTATAACATTTCGCATCGTCTTTACCACCCGATTTGGCAATGGGTTTCTTAGCATCATGGCTAAGCAAAAAGACACTGAGAACATTTTTCCTCACACCGTGAGTGGAGCTAACCATCTCATGCTAGCTACGGTACTATGGCAGCTAGTATGTCACATGAATGCGCATAACCTAGTTGGCTTAAAAGGACTGGAGGTTTTTGATTTTGCAAGTCCTCAAAGCTATGGAAAGGTATTCTGAAACCACTTGCAATCTCATCACAAAGAGAAAGCCTGAGACATGGTCTGCCAGATGTGACATTTCTCAACTTGTAGAATGTTTGCTTAGCATAACAGGGGGAGCAGAATCGATTTCTGCATCTTTCCAGAGGAAGAATGTTCGAGTCGCCATTATGTGAAAACATTTGAAACTGTTGTTGGATTTTGTAGGATGTCCTATTCAGACTTGAGCCACAAGCTTATGTTTGATTACCAAAGGAAAGAAGGATTGAAGTGAAGGGGAATTAGCTCAAGTGGGAGAGCGCTTGCTTAGCATGTAAGAGGTAGTGGGATCGATGCCCACATTCTCCAGTCTAGCTTTTTAACAGATTTCATCAATAGTATTAGAATCACAACCACTGTTTTGGAAGGGTTTTTAGCATTATGCAATGCCTCTTCAAAAGTGTGATTTTCAAGAACTTTAGTAAGCACATGACTTATTTGCATCATCTGTTTTGGTAGGATAAAGCCATCTATGAGCCAAACGAAGCTGAGGTAGGCCTCATTTCATGAAAACAGGAGTGGTGTGAACCAGGATACAAACACCTTTGGACCAAGCATACATCCAAGCTGACAAATACCCTTCCCTTGTTTAGGTGTTTGGCCAGCAGTCAACTAATGAACTACATTTCAAAAGCATTTGTGAAGAAGCCACTGTTCAAGAGCCTGCCTGTGCAGTGAGGAAACATATCATAAGGAATTACAAGTTCCACAAAAGTTTAAGTAAGATCACTGAATTCAAAGTCTAGAGCACAATTTTAATCCATTACATTTAATAAAAGTGTAAAGACAAGAACATCTTATTCATTTTTTAGAAAAGGAATGTAAAGGCTTATTAAATGTACTTAAAAAAGAAAACTATCGGATGATGAGTTATGTCTGGCAAAGACAACAAAACCTGAGAGTGTACCTTTAGATGTTAAGTCTAATGCTCTCTCAACTGACCTATTTTGGCTAGTTGTAGCATTCTTTTGTCTTTTTCAGATTAAAATGTTACAAATGAATGTAGTTCCATTTACAATAATATGGTATGTATTCAGAAAATAATGACTGTACTGCTGTGAAATCCATGGACCAGCTGGGCAGGACCTCAACAGCACAGTCATGCCTTGAGGTGAACTTTCATTTCCATAAAATTTTTGTGCATGAATGGTACGACAAGAAAGTATTTCTTGACCGTTTCTGGACCACATTCTTACTGGTTATAATCACTGCACCAAGTTTCAAGTGTTATAGATGAAAGAAGATTATTTCCCCCCAATTTATAACATTTCGCATCGTCTTTACCACCCGATTTGGCAATGGGTTTCTTAGCATCATGGCTAAGCAAAAAGACACTGAGAACATTTTTCCTCACACCGTGAGTGGAGCTAACCATCTCATGCTAGCTACGGTACTATGGCAGCTAGTATGTCACATGAATGCGCATAACCTAGTTGGCTTAAAAGGACTGGAGGTTTTTGATTTTGCAAGTCCTCAAAGCTATGGAAAGGTATTCTGAAACCACTTGCAATCTCATCACAAAGAGAAAGCCTGAGACATGGTCTGCCAGATGTGACATTTCTCAACTTGTAGAATGTTTGCTTAGCATAACAGGGGGAGCAGAATCGATTTCTGCATCTTTCCAGAGGAAGAATGTTCGAGTCGCCATTATGTGAAAACATTTGAAACTGTTGTTGGATTTTGTAGGATGTCCTATTCAGACTTGAGCCACAAGCTTATGTTTGATTACCAAAGGAAAGAAGGATTGAAGTGAAGGGGAATTAGCTCAAGTGGGAGAGCGCTTGCTTAGCATGTAAGAGGTAGTGGGATCGATGCCCACATTCTCCAGTCTAGCTTTTTAACAGATTTCATCAATAGTATTAGAATCACAACCACTGTTTTGGAAGGGTTTTTAGCATTATGCAATGCCTCTTCAAAAGTGTGATTTTCAAGAACTTTAGTAAGCACATGACTTATTTGCATCATCTGTTTTGGTAGGATAAAGCCATCCATGAGCCAAACGAAGCTGAGGTAGGCCTCATTTCATGAAAACAGGAGTGGTGTGAACCAGGATACAAACACATTTGGACCAAGCATACATGCAAGCTGACAAATACCCTTCCCTTGTTTAGGTGTTTGGCCAGCAGTCAACTAATGAACTACATTTCAAAAGCATTTGTGCAGAAGCCACTGTTCAAGAGCCTGCCTGTGCAGTGAGGAAACATATCATAAGGAATTACAAGTTCCACAAAAGTTTAAGTAAGATCACTGAATTCAAAGTCTAGAGCACAAAGTCTTAGAGCACAATTTTAATCCTTTACATTTAATAAAAGCGTAAAGCCAAGAACATCTTATTCGTTTTTTAGAAAAGGAATGTAAAGGCTTATTAAATGTACTTAAAAAAGAAAACTATCGGATGATGAGTTATGTCTGGCAAAGACAATAAAATCTGAGAATGTACCTTTAGATGTTGAGTCTAATGCTCTCTCAACTGACCTATTTTGGCTAGTGGTAGCATTCCTTTGTCTTTTTCAGATTAAAATGTTACCAATGAATGTAGCTCCATTTACAATAATATGGTATGTACTCAGAAAATAATGACTTTACCGCTGTGAAATCCATGGACCGGCTGGGCAGGACCTCAACAGCACAGTGATGCCTTGAGGTGAACTTTCATTTCCATAAAAATTTTGTGCATGAATGGCATGACAAGAAAGTATTTCTTGACCGTTTCTGGACCACATTCTTACCAGTTATAATCACTGCACCAAGTCTCAAGTGATTTAGATGAAGGAATATTATTTCCCCACAATTTATAACATTTCGCATCATCTTTACCTCCCGATTTGGCAATGTGTTTCTTAGCATCATGTATAAGCAAAAAGACACTGAGAACATTTTTCCTCACACCGTGAGTGGAGCTAACCATCTCATGCTAGCTAAGATACTATGGCAGCAAGTATGTCACATGAACGCGTATAACCTAGTTGGCTTAAAAGGACTGGAGGTTTTCGATTTTGCAAGTCCTCAAAGCTATGGAAAGGTATTCTGAAACCACTTGCAATCTCATCACAAAGAGAAAGCCTGAGACATGGTCTGCCAGATGTGACATTTCTCAACTTGTAGAATGTTTGCTTAGCATAACAGGGGGAGCAGAATCGATTTCTGCATCTTTCCAGAGGAAGAATGTTCGAGTCGCCATTATGTGAAAACATTTGAAACTGTTGTTGGATTTTGTAGGATGTCCTATTCAGACTTGAGCCACAAGCTTATGTTTGATTACCAAAGGAAAGAAGGATTGAAGTGAAGGGGAATTAGCTCAAGTGGGAGAGCGCTTGCTTAGCATGTAAGAGGTAGTGGGATCGATGCCCACATTCTCCAGTCTAGCTTTTTAACAGATTTCATCAATAGTATTAGAATCACAACCACTGTTTTGGAAGGGTTTTTAGCATTATGCAATGCCTCTTCAAAAGTGTGATTTTCAAGAACTTTAGTAAGCACATGACTTATTTGCATCATCTGTTTTGGTAGGATAAAGCCATCTATGAGCCAAACGAAGCTGAGGTAGGCCTCATTTCATGAAAACAGGAGTGGTATGAACCAGGATACAAACACCTTTGGACCAAGCATACATCCAAGCTGACAAATACCCTTCCCTTGTTTAGGTGTTTGGCCAGCAGTCAACTAATGAACTACATTTCAAAAGCATTTGTGAAGAAGCCACTGTTCAAGAGCCTGCCTGTGCAGTGAGGAAACATATCATAAGGAATTACAAGTTCCACAAAAGTTTAAGTAAGATCACTGAATTCAAAGTCTAGAGCACAATTTTAATCCATTACATTTAATAAAAGTGTAAAGACAAGAACATCTTATTCATTTTTTAGAAAAGGAATGTAAAGGCTTATTAAATGTACTTAAAAAAGAAAACTATCGGATGATGAGTTATGTCTGGCAAAGACAACAAAACCTGAGAGTGTACCTTTAGATGTTAAGTCTAATGCTCTCTCAACTGACCTATTTTGGCTAGTTGTAGCATTCTTTTGTCTTTTTCAGATTAAAATGTTACAAATGAATGTAGTTCCATTTACAATAATATGGTATGTATTCAGAAAATAATGACTGTACTGCTGTGAAATCCATGGACCAGCTGGGCAGGACCTCAACAGCACAGTCATGCCTTGAGGTGAACTTTCATTTCCATAAAATTTTTGTGCATGAATGGTACGACAAGAAAGTATTTCTTGACCGTTTCTGGACCACATTCTTACTGGTTATAATCACTGCACCAAGTTTCAAGTGTTATAGATGAAAGAAGATTATTTCCCCCCAATTTATAACATTTCGCATCGTCTTTACCACCCGATTTGGCAATGTGTTTCTTAGCATCATGGCTAAGCAAAAAGACACTGAGAACATTTTTCCTCACACCGTGAGTGGAGCTAACCATCTCATGCTAGCTACGGTACTATGGCAGCTAGTATGTCACATGAATGCGCATAACCTAGTTGGCTTAAAAGGACTGGAGGTTTTTGATTTTGCAAGTCCTCAAAGCTATGGAAAGGTATTCTGAAACCACTTGCAATCTCATCACAAAGAGAAAGCCTGAGACATGGTCGGCCAGATCTGACATTTCTCAACTTGTAGAATGTTTGCTTAGCATGACAGGGGGAGCAGAATCGATTTCTGCATCTTTCCAGAGGAAGTATGTTCGAGTTGCCATTATGTGAAAACATTTGAAACTGTTGTTGGATTTTGTAGGATGTCCTTGTCAGACTTGAGCCATAAACTTATGTTTGATTACCAAAGGAAAGGAGAGTTAAAGGGTAGGGGAATTAGCTCAAGTGGGAGAGCGCTTGCTTAGCATGTAAGAGGTAGTGGGATCGATGCCCACATTCTCCAGTCTAGCTTTTCAACATATTTGCATCCTTAGTATTATAATATTAGCCACTGTTTTGGAAGGGTTTTTAGCATTATGCAATGCCTCTTCAAAAGTGTGATTTTGAAGAACTTTAGTAAGCACATGACTTATTTGCATCATCTGTTTTGGTAGGATAAAGCCATCCATGAGCCAAACGAAGCTGAGGTAGGCCTCATTTCATGAAAACAGGAGTGGTGTGAACCAGGATACAAACACATTTGGACCAAGCATACATGCAAGCTGACAAATACCCTTCCCTTGTTTAGGTGTTTGGCCAGCAGTCAACTAATGAACTACATTTCAAAAGCATTTGTGCAGAAGCCACTGTTCAAGAGCCTGCCTGTGCAGTGAGGAAACATATCATAAGGAATTACAAGTTCCACAAAAGTTTAAGATCACTGAATTCAAAGTCTAGAGCACAATTTTAATCCATTACATTTAATAAAAGCGTAAAGACAAGAACATCTTATTTGTTTTTTAGAAAAGGAATGTAAAGACTTATTAAATGTACTGAAAAAAGAAAACTATCGGATGATGAGTTATGTCTGGCAAAGACAACAAAATCTGAGAGTGTACCTTTATATGTTGAGTCTAATGCTCTCTCAACTGACCTATTTTGGCTAGTGGTAGCATTCCTTTGTCTTTTTCAGATTAAAATGTTACCAATGAATGTAGCTCCATTTACAATAATATGGTATGTACTCAGAAAATAATGACTTTACCGCTGTGAAATCCATGTACCGGCTGGGCAGGACCTCAACAGCACAGTCTTGCCTTGAGGTGAACTTTCATTTCCATAACATTTTTGTGCATGAATGGTATGACAAGAAAGTATTTCTTGACCATTTCTGGACCACATTCTTACCAGTTATAATCACTGCACCAAGTCTCAAGTGATATAGATGAAGGAATATTATTTCCCCCCAATTTATAACATTTCGCATCGTCTTTACCTCCCGATTTGGCAATGTGTTTCTTAGCATCATGTATAAGCAAAAAGACACTGAGAACATTTTTCCTCACACCGTGAGTGGAGCTAACCATCTCATGCTAGCTAAGGTACTATGGCAGCTAGTATGTCACATGAACGCGTATAACCTAGTTGGCTTAAAAGGACTGGAGGTTTTCGATTTTGCAAGTCCTCAAAGCTATGGAAAGGTATTCTGAAACCACTTGCAATCTCATCACAAAGAGAAAGCCTGAGACATGGTCTGCCAGATCTGACATTTCTCAACTTGTAGAATGTTTGCTTAGCATGACAGGGGGAGCAGAATCGATTTCTGCATCTTTCCAGAGGAAGTATGTTCGAGTTCTCATTATGTGAAAACATTTGAAGCTGTTGTTGGATTTTGTAGGATGTCCTATTCAGACTTGAGCCATAAACTTATGTTTGATTACCAAAGGAAAGGAGAGTTAAAGGGCAGGGGAATTAGCTCAAGTGGGAGAGTGCTTGCTTAGCATGTAAGAGGTAGTGGGATCGATGCCCACATTCTCCAGTCTAGCTTTTCAACATATTTGCATCCTTAGTATTATAATATTAGCCACTGTTTTGGAAGGGTTTTAGCATTATGCAATGCCTCTTCAAAAGTGTGATTTTCAAGAACTTTAGTAAGCACATGACTTATTTGCATCATCTGTTTTGGTAGGATAAAGCCATCCATGAGCCAAACGAAGCTGAGGTAGGCCTCATTTCATGAAAACAGGAGTGGTGTGAACCAGGATACAAACACCTTTGGACCAAGCATACATGCAAGCTGACAAATACCCTTCCCTTGTTTAGGTGTTTGGCCAGCAGTCACCTAATGAACTACATTTCAAAAGCATTTGTGAAGAAGCCAATGTTCAAGAGCCTGCCTGTGCAGTGAGGAAACATATCATAAGGAATTACAAGTTCCACAAAAGATTAAGATCACTGAATTCAAAGTCTAGAGCACAATTTTAATCCATTACATTTAATAAAAGCGTAAAGACAAGAACATCTTATTTGTTTTTTAGAAAAGGAACGTAAAGGCTTATTAAATGTACTTAAAAAAGAAAACTATCGGATGATGAGTTATGTCTGGCAAAGACAACAAAATCTGAGAGTGTACCTTTAGTTGTTGAGTCTAATGCTCTCTCAACTGACCTATTTTTGCTAGTGGTAGCATTCCTTTGTCTTTTTCAGATTAAAATGTTACAAATGAATGTAGTTCCATTTACAATAATATGGTATGTACTCAGAAAATAATGACTGTATTGCTGTGAAAAACATGGACCAGCTGGGCAGGACCTCAACAGCACAGTCATGCCTTGAGGTGAACTTTCATTTCCATAAAATTTTTGTGCATGAATGGTATGACAAGAAAGTATTTCTTGACCGTTTCTGGACCACATTCTTACCAGTTATAATCACTGCACCAAGTCACAAGTGATATAGATGAAGGAAGATTATTTCCCCCCAATTTATAACATTTCGCATCATCTTTACCTCCCGATTTGGCAATGTGTTTCTTAGCATCATATATAAGCAAAAAGACACTGAGAACATTTTTCCTCACACCGTGAGTGGAGCCAACCATCTCATGCTAGCTACGGTACTATGGCAGCTAGTATGTCACATGAACGCGTATAACCTAGTTGGCTTAAAAGGACTGGAGGTTTTCGATTTTGCAAGTCCTCAAAGCTATGGAAAGGTATTCTGAAACCACTTGCAATCTCATCACAAAGAGAAAGCCTGAGACATGGTCTGCCAGATGTGACATTTCTCAACTTGTAGAATGTTTGCTTAGCATGACAGGGGGAGCAGAATCGATTTCTGCATCTTTCCAGAGGAAGTATGTTCGAGTTACCATTATGTGAAAACATTTGAAACTGTTGTTGGATTTTGTAGGATGTCCTATTCAGACTTGAGCCATAAACTTATGTTTGATTACCAAAGGAAATGAGAGTTAAAGGGCAGGGGATTTAGCTCAAGTGGGAGAGTGCTTGCTTAGTATGTAAGAGGTAGTGGGATCGATGCCCACATTCTCCAGTCTAGCTTTTCAAAATATTTGCATCCTTAGTATTAGAATATTAGCCACTGTTTTGGAAGGGTTTTTAGCATTATGCAATGCCTCTTCAAAAGTGTGATTTTCAAGAACTTTAGTAAGCACATGACTTATTTGCATCATCTGTTTTGGTAGGATAAAGCCATCCATGAGCCAAAGGAACCTGAGGTAGGCCTCATTCCATGAAAATAGGAGTGGTGTGAACCAGCATACAAACACATTTGGACCAAGCATACATGCAAGCTGACAAATACCCTTCCCTTGTTTAGGTGTTTGGCCAGCAGTCAACTAATGAACTACATTTCAAAAGCATTTGTGCAGAAGCCACTGTTCAAGAGCCTGCCTGTGCAGTGAGGAAACATATCATAAGGAATTACAAGTTCCACAAAAGTTTAAGTAAGGTCACTGATTTCAAAGTCTAGAGCACAATTTTAATCCATTACATTTAATAAAAGCGTAAAGACAAGAACATCTTATTTGTTTTTTAGAAAAGGAATGTAAAGGCTTATTAAATGTACTTAAAAAAGAAAACTATCGGATGATGAGTTATGTCTGGCAAAGACAACAAAATCTGAGAGTGTACCTTTAGATGTTGAGTCTAATGCTCTCTCAACTGACGTATTTTGGCTAGTGGTAGCATTCCTTTGTCTTTTTCAGATTAAAATGTTACCAATGAATGTAGCTCCATTTACAATAATATGGTATGTACTCAGAAAATAATGACTTTACCGCTGTGAAATCCATGGACCGGCTGGGCAGGACATCAACAGCACAGTCATGCCTTGAGGTGAACTTTCATTTCCATAAAATTTTTGTGCATGAATGGTATGACAAGAAAGTATTTCTTGACCGTTTCTGGACCACATTCTTACCAGTTATAATCCCTGCACCAAGTATCAAGTGATATAGATGAAGGAAGATTATTTCCCCCCAATTTATAACATTTCGCATCGTCTTTACCTCCCGATTTGGCAATGTGTTTCTTAGCTTCATGTATAAGCAAAAAGACACTGAGAACATTTTAACTCACACCGTGAGTGGAGCTAACCATCTCATGCTAGCTACGGTACTATGGCAGCTAGAATGTCACATGAACACGTAGAACCTAGTTGGCCTAAAAGGACTGGAGGTTTTCGATTTTGCAAGTCTTCAAAGCTATGGAAAGGTATTCTGAAACCACTTGCAATCTCATCACAAAGAGAAAGCCTGAGACATGCTCGGCCAGATGTGACATTTCTCAACTTGTAGAATGTTTGCTTAGCATGACAGGGGGAGCAGAATCGATTTCTGCATCTTTCCAGAGGAAGTATGTTCGAGTTGCCATTATGTGAAAACATTTGAAACTGTTGTTGGATTTTGTAGGATGTCCAATTCAGACTTGAGCCATAAACTTATGTTTGATTACCAAAGGAAAGGAAAGTTAAAGGGCAGGGGAATTAGCTCAAGTGGGAGAGCGCTTGCTTAGCATGTAAGAGGTAGTGGGATCGATGCCCACATTCTCCAGTCTAGCTTTTCAACATATTTGCATCCTTAGTATTAGAATATTAGCCACTGTTTTGGAAGGGTTTTTAGCATTATGCAATGCCTCTTCAAAAGTGTGATTTTCAAGAACTTTAGTAAGCACATGACTTATTTGCATCATCTGTTTTGGTAGGATAAAGCCATCCATGAGCCAAAGGAAGCTGAGGTAGGCCTCATTCCATGAAAACAGGAGTGGTGTGAACCAGGATACAAACACATTTGGACCAAGCATACATGCAAGCTGACAAATACCCTTCCCTTGTTTAGGTGTTTGGCCAGCAGTCAACTAATGAACTACATTTCAAAAGCATTTGTGCAGAAGCCACTGTTCAAGAGCCTGCCTGTGCAGTGAGGAAACATATCATAAGGAATTACAAGTTCCACAAAAGTTTAAGTAAGGTCACTGATTTCAAAGTCTAGAGCACAATTTTAATCCATTACATTTAATAAAAGTGTAAAGACAAGAACATCTTATTTGTTTTTTAGAAAAGGAATGTAAAGGCTTATTAAATGTACTTAAAAAAGAAAACTATCGGATGATGAGTTATGTCTGGCAAAGACAACAAAATCTGAGAGTGTACCTTTAGATGTTGAGTCTAATGCTCTCTCAACTGACGTATTTTGGCTAGTGGTAGCATTCCTTTGTCTTTTTCAGATTAAAATGTTACCAATGAATGTAGCTCCATTTACAATAATATGGTATGTACTCAGAAAATAATGACTTTACCGCTGTGAAATCCATGGACCGGCTGGGCAGGACATCAACAGCACAGTCATGCCTTGAGGTGAACTTTCATTTCCATAAAATTTTTGTGCATGAATGGTATGACAAGAAAGTATTTCTTGACCGTTTCTGGACCACATTCTTACCAGTTATAATCCCTGCACCAAGTATCAAGTGATATAGATGAAGGAAGATTATTTCCCCCCAATTTATAACATTTCGCATCGTCTTTACCTCCCGATTTGGCAATGTGTTTCTTAGCTTCATGTATAAGCAAAAAGACACTGAGAACATTTTAACTCACACCGTGAGTGGAGCTAACCATCTCATGCTAGCTACGGTACTATGGCAGCTAGTATGTCACATGAACGCGTATAACCTAGTTGGCTTAAAAGAACTGGAGGTTTTCGATTTTGCAAGTCCTCAAAGCTATGGAAAGGTATTCTGAAACCACTTGCAATCTCATCACAAAGAGAAAGCCTGAGACATGGTCTGCCAGATGTGACATTTCTCAACTTGTAGAATGTTTGCTTAGCATGACAGGGGGAGCAGAATCGATATCTGCATCTTTCCAGAGGAAGTATGTTCGAGTTCTCATTATGTGAAAACATTTGAAGCTGTTGTTGGATTTTGTAGGATGTCCTATTCAGACATGACCAATAAACTTATCTTTGATTACCATAAGAAAGGAGAGCTAAAGGTCAGGGGAATTAGCTCAAGTGGGAGAGTGCTTGCTTAGCATGTAAGAGGTAGTGGGGTCAATGCCCATGTTCTCCAGTCTAGCTTTTCAAAATATTTGCATCCTTACTATTAGAATATTAGCCACTGTTTTGGAAGGGTTTTTAGCATTATGCAATGCCTCTTCAAAAGTGTGATTTTCAAGAACTTTAGTAAGCACATGACTTATTTGCATCATCTGTTTTGGAAGGATAAAGCCATCCATGAGCCAAAGGAAGCTGAGGTAGGCCTCACTCCATGAAAACAGGAGTGGTGTGAACCAGGATACAAACACATTTGGACCAAGCATACATGCAAGCTGACAAATACCCTTCCCTTGTTTAGGTGTTTGGCCAGCAGTCAACTAATGAACTACATTTCAAAAGCATTTGTGCAGAAGCCACTGTTCAAGAGCCTGCCTGTGCAGTGAGGAAACATATCATAAGGAATTACAAGTTCCACAAAAGTTTAAGTAAGGTCACTGATTTCAAAGTCTAGAGCACAATTTTAATCCATTACATTTAATAAAAGCGTAAAGACAAGAACATCTTATTTGTTTTTTAGAAAAAGAATGTAAAGGCTTATTAAATGTACTTAAAAAAGAAAACTATCGGATGATGAGTTATGTCTGGCAAAGACAACAAAATCTGAAAGTGTACCTTCAGATGTTGAGTCTAATGCTCTCTCATCTGACGTATTTTGGCTAGTGGTAGCATTCCTTTGTCTTTTTCAGATTAAAATGTTACCAATGAATGTAGCTCCATTTACAATAATATGGTATGTACTCAGAAAATAATGACTTTACCGCTGTGAAATCCATGGACCGGCTGGGCAGGACATCAACAGCACAGTCATGCCTTGAGGTGAACTTTCATTTCCATAAAATTTTTGTGCATGAATGGTATGACAAGAAAGTATTTCTTGACCGTTTCTGGACCACATTCTTACCAGTTATAATCCCTGCACCAAGTCTCAAGTGATATAGATGAAGGAAGATTATTTCCCCCCAATTTATAACATTTCGCATCATCTTTACCTCCCGATTTGGCAATGTGTTTCTTAGCTTCATGTATAAGCAAAAAGACACTGAGAACATTTTAACTCACACCGTGAGTGGAGCTAACCATCTCATGCTAGCTACGGTACTATGGCAGCAAGTAAGTCACATGAACGCGTATAACCTAGTTGGCTTAAAAGGACTGGAGGTTTTCGATTTTGCAAGTCCTCAAAGCTATGGAAAGGTATTCTGAAACCACTTGCAATCTCATCACAAAGAGAAAGCCTGAGACATAGTCTGCCAGATGTGACATTTCTCAACTTGTAGAATGTTTGCTTAGCATGACAGGGGGAGCAGAATCGATTTCTGCATCTTTCCAGAGGAAGTATGTTCGAGTTGCCATTATGTGAAAACATTTGAAACTGTTGTTGGATTTTGTAGGATGTCCTATTCAGACTTGAGCCATAAACTTATCTTTGATTACCAAAGGAAAGGAAAGCTAAAGGGCAGGGGAATTAGCTCAAGTGGTAGAGTGCTTGCTTAGCATGTAAGAGGTAGTGGGATCGATGCCCACATTCTCCAGTCTAGCTTTTCAACATATTTGCATCCTCAGTATTAGAATATTAGCCACTGTTTTGGAAGGGTTTTTAGCATTATGCAATGCCTCTTCAAAAGTGTGATTTTCAAGAACTTTAGTAAGCACATGACTTATTTGCATCATCTGTTTTGGTAGGATAAAGCCATCCATGAGCCAAAGGAAGCTGAGGTAGGCCTCATTCCATGAAAACAGGAGTGGTGTGAACCAGGATACAAACACATTTGGACCAAGCATACATGCAAGCTGACAAATACCCTTCCCTTGTTTAGGTGTTTGGCCAGCAGTCAACTAATGAACTACATTTCAAAAGCATTTGTGCAGAAGCCACTGTTCAAGAGCCTGCCTGTGCAGTGAGGAAACATATCATAAGGAATTACAAGTTCCACAAAAGTTTAAGTAAGATCACTGAATTCAAAGTCTAGAGCACAATTTTAATCCATTACATTTAATAAAAGCGTAAAGACAAGAACATCTTATTTGTTTTTTAGAAAAGGAATGTAAAGGCTTATTAAATGTACTTAAAAAAGAAAACTATCGGATGATGAGTTATGTCTGGCAAAGACAACAAAATCTGAGAGTGTACCTTTAGATGTTGAGTCTAATGCTCTCTCAACTGACCTATTTTAGCTAGTGGTAGCATTCCTTTGTCTTTTTCGGATTAAAATGTTACCAATGAATGTAGCTCCATTTACAATAATATGGTATGTACTCAGAAAATAATGACTTTACCGCTGTGAAATCCATGGACCGGCTGGGCAGGACATCAACAGCACAGTCATGCCTTGAGGTGAACTTTCATTTCCATAAAATTTTTGTGCATGAATGGTATGACAAGAAAGTATTTCTTGACCGTTTCTGGACCACATTCTTACCAGTTATAATCACTGCACCAAGTCTCAAGTGATATAGATGAAGGAAGATTATTTCCCCCCAATTTATAACATTTCGCATCATCTTTACCTCCCGATTTGGCAATGTGTTTCTTAGCATCATGTATAAGCAAAAAGACACTGAGAACATTTTTCCTCACACCGTGAGTGGAGCTAACCATCTCATGCTAGCTACGGTACTATGGCAGCTAGTATGTCACATGAACGCGTATAACCTAGTTGGCTTAAAAGGACTGGAGGTTTTCGATTTTGCAAGTCCTCAAAGCTATGGAAAGGTATTCTGAAACCACTTGCAATCTCATCACAAAGAGAAAGCCTGAGACATGGTCTGCCAGATGTGACATTTCTCAACTTGTAGAATGTTTGCTTAGCATGACAGGGGGAGCAGAATCGATTTCTGCATCTTTCCAGAGGAAGTATGTTCGAGTTGCCATTATGTGAAAACATTTGAAACTGTTGTTGGATTTTGTAGGATGTCCTATTCAGACTTGAGCCATAAACTTATGTTTGATTACCAAAGGAAAGGAAAGTTAAAGGGCAGGGGAATTAGCTCAAGTAGGAGAGCGCTTGCTTAGCATGTAAGAGGTAGTGGGATCGATGCCCACATTCTCCAGTCTAGCTTTTCAACATATTCGCATCCTCAGTATTAGAATATTAGCCACTGTTTTGGAAGGGTTTTTAGCATTATGCAATGCCTCTTCAAAAGTGTGATTTTCAGGAACTTTAGTAAGCACATGACTTATTTGCATCATCTGTTTTGGTAGGATAAAGCCATCCATGAGCCAAAGGAAGCTGAGGTAGGCCTCATTCCATGAAAACAGGAGTGGTGTGAACCAGGATACAAACACATTTGGACCAAGCATACATGCAAGCTGACAAATACCCTTCCCTTGTTTAGGTGTTTGGCCAGCAGTCAACTAATGAACTACATTTCAAAAGCATTTGTGCAGAAGCCACTGTTCAAGAGCCTGCCTGTGCAGTGAGGAAACATATCATAAGGAATTACAAGTTCCACAAAAGTTTAAGTAAGATCACTGAATTCAAAGTCTAGAGCACAATTTTAATCCATTACATTTAATAAAAGCGTAAAGACAAGAACATCTTATTTGTTTTTTAGAAAAGGAATGTAAAGGCTTATTAAATGTACTTCAAAAAGAAAACTATCGGATGATGAGTTATGTCTGGCAAAGACAACAAAATCTGAGAGTGTACCTTTAGATGTTGAGTCTAATGCTCTCTCAACTGACCTATTTTGGCTAGTGGTAGCATTCCTTTGTCTTTTTCGGATTAAAATGTTACCAATGAATGTAGCTCCATTTACAATAATATGGTATGTACTCAGAAAATAATGACTTTACCGCTGTGAAATCCATGGACCGGCTGGGCAGGACATCAACAGCACAGTCATGCCTTGAGGTGAACTTTCATTTCCATAAAATTTTTGTGCATGAATGGTATGACAAGAAAGTATTTCTTGACCGTTTCTGGACCACATTCTTACCAGTTATAATCACTGCACCAAGTCTCAAGTGATATAGATGAAGGAAGATTATTTCCCCCCAATTTATAACATTTCGCATCATCTTTACCTCCCGATTTGGCAATGTGTTTCTTAGCATCATGTATAAGCAAAAAGACACTGAGAACATTTTTCCTCACACCGTGAGTGGAGCTAACCATCTCATGCTAGCTACGGTACTATGGCAGCTAGTATGTCACATGAACGCGTATAACCTAGTTGGCTTAAAAGGACTGGAGGTTTTCGATTTTGCAAGTCCTCAAAGCTATGGAAAGGTATTCTGAAACCACTTGCAATCTCATCACAAAGAGAAAGCCTGAGACATGGTCTGCCAGATGTGACATTTCTCAACTTGTAGAATGTTTGCTTAGCATGACAGGGGGAACAGAATCGATTTCTGCATCTTTCCAGAGGAAGTATGTTCGAGTTGCCATTATGTGAAAACATTTGAAACTGTTGTTGGATTTTGTAGGATGTCCTATTCAGACTTGAGCCATAAACTTATGTTTGATTACCAAAGGAAAGGAAAGTTAAAGGGCAGGGGAATTAGCTCAAGTGGGAGAGCGCTTGCTTAGCATGTAAGAGGTAGTGGGATCGATGCCCACATTCTCCAGTCTAGCTTTTCAACATATTCGCATCCTCAGTATTAGAATATTAGCCACTGTTTTGGAAGGGTTTTTAGCATTTTGCAATGCCTCTTCAAAAGTGTGATTTTCAGGAACTTTAGTAAGCACATGACTTATTTGCATCATCTGTTTTGGTAGGATAAAGCCATCCATGAGCCAAAGGAAGCTGAGGTAGGCCTCATTCCATGAAAACAGGAGTGGTGTGAACCAGGATACAAACACATTTGGACCAAGCATACATGCAAGCTGACAAATACCCTTCCCTTGTTTAGGTGTTTGGCCAGCAGTCAACTAATGAACTACATTTCAAAAGCATTTGTGCAGAAGCCACTGTTCAAGAGCCTGCCTGTGCAGTGAGGAAACATATCATAAGGAATTACAAGTTCCACAAAAGTTTAAGTAAGATCACTGAATTCAAAGTCTAGAGCACAATTTTAATCCATTACATTTAATAAAAGCGTAAAGACAAGAACATCTTATTTGTTTTTTAGAAAAGGAATGTAAAGGCTTATTAAATGTACTTAAAAAAGAAAACTATCGGATGATGAGTTATGTCTGGCAAAGACAACAAAATCTGAGAGTGTACCTTTAGATGTTGAGTCTAATGCTCTCTCAACTGACCTATTTTGGCTAGTGGTAGCATTCCTTTGTCTTTTTCGGATTAAAATGTTACCAATGAATGTAGCTCCATTTACAATAATATGGTATGTACTCAGAAAATAATGACTTTACCGCTGTGAAATCCATGGACCGGCTGGGCAGGACATCAACAGCACAGTCATGCCTTGAGGTGAACTTTCATTTCCATAAAATTTTTGTGCATGAATGGTATGACAAGAAAGTATTTCTTGACCGTTTCTGGACCACATTCTTACCAGTTATAATCACTGCACCAAGTCTCAAGTGATATAGATGAAGGAAGATTATTTCCCCCCAATTTATAACATTTCGCATCATCTTTACCTCCCGATTTGGCAATGTGTTTCTTAGCATCATGTATAAGCAAAAAGACACTGAGAACATTTTTCCTCACACCGTGAGTGGAGCTAACCATCTCATGCTAGCTACGGTACTATGGCAGCTAGTATGTCACATGAATGCGTATAACCTAGTTGGCTTAAAAGGACTGGAGGTTTTCGATTTTGCAAGTCCTCAAAGCTATGGAAAGGTATTCTGAAACCACTTGCAATCTCATCACAAAGAGAAAGCCTGAGACATGGTCTGCCAGATGTGACATTTCTCAACTTGTAGAATGTTTGCTTAGCATGACAGGGGGAGCAGAATCGATTTCTGCATCTTTCCAGAGGAAGTATGTTCGAGTTGCCATTATGTGAAAACATTTGAAACTGTTGTTGGATTTTGTAGGATGTCCTATTCAGACTTGAGCCATAAACTTATGTTTGATTACCAAAGGAAAGGAAAGTTAAAGGGTAGGGGAATTAGCTCAAGTGGGAGAGCGCTTGCTTAGCATGTAAGAGGTAGTGGGATCGATGCCCACATTCTCCAGTCTAGCTTTTCAACATATTCGCATCCTCAGTATTAGAATATTAGCCACTGTTTTGGAAGGGTTTTTAGCATTATGCAATGCCTCTTCAAAAGTGTGATTTTCAGGAACTTTAGTAAGCACATGACTTATTTGCATCATCTGTTTTGGTAGGATAAAGCCATCCATGAGCCAAAGGAAGCTGAGTTAGGCCTCATTCCATGAAAACAGGAGTGGTGTGAACCAGGATACAAACACATTTGGACCAAGCATACATGCAAGCTGACAAATACCCTTCCCTTGTTTAGGTGTTTGGCCAGCAGTCAACTAATGAACTACATTTCAAAAGCATTTGTGCAGAAGCCACTGTTCAAGAGCCTGCCTGTGCAGTGAGGAAACATATCATAAGGAATTACAAGTTCCACAAAAGTTTAAGTAAGATCACTGAATTCGAAGTCTAGAGCACAATTTTAATCCATTACATTTAATAAAAGCGTAAAGACAAGAACATCTTATTTGTTTTTTAGAAAAGGAATGTAAAGGCTTATTAAATGTACTTAAAAAAGAAAACTATCGGATGATGAGTTATGTCTGGCAAAGACAACAAAATCTGAGAGTGTACCTTTAGATGTTGAGTCTAATGCTCTCTCAACTGACCTATTTTGGCTAGTGGTAGCATTCCTTTGTCTTTTTCGGATTAAAATGTTACCAATGAATGTAGCTCCATTTACAATAATATGGTATGTACTCAGAAAATAATGACTTTACCGCTGTGAAATCCATGGACCGGCTGGGCAGGACCTCAACAGCACAGTCATGCCTTGAGGTGAACTTTCATTTCCATAAAATTTTTGTGCATGAATGGTATGACAAGAAAGTATTTCTTGACCGTTTCTGGACCACATTCTTACCAGTTATAATCACTGCACCAAGTCTCAAGTGATATAGATGAAGGAAGATTATTTCCCCCCAATTTATAACATTTCGCATCATCTTTACCTCCCGATTTGGCAATGTGTTTCTTAGCATCATGTATAAGCAAAAAGACACTGAGAACATTTTTCCTCACACCGTGAGTGGAGCTAACCATCTCATGCTAGCTACGGTACTATGGCAGCTAGTATGTCACATGAATGCGTATAACCTAGTTGGCTTAAAAGGACTGGAGGTTTTCGATTTTGCAAGTCCTCAAAGCTATGGAAAGGTATTCTGAAACCACTTGCAATCTCATCACAAAGAGAAAGCCTGAGACATGGTCTGCCAGATGTGACATTTCTCAACTTGTAGAATGTTTGCTTAGCATGACAGGGGGAACAGAATCGATTTCTGCATCTTTCCAGAGGAAGTATGTTCGAGTTGCCATTATGTGAAAACATTTGAAACTGTTGTTGGATTTTGTAGGATGTCCTATTCAGACTTGAGCCATAAACTTATGTTTGATTACCAAAGGAAAGGAAAGTTAAAGGGCAGGGGAATTAGCTCAAGTGGGAGAGCGCTTGCTTAGCATGTAAGAGGTAGTGGGATCGATGCCCACATTCTCCAGTCTAGCTTTTCAACATATTTGCATCCTCAGTATTAGAATATTAGCCACTGTTTTGGAAGGGTTTTTAGCATTATGCAATGCCTCTTCAAAAGTGTGATTTTCAGGAACTTTAGTAAGCACATGACTTATTTGCATCATCTGTTTTGGTAGGATAAAGCCATCCATGAGCCAAAGGAAGCTGAGGTAGGCCTCATTCCATGAAAACAGGAGTGGTGTGAACCAGGATACAAACACATTTGGACCAAGCATACATGCAAGCTGACAAATACCCTTCCCTTGTTTAGGTGTTTGGCCAGCAGTCAACTAATGAACTACATTTCAAAAGCATTTGTGCAGAAGCCACTGTTCAAGAGCCTGCCTGTGCAGTGAGGAAACATATCATAAGGAATTACAAGTTCCACAAAAGTTTAAGTAAGATCACTGAATTCAAAGTCTAGAGCACAATTTTAATCCATTACATTTAATAAAAGCGTAAAGACAAGAACATCTTATTTGTTTTTTAGAAAAGGAATGTAAAGGCTTATTAAATGTACTTAAAAAAGAAAACTATCGGATGATGAGTTATGTCTGGCAAAGACAACAAAATCTGAGAGTGTACCTTTAGATGTTGAGTCTAATGCTCTCTCAACTGACCTATTTTGGCTAGTGGTAGCATTCCTTTGTCTTTTTCGGATTAAAATGTTACCAATGAATGTAGCTCCATTTACAATAATATGGTATGTACTCAGAAAATAATGACTTTACCGCTGTGAAATCCATGGACCGGCTGGGCAGGACATCAACAGCACAGTCATGCCTTGAGGTGAACTTTCATTTCCATAAAATTTTTGTGCATGAATGGTATGACAAGAAAGTATTTCTTGACCGTTTCTGGACCACATTCTTACCAGTTATAATCACTGCACCAAGTCTCAAGTGATATAGATGAAGGAAGATTATTTCCCCCCAATTTATAACATTTCGCATCATCTTTACCTCCCGATTTGGCAATGTGTTTCTTAGCATCATGTATAAGCAAAAAGACACTGAGAACATTTTTCCTCACACCGTGAGTGGAGCTAACCATCTCATGCTAGCTACGGTACTATGGCAGCTAGTATGTCACATGAATGCGTATAACCTAGTTGGCTTAAAAGGACTGGAGGTTTTCGATTTTGCAAGTCCTCAAAGCTATGGAAAGGTATTCTGAAACCACTTGCAATCTCATCACAAAGAGAAAGCCTGAGACATGGTCTGCCAGATGTGACATTTCTCAACTTGTAGAATGTTTGCTTAGCATGACAGGGGGAGCAGAATCGATTTCTGCATCTTTCCAGAGGAAGTATGTTCGAGTTGCCATTATGTGAAAACATTTGAAACTGTTGTTGGATTTTGTAGGATGTCCTATTCAGACTTGAGCCATAAACTTATGTTTGATTACCAAAGGAAAGGAAAGTTAAAGGGTAGGGGAATTAGCTCAAGTGGGAGAGCGCTTGCTTAGCATGTAAGAGGTAGTGGGATCGATGCCCACATTCTCCAGTCTAGCTTTTCAACATATTCGCATCCTCAGTATTAGAATATTAGCCACTGTTTTGGAAGGGTTTTTAGCATTATGCAATGCCTCTTCAAAAGTGTGATTTTCAGGAACTTTAGTAAGCACATGACTTATTTGCATCATCTGTTTTGGTAGGATAAAGCCATCCATGAGCCAAAGGAAGCTGAGTTAGGCCTCATTCCATGAAAACAGGAGTGGTGTGAACCAGGATACAAACACATTTGGACCAAGCATACATGCAAGCTGACAAATACCCTTCCCTTGTTTAGGTGTTTGGCCAGCAGTCAACTAATGAACTACATTTCAAAAGCATTTGTGCAGAAGCCACTGTTCAAGAGCCTGCCTGTGCAGTGAGGAAACATATCATAAGGAATTACAAGTTCCACAAAAGTTTAAGTAAGATCACTGAATTCGAAGTCTAGAGCACAATTTTAATCCATTACATTTAATAAAAGCGTAAAGACAAGAACATCTTATTTGTTTTTTAGAAAAGGAATGTAAAGGCTTATTAAATGTACTTAAAAAAGAAAACTATCGGATGATGAGTTATGTCTGGCAAAGACAACAAAATCTGAGAGTGTACCTTTAGATGTTGAGTCTAATGCTCTCTCAACTGACCTATTTTGGCTAGTGGTAGCATTCCTTTGTCTTTTTCGGATTAAAATGTTACCAATGAATGTAGCTCCATTTACAATAATATGGTATGTACTCAGAAAATAATGACTTTACCGCTGTGAAATCCATGGACCGGCTGGGCAGGACATCAACAGCACAGTCATGCCTTGAGGTGAACTTTCATTTCCATAAAATTTTTGTGCATGAATGGTATGACAAGAAAGTATTTCTTGACCGTTTCTGGACCACATTCTTACCAGTTATAATCACTGCACCAAGTCTCAAGTGATATAGATGAAGGAAGATTATTTCCCCCCAATTTATAACATTTCGCATCATCTTTACCTCCCGATTTGGCAATGTGTTTCTTAGCATCATGTATAAGCAAAAAGACACTGAGAACATTTTTCCTCACACCGTGAGTGGAGCTAACCATCTCATGCTAGCTACGGTACTATGGCAGCTAGTATGTCACATGAATGCGTATAACCTAGTTGGCTTAAAAGGACTGGAGGTTTTCGATTTTGCAAGTCCTCAAAGCTATGGAAAGGTATTCTGAAACCACTTGCAATCTCATCACAAAGAGAAAGCCTGAGACATGGTCTGCCAGATGTGACATTTCTCAACTTGTAGAATGTTTGCTTAGCATGACAGGGGGAGCAGAATCGATTTCTGCATCTTTCCAGAGGAAGTATGTTCGAGTTGCCATTATGTGAAAACATTTGAAACTGTTGTTGGATTTTGTAGGATGTCCTATTCAGACTTGAGCCATAAACTTATGTTTGATTACCAAAGGAAAGGAAAGTTAAAGGGTAGGGGAATTAGCTCAAGTGGGAGAGCGCTTGCTTAGCATGTAAGAGGTAGTGGGATCGATGCCCACATTCTCCAGTCTAGCTTTTCAACATATTCGCATCCTCAGTATTAGAATATTAGCCACTGTTTTGGAAGGGTTTTTAGCATTATGCAATGCCTCTTCAAAAGTGTGATTTTCAGGAACTTTAGTAAGCACATGACTTATTTGCATCATCTGTTTTGGTAGGATAAAGCCATCCATGAGCCAAAGGAAGCTGAGTTAGGCCTCATTCCATGAAAACAGGAGTGGTGTGAACCAGGATACAAACACATTTGGACCAAGCATACATGCAAGCTGACAAATACCCTTCCCTTGTTTAGGTGTTTGGCCAGCAGTCAACTAATGAACTACATTTCAAAAGCATTTGTGCAGAAGCCACTGTTCAAGAGCCTGCCTGTGCAGTGAGGAAACATATCATAAGGAATTACAAGTTCCACAAAAGTTTAAGTAAGATCACTGAATTCGAAGTCTAGAGCACAATTTTAATCCATTACATTTAATAAAAGCGTAAAGACAAGAACATCTTATTTGTTTTTTAGAAAAGGAATGTAAAGGCTTATTAAATGTACTTAAAAAAGAAAACTATCGGATGATGAGTTATGTCTGGCAAAGACAACAAAATCTGAGAGTGTACCTTTAGATGTTGAGTCTAATGCTCTCTCAACTGACCTATTTTGGCTAGTGGTAGCATTCCTTTGTCTTTTTCGGATTAAAATGTTACCAATGAATGTAGCTCCATTTACAATAATATGGTATGTACTCAGAAAATAATGACTTTACCGCTGTGAAATCCATGGACCGGCTGGGCAGGACCTCAACAGCACAGTCATGCCTTGAGGTGAACTTTCATTTCCATAAAATTTTTGTGCATGAATGGTATGACAAGAAACTATTTCTTGACCGTTTCTGGACCACATTCTTACCAGTTATAATCACTGCACCAAGTCTCAAGTGATATAGATGAAGGAAGATTATTTCCCCCCAATTTATAACATTTCGCATCATCTTTACCTCCCGATTTGGCAATGTGTTTCTTAGCATCATGTATAAGCAAAAAGACACTGAGAACATTTTTCCTCACACCGTGAGTGGAGCTAACCATCTCATGCTAGCTACGGTACTATGGCAGCTAGTATGTCACATGAATGCGTATAACCTAGTTGGCTTAAAAGGACTGGAGGTTTTCGATTTTGCAAGTCCTCAAAGCTATGGAAAGGTATTCTGAAACCACTTGCAATCTCATCACAAAGAGAAAGCCTGAGACATGGTCTGCCAGATGTGACATTTCTCAACTTGTAGAATGTTTGCTTAGCATGACAGGGGGAGCAGAATCGATTTCTGCATCTTTCCAGAGGAAGTATGTTCGAGTTGCCATTATGTGAAAACATTTGAAACTGTTGTTGGATTTTGTAGGATGTCCTATTCAGACTTGAGCCATAAACTTATGTTTGATTACCAAAGGAAAGGAAAGTTAAAGGGCAGGGGAATTAGCTCAAGTGGGAGAGCGCTTGCTTAGCATGTAAGAGGTAGTGGGATCGATGCCCACATTCTCCAGTCTAGCTTTTCAACATATTCGCATCCTCAGTATTAGAATATTAGCCACTGTTTTGGAAGGGTTTTTAGCATTATGCAATGCCTCTTCAAAAGTGTGATTTTCAGGAACTTTAGTAAGCACATGACTTATTTGCATCATCTGTTTTGGTAGGATAAAGCCATCCATGAGCCAAAGGAAGCTGAGTTAGGCCTCATTCCATGAAAACAGGAGTGGTGTGAACCAGGATACAAACACATTTGGACCAAGCATACATGCAAGCTGACAAATACCCTTCCCTTGTTTAGGTGTTTGGCCAGCAGTCAACTAATGAACTACATTTCAAAAGCATTTGTGCAGAAGCCACTGTTCAAGAGCCTGCCTGTGCAGTGAGGAAACATATCATAAGGAATTACAAGTTCCACAAAAGTTTAAGTAAGATCACTGAATTCGAAGTCTAGAGCACAATTTTAATCCATTACATTTAATAAAAGCGTAAAGACAAGAACATCTTATTTGTTTTTTAGAAAAGGAATGTAAAGGCTTATTAAATGTACTTAAAAAAGAAAACTATCGGATGATGAGTTATGTCTGGCAAAGACAACAAAATCTGAGAGTGTACCTTTAGATGTTGAGTCTAATGCTCTCTCAACTGACCTATTTTGGCTAGTGGTAGCATTCCTTTGTCTTTTTCGGATTAAAATGTTACCAATGAATGTAGCTCCATTTACAATAATATGGTATGTACTCAGAAAATAATGACTTTACCGCTGTGAAATCCATGGACCGGCTGGGCAGGACCTCAACAGCACAGTCATGCCTTGAGGTGAACTTTCATTTCCATAAAATTTTTGTGCATGAATGGTATGACAAGAAAGTATTTCTTGACCGTTTCTGGACCACATTCTTACCAGTTATAATCACTGCACCAAGTCTCAAGTGATATAGATGAAGGAAGATTATTTCCCCCCAATTTATAACATTTCGCATCATCTTTACCTCCCGATTTGGCAATGTGTTTCTTAGCATCATGTATAAGCAAAAAGACACTGAGAACATTTTTCCTCACACCGTGAGTGGAGCTAACCATCTCATGCTAGCTACGGTACTATGGCAGCTAGTATGTCACATGAATGCGTATAACCTAGTTGGCTTAAAAGGACTGGAGGTTTTCGATTTTGCAAGTCCTCAAAGCTATGGAAAGGTATTCTGAAACCACTTGCAATCTCATCACAAAGAGAAAGCCTGAGACATGGTCTGCCAGATGTGACATTTCTCAACTTGTAGAATGTTTGCTTAGCATGACAGGGGGAGCAGAATCGATTTCTGCATCTTTCCAGAGGAAGTATGTTCGAGTTGCCATTATGTGAAAACATTTGAAACTGTTGTTGGATTTTGTAGGATGTCCTATTCAGACTTGAGCCATAAACTTATGTTTGATTACCAAAGGAAAGGAAAGTTAAAGGGCAGGGGAATTAGCTCAAGTGGGAGAGCGCTTGCTTAGCATGTAAGAGGTAGTGGGATCGATGCCCACATTCTCCAGTCTAGCTTTTCAACATATTCGCATCCTCAGTATTAGAATATTAGCCACTGTTTTGGAAGGGTTTTTAGCATTATGCAATGCCTCTTCAAAAGTGTGATTTTCAGGAACTTTAGTAAGCACATGACTTATTTGCATCATCTGTTTTGGTAGGATAAAGCCATCCATGAGCCAAAGGAAGCTGAGGTAGGCCTCATTCCATGAAAACAGGAGTGGTGTGAACCAGGATACAAACACATTTGGACCAAGCATACATGCAAGCTGACAAATACCCTTCCCTTGTTTAGGTGTTTGGCCAGCAGTCAACTAATGAACTACATTTCAAAAGCATTTGTGCAGAAGCCACTGTTCAAGAGCCTGCCTGTGCAGTGAGGAAACATATCATAAGGAATTACAAGTTCCACAAAAGTTTAAGTAAGATCACTGAATTCAAAGTCTAGAGCACAATTTTAATCCATTACATTTAATAAAAGCGTAAAGACAAGAACATCTTATTTGTTTTTTAGAAAAGGAATGTAAAGGCTTATTAAATGTACTTAAAAAAGAAAACTATCGGATGATGAGTTATGTCTGGCAAAGACAACAAAATCTGAGAGTGTACCTTTAGATGTTGAGTCTAATGCTCTCTCAACTGACCTATTTTGGCTAGTGGTAGCATTCCTTTGTCTTTTTCGGATTAAAATGTTACCAATGAATGTAGCTCCATTTACAATAATATGGTATGTACTCAGAAAATAATGACTTTACCGCTGTGAAATCCATGGACCGGCTGGGCAGGACATCAACAGCACAGTCATGCCTTGAGGTGAACTTTCATTTCCATAAAATTTTTGTGCATGAATGGTATGACAAGAAAGTATTTCTTGACCGTTTCTGGACCACATTCTTACCAGTTATAATCACTGCACCAAGTCTCAAGTGATATAGATGAAGGAAGATTATTTCCCCCCAATTTATAACATTTCGCATCATCTTTACCTCCCGATTTGGCAATGTGTTTCTTAGCATCATGTATAAGCAAAAAGACACTGAGAACATTTTTCCTCACACCGTGAGTGGAGCTAACCATCTCATGCTAGCTACGGTACTATGGCAGCTAGTATGTCACATGAACGCGTATAACCTAGTTGGCTTAAAAGGACTGGAGGTTTTCGATTTTGCAAGTCCTCAAAGCTATGGAAAGGTATTCTGAAACCACTTGCAATCTCATCACAAAGAGAAAGCCTGAGACATGGTCTGCCAGATGAGACATTTCTCAACTTGTAGAATGTTTGCTTAGCATGACAGGGGGAGCAGAATCGATTTCTGCATCTTTCCAGAGGAAGTATGTTCGAGTTGCCATTATGTGAAAACATTTGAAACTGTTGTTGGATTTTGTAGGATGTCCTATTCAGACTTGAGCCATAAACTTATGTTTGATTACCAAAGGAAAGGAAAGTTAAAGGGTAGGGGAATTAGCTCAAGTGGGAGAGCGCTTGCTTAGCATGTAAGAGGTAGTGGGATCGATGCCCACATTCTCCAGTCTAGCTTTTCAACATATTCGCATCCTCAGTATTAGAATATTAGCCACTGTTTTGGAAGGGTTTTTAGCATTATGCAATGCCTCTTCAAAAGTGTGATTTTCAGGAACTTTAGTAAGCACATGACTTATTTGCATCATCTGTTTTGGTAGGATAAAGCCATCCATGAGCCAAAGGAACCTGAGGTAGGCCTCATTCCATGAAAACAGGAGTGGTGTGAACCAGGATACAAACACATTTGGACCAAGCATACATGCAAGCTGACAAATACCCTTCCCTTGTTTAGGAGTTTGGCCAGCAGTCAACTAATGAACTACATTTCAAAAGCATTTGTGCAGAAGCCACTGTTCAAGAGCCTGCCTGTGCAGTGAGGAAACATATCATAAGGAATTACAAGTTCCACAAAAGTTTAAGTAAGATCACTGAATTCAAAGTCTAGAGCACAATTTTAATCCATTACATTTAATAAAAGCGTAAAGACAAGAACATCTTATTTGTTTTTTAGAAAAGGAATGTAAAGGCTTATTAAATGTACCTAAAAAAGAAAACTATCGGATGATGAGTTATGTCTGGCAAAGACAACAAAATCTGAGAGTGTACCTTTAGATGTTGAGTCTAATGCTCTCTCAACTGACCTATTTTGGCTAGTGGTAGCATTCCTTTGTCTTTTTCAGATTAAAATGTTACCAATGAATGTAGCTCCATTTACAATAATATGGTATGTACTCAGAAAATAATGACTTTACCGCTGTGAAATCCATGGACCGGCTGGGCAGGACATCAACAGCACAGTCATGCCTTGAGGTGAACTTTCATTTCCATAATATTTTTGTGCATGAATGGTATGACAAGAAAGTATTTCTTGACCGTTTCTGGACCACATTCTTACCAGTTATAATCACTGCACCAAGTCTCAAGTGATATAGATGAAGGAAGATTATTTCCCCCCAATTTATAACATTTCGCATCATCTTTACCTCCCGATTTGGCAATGTGTTTCTTAGCATCATGTATAAGCAAAAAGACACTGAGAACATTTTTCCTCACACCGTGAGTGGAGCTAACCATCTCATGCTAGCTACGGTACTATGGCAGCTAGTATGTCACATGAACGCGTATAACCTAGTTGGCTTAAAAGGACTGGAGGTTTTCGATTTTGCAAGTCCTCAAAGCTATGGAAAGGTATTCTGAAACCACTTGCAATCTCATCACAAAGAGAAAGCCTGAGACATGGTCTGCCAGATGAGACATTTCTCAACTTGTAGAATGTTTGCTTAGCATGACAGGGGGAGCAGAATCGATTTCTGCATCTTTCCAGAGGAAGTATGTTCGAGTTGCCATTATGTGAAAACATTTGAAACTGTTGTTGGATTTTGTAGGATGTCCTATTCAGACTTGAGCCATAAACTTATGTTCGATTACCAAAGGAAAGGAAAGTTAAAGGGTAGGGGAATTAGCTCAAGTGGGAGAGCGCTTGCTTAGCATGTAAGAGGTAGTGGGATCGATGCCCACATTCTCCAGTCTAGCTTTTCAACATATTCGCATCCTCAGTATTAGAATATTAGCCACTGTTTTGGAAGGGTTTTTAGCATTATGCAATGCCTCTTCAAAAGTGTGATTTTCAGGAACTTTAGTAAGCACATGACTTATTTGCATCATCTGTTTTGGTAGGATAAAGCCATCCATGAGCCAAAGGAAGCTGAGGTAGGCCTCATTCCATGAAAACAGGAGTGGTGTGAACCAGGATACAAACACATTTGGACCAAGCATACATGCAAGCTGACAAATACCCTTCCCTTGTTTAGGAGTTTGGCCAGCAGTCAACTAATGAACTACATTTCAAAAGCATTTGTGCAGAAGCCACTGTTCAAGAGCCTGCCTGTGCAGTGAGGAAACATATCATAAGGAATTACAAGTTCCACAAAAGTTTAAGTAAGATCACTGAATTCAAAGTCTAGAGCACAATTTTAATCCATTACATTTAATAAAAGCGTAAAGACAAGAACATCTTATTTGTTTTTTAGAAAAGGAATGTAAAGGCTTATTAAATGTACCTAAAAAAGAAAACTATCGGATGATGAGTTATGTCTGGCAAAGACAACAAAATCTGAGAGTGTACCTTTAGATGTTGAGTCTAATGCTCTCTCAACTGACCTATTTTGGCTAGTGGTAGCATTCCTTTGTCTTTTTCAGATTAAAATGTTACCAATGAATGTAGCTCCATTTACAATAATATGGTATGTACTCAGAAAAAAATGACTTTACCGCTGTGAAATCCATGGACCGGCTGGGCAGGACATCAACAGCACAGTCATGCCTTGAGGTGAACTTTCATTTCCATAATATTTTTGTGCATGAATGGTATGACAAGAAAGTATTTCTTGACCGTTTCTGGACCACATTCTTACCAGTTATAATCACTGCACCAAGTCTCAAGTGATATAGATGAAGGAAGATTATTTCCCCCCAATTTATAACATTTCGCATCATCTTTACCTCCCGATTTGGCAATGTGTTTCTTAGCATCATGTATAAGCAAAAAGACACTGAGAACATTTTTCCTCACACCGTGAGTGGAGCTAATCATCTCATGCTAGCTACGGTACTATGGCAGCTAGTATGTCACATGAACGCGTATAACCTAGTTGGCTTAAAAGGACTGGAGGTTTTCGATTTTGCAAGTCCTCAAAGCTATGGAAAGGTATTCTGAAACCACTTGCAATCTCATCACAAAGAGAAAGCCTGAGACATGGTCTGCCAGATGTGACATTTCTCAACTTGTAGAATGTTTGCTTAGCATGACAGGGGGAGCAGAATCGATTTCTGCATCTTTCCAGAGGAAGTATGTTTGAGTTGCCATTATGTGAAAACATTTGAAACTGTTGTTGGATTTTGTAGGATGTCCTATTCAGACTTGAGCCATAAACTTATGTTTGATTACCAAAGGAAAGGAAAGTTAAAGGGCAGGGGAATTAGCTCAAGTGGGAGAGAGCTTGCTTAGCATGTAAGAGGTAGTGGGATCGATGCCCACGTTCTCCAGTCTAGCTTTTCAACATATTCGCATCCTCAGTATTAGAATATTAGCCACTGTTTTGGAAGGGTTTTTAGCATTATGCAATGCCTCTTCAAAAGTGTGATTTTCAAGAACTTTAATAAGCACATGACTTATTTGCATCATCTGTTTTGGTAGGATAAAGCCATCCATGAGCCAAAGGAAGCTGAGGTAGGCCTCACTCCATGAAAACAGGAGTGGTGTGAACCAGGATACAAACACATTTGGACGAAGCATACATGCAAGCTGACAAATACCCTTCCCTTGTTTAGGTGTTTGGCCAGCAGTCAACTAATGAACTACATTTCAAAAGCATTTGTGCAGAAGCCACTGTTCAAGAGCCTGCCTGTGCAGTGAGGAAACATATCATAAGGAATTACAAGTTCCACAAAAGTTTAAGTAAGGTCACTGATTTCAAAGTCTAGAGCACAATTTTAATCCATTACATTTAATAAAAGCGTAAAGACAAGAACATCTTATTTGTTTTTTAGAAAAGGAATGTAAAGGCTTATTAAATGTACTTAAAAAAGAAAACTATTGGATGATGAGTTATGTCTGGCAAAGACAACAAAATCTGAGAGTGTACCTTTAGATGTTGAGTCTAATGCTCTCTCAACTGACCTATTTTGGCTAGTGGTAGCATTCCTTTGTCTTTTTCGGATTAAAATGTTACCAATGAATGTAGCTCCATTTACAATAATATGGTATGTACTCAGAAAATAATGACTTTACCGCTGTGAAATCCATGGACCGGCTGGGCAGGACATCAACAGCACAGTCATGCCTTGAGGTGAACTTTCATTTCCATAAAATTTTTGTGCATGAATGGTATGACAAGAAAGTATTTCTTGACCGTTTCTGGACCACATTCTTACCAGTTATAATCACTGCACCAAGTCTCAAGTGATATAGATGAAGGAAGATTATTTCCCCCCAATTTATAACATTTCGCATCATCTTTACCTCCCGATTTGGCAATGTGTTTCTTAGCATCATGTATAAGCAAAAAGACACTGAGAACATTTTTCCTCACACCGTGAGTGGAGCTAACCATCTCATGCTAGCTATGGTACTATGGCAGCTAGTATGTCACATGAATGCGTATAACCTAGTTGGCTTAAAAGGACTGGAGGTTTTCGATTTTGCAAGTCCTCAAAGCTATGGAAAGGTATTCTGAAACCACTTGCAATCTCATCACAAAGAGAAAGCCTGAGACATGGTCTGCCAGATGTGACATTTCTCAACTTGTAGAATGTTTGCTTAGCATGACAGGGGGAGCAGAATCGATTTCTGCATCTTTCCAGAGGAAGTATGTTCGAGTTGCCATTATGTGAAAACATTTGAAACTGTTGTTGGATTTTGTAGGATGTCCTATTCAGACTTGAGCCATAAACTTATGTTTGATTACCAAAGGAAAGGAAAGTTAAAGGGTAGGGGAATTAGCTCAAGTGGTAGAGTGCTTGCTTAGCATGTAAGAGGTAGTGGGATCGATGCCCACATTCTCCAGTCTAGCTTTTCAACATATTCGCATCCTCAGTATTAGAATATTAGCCACTGTTTTGGAAGGGTTTTTAGCATTATGCAATGCCTCTTCAAAAGTGTGATTTTCAGGAACTTTAGTAAGCACATGACTTATTTGCATCATCTGTTTTGGTAGGATAAAGCCATCCATGAGCCAAAGGAAGCTGAGGTAGGCCTCATTCCATGAAAACAGGAGTGGTGTGAACCAGGATACAAACACATTTGGACCAAGCATACATGCAAGCTGACAAATACCCTTCCCTTGTTTAGGTGTTTGGCCAGCAGTCAACTAATGAACTACATTTCAAAAGCATTTGTGCAGAAGCCACTGTTCAAGAGCCTGCCTGTGCAGTGAGGAAACATATCATAAGGAAGTACAAGTTCCACAAAAGTTTAAGTAAGATCACTGAATTCGAAGTCTAGAGCACAATTTTAATCCATTACATTTAATAAAAGCGTAAAGACAAGAACATCTTATTTGTTTTTTAGAAAAGGAATGTAAAGGCTTATTAAATGTACTTAAAAAAGAAAACTATCGGATGATGAGTTATGTCTGGCAAAGACAACAAAATCTGAGAGTGTACCTTTAGATGTTGAGTCTAATGCTCTCTCAACTGACCTATTTTGGCTAGTGGTAGCATTCCTTTGTCTTTTTCGGATTAAAATGTTACCAATGAATGTAGCTCCATTTACAATAATATGGTATGTACTCAGAAAATAATGACTTTACCGCTGTGAAATCCATGGACCGGCTGGGCAGGACCTCAACAGCACAGTCATGCCTTGAGGTGAACTTTCATTTCCATAAAATTTTTGTGCATGAATGGTATGACAAGAAAGTATTTCTTGACCGTTTCTGGACCACATTCTTACCAGTTATAATCACTGCACCAAGTCTCAAGTGATATAGATGAAGGAAGATTATTTCCCCCCAATTTATAACATTTCGCATCATCTTTACCTCCCGATTTGGCAATGTGTTTCTTAGCATCATGTATAAGCAAAAAGACACTGAGAACATTTTTCCTCACACCGTGAGTGGAGCTAACCATCTCATGCTAGCTACGGTACTATGGCAGCTAGTATGTCACATGAACGCGTATAACCTAGTTGGCTTAAAAGGACTGGAGGTTTTCGATTTTGCAAGTCCTCAAAGCTATGGAAAGGTATTCTGAAACCACTTGCAATCTCATCACAAAGAGAAAGCCTGAGACATGGTCTGCCAGATGTGACATTTCTCAACTTGTAGAATGTTTGCTTAGCATGACAGGGGGAGCAGAATCGATTTCTGCATCTTTCCAGAGGAAGCATGTTCGAGTTGCCATTATGTGAAAACATTTGAAACTGTTGTTGGATTTTGTAGGATGTCCTATTCAGACTTGAGCCATAAACTTATGTTTGATTACCAAAGGAAAGGAAAGTTAAAGGGCAGGGGAATTAGCTCAAGTGGGAGAGCGCTTGCTTAGCATGTAAGAGGTAGTGGGATCGATGCCCACATTCTCCAGTCTAGCTTTTCAACATATTCGCATCCTCAGTATTGGAATATTAGCCACTGTTTTGGAAGGGTTTTTAGCATTATGCAATGCCTCTTCAAAAGTGTGATTTTCAGGAACTTTAGTAAGCACATGACTTATTTGCATCATCTGTTTTGGTAGGATAAAGCCATCCATGAGCCAAAGGAAGCTGAGTTAGGCCTCATTCCATGAAAACAGGAGTGGTGTGAACCAGGATACAAACACATTTGGACCAAGCATACATGCAAGCTGACAAATACCCTTCCCTTGTTTAGGTGTTTGGCCAGCAGTCAACTAATGAACTACATTTCAAAAGCATTTGTGCAGAAGCCACTGTTCAAGAGCCTGCCTGTGCAGTGAGGAAACATATCATAAGGAATTACAAGTTCCACAAAAGTTTAAGTAAGATCACTGAATTCGAAGTCTAGAGCACAATTTTAATCCATTACATTTAATAAAAGCGTAAAGACAAGAACATCTTATTTGTTTTTTAGAAAAGGAATGTAAAGGCTTATTAAATGTACTTAAAAAAGAAAACTATCGGATGATGAGTTATGTCTGGCAAAGACAACAAAATCTGAGAGTGTACCTTTAGATGTTGAGTCTAATGCTCTCTCAACTGACCTATTTTGGCTAGTGGTAGCATTCCTTTGTCTTTTTCGGATTAAAATGATACCAATGAATGTAGCTCCATTTACAATAATATGGTATGTACTCAGAAAATAATGACTTTACCGCTGTGAAATCCATGGACCGGCTGGGCAGGACCTCAACAGCACAGTCATGCCTTGAGGTGAACTTTCATTTCCATAAAATTTTTGTGCATGAATGGTATGACAAGAAAGTATTTCTTGACCGTTTCTGGACCACATTCTTACCAGTTATAATCACTGCACCAAGTCTCAAGTGATATAGATGAAGGAAGATTATTTCCCCCCAATTTATAACATTTCGCATCATCTTTACCTCCCGATTTGGCAATGTGTTTCTTAGCATCATGTATAAGCAAAAAGACACTGAGAACATTTTTCCTCACACCGTGAGTGGAGCTAACCATCTCATGCTAGCTACGGTACTATGGCAGCTAGTATGTCACATGAATGCGTATAACCTAGTTGGCTTAAAAGGACTGGAGGTTTTCGATTTTGCAAGTCCTCAAAGCTATGGAAAGGTATTCTGAAACCACTTGCAATCTCATCACAAAGAGAAAGCCTGAGACATGGTCTGCCAGATGTGACATTTCTCAACTTGTAGAATGTTTGCTTAGCATGACAGGGGGAACAGAATCGATTTCTGCATCTTTCCAGAGGAAGTATGTTCGAGTTGCCATTATGTGAAAACATTTGAAACTGTTGTTGGATTTTGTAGGATGTCCTATTCAGACTTGAGCCATAAACTTATGTTTGATTACCAAAGGAAAGGAAAGTTAAAGGGCAGGGGAATTAGCTCAAGTGGGAGAGCGCTTGCTTAGCATGTAAGAGGTAGTGGGATCGATGCCCACATTCTCCAGTCTAGCTTTTCAACATATTCGCATCCTCAGTATTAGAATATTAGCCACTGTTTTGGAAGGGTTTTTAGCATTATGCAATGCCTCTTCAAAAGTGTGATTTTCAGGAACTTTAGTAAGCACATGACTTATTTGCATCATCTGTTTTGGTAGGATAAAGCCATCCATGAGCCAAAGGAAGCTGAGGTAGGCCTCATTCCATGAAAACAGGAGTGGTGTGAACCAGGATACAAACACATTTGGACCAAGCATACATGCAAGCTGACAAATACCCTTCCCTTGTTTAGGAGTTTGGCCAGCAGTCAACTAATGAACTACATTTCAAAAGCATTTGTGCAGAAGCCACTGTTCAAGAGCCTGCCTGTGCAGTGAGGAAACATATCATAAGGAATTACAAGTTCCACAAAAGTTTAAGTAAGATCACTGAATTCAAAGTCTAGAGCACAATTTTAATCCATTACATTTAATAAAAGCGTAAAGACAAGAACATCTTATTTGTTTTTTAGAAAAGGAATGTAAAGGCTTATTAAATGTACCTAAAAAAGAAAACTATCGGATGATGAGTTATGTCTGGCAAAGACAACAAAATCTGAGAGTGTACCTTTAGATGTTGAGTCTAATGCTCTCTCAACTGACCTATTTTGGCTAGTGGTAGCATTCCTTTGTCTTTTTCAGATTAAAATGTTACCAATGAATGTAGCTCCATTTACAATAATATGGTATGTACTCAGAAAATAATGACTTTACCGCTGTGAAATCCATGGACCGGCTGGGCAGGACATCAACAGCACAGTCATGCCTTGAGGTGAACTTTCATTTCCATAATATTTTTGTGCATGAATGGTATGACAAGAAAGTATTTCTTGACCGTTTCTGGACCACATTCTTACCAGTTATAATCACTGCACCAAGTCTCAAGTGATATAGATGAAGGAAGATTATTTCCCCCCAATTTATAACATTTCGCATCATCTTTACCTCCCGATTTGGCAATGTGTTTCTTAGCATCATGTATAAGCAAAAAGACACTGAGAACATTTTTCCTCACACCGTGAGTGGAGCTAATCATCTCATGCTAGCTACGGTACTATGGCAGCTAGTATGTCACATGAACGCGTATAACCTAGTTGGCTTAAAAGGACTGGAGGTTTTCGATTTTGCAAGTCCTCAAAGCTATGGAAAGGTATTCTGAAACCACTTGCAATCTCATCACAAAGAGAAAGCCTGAGACATGGTCTGCCAGATGTGACATTTCTCAACTTGTAGAATGTTTGCTTAGCATGACAGGGGGAGCAGAATCGATTTCTGCATCTTTCCAGAGGAAGTATGTTCGAGTTGCCATTATGTGAAAACATTTGAAACTGTTGTTGGATTTTGTAGGATGTCCTATTCAGACTTGAGCCATAAACTTATGTTTGATTACCAAAGGAAAGGAAAGTTAAAGGGCAGGGGAATTAGCTCAAGTGGGAGAGAGCTTGCTTAGCATGTAAGAGGTAGTGGGATCGATGCCCACGTTCTCCAGTCTAGCTTTTCAACATATTCGCATCCTCAGTATTAGAATATTAGCCACTGTTTTGGAAGGGTTTTTAGCATTATGCAATGCCTCTTCAAAAGTGTGATTTTCAAGAACTTTAATAAGCACATGACTTATTTGCATCATCTGTTTTGGTAGGATAAAGCCATCCATGAGCCAAAGGAAGCTGAGGTAGGCCTCATTTCATGAAAACAGGAGTGGTGTGAACCAGGATACAAACACCTTTGGACCAAGCATACATGCAAGCTGACAAATACCCTTCCCTTGTTTAGGTGTTTGGCCAGCAGTCACCTAATGAACTACATTTCAAAAGCATTTGTGAAGAAGCCAATGTTCAAGAGCCTGCCTGTGCAGTGAGGAAACATATCATAAGGAATTACAAGTTCCACAAAAGATTAAGATCACTGAATTCAAAGTCTAGAGCAAAATTTTAATCCATTACATTTAATAAAAGCGTAAAGACAAGAACATCTTATTTGTTTTTTAGAAAAGGAATGTAAAGGCTTATTAAATGTACCTAAAAAAGAAAACTATCGGATGATGAGTTATGTCTGGCAAAGACAACAAAATCTGAGAGTGTACCTTTAGATGTTGAGTCTAATGCTCTCTCAACTGACCTATTTTGGCTAGTGGTAGCATTCCTTTGTCTTTTTCAGATTAAAATGTTACCAATGAATGTAGCTCCATTTACAATAATATGGTATGTACTCAGAAAATAATGACTTTACCGCTGTGAAATCCATGGACCGGCTGGGCAGGACATCAACAGCACAGTCATGCCTTGAGGTGAACTTTCATTTCCATAATATTTTTGTGCATGAATGGTATGACAAGAAAGTATTTCTTGACCGTTTCTGGACCACATTCTTACCAGTTATAATCACTGCACCAAGTCTCAAGTGATATAGATGAAGGAAGATTATTTCCCCCCAATTTATAACATTTCGCATCATCTTTACCTCCCGATTTGGCAATGTGTTTCTTAGCATCATGTATAAGCAAAAAGACACTGAGAACATTTTTCCTCACACCGTGAGTGGAGCTAATCATCTCATGCTAGCTACGGTACTATGGCAGCTAGTATGTCACATGAACGCGTATAACCTAGTTGGCTTAAAAGGACTGGAGGTTTTCGATTTTGCAAGTCCTCAAAGCTATGGAAAGGTATTCTGAAACCACTTGCAATCTCATCACAAAGAGAAAGCCTGAGACATGGTCTGCCAGATGTGACATTTCTCAACTTGTAGAATGTTTGCTTAGCATGACAGGGGGAGCAGAATCGATTTCTGCATCTTTCCAGAGGAAGTATGTTCGAGTTGCCATTATGTGAAAACATTTGAAACTGTTGTTGGATTTTGTAGGATGTCCTATTCAGACTTGAGCCATAAACTTATGTTTGATTACCAAAGGAAAGGAAAGTTAAAGGGCAGGGGAATTAGCTCAAGTGGGAGAGAGCTTGCTTAGCATGTAAGAGGTAGTGGGATCGATGCCCACGTTCTCCAGTCTAGCTTTTCAACATATTCGCATCCTCAGTATTAGAATATTAGCCACTGTTTTGGAAGGGTTTTTAGCATTATGCAATGCCTCTTCAAAAGTGTGATTTTCAAGAACTTTAATAAGCACATGACTTATTTGCATCATCTGTTTTGGTAGGATAAAGCCATCCATGAGCCAAAGGAAGCTGAGGTAGGCCTCATTTCATGAAAACAGGAGTGGTGTGAACCAGGATACAAACACCTTTGGACCAAGCATACATGCAAGCTGACAAATACCCTTCCCTTGTTTAGGTGTTTGGCCAGCAGTCACCTAATGAACTACATTTCAAAAGCATTTGTGAAGAAGCCAATGTTCAAGAGCCTGCCTGTGCAGTGAGGAAACATATCATAAGGAATTACAAGTTCCACAAAAGATTAAGATCACTGAATTCAAAGTCTAGAGCAAAATTTTAATCCATTACATTTAATAAAAGCGTAAAGACAAGAACATCTTATTTGTTTTTTAGAAAAGGAACGTAAAGGCTTATTAAATGTACTTAAAAAAGAAAACTATCGGATGATGAGTTATGTCTGGCAAAGACAACAAAATCTGAGAGTGTACCTTTAGTTGTTGAGTCTAATGCTCTCTCAACTGACCTATTTTTGCTAGTGGTAGCATTCCTTTGTCTTTTTCAGATTAAAATGTTACAAATGAATGTAGTTCCATTTACAATAATATGGTATGTACTCAGAAAATAATGACTGTATTGCTGTGAAAAACATGGACCAGCTGGGCAGGACCTCAACAGCACAGTCATGCCTTGAGGTGAACTTTCATTTCCATAAAATTTTTGTGCATGAATGGTATGACAAGAAAGTATTTCTTGACCGTTTCTGGACCACATTCTTACCAGTTATAATCACTGCACCAAGTCACAAGTGATATAGATGAAGGAAGATTATTTCCCCCCAATTTATAACATTTCGCATCATCTTTACCTCCCGATTTGGCAATGTGTTTCTTAGCATCATATATAAGCAAAAAGACACTGAGAACATTTTTCCTCACACCGTGAGTGGAGCCAACCATCTCATGCTAGCTACGGTACTATGGCAGCTAGTATGTCACATGAACGCGTATAACCTAGTTGGCTTAAAAGGACTGGAGGTTTTCGATTTTGCAAGTCCTCAAAGCTATGGAAAGGTATTCTGAAACCACTTGCAATCTCATCACAAAGAGAAAGCCTGAGACATGGTCTGCCAGATGTGACATTTCTCAACTTGTAGAATGTTTGCTTAGCATGACAGGGGGAGCAGAATCGATTTCTGCATCTTTCCAGAGGAAGTATGTTCGAGTTACCATTATGTGAAAACATTTGAAACTGTTGTTGGATTTTGTAGGATGTCCTATTCAGACTTGAGCCATAAACTTATGTTTGATTACCAAAGGAAATGAGAGTTAAAGGGCAGGGGATTTAGCTCAAGTGGGAGAGTGCTTGCTTAGTATGTAAGAGGTAGTGGGATCGATGCCCACATTCTCCAGTCTAGCTTTTCAAAATATTTGCATCCTTAGTATTAGAATATTAGCCACTGTTTTGGAAGGGTTTTTAGCATTATGCAATGCCTCTTCAAAAGTGTGATTTTCAAGAACTTTAGTAAGCACATGACTTATTTGCATCATCTGTTTTGGTAGGATAAAGCCATCCATGAGCCAAAGGAACCTGAGGTAGGCCTCATTCCATGAAAATAGGAGTGGTGTGAACCAGCATACAAACACATTTGGACCAAGCATACATGCAAGCTGACAAATACCCTTCCCTTGTTTAGGTGTTTGGCCAGCAGTCAACTAATGAACTACATTTCAAAAGCATTTGTGCAGAAGCCACTGTTCAAGAGCCTGCCTGTGCAGTGAGGAAACATATCATAAGGAATTACAAGTTCCACAAAAGTTTAAGTAAGGTCACTGATTTCAAAGTCTAGAGCACAATTTTAATCCATTACATTTAATAAAAGCGTAAAGACAAGAACATCTTATTTGTTTTTTAGAAAAGGAATGTAAAGGCTTATTAAATGTACTTAAAAAAGAAAACTATCGGATGATGAGTTATGTCTGGCAAAGACAACAAAATCTGAGAGTGTACCTTTAGATGTTGAGTCTAATGCTCTCTCAACTGACGTATTTTGGCTAGTGGTAGCATTCCTTTGTCTTTTTCAGATTAAAATGTTACCAATGAATGTAGCTCCATTTACAATAATATGGTATGTACTCAGAAAATAATGACTTTACCGCTGTGAAATCCATGGACCGGCTGGGCAGGACATCAACAGCACAGTCATGCCTTGAGGTGAACTTTCATTTCCATAAAATTTTTGTGCATGAATGGTATGACAAGAAAGTATTTCTTGACCGTTTCTGGACCACATTCTTACCAGTTATAATCCCTGCACCAAGTATCAAGTGATATAGATGAAGGAAGATTATTTCCCCCCAATTTATAACATTTCGCATCGTCTTTACCTCCCGATTTGGCAATGTGTTTCTTAGCTTCATGTATAAGCAAAAAGACACTGAGAACATTTTAACTCACACCGTGAGTGGAGCTAACCATCTCATGCTAGCTACGGTACTATGGCAGCTAGAATGTCACATGAACACGTAGAACCTAGTTGGCCTAAAAGGACTGGAGGTTTTCGATTTTGCAAGTCTTCAAAGCTATGGAAAGGTATTCTGAAACCACTTGCAATCTCATCACAAAGAGAAAGCCTGAGACATGCTCGGCCAGATGTGACATTTCTCAACTTGTAGAATGTTTGCTTAGCATGACAGGGGGAGCAGAATCGATTTCTGCATCTTTCCAGAGGAAGTATGTTCGAGTTGCCATTATGTGAAAACATTTGAAACTGTTGTTGGATTTTGTAGGATGTCCAATTCAGACTTGAGCCATAAACTTATGTTTGATTACCAAAGGAAAGGAAAGTTAAAGGGCAGGGGAATTAGCTCAAGTGGGAGAGCGCTTGCTTAGCATGTAAGAGGTAGTGGGATCGATGCCCACATTCTCCAGTCTAGCTTTTCAACATATTTGCATCCTTAGTATTAGAATATTAGCCACTGTTTTGGAAGGGTTTTTAGCATTATGCAATGCCTCTTCAAAAGTGTGATTTTCAAGAACTTTAGTAAGCACATGACTTATTTGCATCATCTGTTTTGGTAGGATAAAGCCATCCATGAGCCAAAGGAAGCTGAGGTAGGCCTCATTCCATGAAAACAGGAGTGGTGTGAACCAGGATACAAACACATTTGGACCAAGCATACATGCAAGCTGACAAATACCCTTCCCTTGTTTAGGTGTTTGGCCAGCAGTCAACTAATGAACTACATTTCAAAAGCATTTGTGCAGAAGCCACTGTTCAAGAGCCTGCCTGTGCAGTGAGGAAACATATCATAAGGAATTACAAGTTCCACAAAAGTTTAAGTAAGGTCACTGATTTCAAAGTCTAGAGCACAATTTTAATCCATTACATTTAATAAAAGTGTAAAGACAAGAACATCTTATTTGTTTTTTAGAAAAGGAATGTAAAGGCTTATTAAATGTACTTAAAAAAGAAAACTATCGGATGATGAGTTATGTCTGGCAAAGACAACAAAATCTGAGAGTGTACCTTTAGATGTTGAGTCTAATGCTCTCTCAACTGACGTATTTTGGCTAGTGGTAGCATTCCTTTGTCTTTTTCAGATTAAAATGTTACCAATGAATGTAGCTCCATTTACAATAATATGGTATGTACTCAGAAAATAATGACTTTACCGCTGTGAAATCCATGGACCGGCTGGGCAGGACATCAACAGCACAGTCATGCCTTGAGGTGAACTTTCATTTCCATAAAATTTTTGTGCATGAATGGTATGACAAGAAAGTATTTCTTGACCGTTTCTGGACCACATTCTTACCAGTTATAATCCCTGCACCAAGTATCAAGTGATATAGATGAAGGAAGATTATTTCCCCCCAATTTATAACATTTCGCATCGTCTTTACCTCCCGATTTGGCAATGTGTTTCTTAGCTTCATGTATAAGCAAAAAGACACTGAGAACATTTTAACTCACACCGTGAGTGGAGCTAACCATCTCATGCTAGCTACGGTACTATGGCAGCTAGTATGTCACATGAACGCGTATAACCTAGTTGGCTTAAAAGAACTGGAGGTTTTCGATTTTGCAAGTCCTCAAAGCTATGGAAAGGTATTCTGAAACCACTTGCAATCTCATCACAAAGAGAAAGCCTGAGACATGGTCTGCCAGATGTGACATTTCTCAACTTGTAGAATGTTTGCTTAGCATGACAGGGGGAGCAGAATCGATATCTGCATCTTTCCAGAGGAAGTATGTTCGAGTTCTCATTATGTGAAAACATTTGAAGCTGTTGTTGGATTTTGTAGGATGTCCTATTCAGACATGACCAATAAACTTATCTTTGATTACCATAAGAAAGGAGAGCTAAAGGTCAGGGGAATTAGCTCAAGTGGGAGAGTGCTTGCTTAGCATGTAAGAGGTAGTGGGGTCAATGCCCATGTTCTCCAGTCTAGCTTTTCAAAATATTTGCATCCTTACTATTAGAATATTAGCCACTGTTTTGGAAGGGTTTTTAGCATTATGCAATGCCTCTTCAAAAGTGTGATTTTCAAGAACTTTAGTAAGCACATGACTTATTTGCATCATCTGTTTTGGTAGGATAAAGCCATCTATGAGCCAAACGAAGCTGAGGTAGGCCTCATTTCATGAAAACAGGAGTGGTGTGAACCAGGATACAAACACCTTTGGACCAAGCATACATGCAAGCTGACAAATACCCTTCCCTTGTTTAGGTGTTTGGCCAGCAGTCAACTAATGAACTACATTTCAAAAGCATTTGTGAAGAAGCCACTGTTCAAGAGCCTGCCTGTGCAGTGAGGAAACATATCATAAGGAATTACAAGTTCCACAAAAGTTTAAGTAAGATCACTGAATTCCAAGTCTAGAGCACAAAGTCTAGAGCACAATTTTAATCCATTACATTTAATAAAAGTGTAAAGACAAGAACATCTTATTCATTTTTTAGAAAAGGAATGTAAAGGTTAATTAAATGTACTTAAAAAAGAAAACTATCGGATGATGAGTTATGTCTGGCAAAGACAACAAAACCTGAGAGTGTACCTTTAGATGTTGAGTCTAATGCTCTGTCAACTGACCTATTTTGGCTAGTGGTAGCATTCCTTTGTCTTTTTTGGATTAAAATGTTACCAATGAATGTAGCTCCATTTACAATAATATGGTATGTACTCAGAAAATGATGACTTTACCGCTGTGAAATCCATGGACTGGCTGGGCAGGACCGCCACCACACAGTCATGCCTTGAGGTGAACTTTCATTTCCATAACATTTTTGTGCATGAATGGTATGTCAAGAAAGTATTTCTTGACCGTTTCTGGACCACATTCTTACCAGTTATAATCACTGCACCAAGTCTCAAGTGATATAGATGAAGGAAGATTATTTCCCCCCAATTTATAACATTTCGCATCGTCTTTACCACCCGATTTGGCAATGTGTTTCTTAGCATCATGGCTAAGCAAAAAGACCCTGAGAACATTTTTCCTCACACCGTGAGTGGAGCTAACCATCTCATGCTAGCTACGGTACTATGGCAGCTAGTATGTCACATGAATGCGCATAACCTAGTTGGCTTAAAAGGACTGGAGGTTTTTGATTTTGCAAGTCTTCAAAGCTATGGAAAGGTATTCTGAAACCACTTGCAATCTCATCACAAAGAGAAAGCCTGAGACATGGTCTGCCAGATGTGACATTTCTCAACTTGTAGAATGTTTGCTTAGCATGACAGGGGGAGCAGAATCGATTTCTGCATCTTTCCAGAGGAAGTATGTTCGAGTTGCCATTATGTGAAAACATTTGAAACTGTTGTTGTATTTTGTAGGATGTCCTTGTCAGACTTGAGCCATAAACTTATGTTTGATTACCAAAGGAAAGGAGAGTTAAAGGGTAGGGGAATTAGCTCAAGTGGGAGAGCGCTTGCTTAGCATGTAAGAGGTAGTGGGATCGATGCCCACATTCTCCAGTCTAGCTTTTCAACATATTTGCATCCTTACTATTATAATATTAGCCACTGTTTTGGAAGGGTTTTTAGCATTATGCAATGCCTCTTCAAAAGTGTGATTTTGAAGAACTTTAGTAAGCACATGACATATTTGCATCATCTGTTTTGGTAGGATAAAGCCATCCATGAGCCAAACGAAGCTGAGGTAGGCCTCATTTCATGAAAACAGGAGTGGTGTGAACCAGGATACAAACACATTTGGACCAAGCATACATGCAAGCTGAAAAATACCCTTCCCTTGTTTAGGTGTTTGGCCAGCAGTCAACTAATGAACTACATTTCAAAAGCATTTGTGCAGAAGCCACTGTTCAAGAGCCTGCCTGTGCAGTGAGGAAACATATCATAAGGAATTACAAGTTCCACAAAAGTTTAAGTAAGATCACTGAATTCAAAGTCTAGAGCACAAAGTCTTAGAGCACAATTTTAATCCTTTACATTTAATAAAAGCGTAAAGCCAAGAACATCTTATTCGTTTTTTAGAAAAGGAATGTAAAGGCTTATTAAATGTACTTAAAAAAGAAAACTATCGGATGATGAGTTATGTCTGGCAAAGACAATAAAATCTGAGAATGTACCTTTAGATGTTGAGTCTAATGCTCTCTCAACTGACCTATTTTGGCTAGTGGTAGCATTCCTTTGTCTTTTTCAGATTAAAATGTTACCAATGAATGTAGCTCCATTTACAATAATAAGGTATGTACTCAGAAAATAATGACTTTACCGCTGTGAAATCCATGGACCGGCTGGGCAGGACCTCAACAGCACAGTCATGCCTTGAGGTGAACTTTCATTTCCATAAAAATTTTGTGCATGAATGGCATGACAAGAAAGTATTTCTTGACCGTTTCTGGACCACATTCTTACCAGTTATAATCACTGCACCAAGTCTCAAGTGATATAGATGAAGGAATATTATTTCCCCCCAATTTATAACATTTCGCATCATCTTTACCTCCCGATTTGGCAATGTGTTTCTTAGCATCATGTATAAGCAAAAAGACACTGAGAACATTTTTCCTCACACCGTGAGTGGAGCTAACCATCTCATGCTAGCTAAGATACTATGGCAGCTAGTATGTCACATGAACGCGTATAACCTAGTTGGCTTAAAAGGACTGGAGGTTTTCGATTTTGCAAGTCCTCAAAGCTATGGAAAGGTATTCTGAAACCACTTGCAATCTCATCACAAAGAGAAAGCCTTAGACATGGTCTGCCAGATCTGACATTTCTCAACTTGTAGAATGTTTGCTTAGTATGACAGGGGGAGCAGAATCGATTTCTGCATCTTTCCAGAGGAAGTATGTTCGAGTTGCCATTATGTGAAAACATTTGAAACTGTTGTTGGATTTTGTAGAATGTCCTATTCAGACTTGAGCCATAAACTTATGTTTGATTACCAAAGGAAAGGAGTGTTAAAGGGCAGGGGAATTAGCTCAAGTGGGAGAGTGCTTGCTTAGCATGTAAGAGGTAGTGGGATCGATGCCCACATTCTCCAGTCTAGCTTTTCAACATATTTGCATCCTTAGTATTATAATATTAGCCACTGTTTTGGAAGGGTTTTTAGCATTATGCAATGCCTCTTCAAAAGTGTGATTTTGAAGAACTTTAGTAAGCACATGACTTATTTGCATCATCTGTTTTGGTAGGATAAAGCCATCCATGAGCCAAACGAAGCTGAGGTAGGCCTCATTTCATGAAAACAGGAGTGGTGTGAACCAGGATACAAACACATTTGGACCAAGCATACATGCAAGCTGACAAATATCCTTCCCTTGTTTAGGTGTTTGGCCAGCAGTCAACTAATGAACTACATTTCAAAAGCATTTGTGCAGAAGCCACTGTTCAAGAGCCTGCCTGTGCAGTGAGGAAACATATCATAAGGAATTACAAGTTCCACAAAAGTTTAAGTAAGATCACTGAATTCAAAGTCTAGAGCACAAAGTCTTAGAGCACAATTTTAATCCTTTACATTTAATAAAAGCGTAAAGCCAAGAACATCTTATTCGTTTTTTAGAAAAGGAATGTAAAGGCTTATTAAATGTACTTAAAAAAGAAAACTATCGGATGATGAGTTATGTCTGGCAAAGACAATAAAATCTGAGAATGTACCTTTAGATGTTGAGTCTAATGCTCTCTCAACTGACCTATTTTGGCTAGTGGTAGCATTCCTTTGTCTTTTTCAGATTAAAATGTTACCAATGAATGTAGCTCCATTTACAATAATATGGTATGTACTCAGAAAATAATGACTTTACCGCTGTGAAATCCATGGACCGGCTGGGCAGGACCTCAACAGCACAGTCATGCCTTGAGGTGAACTTTCATTTCCATAAAAATTTTGTGCATGAATGGCATGACAAGAAAGTATTTCTTGACCGTTTCTGGACCACATTCTTACCAGTTATAATCACTGCACCAAGTCTCAAGTGATATAGATGAAGGAATATTATTTCCCCCCAATTTATAACATTTCGCATCATCTTTACCTCCCGATTTGGCAATGTGTTTCTTAGCATCATGTATAAGCAAAAAGACACTGAGAACATTTTTCCTCACACCGTGAGTGGAGCTAACCATCTCATGCTAGCTAAGATACTATGGCAGCTAGTATGTCACATGAACGCGTATAACCTAGTTGGCTTAAAAGGACTGGAGGTTTTCGATTTTGCAAGTCCTCAAAGCTATGGAAAGGTATTCTGAAACCACTTGCAATCTCTTCACAAAGAGAAAGCCTGAGACATGGTCTGCCAGATCTGACATTTCTCAACTTGTAGAATGTTTGCTTAGTATGACAGGGGGAGCAGAATCGATTTCTGCATCTTTCCAGAGGAAGTATGTTCGAGTTGCCATTATGTGAAAACATTTGAAACTGTTGTTGGATTTTGTAGAATGTCCTATTCAGACTTGAGCCATAAACTTATGTTTGATTACCAAAGGAAAGGAGGGTTAAAGGGCAGGGGAATTAGCTCAAGTGGGAGAGTGCTTGCTTAGCATGTAAGAGGTAGTGGGATCGATGCCCACATTCTCCAGTCTAGCTTTTCAACATATTTGCATCCTTAGTATTATAATATTAGCCACTGTTTTGGAAGGGTTTTTAGCATTATGCAATGCCTCTTCAAAAGTGTGATTTTGAAGAACTTTAGTAAGCACATGACTTATTTGCATCATCTGTTTTGGTAGGATAAAGCCATCCATGAGCCAAACGAAGCTGAGGTAGGCCTCATTTCATGAAAACAGGAGTGGTGTGAACCAGGATACAAACACATTTGGACCAAGCATACATGCAAGCTGACAAATACCCTTCCCTTGTTTAGGTGTTTGGCCAGCAGTCAACTAATGAACTACATTTCAAAAGCATTTGTGCAGAAGCCACTGTTCAAGAGCCTGCCTGTGCAGTGAGGAAACATATCATAAGGAATTACAAGTTCCACAAAAGTTTAAGTAAGATCACTGAATTCAAAGTCTAGAGCACAAAGTCTAGAGCACAATTTTAATCCATTACATTTAATAAAAGTGTAAAGACAAGAACATCTTATTCATTTTTTAGAAAAGGAATGTAAAGGTTAATTAAATGTACTTAAAAAAGAAAACTATCGGATGATGAGTTATGTCTGGCAAAGACAACAAAACCTGAGAGTGTACCTTTAGATGTTGAGTCTAATGCTCTGTCAACTGACCTATTTTGGCTAGTGGTAGCATTCCTTTGTCTTTTTTGGATTAAAATGTTACCAATGAATGTAGCTCCATTTACAATAATATGGTATGTACTCAGAAAATAATGACTTTACCGCTGTGAAATCCATGGACTGGCTGGGCAGGACCTCAACCACACAGTCATGCCTTGAGGTGAACTTTCATTTCCATAACATTTTTGTGCATGAATGGTATGACAAGAAAGTATTTCTTGACCGTTTCTGGACCACATTCTTACCAGTTATAATCACTGCACCAAGTCTCAAGTGATATAGATGAAGGAAGATTATTTCCCCCCAAATTATAACATTTCGCATCATCTTTACCTCCCGATTTGGCAATGTGTTTCTTAGCATCATGTATAAGCAAAAAGACACAGAACATTTTTCCTCACACCGTGAGTGGAGCTAACCATCTCATGCTAGCTACGGTACTATGGCAGCTAGTATGTCACATGAACGCGTATAAGCTAGTTGGCTTAAAAGGTCTGGAGGTTTTCGATTTTGCAAGTCGTCAAAGCTATAGAAAGGTATTCTGAAACCACTTGCAATCTCATCACAAAGAGAAAGCCTGAGACATGGTCTGCCAGATGTGACATTTCTCAACTTGTAGAATGTTTGCTTAGCATAACAGGGGGAGCAGAATCGATTTCTGCATCTTTCCAGAGGAAGAATGTTCGAGTCGCCATTATGTGAAAACATTTGAAACTGTTGTTGGATTTTGTAGGATGTCCTATTCAGACTTGAGCCACAAGCTTATGTTTGATTACCAAAGGAAAGAAGGATTGAAGTGAAGGGGAATTAGCTCAAGTGGGAGAGCGCTTGCTTAGCATGTAAGAGGTAGTGGGATCGATGCCCACATTCTCCAGTCTAGCTTTTTAACAGATTTCATCAATAGTATTAGAATCACAACCACTGTTTTGGAAGGGTTTTTAGCATTATGCAATGCCTCTTCAAAAGTGTGATTTTCAAGAACTTTAGTAAGCACATGACTTATTTGCATCATCTGTTTTGGTAGGATAAAGCCATCTATGAGCCAAACGAAGCTGAGGTAGGCCTCATTTCATGAAAACAGGAGTGGTGTGAACCAGGATACAAACACCTTTGGACCAAGCATACATCCAAGCTGACAAATACCCTTCCCTTGTTTAGGTGTTTGGCCAGCAGTCAACTAATGAACTACATTTCAAAAGCATTTGTGAAGAAGCCACTGTTCAAGAGCCTGCCTGTGCAGTGAGGAAACATATCATAAGGAATTACAAGTTCCACAAAAGTTTAAGTAAGATCACTGAATTCAAAGTCTAGAGCACAATTTTAATCCATTACATTTAATAAAAGTGTAAAGACAAGAACATCTTATTCATTTTTTAGAAAAGGAATGTAAAGGCTTATTAAATGTACTTAAAAAAGAAAACTATCGGATGATGAGTTATGTCTGGCAAAGACAACAAAACCTGAGAGTGTACCTTTAGATGTTAAGTCTAATGCTCTCTCAACTGACCTATTTTGGCTAGTTGTAGCATTCTTTTGTCTTTTTCAGATTAAAATGTTACAAATGAATGTAGTTCCATTTACAATAATATGGTATGTATTCAGAAAATAATGACTGTACTGCTGTGAAATCCATGGACCAGCTGGGCAGGACCTCAACAGCACAGTCATGCCTTGAGGTGAACTTTCATTTCCATAAAATTTTTGTGCATGAATGGTATGACAAGAAAGTATTTCTTGACCGTTTCTGGACCACATTCTTACTGGTTATAATCACTGCACCAAGTTTCAAGTGTTATAGATGAAAGAAGATTATTTCCCCCCAATTTATAACATTTCGCATCGTCTTTACCACCCGATTTGGCAATGGGTTTCTTAGCATCATGGCTAAGCAAAAAGACACTGAGAACATTTTTCCTCACACCGTGAGTGGAGCTAACCATCTCATGCTAGCTACGGTACTATGGCAGCTAGTATGTCACATGAATGCGCATAACCTAGTTGGCTTAAAAGGACTGGAGGTTTTTGATTTTGCAAGTCCTCAAAGCTATGGAAAGGTATTCTGAAACCACTTGCAATCTCATCACAAAGAGAAAGCCTGAGACATGGTCTGCCAGATGTGACATTTCTCAACTTGTAGAATGTTTGCTTAGCATAACAGGGGGAGCAGAATCGATTTCTGCATCTTTCCAGAGGAAGAATGTTCGAGTCGCCATTATGTGAAAACATTTGAAACTGTTGTTGGATTTTGTAGGATGTCCTATTCAGACTTGAGCCACAAGCTTATGTTTGATTACCAAAGGAAAGAAGGATTGAAGTGAAGGGGAATTAGCTCAAGTGGGAGAGCGCTTGCTTAGCATGTAAGAGGTAGTGGGATCGATGCCCACATTCTCCAGTCTAGCTTTTTAACAGATTTCATCAATAGTATTAGAATCACAACCACTGTTTTGGAAGGGTTTTTAGCATTATGCAATGCCTCTTCAAAAGTGTGATTTTCAAGAACTTTAGTAAGCACATGACTTATTTGCATCATCTGTTTTGGTAGGATAAAGCCATCCATGAGCCAAACGAAGCTGAGGTAGGCCTCATTTCATGAAAACAGGAGTGGTGTGAACCAGGATACAAACACATTTGGACCAAGCATACATGCAAGCTGACAAATACCCTTCCCTTGTTTAGGTGTTTGGCCAGCAGTCAACTAATGAACTACATTTCAAAAGCATTTGTGCAGAAGCCACTGTTCAAGAGCCTGCCTGTGCAGTGAGGAAACATATCATAAGGAATTACAAGTTCCACAAAAGTTTAAGTAAGATCACTGAATTCAAAGTCTAGAGCACAAAGTCTTAGAGCACAATTTTAATCCTTTACATTTAATAAAAGCGTAAAGCCAAGAACATCTTATTCGTTTTTTAGAAAAGGAATGTAAAGGCTTATTAAATGTACTTAAAAAAGAAAACTATCGGATGATGAGTTATGTCTGGCAAAGACAATAAAATCTGAGAATGTACCTTTAGATGTTGAGTCTAATGCTCTCTCAACTGACCTATTTTGGCTAGTGGTAGCATTCCTTTGTCTTTTTCAGATTAAAATGTTACCAATGAATGTAGCTCCATTTACAATAATATGGTATGTACTCAGAAAATAATGACTTTACCGCTGTGAAATCCATGGACCGGCTGGGCAGGACCTCAACAGCACAGTCATGCCTTGAGGTGAACTTTCATTTCCATAAAAATTTTGTGCATGAATGGCATGACAAGAAAGTATTTCTTGACCGTTTCTGGACCACATTCTTACCAGTTATAATCACTGCACCAAGTCTCAAGTGATTTAGATGAAGGAATATTATTTCCCCCCAATTTATAACATTTCGCATCATCTTTACCTCCCGATTTGGCAATGTGTTTCTTAGCATCATGTATAAGCAAAAAGACACTGAGAACATTTTTCCTCACACCGTGAGTGGAGCTAACCATCTCATGCTAGCTAAGATACTATGGCAGCAAGTATGTCACATGAACGCGTATAACCTAGTTGGCTTAAAAGGACTGGAGGTTTTCGATTTTGCAAGTCCTCAAAGCTATGGAAAGGTATTCTGAAACCACTTGCAATCTCATCACAAAGAGAAAGCCTGAGACATGGTCTGCCAGATGTGACATTTCTCAACTTGTAGAATGTTTGCTTAGCATAACAGGGGGAGCAGAATCGATTTCTGCATCTTTCCAGAGGAAGAATGTTCGAGTCGCCATTATGTGAAAACATTTGAAACTGTTGTTGGATTTTGTAGGATGTCCTATTCAGACTTGAGCCACAAGCTTATGTTTGATTACCAAAGGAAAGAAGGATTGAAGTGAAGGGGAATTAGCTCAAGTGGGAGAGCGCTTGCTTAGCATGTAAGAGGTAGTGGGATCGATGCCCACATTCTCCAGTCTAGCTTTTTAACAGATTTCATCAATAGTATTAGAATCACAACCACTGTTTTGGAAGGGTTTTTAGCATTATGCAATGCCTCTTCAAAAGTGTGATTTTCAAGAACTTTAGTAAGCACATGACTTATTTGCATCATCTGTTTTGGTAGGATAAAGCCATCTATGAGCCAAACGAAGCTGAGGTAGGCCTCATTTCATGAAAACAGGAGTGGTATGAACCAGGATACAAACACCTTTGGACCAAGCATACATCCAAGCTGACAAATACCCTTCCCTTGTTTAGGTGTTTGGCCAGCAGTCAACTAATGAACTACATTTCAAAAGCATTTGTGAAGAAGCCACTGTTCAAGAGCCTGCCTGTGCAGTGAGGAAACATATCATAAGGAATTACAAGTTCCACAAAAGTTTAAGTAAGATCACTGAATTCAAAGTCTAGAGCACAATTTTAATCCATTACATTTAATAAAAGTGTAAAGACAAGAACATCTTATTCATTTTTTAGAAAAGGAATGTAAAGGCTTATTAAATGTACTTAAAAAAGAAAACTATCGGATGATGAGTTATGTCTGGCAAAGACAACAAAACCTGAGAGTGTACCTTTAGATGTTAAGTCTAATGCTCTCTCAACTGACCTATTTTGGCTAGTTGTAGCATTCTTTTGTCTTTTTCAGATTAAAATGTTACAAATGAATGTAGTTCCATTTACAATAATATGGTATGTATTCAGAAAATAATGACTGTACTGCTGTGAAATCCATGGACCAGCTGGGCAGGACCTCAACAGCACAGTCATGCCTTGAGGTGAACTTTCATTTCCATAAAATTTTTGTGCATGAATGGTACGACAAGAAAGTATTTCTTGACCGTTTCTGGACCACATTCTTACTGGTTATAATCACTGCACCAAGTTTCAAGTGTTATAGATGAAAGAAGATTATTTCCCCCCAATTTATAACATTTCGCATCGTCTTTACCACCCGATTTGGCAATGTGTTTCTTAGCATCATGGCTAAGCAAAAAGACACTGAGAACATTTTTCCTCACACCGTGAGTGGAGCTAACCATCTCATGCTAGCTACGGTACTATGGCAGCTAGTATGTCACATGAATGCGCATAACCTAGTTGGCTTAAAAGGACTGGAGGTTTTTGATTTTGCAAGTCCTCAAAGCTATGGAAAGGTATTCTGAAACCACTTGCAATCTCATCACAAAGAGAAAGCCTGAGACATGGTCGGCCAGATCTGACATTTCTCAACTTGTAGAATGTTTGCTTAGCATGACAGGGGGAGCAGAATCGATTTCTGCATCTTTCCAGAGGAAGTATGTTCGAGTTGCCATTATGTGAAAACATTTGAAACTGTTGTTGGATTTTGTAGGATGTCCTTGTCAGACTTGAGCCATAAACTTATGTTTGATTACCAAAGGAAAGGAGAGTTAAAGGGTAGGGGAATTAGCTCAAGTGGGAGAGCGCTTGCTTAGCATGTAAGAGGTAGTGGGATCGATGCCCACATTCTCCAGTCTAGCTTTTCAACATATTTGCATCCTTAGTATTATAATATTAGCCACTGTTTTGGAAGGGTTTTTAGCATTATGCAATGCCTCTTCAAAAGTGTGATTTTGAAGAACTTTAGTAAGCACATGACTTATTTGCATCATCTGTTTTGGTAGGATAAAGCCATCCATGAGCCAAACGAAGCTGAGGTAGGCCTCATTTCATGAAAACAGGAGTGGTGTGAACCAGGATACAAACACATTTGGACCAAGCATACATGCAAGCTGACAAATACCCTTCCCTTGTTTAGGTGTTTGGCCAGCAGTCAACTAATGAACTACATTTCAAAAGCATTTGTGCAGAAGCCACTGTTCAAGAGCCTGCCTGTGCAGTGAGGAAACATATCATAAGGAATTACAAGTTCCACAAAAGTTTAAGTAAGATCACTGAATTCAAAGTCTAGAGCACAAAGTCTTAGAGCACAATTTTAATCCTTTACATTTAATAAAAGCGTAAAGCCAAGAACATCTTATTCGTTTTTTAGAAAAGGAATGTAAAGGCTTATTAAATGTACTTAAAAAAGAAAACTATCGGATGATGAGTTATGTCTGGCAAAGACAATAAAATCTGAGAATGTACCTTTAGATGTTGAGTCTAATGCTCTCTCAACTGACCTATTTTGGCTAGTGGTAGCATTCCTTTGTCTTTTTCAGATTAAAATGTTACCAATGAATGTAGCTCCATTTACAATAATATGGTATGTACTCAGAAAATAATGACTTTACCGCTGTGAAATCCATGGACCGGCTGGGCAGGACCTCAACGCAACAGTCATGCCTTGAGGTGAACTTTCATTTCCATAAAAATTTTGTGCATGAATGGCATGACAAGAAAGTATTTCTTGACCGTTTCTGGACCACATTCTAACCAGTTATAATCACTGCACCAAGTCTCAAGTGATATAGATGAAGGAAGATTATTTCCACCCAATTTATAACATTTCGCATCATCTTTACCTCCCGATTTGGCAATGTGTTTCTTAGCATCATGTATAAGCAAAAAGACACTGAGAACATTTTTCCTCACACCGTGAGTGGAGCTAACCATCTCATGCTAGCTACGGTACTATGGCAGCTAGTATGTCACATGAACGCGTATAACATAGTTGGCTTAAAAGGACTGGAGGTTTTCGATTTTGCAAGTCCTCAAAGCTATGGAAAGGTATTCTGAAACCACTTGCAATCTCATCACAAAGAGAAAGCCTGAGACATGGTCTGCCAGATGTGACATTTCTCAACTTGTAGAATGTTTGCTTAGCATGACAGGGGGAGCAGAATCGATTTCTGCATCTTTCCAGAGGAAGTATGTTCGAGTTGCCATTATGTGAAAACATTTGAAACTGTTGTTGGATTTTGTTGGATGTCCTATTCAGACTTGAGCCATAAGCTTATGTTTGATTACTAAAGGAAAGAAGGATTGAAATGAAGGGGAATTAGCTCAAGTGGGAGAGCGCTTGCTTCGCATGTAAGAGGTAGTGGGATCGATGCCCACATTCTCCAGTCTAGCTTTTTAACAGATTTCATCAATAGTATTAGAATCACAACCACTGTTTTGGAAGGGTTTTTAGCATTATTCAATGCCTCTTCAAAAGTGTGATTTTCAAGAACTTTAGTAAGCACATGACTTATTTGCATCATCTGTTTTGGTAGGATAAAGCCATCCATGAGCCAAACGAAGCTGAGGTAGGCCTCATTTCATGAAAACAGGAGTGGTGTGAACCAGGATACAAACACCTTTGGACCAAGCATACATGCAAGCTGACAAATACCCTTCCCTTGTTCAGGTGTTTGGCCAGCAGTCACCTAATGAACTACATTTCAAAAGCATTTGTGAAGAAGCCACTGTTCAAGAGCCTGCCTGTGCAGTGAGGAAACATATCATAAGGAATTACAAGTTCCACAAAAGTTTAAGATCACTGAATTCAAAGTCTAGAGCACAATTTTAATCCATTACATTTAATAAAAGCGTAAAGACAAGAACATCTTATTTGTTTTTTAGAAAAGGAATGTAAAGACTTATTAAATGTACTGAAAAAAGAAAACTATCGGATGATGAGTTATGTCTGGCAAAGACAACAAAATCTGAGAGTGTACCTTTATATGTTGAGTCTAATGCTCTCTCAACTGACCTATTTTGGCTAGTGGTAGCATTCCTTTGTCTTTTTCAGATTAAAATGTTACCAATGAATGTAGCTCCATTTACAATAATATGGTATGTACTCAGAAAATAATGACTTTACCGCTGTGAAATCCATGTACCGGCTGGGCAGGACCTCAACAGCACAGTCTTGCCTTGAGGTGAACTTTCATTTCCATAACATTTTTGTGCATGAATGGTATGACAAGAAAGTATTTCTTGACCATTTCTGGACCACATTCTTACCAGTTATAATCACTGCACCAAGTCTCAAGTGATATAGATGAAGGAATATTATTTCCCCCCAATTTATAACATTTCGCATCATCTTTACCTCCCGATTTGGCAATGTGTTTCTTAGCATCATGTATAAGCAAAAAGACACTGAGAACATTTTTCCTCACACCGTGAGTGGAGCTAACCATCTCATGCTAGCTAAGGTACTATGGCAGCTAGTATGTCACATGAACGCGTATAACCTAGTTGGCTTAAAAGGACTGGAGGTTTTCGATTTTGCAAGTCCTCAAAGCTATGGAAAGGTATTCTGAAACCACTTGCAATCTCATCACAAAGAGAAAGCCTGAGACATGGTCTGCCAGATCTGACATTTCTCAACTTGTAGAATGTTTGCTTAGCATGACAGGGGGAGCAGAATCGATTTCTGCATCTTTCCAGAGGAAGTATGTTCGAGTTCTCATTATGTGAAAACATTTGAAGCTGTTGTTGGATTTTGTAGGATGTCCTATTCAGACTTGAGCCATAAACTTATGTTTGATTACCAAAGGAAAGGAGAGTTAAAGGGCAGGGGAATTAGCTCAAGTGGGAGAGTGCTTGCTTAGCATGTAAGAGGTAGTGGGATCGATGCCCACATTCTCCAGTCTAGCTTTTCAACATATTTGCATCCTTAGTATTATAATATTAGCCACTGTTTTGGAAGGGTTTTAGCATTATGCAATGCCTCTTCAAAAGTGTGATTTTCAAGAACTTTAGTAAGCACATGACTTATTTGCATCATCTGTTTTGGTAGGATAAAGCCATCCATGAGCCAAACGAAGCTGAGGTAGGCCTCATTTCATGAAAACAGGAGTGGTGTGAACCAGGATACAAACACCTTTGGACCAAGCATACATGCAAGCTGACAAATACCCTTCCCTTGTTTAGGTGTTTGGCCAGCAGTCACCTAATGAACTACATTTCAAAAGCATTTGTGAAGAAGCCAATGTTCAAGAGCCTGCCTGTGCAGTGAGGAAACATATCATAAGGAATTACAAGTTCCACAAAAGTTTAAGATCACTGAATTCAAAGTCTAGAGCACAATTTTAATCCATTACATTTAATAAAAGCGTAAAGACAAGAACATCTTATTTGTTTTTTAGAAAAGGAACGTAAAGGCTTATTAAATGTACTTAAAAAAGAAAACTATCGGATGATGAGTTATGTCTGGCAAAGACAACAAAATCTGAGAGTGTACCTTTAGTTGTTGAGTCTAATGCTCTCTCAACTGACCTATTTTTGCTAGTGGTAGCATTCCTTTGTCTTTTTCAGATTAAAATGTTACAAATGAATGTAGTTCCATTTACAATAATATGGTATGTACTCAGAAAATAATGACTGTATTGCTGTGAAAAACATGGACCAGCTGGGCAGGACCTCAACAGCACAGTCATGCCTTGAGGTGAACTTTCATTTCCATAAAATTTTTGTGCATGAATGGTATGACAAGAAAGTATTTCTTGACCGTTTCTGGACCACATTCTTACCAGTTATAATCACTGCACCAAGTCACAAGTGATATAGATGAAGGAAGATTATTTCCCCCCAATTTATAACATTTCGCATCATCTTTACCTCCCGATTTGGCAATGTGTTTCTTAGCATCATATATAAGCAAAAAGACACTGAGAACATTTTTCCTCACACCGTGAGTGGAGCCAACCATCTCATGCTAGCTACGGTACTATGGCAGCTAGTATGTCACATGAACGCGTATAACCTAGTTGGCTTAAAAGGACTGGAGGTTTTCGATTTTGCAAGTCCTCAAAGCTATGGAAAGGTATTCTGAAACCACTTGCAATCTCATCACAAAGAGAAAGCCTGAGACATGGTCTGCCAGATGTGACATTTCTCAACTTGTAGAATGTTTGCTTAGCATGACAGGGGGAGCAGAATCGATTTCTGCATCTTTCCAGAGGAAGTATGTTCGAGTTACCATTATGTGAAAACATTTGAAACTGTTGTTGGATTTTGTAGGATGTCCTATTCAGACTTGAGCCATAAACTTATGTTTGATTACCAAAGGAAATGAGAGTTAAAGGGCAGGGGATTTAGCTCAAGTGGGAGAGTGCTTGCTTAGTATGTAAGAGGTAGTGGGATCGATGCCCACATTCTCCAGTCTAGCTTTTCAAAATATTTGCATCCTTAGTATTAGAATATTAGCCACTGTTTTGGAAGGGTTTTTAGCATTATGCAATGCCTCTTCAAAAGTGTGATTTTCAAGAACTTTAGTAAGCACCTGACTTATTTGCATCATCTGTTTTGGTAGGATAAAGCCATCCATGAGCCAAAGGAACCTGAGGTAGGCCTCATTCCATGAAAATAGGAGTGGTGTGAACCAGCATACAAACACATTTGGACCAAGCATACATGCAAGCTGACAAATACCCTTCCCTTGTTTAGGTGTTTGGCCAGCAGTCAACTAATGAACTACATTTCAAAAGCATTTGTGCAGAAGCCACTGTTCAAGAGCCTGCCTGTGCAGTGAGGAAACATATCATAAGGAATTACAAGTTCCACAAAAGTTTAAGTAAGGTCACTGATTTCAAAGTCTAGAGCACAATTTTAATCCATTACATTTAATAAAAGCGTAAAGACAAGAACATCTTATTTGTTTTTTAGAAAAGGAATGTAAAGGCTTATTAAATGTACTTAAAAAAGAAAACTATCGGATGATGAGTTATGTCTGGCAAAGACAACAAAATCTGAGAGTGTACCTTTAGATGTTGAGTCTAATGCTCTCTCAACTGACGTATTTTGGCTAGTGGTAGCATTCCTTTGTCTTTTTCAGATTAAAATGTTACCAATGAATGTAGCTCCATTTACAATAATATGGTATGTACTCAGAAAATAATGACTTTACCGCTGTGAAATCCATGGACCGGCTGGGCAGGACATCAACAGCACAGTCATGCCTTGAGGTGAACTTTCATTTCCATAAAATTTTTGTGCATGAATGGTATGACAAGAAAGTATTTCTTGACCGTTTCTGGACCACATTCTTACCAGTTATAATCCCTGCACCAAGTATCAAGTGATATAGATGAAGGAAGATTATTTCCCCCCAATTTATAACATTTCGCATCGTCTTTACCTCCCGATTTGGCAATGTGTTTCTTAGCTTCATGTATAAGCAAAAAGACACTGAGAACATTTCAACTCACACCGTGAGTGGAGCTAACCATCTCATGCTAGCTACGGTACTATGGCAGCTAGAATGTCACATGAACGCGTAGAACCTAGTTGGCCTAAAAGGACTGGAGGTTTTCGATTTTGCAAGTCTTCAAAGCTATGGAAAGGTATTCTGAAACCACTTGCAATCTCATCACAAAGAGAAAGCCTGAGACATGCTCGGCCAGATGTGACATTTCTCAACTTGTAGAATGTTTGCTTAGCATGACAGGGGGAGCAGAATCGATTTCTGCATCTTTCCAGAGGAAGTATGTTCGAGTTGCCATTATGTGAAAACATTTGAAACTGTTGTTGGATTTTGTAGGATGTCCTATTCAGACTTGAGCCATAAACTTATGTTTGATTACCAAAGGAAAGGAAAGTTAAAGGGCAGGGGAATTAGCTCAAGTGGGAGAGCGCTTGCTTAGCATGTAAGAGGTAGTGGGATCGATGCCCACATTCTCCAGTCTAGCTTTTCAACATATTTGCATCCTTAGTATTAGAATATTAGCCACTGTTTTGGAAGGGTTTTTAGCATTATGCAATGCCTCTTCAAAAGTGTGATTTTCAAGAACTTTAGTAAGCACATGACTTATTTGCATCATCTGTTTTGGTAGGATAAAGCCATCCATGAGCCAAAGGAAGCTGAGGTAGGCCTCATTCCATGAAAACAGGAGTGGTGTGAACCAGGATACAAACACATTTGGACCAAGCATACATGCAAGCTGACAAATACCCTTCCCTTGTTTAGGTGTTTGGCCAGCAGTCAACTAATGAACTACATTTCAAAAGCATTTGTGCAGAAGCCACTGTTCAAGAGCCTGCCTGTGCAGTGAGGAAACATATCATAAGGAATTACAAGTTCCACAAAAGTTTAAGTAAGGTCACTGATTTCAAAGTCTAGAGCACAATTTTAATCCATTACATTTAATAAAAGTGTAAAGACAAGAACATCTTATTTGTTTTTTAGAAAAGGAATGTAAAGGCTTATTAAATGTACTTAAAAAAGAAAACTATCGGATGATGAGTTATGTCTGGCAAAGACAACAAAATCTGAGAGTGTACCTTTAGATGTTGAGTCTAATGCTCTCTCAACTGACGTATTTTGGCTAGTGGTAGCATTCCTTTGTCTTTTTCAGATTAAAATGTTACCAATGAATGTAGCTCCATTTACAATAATATGGTATGTACTCAGAAAATAATGACTTTACCGCTGTGAAATCCATGGACCGGCTGGGCAGGACATCAACAGCACAGTCATGCCTTGAGGTGAACTTTCATTTCCATAAAATTTTTGTGCATGAATGGTATGACAAGAAAGTATTTCTTGACTGTTTCTGGACCACATTCTTACCAGTTATAATCCCTGCACCAAGTATCAAGTGATATAGATGAAGGAAGATTATTTCCCCCCAATTTATAACATTTCGCATCGTCTTTACCTCCCGATTTGGCAATGTGTTTCTTAGCTTCATGTATAAGCAAAAAGACACTGAGAACATTTTAACTCACACCGTGAGTGGAGCTAACCATCTCATGCTAGCTACGGTACTATGGCAGCTAGAATGTCACATGAACGCGTAGAACCTAGTTGGCCTAAAAGGACTGGAGGTTTTCGATTTTGCAAGTCTTCAAAGCTATGGAAAGGTATTCTGAAACCACTTGCAATCTCATCACAAAGAGAAAGCCTGAGACATGGTCTGCCAGATGTGACATTTCTCAACTTGTAGAATGTTTGCTTAGCATGACAGGGGGAGCAGAATCGATTTCTGCATCTTTCCAGAGGAAGTATGTTCGAGTTGCCATTATGTGAAAACATTTGAAACTGTTGTTGGATTTTGTAGGATGTCCTATTCAGTCTTGAGCCATAAACTTATGTTTGATTACCAAAGGAAAGGAAAGTTAAAGGGCAGGGGAATTAGCTCAAGTGGGAGAGGGCTTGCTTAGCATGTAAGAGGTAGTGGGATCGATGCCCACATTCTCCAGTCTAGCTTTTCAACATATTTGCATCCTTAGTATTAGAATATTAGCCACTGTTTTGGAAGGGTTTTTAGCATTATGCAATGCCTCTTCAAAAGTGTGATTTTCAAGAACTTTAGTAAGCACATGACTTATTTGCATCATCTGTTTTGGTAGGATAAAGCCATCCATGAGCCAAAGGAAGCTGAGGTAGGCCTCATTCCATGAAAACAGGAGTGGTGTGAACCAGGATACAAACACATTTGGACCAAGCATACATGCAAGCTGACAAATACCCTTCCCTTGTTTAGGTGTTTGGCCAGCAGTCAACTAATGAACTACATTTCAAAAGCATTTGAGCAGAAGCCACTGTTCAAGAGCCTGCCTGTGCAGTGAGGAAACATATCATAAGGAATTACAAGTTCCACAAAAGTTTAAGTAAGATCACTGAATTCGAAGTCTAGAGCACAATTTTAATCCATTACATTTAATAAAAGCGTAAAGACAAGAACATCTTATTTGTTTTTTAGAAAAGGAATGTAAAGGCTTATTAAATGTACTTAAAAAAGAAAACTATCGGATGATGAGTTATGTCTGGCAAAGACAACAAAATCTGAGAGTGTACCTTTAGATGTTGAGTCTAATGCTCTCTCAACTGACCTATTTTGGCTAGTGGTAGCATTCCTTTGTCTTTTTCAGATTAAAATGTTACCAATTAATGTAGCTCCATTTACAATAATATGGTATGTACTCATAAAATAATGACTTTACCGCTGTGAAATCCATGGACCGGCTGGGCAGGACCTCAACAGCACAGTCATGCCTTGAGGTGAACTTTCATTTCCATAAAATTTTTGCGCATGAATGGTACGACAAGAAAGTATTTCTTGACCGTTTCTGGACCACATTCTTACTGGTTATAATCACTGCACCAAGTTTCAAGTGTTATAGATGAAGGAAGATTATTTCCCCCCAATTTATAACATTTCGCATCGTCTTTACCACCCGATTTGGCAATGTGTTTCTTAGCATCATGGATAAGCAAAAAGACACTGAGAACATTTTTCCTCACACCGTGAGTGGAGCTAACCATCTCATGCTAGCTACGGTACTATGGCAGCTAGTATGCCACATGAACGCGTATAACCTAGTTGGCTTAAAAGGACTGGAGGTTTTCGATTTTGCAAGTCCTCAAAGCTATGGAAAGGTATTCTGAAACCACTTGCAATCTCATCACAAAGAGAAAGCCTGAGACATGATCTGCCAGATGTGACATTTCTCAACTTGTAGAATGTTTGCTTAGCATGACAGGGGGAGCAGAATCGATTTCTGCATCTTTCCAGAGGAAGTATGTTCGAGTTGCCATTATGTGAAAACATTTGAAACTGTTGTTGGATTTTGTAGGATGTCCTATTCAGACTTGAGCCATAAACTTATGTTTGATTACCAAAGGAACGGAAAGTTAAATGGCAAGGGAATTAGCTCAAGTGGGAGAGCGCTTGCTTAGCATGTAAGAGGTAGTGGGATCGATGCCCACATTCTCCAGTCTAGCTTTTCAACATATTTGCATCCTCAGTATTAGAATATTAGCCACTGTTTTGGAAGGGTTTTTAGCATTATGCAATGCCTCTTCAAAAGTGTGATTTTCAAGAACTTTAGTAAGCACATGACTTATTTGCATCATCTGTTTTGGAAGGATAAAGCCATCCATGAGCCAAAGGAAGCTGAGGTAGGCCTCACTCCATGAAAACAGGAGTGGTGTGAACCAGGATACAAACACATTTGGACCAAGCATACATGCAAGCTGACAAATACCCTTCCCTTGTTTAGGTGTTTGGCCAGCAGTCAACTAATGAACTACATTTCAAAAGCATTTGTGCAGAAGCCACTGTTCAAGAGCCTGCCTGTGCAGTGAGGAAACATATCATAAGGAATTACAAGTTCCACAAAAGTTTAAGTAAGATCACTGAATTCAAAGTCTAGAGCACAATTTTAATCCATTACATTTAATAAAAGCGTAAAGACAAGAACATCTTATTTGTTTTTTAGAAAAGGAATGTAAAGGCTTATTAAATGTACTTAAAAAAGAAAACTATCGGATGATGAGTTATGTCTGGCAAAGACAACAAAATCTGAGAGTGTACCTTTAGATGTTGAGTCTAATGCTCTCTCAACTGACCTATTTTAGCTAGTGGTAGCATTCCTTTGTCTTTTTCGGATTAAAATGTTACCAATGAATGTAGCTCCATTTACAATAATATGGTATGTACTCAGAAAATAATGACTTTACCGCTGTGAAATCCATGGACCGGCTGGGCAGGACATCAACAGCACAGTCATGCCTTGAGGTGAACTTTCATTTCCATAAAATTTTTGTGCATGAATGGTATGACAAGAAAGTATTTCTTGACCGTTTCTGGACCACATTCTTACCAGTTATAATCACTGCACCAAGTCTCAAGTGATATAGATGAAGGAAGATTATTTCCCCCCAATTTATAACATTTCGCATCATCTTTACCTCCCGATTTGGCAATGTGTTTCTTAGCATCATGTATAAGCAAAAAGACACTGAGAACATTTTTCCTCACACCGTGAGTGGAGCTAACCATCTCATGCTAGCTACGGTACTATGGCAGCTAGTATGTCACATGAACGCGTATAACCTAGTTGGCTTAAAAGGACTGGAGGTTTTCGATTTTGCAAGTCCTCAAAGCTATGGAAAGGTATTCTGAAACCACTTGCAATCTCATCACAAAGAGAAAGCCTGAGACATGGTCTGCCAGATGTGACATTTCTCAACTTGTAGAATGTTTGCTTAGCATGACAGGGGGAGCAGAATCGATTTCTGCATCTTTCCAGAGGAAGTATGTTCGAGTTGCCATTATGTGAAAACATTTGAAACTGTTGTTGGATTTTGTAGGATGTCCTATTCAGACTTGAGCCATAAACTTATGTTTGATTACCAAAGGAAAGGAAAGTTAAAGGGCAGGGGAATTAGCTCAAGTGGGAGAGCGCTTGCTTAGCATGTAAGAGGTAGTGGGATCGATGCCCACATTCTCCAGTCTAGCTTTTCAACATATTCGCATCCTCAGTATTAGAATATTAGCCACTGTTTTGGAAGGGTTTTTAGCATTATGCAATGCCTCTTCAAAAGTGTGATTTTCAGGAACTTTAGTAAGCACATGACTTATTTGCATCATCTGTTTTGGTAGGATAAAGCCATCCATGAGCCAAAGGAAGCTGAGGTAGGCCTCATTCCATGAAAACAGGAGTGGTGTGAACCAGGATACAAACACATTTGGACCAAGCATACATGCAAGCTGACAAATACCCTTCCCTTGTTTAGGTGTTTGGCCAGCAGTCAACTAATGAACTACATTTCAAAAGCATTTGTGCAGAAGCCACTGTTCAAGAGCCTGCCTGTGCAGTGAGGAAACATATCATAAGGAATTACAAGTTCCACAAAAGTTTAAGTAAGATCACTGAATTCAAAGTCTAGAGCACAATTTTAATCCATTACATTTAATAAAAGCGTAAAGACAAGAACATCTTATTTGTTTTTTAGAAAAGGAATGTAAAGGCTTATTAAATGTACTTAAAAAAGAAAACTATCGGATGATGAGTTATGTCTGGCAAAGACAACAAAATCTGAGAGTGTACCTTTAGATGTTGAGTCTAATGCTCTCTCAACTGACCTATTTTGGCTAGTGGTAGCATTCCTTTGTCTTTTTCGGATTAAAATGTTACCAATGAATGTAGCTCCATTTACAATAATATGGTATGTACTCAGAAAATAATGACTTTACCGCTGTGAAATCCATGGACCGGCTGGGCAGGACATCAACAGCACAGTCATGCCTTGAGGTGAACTTTCATTTCCATAAAATTTTTGTGCATGAATGGTATGACAAGAAAGTATTTCTTGACCGTTTCTGGACCACATTCTTACCAGTTATAATCACTGCACCAAGTCTCAAGTGATATAGATGAAGGAAGATTATTTCCCCCCAATTTATAACATTTCGCATCATCTTTACCTCCCGATTTGGCAATGTGTTTCTTAGCATCATGTATAAGCAAAAAGACACTGAGAACATTTTTCCTCACACCGTGAGTGGAGCTAACCATCTCATGCTAGCTACGGTACTATGGCAGCTAGTATGTCACATGAACGCGTATAACCTAGTTGGCTTAAAAGGACTGGAGGTTTTCGATTTTGCAAGTCCTCAAAGCTATGGAAAGGTATTCTGAAACCACTTGCAATCTCATCACAAAGAGAAAGCCTGAGACATGGTCTGCCAGATGTGACATTTCTCAACTTGTAGAATGTTTGCTTAGCATGACAGGGGGAACAGAATCGATTTCTGCATCTTTCCAGAGGAAGTATGTTCGAGTTGCCATTATGTGAAAACATTTGAAACTGTTGTTGGATTTTGTAGGATGTCCTATTCAGACTTGAGCCATAAACTTATGTTTGATTACCAAAGGAAAGGAAAGTTAAAGGGCAGGGGAATTAGCTCAAGTGGGAGAGCGCTTGCTTAGCATGTAAGAGGTAGTGGGATCGATGCCCACATTCTCCAGTCTAGCTTTTCAACATATTCGCATCCTCAGTATTAGAATATTAGCCACTGTTTTGGAAGGGTTTTTAGCATTATGCAATGCCTCTTCAAAAGTGTGATTTTCAGGAACTTTAGTAAGCACATGACTTATTTGCATCATCTGTTTTGGTAGGATAAAGCCATCCATGAGCCAAAGGAAGCTGAGGTAGGCCTCATTCCATGAAAACAGGAGTGGTGTGAACCAGGATACAAACACATTTGGACCAAGCATACATGCAAGCTGACAAATACCCTTCCCTTGTTTAGGTGTTTGGCCAGCAGTCAACTAATGAACTACATTTCAAAAGCATTTGTGCAGAAGCCACTGTTCAAGAGCCTGCCTGTGCAGTGAGGAAACATATCATAAGGAATTACAAGTTCCACAAAAGTTTAAGTAAGATCACTGAATTCAAAGTCTAGAGCACAATTTTAATCCATTACATTTAATAAAAGCGTAAAGACAAGAACATCTTATTTGTTTTTTAGAAAAGGAATGTAAAGGCTTATTAAATGTACTTAAAAAAGAAAACTATCGGATGATGAGTTATGTCTGGCAAAGACAACAAAATCTGAGAGTGTACCTTTAGATGTTGAGTCTAATGCTCTCTCAACTGACCTATTTTGGCTAGTGGTAGCATTCCTTTGTCTTTTTCGGATTAAAATGTTACCAATGAATGTAGCTCCATTTACAATAATATGGTATGTACTCAGAAAATAATGACTTTACCGCTGTGAAATCCATGGACCGGCTGGGCAGGACATCAACAGCACAGTCATGCCTTGAGGTGAACTTTCATTTCCATAAAATTTTTGTGCATGAATGGTATGACAAGAAAGTATTTCTTGACCGTTTCTGGACCACATTCTTACCAGTTATAATCACTGCACCAAGTCTCAAGTGATATAGATGAAGGAAGATTATTTCCCCCCAATTTATAACATTTCGCATCATCTTTACCTCCCGATTTGGCAATGTGTTTCTTAGCATCATGTATAAGCAAAAAGACACTGAGAACATTTTTCCTCACACCGTGAGTGGAGCTAACCATCTCATGCTAGCTACGGTACTATGGCAGCTAGTATGTCACATGAATGCGTATAACCTAGTTGGCTTAAAAGGACTGGAGGTTTTCGATTTTGCAAGTCCTCAAAGCTATGGAAAGGTATTCTGAAACCACTTGCAATCTCATCACAAAGAGAAAGCCTGAGACATGGTCTGCCAGATGTGACATTTCTCAACTTGTAGAATGTTTGCTTAGCATGACAGGGGGAGCAGAATCGATTTCTGCATCTTTCCAGAGGAAGTATGTTCGAGTTGCCATTATGTGAAAACATTTGAAACTGTTGTTGGATTTTGTAGGATGTCCTATTCAGACTTGAGCCATAAACTTATGTTTGATTACCAAAGGAAAGGAAAGTTAAAGGGTAGGGGAATTAGCTCAAGTGGGAGAGCGCTTGCTTAGCATGTAAGAGGTAGTGGGATCGATGCCCACATTCTCCAGTCTAGCTTTTCAACATATTCGCATCCTCAGTATTAGAATATTAGCCACTGTTTTGGAAGGGTTTTTAGCATTATGCAATGCCTCTTCAAAAGTGTGATTTTCAGGAACTTTAGTAAGCACATGACTTATTTGCATCATCTGTTTTGGTAGGATAAAGCCATCCATGAGCCAAAGGAAGCTGAGTTAGGCCTCATTCCATGAAAACAGGAGTGGTGTGAACCAGGATACAAACACATTTGGACCAAGCATACATGCAAGCTGACAAATACCCTTCCCTTGTTTAGGTGTTTGGCCAGCAGTCAACTAATGAACTACATTTCAAAAGCATTTGTGCAGAAGCCACTGTTCAAGAGCCTGCCTGTGCAGTGAGGAAACATATCATAAGGAATTACAAGTTCCACAAAAGTTTAAGTAAGATCACTGAATTCGAAGTCTAGAGCACAATTTTAATCCATTACATTTAATAAAAGCGTAAAGACAAGAACATCTTATTTGTTTTTTAGAAAAGGAATGTAAAGGCTTATTAAATGTACTTAAAAAAGAAAACTATCGGATGATGAGTTATGTCTGGCAAAGACAACAAAATCTGAGAGTGTACCTTTAGATGTTGAGTCTAATGCTCTCTCAACTGACCTATTTTGGCTAGTGGTAGCATTCCTTTGTCTTTTTCGGATTAAAATGTTACCAATGAATGTAGCTCCATTTACAATAATATGGTATGTACTCAGAAAATAATGACTTTACCGCTGTGAAATCCATGGACCGGCTGGGCAGGACCTCAACAGCACAGTCATGCCTTGAGGTGAACTTTCATTTCCATAAAATTTTTGTGCATGAATGGTATGACAAGAAAGTATTTCTTGACCGTTTCTGGACCACATTCTTACCAGTTATAATCACTGCACCAAGTCTCAAGTGATATAGATGAAGGAAGATTATTTCCCCCCAATTTATAACATTTCGCATCATCTTTACCTCCCGATTTGGCAATGTGTTTCTTAGCATCATGTATAAGCAAAAAGACACTGAGAACATTTTTCCTCACACCGTGAGTGGAGCTAACCATCTCATGCTAGCTACGGTACTATGGCAGCTAGTATGTCACATGAATGCGTATAACCTAGTTGGCTTAAAAGGACTGGAGGTTTTCGATTTTGCAAGTCCTCAAAGCTATGGAAAGGTATTCTGAAACCACTTGCAATCTCATCACAAAGAGAAAGCCTGAGACATGGTCTGCCAGATGTGACATTTCTCAACTTGTAGAATGTTTGCTTAGCATGACAGGGGGAACAGAATCGATTTCTGCATCTTTCCAGAGGAAGTATGTTCGAGTTGCCATTATGTGAAAACATTTGAAACTGTTGTTGGATTTTGTAGGATGTCCTATTCAGACTTGAGCCATAAACTTATGTTTGATTACCAAAGGAAAGGAAAGTTAAAGGGCAGGGGAATTAGCTCAAGTGGGAGAGCGCTTGCTTAGCATGTAAGAGGTAGTGGGATCGATGCCCACATTCTCCAGTCTAGCTTTTCAACATATTTGCATCCTCAGTATTAGAATATTAGCCACTGTTTTGGAAGGGTTTTTAGCATTATGCAATGCCTCTTCAAAAGTGTGATTTTCAGGAACTTTAGTAAGCACATGACTTATTTGCATCATCTGTTTTGGTAGGATAAAGCCATCCATGAGCCAAAGGAAGCTGAGGTAGGCCTCATTCCATGAAAACAGGAGTGGTGTGAACCAGGATACAAACACATTTGGACCAAGCATACATGCAAGCTGACAAATACCCTTCCCTTGTTTAGGTGTTTGGCCAGCAGTCAACTAATGAACTACATTTCAAAAGCATTTGTGCAGAAGCCACTGTTCAAGAGCCTGCCTGTGCAGTGAGGAAACATATCATAAGGAATTACAAGTTCCACAAAAGTTTAAGTAAGATCACTGAATTCAAAGTCTAGAGCACAATTTTAATCCATTACATTTAATAAAAGCGTAAAGACAAGAACATCTTATTTGTTTTTTAGAAAAGGAATGTAAAGGCTTATTAAATGTACTTAAAAAAGAAAACTATCGGATGATGAGTTATGTCTGGCAAAGACAACAAAATCTGAGAGTGTACCTTTAGATGTTGAGTCTAATGCTCTCTCAACTGACCTATTTTGGCTAGTGGTAGCATTCCTTTGTCTTTTTCGGATTAAAATGTTACCAATGAATGTAGCTCCATTTACAATAATATGGTATGTACTCAGAAAATAATGACTTTACCGCTGTGAAATCCATGGACCGGCTGGGCAGGACATCAACAGCACAGTCATGCCTTGAGGTGAACTTTCATTTCCATAAAATTTTTGTGCATGAATGGTATGACAAGAAAGTATTTCTTGACCGTTTCTGGACCACATTCTTACCAGTTATAATCACTGCACCAAGTCTCAAGTGATATAGATGAAGGAAGATTATTTCCCCCCAATTTATAACATTTCGCATCATCTTTACCTCCCGATTTGGCAATGTGTTTCTTAGCATCATGTATAAGCAAAAAGACACTGAGAACATTTTTCCTCACACCGTGAGTGGAGCTAACCATCTCATGCTAGCTACGGTACTATGGCAGCTAGTATGTCACATGAATGCGTATAACCTAGTTGGCTTAAAAGGACTGGAGGTTTTCGATTTTGCAAGTCCTCAAAGCTATGGAAAGGTATTCTGAAACCACTTGCAATCTCATCACAAAGAGAAAGCCTGAGACATGGTCTGCCAGATGTGACATTTCTCAACTTGTAGAATGTTTGCTTAGCATGACAGGGGGAGCAGAATCGATTTCTGCATCTTTCCAGAGGAAGTATGTTCGAGTTGCCATTATGTGAAAACATTTGAAACTGTTGTTGGATTTTGTAGGATGTCCTATTCAGACTTGAGCCATAAACTTATGTTTGATTACCAAAGGAAAGGAAAGTTAAAGGGTAGGGGAATTAGCTCAAGTGGGAGAGTGCTTGCTTAGCATGTAAGAGGTAGTGGGATCGATGCCCACATTCTCCAGTCTAGCTTTTCAACATATTCGCATCCTCAGTATTAGAATATTAGCCACTGTTTTGGAAGGGTTTTTAGCATTATGCAATGCCTCTTCAAAAGTGTGATTTTCAGGAACTTTAGTAAGCACATGACTTATTTGCATCATCTGTTTTGGTAGGATAAAGCCATCCATGAGCCAAAGGAAGCTGAGTTAGGCCTCATTCCATGAAAACAGGAGTGGTGTGAACCAGGATACAAACACATTTGGACCAAGCATACATGCAAGCTGACAAATACCCTTCCCTTGTTTAGGTGTTTGGCCAGCAGTCAACTAATGAACTACATTTCAAAAGCATTTGTGCAGAAGCCACTGTTCAAGAGCCTGCCTGTGCAGTGAGGAAACATATCATAAGGAATTACAAGTTCCACAAAAGTTTAAGTAAGATCACTGAATTCGAAGTCTAGAGCACAATTTTAATCCATTACATTTAATAAAAGCGTAAAGACAAGAACATCTTATTTGTTTTTTAGAAAAGGAATGTAAAGGCTTATTAAATGTACTTAAAAAAGAAAACTATCGGATGATGAGTTATGTCTGGCAAAGACAACAAAATCTGAGAGTGTACCTTTAGATGTTGAGTCTAATGCTCTCTCAACTGACCTATTTTGGCTAGTGGTAGCATTCCTTTGTCTTTTTCGGATTAAAATGTTACCAATGAATGTAGCTCCATTTACAATAATATGGTATGTACTCAGAAAATAATGACTTTACCGCTGTGAAATCCATGGACCGGCTGGGCAGGACCTCAACAGCACAGTCATGCCTTGAGGTGAACTTTCATTTCCATAAAATTTTTGTGCATGAATGGTATGACAAGAAAGTATTTCTTGACCGTTTCTGGACCACATTCTTACCAGTTATAATCACTGCACCAAGTCTCAAGTGATATAGATGAAGGAAGATTATTTCCCCCCAATTTATAACATTTCGCATCATCTTTACCTCCCGATTTGGCAATGTGTTTCTTAGCATCATGTATAAGCAAAAAGACACTGAGAACATTTTTCCTCACACCGTGAGTGGAGCTAACCATCTCATGCTAGCTACGGTACTATGGCAGCTAGTATGTCACATGAATGCGTATAACCTAGTTGGCTTAAAAGGACTGGAGGTTTTCGATTTTGCAAGTCCTCAAAGCTATGGAAAGGTATTCTGAAACCACTTGCAATCTCATCACAAAGAGAAAGCCTGAGACATGGTCTGCCAGATGTGACATTTCTCAACTTGTAGAATGTTTGCTTAGCATGACAGGGGGAGCAGAATCGATTTCTGCATCTTTCCAGAGGAAGTATGTTCGAGTTGCCATTATGTGAAAACATTTGAAACTGTTGTTGGATTTTGTAGGATGTCCTATTCAGACTTGAGCCATAAACTTATGTTTGATTACCAAAGGAAAGGAAAGTTAAAGGGCAGGGGAATTAGCTCAAGTGGGAGAGCGCTTGCTTAGCATGCAAGAGGTAGTGGGATCGATGCCCACATTCTCCAGTCTAGCTTTTCAACATATTCGCATCCTCAGTATTAGAATATTAGCCACTGTTTTGGAAGGGTTTTTAGCATTATGCAATGCCTCTTCAAAAGTGTGATTTTCAGGAACTTTAGTAAGCACATGACTTATTTGCATCATCTGTTTTGGTAGGATAAAGCCATCCATGAGCCAAAGGAAGCTGAGGTAGGCCTCATTCCATGAAAACAGGAGTGGTGTGAACCAGGATACAAACACATTTGGACCAAGCATACATGCAAGCTGACAAATACCCTTCCCTTGTTTAGGTGTTTGGCCAGCAGTCAACTAATGAACTACATTTCAAAAGCATTTGTGCAGAAGCCACTGTTCAAGAGCCTGCCTGTGCAGTGAGGAAACATATCATAAGGAATTACAAGTTCCACAAAAGTTTAAGTAAGATCACTGAATTCAAAGTCTAGAGCACAATTTTAATCCATTACATTTAATAAAAGCGTAAAGACAAGAACATCTTATTTGTTTTTTAGAAAAGGAATGTAAAGGCTTATTAAATGTACTTAAAAAAGAAAACTATCGGATGATGAGTTATGTCTGGCAAAGACAACAAAATCTGAGAGTGTACCTTTAGATGTTGAGTCTAATGCTCTCTCAACTGACCTATTTTGGCTAGTGGTAGCATTCCTTTGTCTTTTTCGGATTAAAATGTTACCAATGAATGTAGCTCCATTTACAATAATATGGTATGTACTCAGAAAATAATGACTTTACCGCTGTGAAATCCATGGACCGGCTGGGCAGGACATCAACAGCACAGTCATGCCTTGAGGTGAACTTTCATTTCCATAAAATTTTTGTGCATGAATGGTATGACAAGAAAGTATTTCTTGACCGTTTCTGGACCACATTCTTACCAGTTATAATCACTGCACCAAGTCTCAAGTGATATAGATGAAGGAAGATTATTTCCCCCCAATTTATAACATTTCGCATCATCTTTACCTCCCGATTTGGCAATGTGTTTCTTAGCATCATGTATAAGCAAAAAGACACTGAGAACATTTTTCCTCACACCGTGAGTGGAGCTAACCATCTCATGCTAGCTACGGTACTATGGCAGCTAGTATGTCACATGAACGCGTATAACCTAGTTGGCTTAAAAGGACTGGAGGTTTTCGATTTTGCAAGTCCTCAAAGCTATGGAAAGGTATTCTGAAACCACTTGCAATCTCATCACAAAGAGAAAGCCTGAGACATGGTCTGCCAGATGAGACATTTCTCAACTTGTAGAATGTTTGCTTAGCATGACAGGGGGAGCAGAATCGATTTCTGCATCTTTCCAGAGGAAGTATGTTCGAGTTGCCATTATGTGAAAACATTTGAAACTGTTGTTGGATTTTGTAGGATGTCCTATTCAGACTTGAGCCATAAACTTATGTTTGATTACCAAAGGAAAGGAAAGTTAAAGGGTAGGGGAATTAGCTCAAGTGGGAGAGCGCTTGCTTAGCATGTAAGAGGTAGTGGGATCGATGCCCACATTCTCCAGTCTAGCTTTTCAACATATTCGCATCCTCAGTATTAGAATATTAGCCACTGTTTTGGAAGGGTTTTTAGCATTATGCAATGCCTCTTCAAAAGTGTGATTTTCAGGAACTTTAGTAAGCACATGACTTATTTGCATCATCTGTTTTGGTAGGATAAAGCCATCCATGAGCCAAAGGAACCTGAGGTAGGCCTCATTCCATGAAAACAGGAGTGGTGTGAACCAGGATACAAACACATTTGGACCAAGCATACATGCAAGCTGACAAATACCCTTCCCTTGTTTAGGAGTTTGGCCAGCAGTCAACTAATGAACTACATTTCAAAAGCATTTGTGCAGAAGCCACTGTTCAAGAGCCTGCCTGTGCAGTGAGGAAACATATCATAAGGAATTACAAGTTCCACAAAAGTTTAAGTAAGATCACTGAATTCAAAGTCTAGAGCACAATTTTAATCCATTACATTTAATAAAAGCGTAAAGACAAGAACATCTTATTTGTTTTTTAGAAAAGGAATGTAAAGGCTTATTAAATGTACCTAAAAAAGAAAACTATCGGATGATGAGTTATGTCTGGCAAAGACAACAAAATCTGAGAGTGTACCTTTAGATGTTGAGTCTAATGCTCTCTCAACTGACCTATTTTGGCTAGTGGTAGCATTCCTTTGTCTTTTTCAGATTAAAATGTTACCAATGAATGTAGCTCCATTTACAATAATATGGTATGTACTCAGAAAATAATGACTTTACCGCTGTGAAATCCATGGACCGGCTGGGCAGGACATCAACAGCACAGTCATGCCTTGAGGTGAACTTTCATTTCCATAATATTTTTGTGCATGAATGGTATGACAAGAAAGTATTTCTTGACCGTTTCTGGACCACATTCTTACCAGTTATAATCACTGCACCAAGTCTCAAGTGATATAGATGAAGGAAGATTATTTCCCCCCAATTTATAACATTTCGCATCATCTTTACCTCCCGATTTGGCAATGTGTTTCTTAGCATCATGTATAAGCAAAAAGACACTGAGAACATTTTTCCTCACACCGTGAGTGGAGCTAACCATCTCATGCTAGCTACGGTACTATGGCAGCTAGTATGTCACATGAACGCGTATAACCTAGTTGGCTTAAAAGGACTGGAGGTTTTCGATTTTGCAAGTCCTCAAAGCTATGGAAAGGTATTCTGAAACCACTTGCAATCTCATCACAAAGAGAAAGCCTGAGACATGGTCTGCCAGATGAGACATTTCTCAACTTGTAGAATGTTTGCTTAGCATGACAGGGGGAGCAGAATCGATTTCTGCATCTTTCCAGAGGAAGTATGTTCGAGTTGCCATTATGTGAAAACATTTGAAACTGTTGTTGGATTTTGTAGGATGTCCTATTCAGACTTGAGCCATAAACTTATGTTTGATTACCAAAGGAAAGGAAAGTTAAAGGGTAGGGGAATTAGCTCAAGTGGGAGAGCGCTTGCTTAGCATGTAAGAGGTAGTGGGATCGATGCCCACATTCTCCAGTCTAGCTTTTCAACATATTCGCATCCTCAGTATTAGAATATTAGCCACTGTTTTGGAAGGGTTTTTAGCATTATGCAATGCCTCTTCAAAAGTGTGATTTTCAGGAACTTTAGTAAGCACATGACTTATTTGCATCATCTGTTTTGGTAGGATAAAGCCATCCATGAGCCAAAGGAACCTGAGGTAGGCCTCATTCCATGAAAACAGGAGTGGTGTGAACCAGGATACAAACACATTTGGACCAAGCATACATGCAAGCTGACAAATACCCTTCCCTTGTTTAGGTGTTTGGCCAGCAGTCAACTAATGAACTACATTTCAAAAGCATTTGTGCAGAAGCCACTGTTCAAGAGCCTGCCTGTGCAGTGAGGAAACATATCATAAGGAATTACAAGTTCCACAAAAGTTTAAGTAAGGTCACTGATTTCAAAGTCTAGAGCACAATTTTAATCCATTACATTTAATAAAAGCGTAAAGACAAGAACATCTTATTTGTTTTTTAGAAAAGGAATGTAAAGGCTTATTAAATGTACTTAAAAAAGAAAACTATTGGATGATGAGTTATGTCTGGCAAAGACAACAAAATCTGAGAGTGTACCTTTAGATGTTGAGTCTAATGCTCTCTCAACTGACCTATTTTGGCTAGTGGTAGCATTCCTTTGTCTTTTTCGGATTAAAATGTTACCAATGAATGTAGCTCCATTTACAATAATATGGTATGTACTCAGAAAATAATGACTTTACCGCTGTGAAATCCATGGACCGGCTGGGCAGGACATCAACAGCACAGTCATGCCTTGAGGTGAACTTTCATTTCCATAAAATTTTTGTGCATGAATGGTATGACAAGAAAGTATTTCTTGACCGTTTCTGGACCACATTCTTACCAGTTATAATCACTGCACCAAGTCTCAAGTGATATAGATGAAGGAAGATTATTTCCCCCCAATTTATAACATTTCGCATCATCTTTACCTCCCGATTTGGCAATGTGTTTCTTAGCATCATGTATAAGCAAAAAGACACTGAGAACATTTTTCCTCACACCGTGAGTGGAGCTAACCATCTCATGCTAGCTATGGTACTATGGCAGCTAGTATGTCACATGAATGCGTATAACCTAGTTGGCTTAAAAGGACTGGAGGTTTTCGATTTTGCAAGTCCTCAAAGCTATGGAAAGGTATTCTGAAACCACTTGCAATCTCATCACAAAGAGAAAGCCTGAGACATGGTCTGCCAGATGTGACATTTCTCAACTTGTAGAATGTTTGCTTAGCATGACAGGGGGAGCAGAATCGATTTCTGCATCTTTCCAGAGGAAGTATGTTCGAGTTGCCATTATGTGAAAACATTTGAAACTGTTGTTGGATTTTGTAGGATGTCCTATTCAGACTTGAGCCATAAACTTATGTTTGATTACCAAAGGAAAGGAAAGTTAAAGGGTAGGGGAATTAGCTCAAGTGGTAGAGTGCTTGCTTAGCATGTAAGAGGTAGTGGGATCGATGCCCACATTCTCCAGTCTAGCTTTTCAACATATTCGCATCCTCAGTATTAGAATATTAGCCACTGTTTTGGAAGGGTTTTTAGCATTATGCAATGCCTCTTCAAAAGTGTGATTTTCAGGAACTTTAGTAAGCACATGACTTATTTGCATCATCTGTTTTGGTAGGATAAAGCCATCCATGAGCCAAAGGAAGCTGAGGTAGGCCTCATTCCATGAAAACAGGAGTGGTGTGAACCAGGATACAAACACATTTGGACCAAGCATACATGCAAGCTGACAAATACCCTTCCCTTGTTTAGGTGTTTGGCCAGCAGTCAACTAATGAACTACATTTCAAAAGCATTTGTGCAGAAGCCACTGTTCAAGAGCCTGCCTGTGCAGTGAGGAAACATATCATAAGGAAGTACAAGTTCCACAAAAGTTTAAGTAAGATCACTGAATTCGAAGTCTAGAGCACAATTTTAATCCATTACATTTAATAAAAGCGTAAAGACAAGAACATCTTATTTGTTTTTTAGAAAAGGAATGTAAAGGCTTATTAAATGTACTTAAAAAAGAAAACTATCGGATGATGAGTTATGTCTGGCAAAGACAACAAAATCTGAGAGTGTACCTTTAGATGTTGAGTCTAATGCTCTCTCAACTGACCTATTTTGGCTAGTGGTAGCATTCCTTTGTCTTTTTCGGATTAAAATGTTACCAATGAATGTAGCTCCATTTACAATAATATGGTATGTACTCAGAAAATAATGACTTTACCGCTGTGAAATCCATGGACCGGCTGGGCAGGACCTCAACAGCACAGTCATGCCTTGAGGTGAACTTTCATTTCCATAAAATTTTTGTGCATGAATGGTATGACAAGAAAGTATTTCTTGACCGTTTCTGGACCACATTCTTACCAGTTATAATCACTGCACCAAGTCTCAAGTGATATAGATGAAGGAAGATTATTTCCCCCCAATTTATAACATTTCGCATCATCTTTACCTCCCGATTTGGCAATGTGTTTCTTAGCATCATGTATAAGCAAAAAGACACTGAGAACATTTTTCCTCACACCGTGAGTGGAGCTAACCATCTCATGCTAGCTACGGTACTATGGCAGCTAGTATGTCACATGAACGCGTATAACCTAGTTGGCTTAAAAGGACTGGAGGTTTTCGATTTTGCAAGTCCTCAAAGCTATGGAAAGGTATTCTGAAACCACTTGCAATCTCATCACAAAGAGAAAGCCTGAGACATGGTCTGCCAGATGTGACATTTCTCAACTTGTAGAATGTTTGCTTAGCATGACAGGGGGAGCAGAATCGATTTCTGCATCTTTCCAGAGGAAGCATGTTCGAGTTGCCATTATGTGAAAACATTTGAAACTGTTGTTGGATTTTGTAGGATGTCCTATTCAGACTTGAGCCATAAACTTATGTTTGATTACCAAAGGAAAGGAAAGTTAAAGGGCAGGGGAATTAGCTCAAGTGGGAGAGCGCTTGCTTAGCATGTAAGAGGTAGTGGGATCGATGCCCACATTCTCCAGTCTAGCTTTTCAACATATTCGCATCCTCAGTATTAGAATATTAGCCACTGTTTTGGAAGGGTTTTTAGCATTATGCAATGCCTCTTCAAAAGTGTGATTTTCAGGAACTTTAGTAAGCACATGACTTATTTGCATCATCTGTTTTGGTAGGATAAAGCCATCCATGAGCCAAAGGAAGCTGAGTTAGGCCTCATTCCATGAAAACAGGAGTGGTGTGAACCAGGATACAAACACATTTGGACCAAGCATACATGCAAGCTGACAAATACCCTTCCCTTGTTTAGGTGTTTGGCCAGCAGTCAACTAATGAACTACATTTCAAAAGCATTTGTGCAGAAGCCACTGTTCAAGAGCCTGCCTGTGCAGTGAGGAAACATATCATAAGGAATTACAAGTTCCACAAAAGTTTAAGTAAGATCACTGAATTCGAAGTCTAGAGCACAATTTTAATCCATTACATTTAATAAAAGCGTAAAGACAAGAACATCTTATTTGTTTTTTAGAAAAGGAATGTAAAGGCTTATTAAATGTACTTAAAAAAGAAAACTATCGGATGATGAGTTATGTCTGGCAAAGACAACAAAATCTGAGAGTGTACCTTTAGATGTTGAGTCTAATGCTCTCTCAACTGACCTATTTTGGCTAGTGGTAGCATTCCTTTGTCTTTTTCGGATTAAAATGATACCAATGAATGTAGCTCCATTTACAATAATATGGTATGTACTCAGAAAATAATGACTTTACCGCTGTGAAATCCATGGACCGGCTGGGCAGGACCTCAACAGCACAGTCATGCCTTGAGGTGAACTTTCATTTCCATAAAATTTTTGTGCATGAATGGTATGACAAGAAAGTATTTCTTGACCGTTTCTGGACCACATTCTTACCAGTTATAATCACTGCACCAAGTCTCAAGTGATATAGATGAAGGAAGATTATTTCCCCCCAATTTATAACATTTCGCATCATCTTTACCTCCCGATTTGGCAATGTGTTTCTTAGCATCATGTATAAGCAAAAAGACACTGAGAACATTTTTCCTCACACCGTGAGTGGAGCTAATCATCTCATACTAGCTACGGTACTATGGCAGCTAGTATGTCACATGAACGCGTATAACCTAGTTGGCTTAAAAGGACTGGAGGTTTTCGATTTTGCAAGTCCTCAAAGCTATGGAAAGGTATTCTGAAACCACTTGCAATCTCATCACAAAGAGAAAGCCTGAGACATGGTCTGCCAGATGTGACATTTCTCAACTTGTAGAATGTTTGCTTAGCATGACAGGGGGAGCAGAATCGATTTCTGCATCTTTCCAGAGGAAGTATGTTCGAGTTGCCATTATGTGAAAACATTTGAAACTGTTGTTGGATTTTGTAGGATGTCCTATTCAGACTTGAGCCATAAACTTATGTTTGATTACCAAAGGAAAGGAAAGTTAAAGGGCAGGGGAATTAGCTCAAGTGGGAGAGAGCTTGCTTAGCATGTAAGAGGTAGTGGGATCGATGCCCACGTTCTCCAGTCTAGCTTTTCAACATATTCGCATCCTCAGTATTAGAATATTAGCCACTGTTTTGGAAGGGTTTTTAGCATTATGCAATGCCTCTTCAAAAGTGTGATTTTCAGGAACTTTAGTAAGCACATGACTTATTTGCATCATCTGTTTTGGTAGGATAAAGCCATCCATGAGCCAAAGGAAGCTGAGGTAGGCCTCATTCCATGAAAACAGGAGTGGTGTGAACCAGGATACAAACACATTTGGACCAAGCATACATGCAAGCTGACAAATACCCTTCCCTTGTTTAGGAGTTTGGCCAGCAGTCAACTAATGAACTACATTTCAAAAGCATTTGTGCAGAAGCCACTGTTCAAGAGCCTGCCTGTGCAGTGAGGAAACATATCATAAGGAATTACAAGTTCCACAAAAGTTTAAGTAAGATCACTGAATTCAAAGTCTAGAGCACAATTTTAATCCATTACATTTAATAAAAGCGTAAAGACAAGAACATCTTATTTGTTTTTTAGAAAAGGAATGTAAAGGCTTATTAAATGTACCTAAAAAAGAAAACTATCGGATGATGAGTTATGTCTGGCAAAGACAACAAAATCTGAGAGTGTACCTTTAGATGTTGAGTCTAATGCTCTCTCAACTGACCTATTTTGGCTAGTGGTAGCATTCCTTTGTCTTTTTCAGATTAAAATGTTACCAATGAATGTAGCTCCATTTACAATAATATGGTATGTACTCAGAAAATAATGACTTTACCGCTGTGAAATCCATGGACCGGCTGGGCAGGACATCAACAGCACAGTCATGCCTTGAGGTGAACTTTCATTTCCATAATATTTTTGTGCATGAATGGTATGACAAGAAAGTATTTCTTGACCGTTTCTGGACCACATTCTTACCAGTTATAATCACTGCACCAAGTCTCAAGTGATATAGATGAAGGAAGATTATTTCCCCCCAATTTATAACATTTCGCATCATCTTTACCTCCCGATTTGGCAATGTGTTTCTTAGCATCATGTATAAGCAAAAAGACACTGAGAACATTTTTCCTCACACCGTGAGTGGAGCTAATCATCTCATGCTAGCTACGGTACTATGGCAGCTAGTATGTCACATGAACGCGTATAACCTAGTTGGCTTAAAAGGACTGGAGGTTTTCGATTTTGCAAGTCCTCAAAGCTATGGAAAGGTATTCTGAAACCACTTGCAATCTCATCACAAAGAGAAAGCCTGAGACATGGTCTGCCAGATGTGACATTTCTCAACTTGTAGAATGTTTGCTTAGCATGACAGGGGGAGCAGAATCGATTTCTGCATCTTTCCAGAGGAAGTATGTTCGAGTTGCCATTATGTGAAAACATTTGAAACTGTTGTTGGATTTTGTAGGATGTCCTATTCAGACTTGAGCCATAAACTTATGTTTGATTACCAAAGGAAAGGAAAGTTAAAGGGCAGGGGAATTAGCTCAAGTGGGAGAGAGCTTGCTTAGCATGTAAGAGGTAGTGGGATCGATGCCCACGTTCTCCAGTCTAGCTTTTCAACATATTCGCATCCTCAGTATTAGAATATTAGCCACTGTTTTGGAAGGGTTTTTAGCATTATGCAATGCCTCTTCAAAAGTGTGATTTTCAAGAACTTTAATAAGCACATGACTTATTTGCATCATCTGTTTTGGTAGGATAAAGCCATCCATGAGCCAAAGGAAGCTGAGGTAGGCCTCACTCCATGAAAACAGGAGTGGTGTGAACCAGGATACAAACACATTTGGACGAAGCATACATGCAAGCTGACAAATACCCTTCCCTTGTTTAGGTGTTTGGCCAGCAGTCAACTAATGAACTACATTTCAAAAGCATTTGTGCAGAAGCCACTGTTCAAGAGCCTGCCTGTGCAGTGAGGAAACATATCATAAGGAATTACAAGTTCCACAAAAGTTTAAGTAAGGTCACTGATTTCAAAGTCTAGAGCACAATTTTAATCCATTACATTTAATAAAAGCGTAAAGACAAGAACATCTTATTTGTTTTTTAGAAAAGGAATGTAAAGGCTTATTAAATGTACTTAAAAAAGAAAACTATTGGATGATGAGTTATGTCTGGCAAAGACAACAAAATCTGAGAGTGTACCTTTAGATGTTGAGTCTAATGCTCTCTCAACTGACCTATTTTGGCTAGTGGTAGCATTCCTTTGTCTTTTTCGGATTAAAATGTTACCAATGAATGTAGCTCCATTTACAATAATATGGTATGTACTCAGAAAATAATGACTTTACCGCTGTGAAATCCATGGACCGGCTGGGCAGGACATCAACAGCACAGTCATGCCTTGAGGTGAACTTTCATTTCCATAAAATTTTTGTGCATGAATGGTATGACAAGAAAGTATTTCTTGACCGTTTCTGGACCACATTCTTACCAGTTATAATCACTGCACCAAGTCTCAAGTGATATAGATGAAGGAAGATTATTTCCCCCCAATTTATAACATTTCGCATCATCTTTACCTCCCGATTTGGCAATGTGTTTCTTAGCATCATGTATAAGCAAAAAGACACTGAGAACATTTTTCCTCACACCGTGAGTGGAGCTAACCATCTCATGCTAGCTATGGTACTATGGCAGCTAGTATGTCACATGAATGCGTATAACCTAGTTGGCTTAAAAGGACTGGAGGTTTTCGATTTTGCAAGTCCTCAAAGCTATGGAAAGGTATTCTGAAACCACTTGCAATCTCATCACAAAGAGAAAGCCTGAGACATGGTCTGCCAGATGAGACATTTCTCAACTTGTAGAATGTTTGCTTAGCATGACAGGGGGAGCAGAATCGATTTCTGCATCTTTCCAGAGGAAGTATGTTCGAGTTGCCATTATGTGAAAACATTTGAAACTGTTGTTGGATTTTGTAGGATGTCCTATTCAGACTTGAGCCATAAACTTATGTTTGATTACCAAAGGAAAGGAAAGTTAAAGGGCAGGGGAATTAGCTCAAGTGGGAGAGCGCTTGCTTAGCATGTAAGAGGTAGTGGGATCGATGCCCACATTCTCCAGTCTAGCTTTTCAACATATTCGCATCCTCAGTATTAGAATATTAGCCACTGTTTTGGAAGGGTTTTTAGCATTATGCAATGCCTCTTCAAAAGTGTGATTTTCAGGAACTTTAGTAAGCACATGACTTATTTGCATCATCTGTTTTGGTAGGATAAAGCCATCCATGAGCCAAAGGAAGCTGAGGTAGGCCTCATTCCATGAAAACAGGAGTGGTGTGAACCAGGATACAAACACATTTGGACCAAGCATACATGCAAGCTGACAAATACCCTTCCCTTGTTTAGGTGTTTGGCCAGCAGTCAACTAATGAACTACATTTCAAAAGCATTTGTGCAGAAGCCACTGTTCAAGAGCCTGCCTGTGCAGTGAGGAAACATATCATAAGGAATTACAAGTTCCACAAAAGTTTAAGTAAGATCACTGAATTCGAAGTCTAGAGCACAATTTTAATCCATTACATTTAATAAAAGCGTAAAGACAAGAACATCTTATTTGTTTTTTAGAAAAGGAATGTAAAGGCTTATTAAATGTACTTAAAAAAGAAAACTATCGGATGATGAGTTATGTCTGGCAAAGACAACAAAATCTGAGAGTGTACCTTTAGATGTTGAGTCTAATGCTCTCTCAACTGACCTATTTTGGCTAGTGGTAGCATTCCTTTGTCTTTTTCGGATTAAAATGTTACCAATGAATGTAGCTCCATTTACAATAATATGGTATGTACTCAGAAAATAATGACTTTACCGCTGTGAAATCCATGGACCGGCTGGGCAGGACCTCAACAGCACAGTCATGCCTTGAGGTGAACTTTCATTTCCATAAAATTTTTGTGCATGAATGGTATGACAAGAAAGTATTTCTTGACCGTTTCTGGACCACATTCTTACCAGTTATAATCACTGCACCAAGTCTCAAGTGATATAGATGAAGGAAGATTATTTCCCCCCAATTTATAACATTTCGCATCATCTTTACCTCCCGATTTGGCAATGTGTTTCTTAGCATCATGTATAAGCAAAAAGACACTGAGAACATTTTTCCTCACACCGTGAGTGGAGCTAACCATCTCATGCTAGCTACGGTACTATGGCAGCTAGTATGTCACATGAATGCGTATAACCTAGTTGGCTTAAAAGGACTGGAGGTTTTCGATTTTGCAAGTCCTCAAAGCTATGGAAAGGTATTCTGAAACCACTTGCAATCTCATCACAAAGAGAAAGCCTGAGACATGGTCTGCCAGATGTGACATTTCTCAACTTGTAGAATGTTTGCTTAGCATGACAGGGGGAGCAGAATCGATTTCTGCATCTTTCCAGAGGAAGTATGTTCGAGTTGCCATTATGTGAAAACATTTGAAACTGTTGTTGGATTTTGTAGGATGTCCTATTCAGACTTGAGCCATAAACTTATGTTTGATTACCAAAGGAAAGGAAAGTTAAAGGGTAGGGGAATTAGCTCAAGTGGGAGAGCGCTTGCTTAGCATGTAAGAGGTAGTGGGATCGATGCCCACATTCTCCAGTCTAGCTTTTCAACATATTCGCATCCTCAGTATTAGAATATTAGCCACTGTTTTGGAAGGGTTTTTAGCATTATGCAATGCCTCTTCAAAAGTGTGATTTTCAGGAACTTTAGTAAGCACATGACTTATTTGCATCATCTGTTTTGGTAGGATAAAGCCATCCATGAGCCAAAGGAAGCTGAGTTAGGCCTCATTCCATGAAAACAGGAGTGGTGTGAACCAGGATACAAACACATTTGGACCAAGCATACATGCAAGCTGACAAATACCCTTCCCTTGTTTAGGTGTTTGGCCAGCAGTCAACTAATGAACTACATTTCAAAAGCATTTGTGCAGAAGCCACTGTTCAAGAGCCTGCCTGTGCAGTGAGGAAACATATCATAAGGAATTACAAGTTCCACAAAAGTTTAAGTAAGATCACTGAATTCGAAGTCTAGAGCACAATTTTAATCCATTACATTTAATAAAAGCGTAAAGACAAGAACATCTTATTTGTTTTTTAGAAAAGGAATGTAAAGGCTTATTAAATGTACTTAAAAAAGAAAACTATCGGATGATGAGTTATGTCTGGCAAAGACAACAAAATCTGAGAGTGTACCTTTAGATGTTGAGTCTAATGCTCTCTCAACTGACCTATTTTGGCTAGTGGTAGCATTCCTTTGTCTTTTTCGGATTAAAATGTTACCAATGAATGTAGCTCCATTTACAATAATATGGTATGTACTCAGAAAATAATGACTTTACCGCTGTGAAATCCATGGACCGGCTGGGCAGGACCTCAACAGCACAGTCATGCCTTGAGGTGAACTTTCATTTCCATAAAATTTTTGTGCATGAATGGTATGACAAGAAAGTATTTCTTGACCGTTTCTGGACCACATTCTTACCAGTTATAATCACTGCACCAAGTCTCAAGTGATATAGATGAAGGAAGATTATTTCCCCCCAATTTATAACATTTCGCATCATCTTTACCTCCCGATTTGGCAATGTGTTTCTTAGCATCATGTATAAGCAAAAAGACACTGAGAACATTTTTCCTCACACCGTGAGTGGAGCTAACCATCTCATGCTAGCTACGGTACTATGGCAGCTAGTATGTCACATGAATGCGTATAACCTAGTTGGCTTAAAAGGACTGGAGGTTTTCGATTTTGCAAGTCCTCAAAGCTATGGAAAGGTATTCTGAAACCACTTGCAATCTCATCACAAAGAGAAAGCCTGAGACATGGTCTGCCAGATGTGACATTTCTCAACTTGTAGAATGTTTGCTTAGCATGACAGGGGGAGCAGAATCGATTTCTGCATCTTTCCAGAGGAAGTATGTTCGAGTTGCCATTATGTGAAAACATTTGAAACTGTTGTTGGATTTTGTAGGATGTCCTATTCAGACTTGAGCCATAAACTTATGTTTGATTACCAAAGGAAAGGAAAGTTAAAGGGCAGGGGAATTAGCTCAAGTGGGAGAGCGCTTGCTTAGCATGTAAGAGGTAGTGGGATCGATGCCCACATTCTCCAGTCTAGCTTTTCAACATATTCGCATCCTCAGTATTAGAATATTAGCCACTGTTTTGGAAGGGTTTTTAGCATTATGCAATGCCTCTTCAAAAGTGTGATTTTCAGGAACTTTAGTAAGCACATGACTTATTTGCATCATCTGTTTTGGTAGGATAAAGCCATCCATGAGCCAAAGGAAGCTGAGTTAGGCCTCATTCCATGAAAACAGGAGTGGTGTGAACCAGGATACAAACACATTTGGACCAAGCATACATGCAAGCTGACAAATACCCTTCCCTTGTTTAGGTGTTTGGCCAGCAGTCAACTAATGAACTACATTTCAAAAGCATTTGTGCAGAAGCCACTGTTCAAGAGCCTGCCTGTGCAGTGAGGAAACATATCATAAGGAATTACAAGTTCCACAAAAGTTTAAGTAAGATCACTGAATTCGAAGTCTAGAGCACAATTTTAATCCATTACATTTAATAAAAGCGTAAAGACAAGAACATCTTATTTGTTTTTTAGAAAAGGAATGTAAAGGCTTATTAAATGTACTTAAAAAAGAAAACTATCGGATGATGAGTTATGTCTGGCAAAGACAACAAAATCTGAGAGTGTACCTTTAGATGTTGAGTCTAATGCTCTCTCAACTGACCTATTTTGGCTAGTGGTAGCATTCCTTTGTCTTTTTCGGATTAAAATGTTACCAATGAATGTAGCTCCATTTACAATAATATGGTATGTACTCAGAAAATAATGACTTTACCGCTGTGAAATCCATGGACCGGCTGGGCAGGACCTCAACAGCACAGTCATGCCTTGAGGTGAACTTTCATTTCCATAAAATTTTTGTGCATGAATGGTATGACAAGAAAGTATTTCTTGACCGTTTCTGGACCACATTCTTACCAGTTATAATCACTGCACCAAGTCTCAAGTGATATAGATGAAGGAAGATTATTTCCCCCCAATTTATAACATTTCGCATCATCTTTACCTCCCGATTTGGCAATGTGTTTCTTAGCATCATGTATAAGCAAAAAGACACTGAGAACATTTTTCCTCACACCGTGAGTGGAGCTAACCATCTCATGCTAGCTACGGTACTATGGCAGCTAGTATGTCACATGAATGCGTATAACCTAGTTGGCTTAAAAGGACTGGAGGTTTTCGATTTTGCAAGTCCTCA